>NC_054471.1:128716082-129341082 GCF_017639515.1 Carcharodon carcharias
CTCCCCACAAATGCTATTCAAAGGGATCATCCGCAACTTGCACATTACATTGTTGATTCATTTCTAATAGCTCTGTTTGAGTTTCTAGAAGTGTTTGGTGGCTTATACTGCTATTTAAATTTGGCGAAGTCTGTGGAGAAAGCCTTGGTTATGACTCCAAAGATTCTGGGTGCATCATGAGTACTACATTACACTTCCACTTGGGCTGCAGCATGACAGGCAGATGGTGCAGAGGCTGTAAACCTAAGAACATAAGAACTAGGAGCGGGAGTAGGCAATTCAGCCCCTTGAGCCTGCCCCGCCATTTATTACGATCATAGCTGATCTCATTTCGGCTTCCAATCCAATTTCCCACCCTCTCCCCATAACCTTTCAACTTGTTACTAATTAAAAATCTATCTCCTCCTTAAATTTATTTAGTGTCCCGGCATCTACTGCACTCTTGAGGTAGTGAATTCCACAGATTCACGACTCTTTGAGAAAAGGAATTTCTCCTCATCTCTGATTTAAATCTACCACCCCTTAGCCAAAAATTATGGCCTCTCATTCTAGAATGCCCCAGAAGGGGAAACATCTGCTCCACATCTACTTTGTCTATCCTCTTTAGCATCTTATATACCTCAATTAGATCTCCTCTCATCCTTCTAAATTCTAGCGAATATAGGCCTAAACTGCTCAATCTCTCCTCATAAGACAAGCCCCGCATCTCTGGAATCAAGCTCGTGAACCTCCTCCGAACCACATCCAGTGCAACTACATCCTTCCTCAAGTAAGGGGACCAAAACTGTGCACAGTACTCCAGGTGCGGTCTCACCAATGCCTTGTACAGTTGCAACAACACTTCCCTATTTTTATACTCTATTCCTTTAGCAATAAATGCAAAAATTCCATTTGCCTTCCTTATTACCTGCTGTACCTGCATACTAACTTTCAGTGATTCATGCACGAGGACATCCAGATCCCTTTGTACTGAAGCATTCTGAAGTATCTCTCCATTTAAATAATAAGTAGCCTTTTTATTCTTCCGACGAAAGTGGAGAACCTCACAGTTATCCACGTTAAACTCCACCTGATAAATTTTGGCCCATACACCTAACTTGTCCATATCCATTTGTAAATTTCTTATTTCTTCATTGCAACTTACTTTCCCACCTATAGTACCTTCTTTCATTAAATCCAAATCATTAATATAGATTGTAAATAGTTGGGGCCCAAGGACCAAACCCTGTGCATGCCATCCAGAAAAATACCCATTTATCCTGACTCACTGCTTTCTGTTGGTTAGCCAATCCTCTATCCAAGCTAATATATTACCCCTAACCCCATGTGATCTTATCTTGTGTACTAATTTTTTGTGCGGTCTTCTGGAAGTCCAGATATGCTACATCTACAGGATCCCCATTATCCACTTTACTTGTCACATCTTGTAAAGAAGAGGACAAGCTGTTCATAGAGGGAGGAGGAAAGAGGAGGGCTTATCCACCTACAGTCTTTAGAGGCCACTTCTCTTACCTCCAACTAGATCAGGAGCAGTGTATGATTTGTCTGTATTTTATGAAGAAGCTGCTCACAGAACTCAGCCAGCACTTGCAAACAGACCTGCAGCTACAGAATGGGTCAAGGACAATGCTGCCAGTCTAGGTGACCATGGCTCTGAATTTTTTCATACCGGTCCCCTTTAAGTTTGCTGTCCACCGTTGCATCAGAGTTGACAAGTGCTCTTTATCCCAGGAGGGGAGAATTCATTGTTTTTCTCCTGAAGTGATAAGGCAGAGCCTGTATGTGGCTTGGCCAGGATTGTGAGTGTCTCCATGGACAGAGTGCCATTGACTGCACCTACATGGTTTTGCAGGCACCCTGGCTGGAATCAGTTCTGCTGAAGGGTCATGAGGACTCAAAACGTCAAATCTTTTCTTCTCTGCTGATGCTGCCAGACCTGCTGAGTTTTTCCAGGTAATTCTGTTTTTGTTTTGGATTTCCAGCATCCGCAGTTTTTTGTTTTTATCTGGCTGGAATTTTCTAGGCAAATTGGCGACAAACTGTGAGACAGGACGGCTGGCAAAATGGCATGGGAGATCAGCTGGATTCACAGAGAAACTATATAAACATCTGAAAATAGCCATTTCCGCTGTTTCTCAGGGGGTTCCCTATTCTCCTGCAGACTTTATACCAGGAGATCAGGACACCTTCCAGGGAAATAAACAAGGGTTCCAGGTTTCTGCTTCCAAAGGAGCTGGGGAAGACAGGTGCAGTTGGGAAATTGATTGGGACCAAGACCTGCCACGTTTCAGCTCCAAAAGGAGAAGTTATGGAATTCCTATTCGTGACATGGTTTACGTGGAAGGTTCATTGAAAAACCCAAGGATTTTTTGGCATGATGAAAGAAGCGGAACCAATATGTTTCACAACATCTCCCAATCCCTAATCCCCTAGGCCCTTTGCCCCAGATGGCCTGGAGACTGGTACGATATTGGCAGTCTGGTTAATAGGCCCAAGGAAGTGGTATGCACTGACCCCAAACCTGGGTCATAGCAAGGAAAACTGTTTGAAAAAAGGCCTTTTCATTTTTAACATCAGCCCACAGGCTTTATCTCCATGTGGCAATGTTCCCATTCTACATCGACAGCTTGCCTGCTTTATTTTAATTACATGACTCCACTAAGCCTGGACATTACAGCTTGGTCGGGGCATGAGTTGCCAGTCGGGTATAATTACTGTTCCGTTGCAGTTGTGACAGGAAAATAAAAGCAGCATCAAAAAATTTTTGGCCCTGGTTTTTTGTATTTTGCATAATTTCCCAAGCTGGCTCTTGTTCAATGACAATGCTCCAGTCATTGCTCCAATGCAATCACCAGAACAATTTAATGAGATGAGCTTCCAACTTCATATTCACTCTATCATTAAGACCGCCTATTTCCACCACGGTATCATTGCCCGACTTCGCCCCTGTCTCAGCTTACCTGTTGCTGAAACCCTCATTTATTCCTCTGTTAGCTTTAGGCTTGACTATTCCAATGCACTCCTGGCTGGTCTCCCAAGCTCTGTAAACTTGAAGTCATCCAAAACTCTGCTGCAAGTGTTTTAGCTCACAGCTCCCCTTTCACCTCTGTGCTCACTAACTTACATTGGCTCCCAGTCAAGCAATGTTTTGACTTTAAAATTCTCAACCTTGTTTTTAAATCCCTCCATGGACTTGCCCTTTCCTATCACTGTAATCTCCTCCAGTTCCACAACCCTCTGAGATATCTGGGCTCATCTGCTTATGGCATCTTGTGCATTCCCAATTATAATCCACCATTGGTGACCCTGCCTTCAATTGCCAAGGCTATACACTCTGGAATTCCCTCCCCACACCTCTCTACCTCACTTTCCTCAAGACACTCCTTAAAACTTACTTTTTGACCAAGCTTTTAGTCAGCTGACTTAGGATCTTTATCATGGTCTCTGACAGTCTGCTGCCAGCATAAATTTTGAGGGTCTCTATGTGGACCTCAAGGGACCTGTCTCTATGCTACCTATGCTAAGCAAGATATTGAGACTGACGAGGGTTCTTGTTGAACACAATTACATGAAGTTTATTACTAGCAACAACTATATACAGCTCTGCATAGGCCTTGATCTAGCCTGGGTCCTAACAGTTGCATAGGCTGATTACTTGTTTACATGCCTGACTCATAAGCTATACATAAAGTCTTATTGATACAGAGTCAAAGACAGTAGTGAACATCAGCAGTAGAGATCACAGGATATAGTGAGCGTCTAACATGCAGGCTGTACATTTTATCCTCCAGCCTTACACATGGTGATGTCATAGTGATGTCGCTATGCAGCTTTTTAAAAGATACAAGTCATTGTCTGCATTGGTGTGCATACAATACCACAACAACCTCTTTATGTGGTTCGGTGGTATACTTTGCTTTTCACACTCCTGTGAAGTAACTTGAGACCTTTTATTATTGGTAATAGTGCTATATAAATATAAATTGTTGTTGTTTTTGTTGATGTTATACCCCAAAGAGGTGCAATTATTCAACAGATAACTGTGAATCATACCCATACTCCATTTTACAGACTACATGTAGGTTGCACATTGGTGAAATTCAGATAAACTGTACAAACTACAAATGTCCCAGGTCTGCTCTCTGCTGAGTTACTTGATAAGATTGAAGTAGTGCTACAGTTGGCCTCAACACTGCTGTGTTAGGGATGGGAAATTTGGGTAGGTTTGTCACTGCTGATTGTTATTGGAATATAGGAGCAAGGGAGGAGGAGTAGGTCATTCGACCTGTCAAGTCTGCTCCGACATTCAAACAGACCATGACTGACCACCTACCTCTTACGCCATTTTTCCTCACTATCCCCATATCCTTTGATTTCATGAGTATCCAGAAATCTATCAATTTCTGTCTTGAACATGCTCATTGATAGAGATTCCACAGCTTTCTGGGTAGAAAATTCCAAAGATTCATCACCCTCTGGGTGAAGAAATTACTCTTCACATTAGTCTTAATGACCTGCCCCTTATTCTGAGACTGTTATCCTGGTTCTAGACTACCAGCCAGGGGAAACATCATATCCACATCTACCCTGTAAAATTTTGCGCATTCCAATGAGATCACTTCTTATTCTTCGAAACCCAAATTATTCATGACAGCTGCCCGAAGTGGTTATGAATTGATATTCAGTGAGTATATGATCAGGTTTGGTCATTGTGTTGAACAGCCTGCTGACATAAACCAGACAAGAATAACATTTACTTATCTGAGAAACAAGGCAGAGCCTAGGATCAATGGAACCAGCAAGGAGTCAACACTTTCAGAAGAGAAAGGGGAGAAAAATGGGAAGAAAAAGAATGTACACGTTATTATTTATTGTAAACTGTTAGCAGAATTGAAAAATGTCCTCACATGGCATTGGAAAAAAATGAGAGAGGAGAAAACACTGATGTAATTTAAAAAAAAAATCTGTGATCATATACTTTAATTTATGACAGTTGTTCAGAACATGAAGTGCTGTACTTTAGTAGTAGCTATATTAAGTATACCGGTCAGTGATATATTAAAAATATAACTGAACCTGGATAAATGCGCAGCTCGTGTGCCAAGAACTGTTATGATCTCTATACACTGCAGATATTAATAGTCAAATGTCACATCTTTGTATAAAAGCCAATTTAATAATTTGTCCTAAAATCTAAACAAAATCAGAGTTCTAAATGTGCTGCTGTTCTAAGGTGATTTGACTATATATCATCATAAGCATTCTAAACCAGGCAACGGTGTATACTTGTTTTAGAATATTTTCAATCTACATTTTATCAAAGTTTTCCAGCCACGAAAGAACAACTCAAGTACACATCTTATACATATATCTTTGTCCCACTCTTCCCCAGGAACTCTCCATGTTCTGGAATCTTACACTGATTTCTCTGTATTTGGCCTTTTACATTGTTTCAATGAAGCTGAACACAAGTTTAAGATCTAGTGGCCCCAAAATCCCTAAGTTAGGGAAGGCCTAAATCAGTCATTCCATCTTGGCAAGAGCAAGTCTTCTAACAATCATAACTTAAGACCACCACCAAGTATACCTTCCCCTCCTCTCCCCTTTCAGCATTCCAAAGGGACTGTTCCCTCTGACACCCTGGCCACTTGCCATTAACCCCAACAACCTTCCGTTGCCACTTTTCTATGCTAAAATAAAAGATGCAACACCTACCCTTTTACCACCACCCTCCCCACCATCCATGGCCCCAAAAGTCCAAGTCCCCAAACATTCCTTTGTAACAGCAATTTACTCATGCTTCTTTCAATTAAGTACGCTGTACTTGTTGCTCACAACGTAATCTGCTTTACACTGGGAAGACCAAACACATAGGGTGACCGCTTTATGGAACATCTCTGTTCAGACCACAAACTTCTTGCTGCCTGTCATTTTAATTCACTGCCTTGCTTTTCCTGGCCTCCTGCAATGTTCCAATGGAGCTCTATGTAAACTCAAGGAATAGCACATCATCTTCTGATTAGGCATTATACAACCTTCTGGACTCAACATTGAGTTCAATATTTTTAGACAGTTATCTTTGTTCCCATTTTGCTTTCTTTATCTTTGCAGGTTTCAGTTTTACTCTCATTTTTCTCTTGTTTTTGCTTTCAGAAGGGCAGCTGTTCATGATTCTGCCATTTACTTCTCTTCTAGACACACCTTTGTCTTTGCTCATTACCATTCCCTTTGACGGTGGCCCAGACCCAACTCTTGTGTCATTTAATTTCTCCTGTCTTCCAACTAATCACAAACTTTCTTAGTTGTTCTATTTCCATCATCCCACCTTATACTTCCTTAAATCATATCACTTTTCTAACTTTTACTGGTTCTGACAAAACTCATCAACCTGAGATGTTAACTCTGACCGGGACTTTCCCAAGGCGGAAAAGGTCCCGTCACTAGAGGGTACCAGAAGTAGGATACAACCCTGTTTCGACGGGTAATCAGCCCCAGGGCTGCATTTTACCAGTGATAGCCAATTAAATGGCTGCCATCCTATTAAGGACAGTGACCCAGCCCCAAGCACTGCCATCCCAATCAGAGGGCCAACAGCTCAGCAACCTCAACAGTGCCACCAGGAGCCGGGCAACACTCTCAGGAGCTTGGGGTGCAGCTAACGGAAGAGGGCGCATCGATGGATGTGCACCCTCACAGCCAGGTTAATGCAGGCCCTGGCGAGGGGAGAGGCTGGGGTTCGGTGAGGGCAGATGGTGTGATTGCCACTGGTGCATTCTCCTCTATGGAGCAAATAATCACAGAATCACACAGTGCAGAAGAGGCCCTTCAGCCCAATGAGTCTGCACCAACACGTGAGAAACACCTGACCTACCTACCTAATCCAGCACTTGGCCCATAGCCTTGAATGTTATGATGTGCCAAGTGCTCATCCAGGTACTTTTTAAAGGATGTGAGGCAACCCGCCTCCACCACCCTCCCAGGCAGTGCATTCCAGACCATCACCACCCTCTGGGTAAATAAGTTTTACTTCACATCCCCCTAAACCTCCTGCCCCTTAGCTTGAACTTATGTTCCCTCATGACTGACCCTTCAACTAAGGGGAACAGATGCTCCCTATCCACCCTGTCCATGCCCCTCATAATCTTGTACACCTCGATTAGGTCGCCCCGCAGTCTTCTCTGCTCCAACGAAAAAACAGCTCAAGTCTATCCAACCTCTCTTCATAACTTAAATGTTTCATCCCAGGCAACATCCTGGTGAATCTCCTCTGCACCCCCTCCAGTGCAACCACATCCTTCCTATAATGTGGTGACCAGAACTGCACACAGCACTCCAGCTGTGGCCTCACCAAGGTTCTATACAACTCCAACATGACCTCCCTACTTTTGTAATCTATGCCTCGATTGATAAAAGCAAGTGTCCCATCTGCCTTTTTCATCACCCTATTAACATGCCCCTCCTTCAGGGATCTATGGACACACACGCCAAGGTCCCTTTGTTCCTCAGAACTTCCTAGTGTCATGCTGTTCATTGAATACATCCTTGTCAAATTACTCCTTCCAAAGTGTATCACCTCACATTTTTCAGGGTTAAATTCCATCTGCCACTTATCTGCCCATTTGACCATCGTGTCTATATTTTCCTGCAGCCCATGACACTCAACCTCACTGTTAACCACCCAGCTAATCTTTGTGTCATCCGCAAACTTAATAATCCTCCCCCCCACATAATGTGTAAGGAGACCCTCCCGGCATCTCCTGGGAGGTTGCTATGATTTACCAGGCAGCCTCCCCACATGGTGGAAGGCAACCCAGCAACCCCCCTAATGGTAAAATGCCAACTGAGGCAGGAAAAGTCCCTTACTTGGCACTTAAGTGGTTCATTTGGGCTGTAGGCAGCTGGGTTATCTACCATCTTTCCTGCTGCCAGCAAAATGACATGGAGGACATTAGGCCCGCAGCCAATGCCTTCCTGCGTCATTTTGACAATCTTCCCACCTCTCAACCCATTCCCAAAGACCCTGTAAAATCCTAACCCCAGTATCTCTCTCTACAGATGCTGCCTGGCCCACTGAGTATTTCCAGCATTTTCTGTCCTTACTTCAGCTTTATACTTTAATTTGTACTTTTTTTACTGGAAACGACTTAATGTCAAACTCGAGTCTGTATGACCCTTCTTCAGAGTCATACTGACTCGAAACATTACCTCTGTTTCTCCCTCCACAGATACTGCGAGATCTGCTGAGTTTTTCCAGCATTTTCTGCTTTTGGTTCAGATTTCCAGCATCTGCAGTATTTTGCTTGATGTCAAACTCTCTGTTTTCCCATTCTCTACTTTTCTCTTTCTCATCTGTACCTTCTTCTAATTTTTCCTTGGGGAGGATTTTTCCCATGTCGGGTAGGCTGAGCAGGAGTGGGCACGAGCAGGCGCGGATCCGATCACGGCCCGCAATCGGGGCCGCGCCTCCATTTTACACAGCCAGACCAATTAAGGCCCATCCAGTGTACTTCACGGCACATGTGCATAGTGGGAGTGGGCGGGCGGTGGCGGGCACGCTCAGAATGCAAGTCCAATGGCGACCCGGTGACCTGTATATAGGAAGACCTGACAGCCTTGGAAAGGCTACTCGCAATGGCTGGGCAAAGGGCTCTGCAGATGGACAATGGAAGTGATGCAAGTCCGGAGGGTAGGCCATCAGGGCAGGCCAGTCCAGATGGTAGGCCAGTGGGGCAGTGTGCCCCTTGTTTTTCAGACAAGTGCCTAGCTGCCCTCCTGGAGGAGGTGGCAGCGCGGCGGGAGGTCCTGATTCCGAGGGATGTGAGGCGGAGGCCCCCCCACTTGACCAAACGTGCATGGGAGGAGGTGGCCGAGATTGTGAGCTCCCATGATGTGGTGCGGCACACATGGCTCCAGTGTTGCAAAAGGTTCAATGATCTCCTCGGGAAGGGTGAGTACCATGTTGCCTCAAGTCACTTAATGCAGCCGTCACCCTTCCACCCCAATCCAAATCCCCGCCAACTCTGAGTACAGTAACATCATTGAATCCCTCACAGCATGGATCCCTTGCTGGGTGGGCCAGCAGAGATTGCCCATGCCCAGTTCACCCTGAGAGGGTTGAGCTAGGATATGTTCTGCACCCACAGCATGTGTGACACTGACACCCAGAGTATCGGATGGGAGTGAAAGTCAAGGGTTTGCACACTAGGCAGAGTGCTGGAACTGGGAAGCATGTTGAAGTCAGGGTGCTAACATGCTGGGAGGGGAGCTTCCAGTTGGTGGGGCACCAATCCATCTGCTGGTGTTTGCGCTCCACATGCTTGTGCCTCCTTGCTTAGCAAAGTGGCCCCTTGTGGTGCCACATGTGAAGGACGCAGCATTTGGGCAATGGGGGGTGCGGTCAGCCTTGGTTTGTTTGGGCGAATGTGCAGCAGCTTCAGGGTGACGAAGAACTGGAGTGCTGCAATGTCCCATTCTGGTTGGGTTGGCAGGGATGCGATGGGAATTCAGGTGCAGGCTGGACTAATCAATGCTCCTCTCTCCTTTTCAGGAAAAGACTGCGCACAATGCATCGGAACGAATGCGGACTGGCGGAGGGCAGGTCCTATTGGCTATTCTTACGTCTCTTGAGCAGCAGGCCATGGACCTTGAGAGGTGCCATGCCCCCAGGTCCACTGGTGGCATTGAGGCTGGGGTGCCACAGGGAGGTATGTTTGGCAAGCACTCAGGTCACCATGTGTGTCACAGAAGCCATGGCACTGCTGAATGTTCAATGATTGAGTTTAGCAACATGGGTTTACCCTTGATTATTGAAGGATGAGCGCATAATGATCTGGGGGAGCAGCATGCAAGTTGACATTGTCCTCACTGTAACTAATCAAATGTCCTTTTTCTTCCTTTCAGCATCACCAGAGCAGGGCCGGGAGAAGGAGTCAGAGGGCCCACCTCTCACCCCTGAAGCCCCCGAGCAAACGCACTCTCCAGCATCACACCATCTCAGCCAGGCTGGCACCACCGTGCAGCTGGCCACCCCCTCCCAGATGGGGCTAGCACAGGCTCCATGGGCCAGAGGACGTCCACTAACGTCATTGAGGCCAACAGCACAGCGCAGTGAGCAGGCTGTCTCAGATGCCACGCCATTGAGGGGACAGCACCTGGACATAGCACCCATAAGCATAAATTTAAGGCACCTTAGGCACACCATGGGTTTCTCACTGGTGCTTTTATGTTGGCCCAGAGTACTTAGTTGAAGGCTCGGTGTGATTCCAATACCATTGTTGTTTTGTTTTATGAATTTATTTTTGTTTGCTCAATAAACCTTGACATGTTGCCATGCCTCAGGGTGATTCCTTACATCTGCAAGTGTATGGAAAGCCATGATGTTGTGAGTTAGTTGTTTGACATTGAGCTTTATTGACAAGGGTCTTAGTTAATGTTATTATCCAGGCTGATTTAGCACTCAGGTATGGAGTGTGGATCCTGCAGCCCTGGCATGTGTTGAAGGTCCATCTGTAGTGGGCTAGCTGAACCTTCTTTGGATTAAAGCCTCCCGGGTGTCCCTGCCTCCCTGGAGTATGCCCAGGTCAGCGTCCACCCCCTCAGCATTTCCCTGTGCCTGCTCATCCTCGGACTAACTGCTGGACTCATCGTGTACATTTGGAGCAACAGCGTCAACATCTTCCTTGTCCACAGCATCACCCCTTTTCAGCGTCAGATTGTGGAGAGCGCAGCATGCAACCACCATCAGCGACACACGACCTGGAGATATTGCAGTGTGCCCCCGAGTGATCCAGGCATCGGAAGCACATCTTGAGAAGACCGATGGCTCTCTCCACCTTAGCCCTTGTGGAGGTGTGGCTCCTATTGTACTGGTGCTCAGCTTCTGTCCTTGAATGGCGGAGAGGCGTCATAAGCCACCTTCAGAGAGGATAGCCCTTGTCACCCACCAGCCATCCATCCAGCCGGGCTGGAGCACTGAAGAGCCCCAGCACCTGGAAGTGTCTGAGGATGTAGGCATTGTGGGAGCTACCTTGCACAAACTTGTAGAATCAGCATCCTGTGATCACACACTATCTACACGTTCATGGAGTGGAAGCCCTTCCTGTTGACGAAGGCACCAGGCTCACCCGCTGGCACCATGTGTGCAGTCGATTGCACCCTGGACACGGGGGAAGCCAGCAATGGCTGCAAAGACTCTGGCTCGCTGTGCCTGACTGGCATCGTCCCAATGGTAGTGGATGAAAGTCAATGCACGTCTAAACAGACCATCTGTCAGCTGCTTGACACAAGTGTGGACAGCTGATTGGGAGACACCGAAAAGATCACCCGTTGACCCCTGGAAGGAGCCAGAGGCATAGAAGTTGAGGGCAGTTGTGACTTTTAGATCCATTGGCATGGGGTGTCCACCCACACAGTTTGCAGAGATCTCAGGGCCTATTATCTGACAGATGGAGGTGCCTGTCTCATCTCTTTTGGCACTTGACCTTAGGCACATTGTGTTAGCTGCTTTGCCGCCTGTATACGCTGGCAGCAGGATTGTGGCATCTTCTGTGACCCCTTCCGCCTTGCAGTTCCTGTTGGCCCTGCACCCCTTGTGCCTGCGCCTCTACTCCCAAAGGTGGCTCCCCTGGAGGCTGAATGTGGACTCCTGGCCTCCTCCCCATCTTGCCCTTCCTTCCGGCCCTCCCTTCCTCCTCAGAGGAGGTATCTCCAGTGGAGAGCATAACTCCCATTCCCAGATTAAGGGAAGGCTTCCTGAAAGCTGCAGGCCCCAGAAATGATTTCTACTGTGGAGTCCTGACCAAGGCTTTTACTCCTGTCCTAGGAGATGGAGTGAGTTTTGAAGTCTTCCTGCTCACTCAGGCAAGTTAAAGTTACTTTCGCACTTAAATCCCTCAAACATCACATTCAAGACCCCACTCACTGCTTTTATCCTGCTCGTGGATGAGCTTTATACAAATGTCTCCTACCTGCCTGCCCGTTGTGCCCGTGCAACGTCCTGAAGATCACACGAGCTGCGAAAAATGGAAATCAATTGCTACTTAAAGGGCCATAGCTGGTCCATTAACTGATGGCGGGTGCGCATCCAAACCTATAGCGTGCCCGCCTTCCCAAATATTGCGATGGTGCGTGGTGACATCGGGCGACCTCATCGCGCAACATTTTACGCGCGGGCAGATGAGGCCTGCCCCCGCACGCCAACAGGAAAATTCTGGCCCTTGTCTTCTTTGAAACTTTTACTGCAGCTCCTCATTGTTTTGTGCAGTACTTGTACCTTGTTAGTTAAACACTAGATGGCCCCCTAATAGGAGTAAACATGTTGTAACGATAACACTACTCTCGTTAATTTTGATTTTTGACAAATATTCCAGAGGATCTGGAAACAAAAAGCAGTTGATACCTCAGCAACATGAGTAACTCATTGGACATAACAGTGATCAGTGATCACAAGGTTACTTAGGTTGTCGTTCAATTTGTTTTTAATAATGTCGGCATTACTGGGAAAAAAAGTAAAAGTACTGAATGGGACTGAGCTGAGGTGAGCATGCGGATAGGCTTAATTTTTATTTTGATAAAAATGATTTTATAAGATACACCAAATATGGAGCAGATTTGCTTATTGTCTGTGGATCTGGAATAGGCATATTAACCCAAAATCTGATTGCTCTTGCCCAGTCTTTCAGGACAAAACATACGCAAAGATGCTCCAATAGCAACTGACCAGAAGCTGCTACTTGGGTGACATCTAATCAGGGAAGCAGGGGTGTTGGCAAGGTGGTGGGGAGGTGAGCTGTGACATCAGAACTGGTGGCAACCCCATCAACCCGATCTCTGGGAGTCCCGAGGGAACTAAGCCCCCTAATTGGCAACAGGAATCCTGCTGCCAGGGCTCCTGCTCCACGCGGACATTTAATTGTAGGACCTCCCCGAGTGGGGTGGAAATCCCACTCCTGAGAGCTGTCAGCCAACCAAAGGCCTGTGGCTCTCAATTACCAGCAATGCCACTAGAAGCAATGGCTATTGCCACTAATTTACTTGGTGTTCCACCAGTGGTCCCTGGAGAAAAGTCAATGGTGTAAGTGGTGTCCAACAATTTTCTAAATTAGAAAGTCTAAATCCTAAATCTTCTGTTGAAGAGTCATACGGACTCGAAACGTTAACTGTGTTCCTCTCCGCAGATGCTGTCAGATCTGCTGAGTTTTTCCAGGTATTTTTATTTTTGTTCTAAATTAGATGTTCCCCAGGCTTACTTGCTTTTGGAGCCTGCTGAAAAAAAGTATAAATTTGACAATTGTAAATTGAGTGGCATTTATACCTATATACACATTGAGGACTTCACTGTTAAAAATGGCCAAACTCTTATACCACACCTGCTGTAGTTATATTTCAGTAAACCAGGATGACAATTTTAATTGATATCCAATGGACTCAGTGCATCGTGCATGACCTCTTTTTAACTGGAAGATTAAAGGAAGAACAACTGCAAATTCCTGAAGTGGATTTCAAGCACTTATGCAATTATGATCTCCAACTAAAGAAGTCCAAATACTCATTGTTCCAACACTCCATAGCATAGTCACTTGATGGTACATAACTTGAGCTGAAAAAGGAGACATGATGTTGAAGCTTTTCATCTTGCACACATCAGGATAGCTCACAAGAAATTACCAACAGGAACTGAGGAACAACAATTTATACTGCATGAGAAGAGAGTGGTAATAGGTTGGCAAGTGGAAAAAGCAGCATGGAACAGTTAACTACCCTGCTTTGCTCAAATTCAAACTGGGCAGGAGCATAAGTGGGAATTGTCAAATAGATTGTCAAAATTGTTTTGAACAGTTGAAGAACTTAATAGCAAATCCCATCATTAATGGGATATTGTGACCCTAATTTGCTGCCAATGTTATCTATTGATCTGACTCTAGTGGGTGCAGGGGCCATGATTGCTCAAAGCTATCCTGACAGTTGTGAATAACTGATATGATTCATCTGCCTCAATACTTCTGAGGTAATTATTCACACATTGAACATGAAGCCCTTGGAGTGAAGAAATTCCACATGTTCCCAATTACCATGATTTGAACTGGAAATGCTAAAACTGATACCGTCAGATTTAGCATTCAAGCACTGATCAGCTGCAATTTTGTGGAGCAGTATTTGTGGGCTTCACTTAGCTGTTTCCAATGAAGGTATGGAGTGGGCTGGTGACAGGTTTCAGGATGGCTCAGGGAGTGAGTGAGAGGGCACACATGTTGTCAGATGCTACACTGGATCCTGGTGAGGAGGTCCAGAGAAGGAGGAATGTCTTGTACTCCCACAGGGGAAGGAGTCCACCTTGCACTCCTATACTTCCTGTCCCTCTAGTCTGCAACTGGTGCTGATCTGCTTGATCTCATGTTCTCCCATATTTCCTCCTAATAACAAAGGGGGCTCCTAGAAATATTCCTATAATGAAGCACTCCCTCTGCCCTGGTGACTCCTAGAAGCTGTCCAATAAGTAGAGCAGCACTCAGTCTTTTTAGATGATGTCTTCCAAGAATTACCGGAGTGTTAGTGAAATCTTACACAATGCCCCAGAAAGTCTCTTAATGTGTTTCAATTGTCCTTGTCAAACCTCTAGAAGCAAATAAACAGTAAAAGGTGATGTACCTTTAAGTAGCACTGAAAACCATTCAGCAACAATTTGTTTATTCCAATCAGCTGGTCACTGTTAGGAGAGCTCCTTTGGTCAGGTGCTAAAATCGCAAATTCCAAAATCGCATGCAGCCTTTTTAATGAATGCTAATATACAATGTAATAATCAATCAGCTCCTTAAATGTTCCTTCAGGCGACCAATTCTAGTACAAGTTTCAACTCCTTTACCAGGGTGGCATCTTGTTTTAATTGTGGTTAAACACTATTTTAGCTCAAGATCCCATCTTGGCCACCTCGGAGCATTTTTAGTGCCTGAGGAGCTAATACAAATTGCTCCCATATCCTAATTTATGTAAGAATGTGAAAGAATGGAGTGTTGGTGTTATTGAACAGAAGCTATGATGTTTTTAGTTTCAGTAGATGGTTTGCTGTGGAGGAGTCACAAGGATCAATTATGAAAACTGTACTAATCTACCATCTGTGATGTGATAAATGATAAAGTTGTACATTACCTACCACCAACATATATTTCAGGAAAGAAAGTGGTTGTTAATACTCCACAGAAAGTTTGCTTATTCCCATATCAAACAGCCTAACTACCTTCCAGGCTATTGTTCAGTCTAAACACTACCGGATGGTCTCTGAAGAAAATTGTTAACCCTGACAATGTTAAAACTGAACCATAGACATTACCATGCACTGTTGCTGTTATTAATTCCAGTTCACCAATTGTTCATCCATTGTCAATCCAAATTGGTCAGGGAAATTTCCAAATTATTTGGACTTCTAGATAATTATGACTGTAGTGGTTTTGAATATGGCCCTAGTGTTGGCATTTTGCTGCATACTACCAGAAGAGTGCTCTAGGCTTTTTTATCGCGTTAGTGTAAGAAGCAGTTGCTGAATTTCTTAATGTTTTTTAATTATTAACACGGCTCAGTCGTGGAGATGATAATTTTCTCATTGAAATTCTATGTGAGGGTAATGATACTTATATTTGTATTTTGTCAATGCAAGTAAGTACATAGAATGAAATAAACATCCTTTGTATTACATTTATTATTTTTCATCTGAATATTTTAGAGAGTCTTGTAAGAAAAAGCTACCACAAATATGAGTAGCTATTCGGATATAACACCTAGTTGGTTTCATTTAGTATTTTTCTCATTCCTTGGCTATGTTTCACAACGTCTGGATCAGGACATTTATACAGCTGGAGTAAATAGGGAGATGTTTAGTATAATGGCATTTTCTGTTTAAATTGGCTAGGATTGGATCATCTATTTGTTGTCGAGTGGAAAGCAATTGCAACATCTAAAAAGCAATGCACACATTTCTTTTTTAATAATCCTATAAATTTTACTCTGGAATAGAAAACAGTCTCAACATTTGAAACTTACACAATTTTAACATTTACCTCATCAGAACAGATTGTAACTTGTTCTGGCAAAGTCTTTAGATTTGCATCCGGATCACTGACAGAAGATTTTCTTCTTACATTGTAATTGCTTTATAATGACACTGCTGGTATGAGAGAATTAGCTTCAAAAGCCACTGGAATGTCACTGTTTACCCGCTGACATACTGGATTTTGCTGAGCCAAACATTTGGTCCTAATGTTCATCCTGGCAGAAGCTTCTAATTCAATTGACCTGGTTTTCTTTAATACCCTCCTGAACATCGATAATGTTTTTTTGTCTATAATAATCAAAATCTGCATCAGTTGCATTGTGTTCTGAATAAGTATAGTACACAAAATGGAGAGAGGTAAGAAAAGATTGTGAACCAAGAGACAATGAACAAATGCTTTCAACCCTTAAACTAACATTGCCCCCAACAATGCACAAACAGCCCAAGAAACCCGTAATGCATCAATAAACTGCGTCAGTAAGCAAAAGCAAAATATTGTGGATACTGGAAACCTGAAATGAAAACAAAAATGCTGTAAATATTCTGCAGGCCTGGCAACATCTGTGGAGAAAGAAAGCGTCAATGTTTCAGGCTGATGACCTTTCATCAGAGCTGGAAAAAGCTAAAGATGTAACAGCAAGTACAGATGCAGGGAAAGGAGGGAGGGAGGAAGATCGAAAGGGATAATGGTGCAAGGTGAAGGGGATGGAAATGGGGCAAGTCAAGAAATAAAAGATGTGTTTAGAGGAGTGTAAATGGGCAAAGTATAATCATCCCCAACAGCTGCTGTCCAAAAGAAAGGGGCAAGGGGAGCAGAGGTTATGATCTAAAATAGTTGAACTTATTGTTGAGTTTGGAATGCTGTAAAATCCCAGTGGAAAGATGAGGTGCTGTTCCTTGATCTTTGATTGAGCTTCAATGACAACAATGAAGGAGGTTGGGGATGGAGAGGCCAGAATGGGAGTGGCATAGAGAATTAAAATGACAGGCGAATAGAATCTTGGAGTCACACTTGTGGACTGAATGAAGGTGTTTCACAATCAGATGCCCAATCTGATTTGGTCTCTTGAACATAGAGCAGATCACATTATGAGCTACAAATACAGTGTACTAAATTAAAGGAAGGACAAGTAAATCACTGTTAAACCCAGAAGGAGTGTTTAGGGCCTTGGACAGTGAGAAGGGAGGAGTAAAAGCGCAGGTGTTACATCTCCTGCCCTTGCATGGAAAGGTGCTGTGGGAAGGAGAGGGGGTGTTGGAGGCGACTGAGTAGCTGTTCACAATGTTGCGGGGGGATCAATCCCTTCAGAATGCTGAAAGGGAAGGGGAAGATGTGTTTGGTGGTGGAGATGGTGGAAATAATGGAGGACAATCTGTTGAGTGTGGAATCTAGTGGGGTAGAAGGTGAGCTCAAGGGAAATCCATTACAGTTCTGGGAGAGCAAGGAAGGGATGCGAGCAGGAGGAAAAAGGATAGATACAGAGGGCCCTGTCAACCACAGGGAGGAGTTTAAGAAAGGGAAGACAAATTGGAAGCATCAATATAGCAAATGTCATGGTCAGAGGGATACAACGGTGACACAGAAACTGGGAGATAGCGGAATATTGGTATACTACTCTCAGAAATGGAGACAGGGAAATCAGGGGAATTAAAGGAAGTATTGGAGATTGTACATGTGAAGGTGAGATAAGGATGGAATTTGGAAGCAAAGTTGATTAAATTTTCCGGTTCAGGGTGAGTGCAGGAAATAGCACCAATAAAATCATCAATCTACTGGAAAAAGAGGCAAGAGAGGTGGAACAAAGAAGATGGGCAGAGTTTTCCTATTGGCTTGAGGGGGCGTAACCGCACGCCCACACGTAAAATGACGCACGGTGACATCGGGCGAGCATCCTGATGTCACTGCGCACCTCCACGATATTTAGGAAGGAGGGCGCACTATATGTTTGGATGCACGCCCGCCATCAGTTAATGGGCCAGTTAAGGCCCTTGAGGCAGCAATTGGTTATGATTTTTCGCAGCTCATGCGATCTTCAGGATGTCACACAGATGCAACGGGCAGGCAGGTGGGAGACATTTGTCCATAGGCAGGATAAGAGGGGTGAGTGGGGTCTCAAACATTGTAATGTTTGAGGTATTTAAGTGTGAAAGCAATTTACTCTCGCCTGTATGAGCAGGGAGACTTCAAAATTCATACCAGCTGCTAGGACAGGAGTAAAAACCTTCAGGTCAGGACTCTACAGTAGAAATCATTTCTGCAGTCTGCAGTTTACAGGAAGCCTTCCATTAGCCTGGGAATGGGAGTTGTGCTCTCCACAGGAGGCACCCCTCTGAGGAGGAAGGGAGAGCCAGAAGGGGTAGGAGGCCAGGAGTCCACATTCACCCTCCAGGGGAGCCACCTTTGCGAGGAGAGGCGCAAACACAAGGGGCGCAGGGCCAACAGGAAGTCCAAAGCGGAAGGGGCCGCAGAAGACGCCATTATCCTGCTGCCGGATTTACAGGCAGCGATGCAGCTACCTCAATATGTATGAGGTGCAATGCTGAAGGAGGCTCCTTCTCTCAAGGGCAGTCAGCTCTATCTGTCAGGTGATAGGCCTGAGATCTCTGCAAACTGATTGGGTGGACACCCCATGCCTGTGGCTCCAAAGGTCACAACTGCCCTCAACGTCTATGCCTGTGGCTCCTTCCAGGGGTTGGTGGGTGATCTTTGAGGTGTCTCCCAATCAGCTGTCCACACTTGTGTCAAGCAGGTGACAGACACTCTGTTCAGGCTTGCATTGACTTTCATCTACTACCGCTGGGATGATGTCAGTCAGACGGAGCGAGCAAGAAGCTATGCAGTGATTGCTGGCTTCCCCCGCGTCCAAGGTGCTATTGACTGCACACATGTGGCCATCAAGGCGCCAGCAGGTGAGCCCGGTGCCTTCGCCAACAGGAAGGGCTTCCACTCCATGAATGTGCAGATAGTGTGTGACCGCAAATTCTACAAGTCTGTGCAAGGTACCCTGGCAGCTCCCATGACACTTACATCCTCAGACACTCCCAAATGCCGGGGCTCTTCAGTGCTCCAGCCTGGCTGGATGGATGGCTGCTGGGTGACAAGGGCTACCCCCTCAGAAGGTGGCTTATGATGCCTCTCCACCATCCAAGAACAGAAGCTGAGCAGCGCTACAATAGGAGCCACACCTCCACAAGGGCTATGGTGGAGAGAGCCATCAGTCTTCTCAAGATGGGCTTCCGATGCCTGGACGCTTCAGGGGGAGCACTGCAATACCCCCCAGATCATGTGTCGCTGATAATGGCTGCATGCTGCGCTCTCCACAATCTGGTGCTGGAGAGGGGCGACGCAGTGGACATGGAAGATGTTGACGCAGTTGCTCATGGCTTCCCGTACACATGCATAAGTAAGGAATCACCCTGAGGCATGGCAACATGTCCAAATTTATTGAGTGAACAAATGTAACTTCATAAAACAAAACAAAAACGGTTTTGGACATCACACCGAGCCTTCAACTAAGTACTGTGGCCAACGTAAAAGCACCAGTGAGAAACCCGTGGTGTGCCTAATGTGCCTTAAATTTACGCTTACAGGTGCTACATCTAGGTGCTGTCCCCTCGCTGGCACTGGCACCTGAGACACCCTGCTCACCTCGATGGCCTTGGCAGACATCCTCTGGCCAGGGGAGCATTTGATGGGCCTAGGAGGGAGCGGCCAGTTCCACAGCTGGATTCTCTCCAGTCGTCGCAGCCTCACTGGACGCCATGGTCACTGGCAGGGAGGCAGAGGAGCTGCTGCCCTCATCCGGAGCACCCTGAGAGGAGACCGCAGAGACAACAGGCAGCTGCTGCGCTGATGTGAGGTCACTTCGGACCTCCATGCTTACCGCAGATGGATGGGCCCCAAGCTGGGAAATGGTGCTCAGACCACTGAGGGCTTGCAGGTCCGAGTGTAAGCCCAGGAGGACCTGATTATTCTCCTGGAGGTGCCTCTCCACGAGAGTCGCCACTCTCTCCATGGAGGAAGCATGGCGCTCAGCCATGAGGCTCATTGCATCGGTGATGCTCCGCCTGGACTTCTCCGGCATGGGAAACATGCCACGCATAGCCTCATGTATCTCCGCCAAAGCACTTCCAGCATTCGCTGCCTCATGGACCACTCCAGAGGCACATCATCAGCCACCGACTGAGCATGTACTGGGTCCCCAGCAGTATTCCGATTGCTGGCGCCCTGGGCACTCGCTGTCTCTGCCTGCACCTCAAGCGAGTGTGAAGTGCCTTCACCACCGTGCCCTGGGACATGAGCTGAAGATCTAAACCCTACTGAGTAACTAATACTTGCTCTGGTGCCTGCCTGGCTGAGATGGTGTGACGCTGGAGAGTGAATTTGTTCGGGGGCTTCAGGGGCGAGAGGTGGGTCCTCTGTCTCCTCCTCCCGGCCCTGCTCAGGTGATGCTGAAAGGAAGAAAAAGGACATTTGATTAGTTACAGTGAGGACAATGTCAACTTGCATGCTGCTCCCCCAGATCATTATGCGCTCATACTTCAATAATCAAGGGTAAACCCATGTTGCTAATTTCCATCACTGAACATTCAGCAGTGCCATGGCAACTGTGACACACATAGTGGCCTGACTGCTCGCCAAACATACCACTCTGTGGCACCCCAGCCTCAATGCCACCGGTGGATTGGGGGCATGTTGCCCCTCCAGATCCATCGCCTGCTGCTTGAAAAGTGTCTGGATCGCCTACTGGGCCTGCCGTCCGCCAGTCCGCAGTCATTCTGGCGCATTGTGTGCAGTGTTTTCCTGAAAGGAGAGAGGAGCATTGAGTAGTCCAGCCTACACCTGAATTCCCATCACATCCCTGCCAATCCAGCCAGGGTGGGACATCACCGCACAGCTGCCGCACACTCACCCAAACAAGCCAGGGCTGACCCCTGACCCTCCCCCCATTACCCAAATGCTGCCTCCTTCACAAGGTGCCACTTTGCTAAGCAAGGAGGTACAAGCATGTGGAGCTCAAACACCAGCAGATGGATTGGTGCCCCGCCAACTGGAAGCTCCCCTCCCAGCATGTTAGCATCCTGACTTCAACATGCTTCCCAGTTCCAGCCCTCTGCCTAGATGCAGACCCTTGACTTTCACTGCCATTCTATACTTTGGGTGTCAGTGTCACACATGCTGCGGATGCAGAACACACCCCAGCTCAACCCTCTCAGGGTGAACTGGGCATGGGCAATCTCTGCTGTAACACCCAGCAAGGGATCCATGCTGTGAGGGATTCAATGCTGTTACTGTACTCAGAGTTGGCGGGGGTGTTGGGAGATGTGGTGTTTGGAGGAAAGGCTGACGGCTGCATTAAGTGACTTGAGGCAACATGATACTCACCCTTCCTGAGCGCAGGAGATCATTGAACCTTTTGTGGCACTGGAGCCATGTGCACCGCATCACATCATGAGAGCTCACACTCTCGGCCACCTCCTCCCAGGCACGATCGGTCAGGTAGGGGGGCCTCCACCTCACATCCCTCGGAAGAAGGACATCCCGCTGTGCTGCCACCTCCTCCAGGAGAGCAGCTAGGTACTCATCTGAAAAATGAGTGGCATACTGCCCGCTGGCCTGCCCTCCAGACTGGCCTGCCCCGATGGCCTCCTCTCCAGATTGGCCACCCCAATGGCCTACCCTCCGGACTTGCCTCACCAACATTGTCCCTCTGCAGAGCCCTTCGCTCAACCATTGTGAGCAGCCTTTCCAACGCTGTCAGGTCTTCCTATATACAGGTCGCTGGGTTGCCACTGGACGCGGTGGTCTGAGCGTGCCCGCTGCCGCCCACCCAATCCCGCTATGCACGGGAGTCGTGAACTACGCTGGGCGCGCCTTAATTGGCCCACCCGTGTAAAATGGCAGCGCGGACTCAATCGTGGGCAGCGATCAGGTCCGCGCCCGCCTGGGTCCACTCCCGTTTGGCCTGCCAGACATGGGGAGAATTCTCCTCCATGTGTCCTATTTGGAGGAAATGAGCAGAGTTGAAGGAGAAGTTGTTCAATGTGAAAACAAGTTCAGGTAGATGGAGAAGGGCGATGGTGAATCTGGACTGGTTGGACCTCCGTTCGAGGAAGAAATGGAGAACGCTCATACCATTCTGGTGGGGGATGGAGATAGAAAAAAAAATCACCTTCCCTCTGGATGGAAAAATTCTTTAAGATGGAAAATTCTTTAAGATCAGTCCACCTCTAACTAAAACTAAACTAACTGCCATAAATATACATGATCTGCAGTTTGTGGATGACTACAGTACCATTGCCCACTCTGCACCAGATTTGCAAGTTGTTCTTGATTTCTTCAATTCTACATTGAAGAAACTCAGCCTGTCCTTGAACGTTGCCAAAACAAAACTTATATATCAACCCATACCTGGTCAGCCAAGTATTCTACCTCCCATATGTGTTGAAGGAGAGACTATAGAGTATGTTGAGCTCTTCGCATGCTTTGGCGGCTCCTCTCTCAAAAGACCACCATTAATGAGGTGATCCAACACTGGATCAGCTGTTCCAGCTCAGCCTCCCAGAAACTACGGCAGTGAGCGTATGGCAAGAAAGACCTCTTCAAGTCAACAAAAATCTTAGGGCAGAATTCTCCGTGCCCTTTGGCGCAGGCATCATGAAAGCAGTTTGCGATTGCCTGCTCTATCCATCAATGGCGGGCCACATTTCCCACGGCCAGTTGTCAGGAACTTCATTTTAATACATCTGCATATCATTATAAGCCCTGTTCATCGGAATCAACCTCCACGCTGGATCAGCCAGGCGTGTTGGCGTTCCACAACTGCATTCATAAGGCATATACCTGGTGAGCTGCACTTTGAGTGGAACGTGGAGGTGAGTGCTAATGTTGCGCAGCACTTGCGAGGGTAGTCTGTTGGACTTCAAGGTTGAGGCATCGTGCATTCAGGAGAGGGCAGAGGCAAGTCATTTTTTCCCAGCTGGCTGACAGTGCATTGCTGGAACAAGGGCTGCACTGTAGTTGGGGCAAGTTCTGTGGGGCAAAGGGTGCACTGCATCTGAGGTGAGTTGGAGGGGGAAGGGGCTGCAGTGCATCTGAGGAGACTTGGGATGGCAAGGGCTCCATGGCATCTGAGGCGAGTTGAGGGAGTATTATGGCACAGCCAATGGTAAATGCTGAGTTGTTCAAATCCCAGAGGGAAGCCAATTTTTGCCATTTGTATGTTCCAAGATGCAGGCTTTGAATTCAGTTATAATAAGACCATCGAGTCTCAAGAGGTTTTTATAAAACTTAATTTAAAAATTTTAATTTTAGTTTTATTTGCTCTTGGAAACCTCATCCTGCCTGTGGATGAGGTTTCCTAAAAAGCACAAAAGCTGCTTGGCCTTAAGGTATGAAGGGCAGTGAAAAATTTCTTTCAATACCTTTTTAATGGCCTTAATAAGACTTTTAATTGTTGCCGGGTACGCTGCTGACTCCGACACGCACCTGCCGACTGAGATAAAGTGTGAGTGCGTGACGACGTCAGGATGCTCACCTGATGTCATCGCGTATCATTTTACACTCGGTCAGGTTGGGCATGCACCCGCCCGACAAGCTAAAAACTCTCCCCATAGACACAGACACCACTAGAACCCTATTTTAAAATAATTTCCAATATTGTTCTAGACATTATTATGTCTTCTTGACAGGGAGCAAGGGTTGCTCTGCGCCTGAGGTGAGTTGGGGGGAAAGGGCTGCACTGCGCCTGATGGTAATGCACAAACATGTGTGGCAGTTGCAGGGGGAGGGGGTGGCTGCAGAGGGAAGTAGTCATGCATCAGGGAAACCTTATATAAAATGACCTTTCCTCCACAGTTGAGACAGTTCAGATGCAGCCACATTGACATACTTGGAGTCAGGCCTCTAGCTTATCTGCCGACTTAAGCAATGCAGAGGCCTGAAAGTGCCACAAAGTGCTCCAGAATTTTCCACCCCTAGGGCATGGACTGCAAACTGATGAGCATTTTAGTGGACTGCAGAACAATTGGATGACTGGGAACATTGTACAATCTCCTCGCGAAAGCTGGTCATGGAGCAGTCACTGGTGGAGGTGCTCACAGTCCCTTGCAATGTCATCATCCCGGTTTGGACCAGTCTCCCCCATGGTTCAAGCTAACACTGCAGCTTTGCAGCACCGGTTAAGAGAATGCCTGTGCTTGAGCTGAGAGCACAGCATGCAGTCCAATGGATAAAGTTGCCGTCAATTGGTCAGATGGAGTGGAGCTGAGGTAGGTGGGGTTTTGGGCAGCCATGCAGAGTGCTAAACTCTGGCCATCACTCTGGCAATTGTCGCTGAAGAGCCACAGCGAGCTGTCACTGGTCAGCACCTAGCTAGACCCAGAGTCCATAGACCATGCTTGTTATTCCTGCAGATGACCAAGAACCAGTATCACTGAAAACTGCGCATGTCAAGGGAACTGGTTGGTCACATCTGCCACCTGCTGCAGGATTTGATGCCACAAGGTCATGGAGGGCATCCACTGCTAGTGGCTGTGAAAGTGACTGCGGCACTCAATTTTGCCAGTAGGTCCTTTGAGGGCTCCACAGTTGACCTCCATGAGATATCACAAGCCTCCACACACAAATGCATCCGTGAGGTCATGGGCACCATGTTCACAAAGGCACACAACTTTGTGCATTTCACCCAAGATCAGGAAAGCCAGGGTGAAAGGGCGCTGGGGTTTCCCAGATCTCAGGCTTCCCATGGGCGCAGGGTGCCATCAACTGCACTTGTGGTGCTCAGATCTCCATGGCAACAAGCGGTCAACAACATCAACTGCAAGGGCTTCCACCCGCTGAATATTTAGCCTGTTTGCGACCACCACAAACACATCCTGCAGGTCTGCGCATGATTCCCAGGGAGTGTCCATGACTCCTACAGTCTCTGTCAGCCACAGATCTCTGATGTCTTCCAGGGTCCACAGAGGCTGCAGGGTTGGCTGCTCGGGGCCAAGAGCCACCCACAGAGGAAGTGGTTGATGACAGCCATGAGTGGCCTCAGACTGCAACAGAGAGAAGGTATAATGAGGCTCATGCTGCAACTCACACCTTGGTGGAGTAAACCACTGGGATGTTGAAAATCAGGTTCTAGTGCCTGGAGCAGTCTGCTGGAGCCCTGTAATACTGTGCATAGAGAATGTCACGCATTGTCATTACATGCTGCACCCTTAACAACCTGGCGCTGCAACAGGGAGAGTTGCTGGCTCTGGAGGAGATGGGGGAGCTGGAGGTCTCCACCGATAAGAAAAATGATGACAGGGATAAGGGTGAGGAGGTCCTCTAAGGTGAGATCACTTGCGCTCTGTGAACATGGTCATATCGTTGAGATACAGTGGGGAAACTCAGTGACTCAGAAACTCAGGGATTCATGAACTCCCTTAGCTCCCAGATGTGCCTGTAAAAGCAAGGGGAGATAATTAATGCATGGCAGTGGCCTGTGAAACAGGACACATCACTCACAGCATGGTTGTCTGATTGATGTTGCACTGCTGGATCTTCTCTTGGTTGAGAACCACTGAACTCAACATCAGTACAGGAATGGTCCAGATCTTCACCGGCCAGCTGGATGATTCCATTTTCAAAGTCCATGTGGACCTTGATTTCAGGCATTCCTCCACCAGTCTGTGACACCTCCCTTTTGTTGTGTGCCAGCTTGTCCTGCATGAATGCAAATGAAGAGTGTCTAAGCAGGATGCCTGCCAGGCTACATGATAAGTATGCCTGGCATGTGTAGATGGTGAGCAGTGCCATGGACAGAATGAGGACACGAACTTCAGGACAGATGAACATTTGTGTGTGTGTGTGAGTGAGTGATGATGTCCTTGAACTGGCAGTGAATGAAATCCCTGTGGATCTGTGATGGGGTTGTATGTGTGAGTTGAGAGTCTGATTTGAGAGTGTATGAGAAGAGTGACTTATACTGGCGGAACGGAAGAGACCATTCATCCTCTTTCTGCATTGGGTGGCTGCCCTCTTTTGCAGGGTGTTGGCGCTGACCACCGCTGCCACCACCTCCCATGTGGGATTGATGACAAGCCATTGTGGCCTGCCCACTACTGCTCTTAGTGCAAATCTGTGATGATTCTGCCCTTAGGGTACAGAGCACTTTCATCGCCACATTTGTCATGAAAACATAAGAATTCTCATAATATTATTGTGATTTATTATAAAGCTAGGTTAATAGTCCAGATTAGATAGTTTCTGTATGTGTGTGTGTGTGTGTGTGTGATTTAATTGAATTGGAGCCGGCTGGTCTGGAGGCTTTGAGTCATCAAAAAGAAGCTAGGTTTGATATCCTAAATACGTAATCATGGCTGAAGTTTTAGAATGTGAGGTGTAAGGAAAATTTGCATTTTTAGATAAACCAGAGTAGTTTGAATTTCAGAGAGATGGTGAGATGTTACACCTAGCCAGAAGAAACTAAGTCAAACTGTGTGTTTATTTTTCTCAAAGGTTACTGATAATATGAGCACTATGAAAGATTTATATTACAAGAAAGGTAAAGTTCCAAAGACATATCGGAACAATGGAATTTGCATTATAAGGGGAAAACCTATATAAAGGAGAAGAGGCTATGTGTCAAGGAGGAGAAGGAATTTTAAGATCTAACACAAGCGTGAAAAGCCTCCAGCATCTGTGCATCAAGTTGTTGTCTGTAGGAACCGAAGCTGAGAAAACTTACTTTGAATTCTATTGTCCAGGATATTGTGTTGCTTTGCCTGGGTCTGTTTAAATTTATTTGATTTTACTGTTGCCTTAATGGGGGTGTAACTGGGAGCCAGATTAATTAGAGGTTTTAGGAGTTATTATAGTAGTAATTTGTACACCAATGTATGTGCTTGAAATCTTTTCTTTTGTTAATAAATGTTTAATTTAGTTTTCTAAAATCCTCTGAAGCCGTGGTAGTCTTATTACTTCTTAGTTCAGGGCACACATCTCAAAATAAAATACAAATTGCAAAACAGTTGTGACTGCATGATCACGTTTCCTTCATGGGTTTGATCTGCCTGGCACACATCATCTGCCACTTCATAACAGCATTCCTGTACTGAAGTGAGACCTAGACTGTGTATCAGCAATACATAATATCACTAGAGTAATTCCATCAGCAATGTCTCCACCACATCCTTTGGATTCAGTGGGAGGACCATCAAACAAATGTTAGTGTCCTTCTTGAAGCCAGTTCCAAAAGCATTCAGGCAAAATTCCTGCAAAGTCAACTTAAATGGACAGGACTGTTAATGTTGAAAATGTGCTGCATTAGAATACATGCTTTAAGTTAGTAATTAAGCACAGCTGTCCCCAGTTGGGGAAAGATTAGGGAATCATTGCAAGGGAATATAACCCAGATTACTCTGGGTGTCTGAGAGGAACTAGGAGAGTCTCTGACTTTACATTGCTGTCTTGGAAGTAAATTTGTTTTAAGTCACAGGCTAGCTTCAGACTCATTCTTCCTCATCATACAATTATTGGAATTAATGTAGTAGCAGAGGA
Source organism: Carcharodon carcharias (assembly GCF_017639515.1). Taxonomy (NCBI): domain Eukaryota; kingdom Metazoa; phylum Chordata; class Chondrichthyes; order Lamniformes; family Lamnidae; genus Carcharodon; species Carcharodon carcharias. Next base: position 128,743,661 of record NC_054471.1, read on the forward strand.
TGAACATTAAGATTTGGTAATTGGTTGCTGAACAAGAAGTATTATGACTCTATCTTCTGAGAGAAAAAGAAGCTTTTTGCTGCTGACAGTTGCAGAATGGTGGAAGGATATTGCAAATTCTCAAGCTTTGACTATCCACCAATATTTTTGGAAGCAGATCCAATTCAGCAATGGAAAACTGAAGTTGAGGTGTGGACACAGGTTACTATGTTAACCTGAAAGAAGCAAGGTATGGCTTTGGCTTTGTCATTGCCAGCAAAAAAGTAAGATTTAGGAGTAAAGTGTTTTCAGAAGTGGATGTGGATGACTTGTTGGAATATATGAAGCATAGCCAACCTTTGTTAGAGTTAAGAAAACAGATGGTCAAATCCCAGAGTTTGTATTAGCACTTAAGTTACTCGATTGTGCACTCTTCTCACGTTGATAAGCTTTTAGTATTGACAGAGTTCAATTCAATGGGAAAATCTCTCTCTGAGACCAAATGGCTGCTGCCCTAAAACATTTTTTTTTGAAAACAGTCATTTCCAGCTACTATCCTATCACTTACAGGCAACTCCACAATAAAGCAAAGGATGGGGGGGTTCTATGGTGACCAAGTTTCAAGACTGACAACATCTCAAATACAGATTTCAGTACAAAGATGGGGCTGCTGATAAGCTGTCTGGAGATGGTTGCACTTATAGCCAATTTGAGAATCGAGACAAAAAGCGGGTCTGGGACAATGATCATAGGTGCTTGAATTCGAGAGCTGCATGGGGCATTGTTAATTGGTGTTGGTGTGATTATAAGTATCACTACACAATGAACTGCCCACAGTGAAAGGATTGTGTTTTTGAACTAAAGTATGAAACAAGTAATTCTGAGGCTGAAGATGATGGTGGTGACTGCCGTGAAGAAATTGTACTGGTCACTGAGTGTTTGAATTCGGTGATGAATATTTTGATGGCTGACTCATTCAACTCTGCAGTTTTACATAGTGATTACACTTCCACAGTGTGTTGTGGATTGGCTTAACTGCTACCTGGAATCTCTCGATGAGGCAGATCAGTGGAAGGTTAAGGAGTATGGAAGCTCTACCTGTTTCAGGTTTGGGAATGATTGCACTCTAGAATCTTCCAAAAGAGTAGTCCTCCCTTACAAGATATCTGTGAGGATCGGTCTCTTCATCAGTACTGATGTCGCCTCATGAGATATCTCTATTGTTTAGCAGATCTTCGATGAGAAAAGCACGGATGAAGCTAGACATGGGGCAGAAGTTTCTACATGTTGGGTGGCGGAGCGGGCGCGGACCCGATTGCCGCCCACAATCGGGTCCATACTGCCATTTTACGTAGGCGGGCCAATTAAGGCCCACCCAGCATGAACCGTGGCTCCCGAGGACAGCGGGAGTGGGCAGGCAGCGGCGGGACTGCAATGAGCACCGGGTCCAATGGTGACCCAGCGGCCTGTTTTAAGAAGCTGTTGCAGCGTTTCAAAGGCTGTGTATCATGGCTGGTGGAAGGGCTCCCCAGAGTGCTGCTGGTGAGCAGGCCAGGCAGGAGGGTAGGGCAGGGGGGCACTATGCCCTTCATTTTTCCAATGAATACCTTGCTGCCCTCGAGGAGGTGACAGCACAGCAGGAGGTCCTCATACACTAGGACGAGAGGAGGAGACTCCCCACATGATCAAGCGTGCCTGGGAGGAGGTGGCGGAGGTGGTGAGCTCCCACGACGTAGTGCAACGCTGCTGGATCCAGTGTCATGCTGCTGGATCCAGTGTCACAAGTGCTTCAATGACCTGTTGTGCTCTGGAAGGGTGAGGACAATGTTGGCATCGGTCACTTAACCCAGCAGGTAGGCTTTTCCCCCCTGCCACCCCCACCCGTGCCCACCCACCCCCTCCCCCAAGCCTGATTATAGTGACTGCATTGAATAATTGATGGCATGTGTCCTTTGCTGGGTGGGCCAGCAGATATTGTCCATGCCTAGGTCACTCTGAGAGGGTGGTGAAGAGGTGGGTTCTGCACTGTTTTCGGGGGCAACCTAGGCGCAGTGCTGGAACTCCAGGACATGTCAAAGTCAGGGTGATGACATGCTGGGACAGGAGCTTCAAGGTGGCGGGGCACTGACCGACATGCTGCCCTCTGCGCTCCATGTGCTTGTGCCTCCTTGCTATGGAAGGTTAGGCCATGTGGTGCCAAATGTGATGTAGGCAGCATTTGGCCAAGGTGGCGGGGGGGGGGAAGGGGAGCAGGCCTGACATCTTTGTGTGAGTGCTGAGCAGCAGCAGGGTGAGGAGACACTGGAGCCCTGCAATGTCCCACTCTAGCTGGGGTGGGTCGGCCGTGAGGAGAATCCAGGGACAGTTAACACTAATCAATGCTCTTCTCTCCTTTTCAGGAGAAGAATGCACATAATGCTGCTGAGCAGGTGAGGGCTGGCGGAGGGCTGGCCCAGGTGGCAATTCTCAGCCGCCTCAAGCAGGAGGCCCCAGATCTGGAGAGGCGCCAGGCGCCCAGGTCCACTGGTATTGATGAGGCTGGGGTGCCACTGGCAGGTATGTTTGCCCAGCACTGAGGTCACCATTGTTCTCCCAGCAGCCATGGCAGTGCTGAATGTTCAGTGATTGAAGTTTGCAACATGACTTCACCATTGCTTATGGAAGGATGAGCACATAATGATCCAGGGGACAGGGATGCGCATTAACATTGGATCAGTTAACGTGGAGACAATGTTCTTGCTCTTCCTTTCAGCATCAGCGGAGCAGGGCCAGGAGGAGGACCAGCAGAGGCCCCCTCTCCCACCTGAGGGGCCTGAAGTCTTACCAACATTACACCATCTCTGCCAGGCAGGCATGGTGGGAATTAGAAAATTGGCTAGTGTCCCGGGGCACAGCGGTGAGGGCATTTCACAGTTGCTTGAGGAGCTGGCAGGGACAGAGAGTGCCCATGGTGCCAGCTGTTGAAGGACTGCAGGGGACCAGGCACATGCTCAGTCAGTGCCTGATGATGTGCCTCTGGAGTTGTCTGTGACTCAGCAAACGCAGGAAATGCGGCTGGGTGTGCGGGAGCATCTGGGGGAGATACATGAGGCTATGCTTGGCTTTGCTCCTTAGTGGAGGAGTCTACATGGACTATTGCCAATGCAATGAGCTTCATGTCCAAGTGCCGTGCATTCTCCATGCATAGAGTGCCGACTCTTGTAGAGAGGCTCCTCCAGGAAACCCATCAGGGCTTCCTGGGGATGTGCTCTGACCAGTAAGCCGTCACGTCGGCATTGACCTCAGCTGGTCAGTGCCAGTATGAGAGATGGTCTGGGCACTAGGTTTCCCAGCTCGATGCCCATCCATCCACAGTGAGCAGGGAGGTCCAAAGACATCGGCACAGCAGCTGCCTGCCATCCCTCTGCCTCCTCTCAGGGCGCTCTGGATGAGGGCGGTAGCTCCTCCGCCCCTCTGCCAGTAACCGTAGCATCTGGTGAGGCTGTGACAACTGGGGTGTATCCAGCTGTGGAACTGGCAGCTCCCTCCCAGGTGGGGCCAGCACAGGCTCCACGGGCCAGAAGACGGCCGCCAAGTCATCGAGACCAACAGGACAGCAGAGTGAGCAGGCTGTCTCAGATGCCACTCCCAACGAAGGGTTAGCACCAAGATACAGCACTTGAAAACATAAAGCACTTTAGGCACACCACGGGTTTATCTTTGGTGCTTTTGTGTTGGCCCGAAATGAGGTCTTTATGAGTTGGTGTGATGTTTAACACCTTTGTTATTTTGGTTTCTTAAGTTCATTTTGTTATAATTCCATTATATTTGTTATAAAATTCAGACATGTCACCATGGCTGAGGGTGCCTCTTTTCTTCTGCAGGTGAATGGTTACCAATAATGTTATGAGTGATTTGCGGGACATTCAGCTTTATTGACAAGGCCCTTAGTTAATGTTCCTATCCAGGCTGATTTTGCACTCAGGTATCGAGTATGGAGCCTGCAGCCCAGGCTTGTCCTGGAGGTCCATATGTGGCATGCTAGCTGAAGGTTCATTGGATTAAAGCCTCCTGGGTGTCCCTGCCTCCCTGGAGTATGCCCAGGTCAGCGTCTACCCCCTCAGCATTTCCCTCTGCGTGCTCATCCTCGGATACACTACTGGACTCATCGTGTGCAGCCACTGCGTCTAAGTCTTCATTGTCCACTGTGACCCCCTTTTCCAGCACAAGATTGTGGAGAGCGCAGCATGCAACCACTGTCGGTGATACGCGATCTGGGGGGGGTGCTGGAGTGCGCCCCCTGAGCAGCCCAGGCATCGGAAGCGCATTTTGAGAAGACCGATGGCTTTCTCCACCACAGCCCTTGTGGTGCTATGGCTCCTATTGTAGCACTGCTCAGTTTCTGTTCTTGGATGGTGGAGAGGCGTCATGAGCCACCTTCTGAGGGGATAGCCCTTGTCACCCAACAGCCAACCATCCGGCCGAGCTGGAGCACTGAAGAGCCCCGGCACCTGGGAGTGTCTGAGGATGTCGGCATCATGGGGGCTGCCTGGATACCTTGCACACACTTGTAGAATCAGTATCCTATGACCACACACTATCTGCACGTCCATGGAGTGGAAGCCCTTCCTGTTGACGAAGGCACCGGGCTCACCTGCTGGCGCCTTGATGGCCACATCTGTACAGTCTATTGCACCCTGGATGCAGGGGAAGCCAGCAATGGCCACGAAGCCTCTGGTTTGCTGTGTCTGGCTTGCTTGGTCCCAACAGTAGTGGATGAAGGTCAATGCATGCCTGATCAGAGCGTCTATAACTTGCTTAACACAAGTGTGGACAGCTGATTGGGAGACACTGCAAAGATCACCCACTGTTCCCTGGAAGGAGCCATAGGCATAGAAGTTGAGGGCAGCTGTGACATTTAGAGCCACTGGCATGAGATGTTCACCCACACAGTTAGCGGAGATCTCAGGCCCAATCATCTGACAGATATAGTTGACTGTGTCCCTTGAGAGATGGAGCCTCCTTTGGCACTGCACCTCAGACATATTGATGTAGCTGCTTCTAGGTCCTACAACCCTTGTGCCTGTACCTTGCCTCCAAATGATGGCTCCCCTGGAGGCTGAATGTGCACTCACTGCTTCCTCCCCCTTCTAGCCCTCCCTTCCTCCTTGGAGGAGGTGCCTCCAGTGGCGATTTCAGCTCCCATTCCCAGGTTAAGGGAAGGCTTCCTGAAACCTGCAGGCCAAAAAAATTCTTCATTGCAGAGTGCTGACTTGAAGGTTGTGAGTCCAGACCAAGCAGCTGGTATGTGTTTTGAAGTATTGCAGATCACACAGGCAAGTATCAATAACTTTGAAAAATCAATATTTGACAGAGCACATTTGCGACCCCACTGAGCCCTCTTATTCCACCCGAGGATGAGGTTTATACAAATGTGTCCTGCCCGTTGTGCCTGTGCGCCGACCCGAAAGTCACACAGATGCTGAAAAATCGCCCTCGATTAGCGCCTCAAGGGCCTTAAGTAGCTGGTTAATTAATGGCGGGCATGCAGCAGAGATCAATGAGCACCTGCCCAACGAAATATCGCAATGGCGTGCGGTGACGTCGGGACACTCGCCCGGCGTCACTGCGAGTCATTTTACACATCAGCGTGCAGATCTCACCCCTGCATGCCAATAGGAAAATTCTGCCTATGGATAATGACAATGATTGTTTGGGAAAACTGTGGACCAACATTTTATTTGGTTAGGTCCTTACTGCCTGCCATTAAGGAAGCCAAATATTTCTCGTCAAAGAGTTCAAGCAGTCTTGTTAACTTCTGGAGATAGAAGTTTGGTGGACAAAAAGATTATTTGGAAGTTGCAAAGACAACTTGCACACCCAGCACCACAAAAAAAAGAGCTCTACTGTAGGATGCTGGAGTGGCTCATAAAGAATATGACAACTTAAACTTAGCTTAAACTGATTTTCAGAAGATTGAATTAGTTGTTTTTCAGGGAAGATATAGAGACCTTCCTCAGTGCTGTTTTAGTCTATACTAAGAGCTGGTGAGTGAGAAAGTGTTAAGGATTAATTCCTATCTAAAGTCTAATGTTTCCTTTTAGTTTAGCAACAAAATAAAAATTGCTCCTTGGATTAGAAGTTATTTTTTGCAGCCTTAAAACAGGGATATACAAGCTCTGAGGGAGTTGCAGCTATTTAATTAGGAAGGTCACTTAAACTGGTTTTCAGAAGATTGAATTAGTTGTTTATCAGGGAATATAAAAAAGATGCCTTCCTTGGTGCTGTATTCACTTGCACTGAGTGCTGTGTTTAGTGCATAAAGTGTAAAGCGAGAGTTTCGTGAGAGAAGGAGTTCGGTGAAGAAGGACAGAAGGTGTTCTCTTCTTTTTCTACCCTTTTCAGCCTCCAGTAGCTGGCTCTTCCTTTGGCACAAGTAAGAAGCTGATTAGTGAGTAACTTGTAAGGTATTCTATTCAACTTTAAAAGTTATTTAGTAGAATTAGAACAGGTAAAGTTATGGCAAGCCAGCTCAGCTGAGTAGAATGTACATCCTGTAGTATGTGGGAATGCACCACGTATCTTGGACGAATACATCTGCAGGAAGTGTCACTGGCTTTAGAAGCTTGAGCTCCAGGTTTCAGAACTCAAGGGGCATCTGGAGACACTGTGCATCTGTGATGCAGAAAGCCATGTGGATAGCATGTTTAGGGACGTGATCACACTGCAGATTAGGCGTGTACAGGCAGAGACAGAATAGGTGACAGCCAGGGAGCCTCAGAGAACCAGGCAGGTAGCGCAGGAGTCCCCTGAGTCTATCTTGTTCACTACTTTGATACCATCCACAAGATGGACTGCAGAAATTCACCAAGGCTCCTTCAATAGCACCTTCCAAACCCACAATCACTACCATCTAGAAAGACAAGGGCAGCACATAGATGGGAACACCACCACCTGGAAGTTCCCCTCCAAGTTACTCACCATCCTGACTTTGAAATATATCGCCGTTCCTTCACTGTCACTGGGTCAAAATCCTGGAACTCCCTCCCTAACAGCACTCTGGGTGTACCTACACCACATGAACTGCAGTGGTTCAAGAAGGCAGCTCACCATCAACTTCTCAAAGGCAACTATGCATGGGCCCAGCCAATGAAGCCCATATCCCGTGAGTGAATTAAAAAAAAAAATCAGTTTTTCATTTTGGATGCTGGTCAGTGTGATGAATCCTCAGGGGAGTGCAGCCAGAGCCAAGTCTGTGGCACCAGGAGTGGCTCAGCTGAACAGGAGAGGATGAAGAGTGGAAGAGCAATACTGATAGGGAATTACTTAGTCAGGGGATTGAACAGATGTTTCTGCAGCTGTAAATGTCCATCCAGGATGGTATGTCGCCTCCCTTGTGCCAGGGTCAAGGGTGTCATGGATTGACTGCAGGACATCCTTCTGGGAAAGGGTGAACAGCCAAAGGCCATGGTTCACATTGGTACTAATGACCATAAGTAGGAAGAGGGCTGAGGTCCTGAAAGTAGATTTTAGGGAGCTCGGAAGGAAAGTAAAAAGCAGGACCTCAAGAGCAATAATCTCAGGATTACTCCTTGTGCCACATGCTAGTGAGCATAGGAATAGGAGGATTGAGTGATTGAACACGTGGCTGGAGAACTGGTGTAAGAGGGAGGGCATCGGATTTCTAAGGTATTAAGGCCGGTTCTGGGGGAGATGGGACCTTTACAAGCTGGACGGGTTATGCCCTAACAGGATCATGAATGACAGCCTTGCTGGGAGATTTGCTTGTGCTGTTGGGGAAAGTTTAAACTAGCTTGTCAAGGGAATGGCAACCTGAAGGGTAGCTCAAATTGGAAGGAAGTAAAGCTGGTAACAGGAAACAGAAAAGTAGCAAGTGAATTAGAAGGCAGGTAAAGCAAAGGCAAGCGCAGCCAAGGTTAGAATGTGGAATGATGTCAAAAAGACAAAGTTAAGGGCACTCTACCTGAATCATGCAGCATTTTTGACAAGGTAGATGACTTACATGATGGACTGAAGGGCTTCCTTCTGTGCTGTAAAACTCTGACTCTAAATAGAGGGAAATGGTTATGATGTAATTGTCATTATGGAAACATGGCTGCAGAATGACCAACACTGGGAACTGAATATTCAAAGATATTCAATATTTAGGAAGGACAGGCAAGGGAATAGGAGATGGTGTTCTGCAGATAATAAGGGATGGGATCAGTACAAAGGGAGGATCTCGGATCGGAGGAACAAAATGTGGATTCTGTTTGCGTGGAGCTAAGAAACAGCAAGGGGCAGCAAATTGGTAGGGGTTGTGTATAGACCAAATAGTAGTGGTAATGTGGGGCATGCCATTAATGTGAAATTAGAGAAGCATGTAGCATGGACAATACAGTAAACATGGATGACTTCAATCTGCATATAGACTGGGTGAACATAATGAGCACTAATGCTGTGGAAGACGAGTTTCTGGAGTGTTAGAGATGGTTTTCTAGAGCAGTATGTTAAGGAGTTGACTAGAGGACAGGCGATTTTAGATCTAGTATTATGTAATGAGAAAGGGCTAATTAATACTCTTGTTGTAAAAGAACCTTTAGGTAGATATGATAGATGACATTATGTTTGAAAGTGAGGTAGTTCAATCTGAAGCCAGGATATTAAATCTGAACAAAGGAAATTATGAAGGTATGAGGGGCAAATTGGCTGAAGTGCATTTGGAAAATCCATTCAAAGGCATGGCAGTACACAGACAATGGATAGCTATTAAAGAATTATTATGTAGTTTACAGCAAGTATACATTCCTTCAAAGCACAAAAACCCAAAAAGAAAAGTCAGTCAATTATGGCTAACAAAAGAAGTTAAGGATTGTATAAGATTAAAGGAAAAAGCCTATAAAGTTTCCAGAAATAATAGTAAAGCTGATGATTAGGAGGATTTTAGATGCAACAAAGGAGGGCCAAGAAACTTTTAAAAAAAACGGTAGATAGGATATGAATGTAAACCAACAAAAACAATGTGCTGGAATTTTTCACTGCTATTGGTTCCGGGCATCATGGCAGGCAGAGTGGGGGTGGGGGGAAGAAATCAGTTCACACTGGCATGAAATCACAGCGGGATCATCCGATAGTCCCCGCATGTGAATCCCACTGGAGGCCTGCTTGAACCCAATTTGCATCCTGCTAATGGGGTGCGAAGTAAGGCCCAAGTGGAATTGTTTCCCATCCTCCACTCCTTACGCTTTTGGGAAAACACATCAGCCCAGAACACGTCCGGACAAGCATGGCGTACAGAAGTCGTGACTTACCTTTAGAGCCTTGCTCAGATCACAGATATCGAAGGAGAAGAAGATGCTGGAGCCCTACAGCCACCGGACCCTGGAGTAACATATGCATTACCTGCTGGGTGGATCCTCATGGACATGGCTCCGCTGTGATCAGCTCTCAGAAGGTGGGAGGTCTCCACGCAGTGGCTTCTACTTCACTGAGGCTTTAGAACACCACTATGGGCTTGCACCATCTTCCATGGTCTCTGACATTTCAGAACTTCATGAACTTTGCCATGGCCTTATACAGATGATTGGAGAAAGGTGGGAGGAAAGGGGTAAAGGAAGGTCTCGGTGGGAGAGGGAGTTGTACCAGGGTGGGGGTGGGGGGTGGGGAGGCAGGGTAGGTGAGGTTGAGGGAGGGAGGAGGAATATAGGTCGAAGAGGGTGTCACGGGGAAGAATGGTGCAAGTGGGGAGGTGGGTGTAATGGAGGCAGTTTGGGGGCGGCGGGGGGAGAGGACTCGTGGCTGGAGGTGAGGACCTGGATGGAGCTGAGGGACTTGTTGGCTGAGGGTGTCAGTCGCTTGGCAGAGCTCCTTGTGAACCAAAGTAAAGATAATTAGTGCTTGGCAGCAGAGTCAAAAACAGGAGAGATAGCACTGACAGTTGCATTGAGAGAAGGATGTGTTGGTGCAGGATCCTCATGTAAGTGTTCGCCAACGATTTCACCATCGTCACTGGCATGGTCCACTTCCTCACTAGTCAGTGCGATGGCATACTCCTCAAAATGAGTGAGGGGCCTAATGTGGGCCATTCCACCCGCATTCTGGGACCCCTCCCTCCTCTTGTGAGCCAGCTTCCATTGTGTGAAAACTGATGGAGAGAGTGTGAGCAGGACACATGGCACTGTGTGGAATGTTTATGTGGTGACTGGAACCAGGGACTTGATGAGGATACGAGCTCCAGTGGATATGAGACTGATGTAGATGTGAGGGTATGTGTGAGAGTTAGTGGTGTTGCCCCTTGAGGTGTGAGATCCCTGTGGATGTGTGATGGGTTTGTGAGTTGAGAGTGATGAGGCGGTTGACTTACCCTGGCTGTCAGGGAGATATAATAATTCTCATAATGCATAATGTAACTGGAATTTATTCTAAAATAGACTAATAGTGGGATGTGTGTGTGCATTAATTGAATTAGAGGCAGCTAGCCTGGGTGCTTTTATTTAAGAAGAGAAGTTAGGTTTGAAATGTTAACATGTGGAAGTTTAGAAACATAGGTGTCAAGGGAACATTTGCATTTTTAAATAAACCAGACTAGATTGTTTCCAAAAGAGTGAGTGAAATGTGTCACCTGGCCAGGTGAAGTTTAGAAAGAGTGTGTTTATTTTTCCCAATGATTACTGGTAAAACTTTCTGCTATGAGAGATTTTTATTATCAGAAAGATAAAGTCCAAAAACATTGTGAAATAATGGGAATTTGCATTCAAAGGGGAAAATATGTATAAAGGAGTGAAGGCTGTGCATAAGGGGAGGCAGTCTAAGATTCAACAAGTGTGAAAAGCCTTCAGCATCTATACCTCAAACTGCTGCCTTCAGGGACTGACGTTAAAAAAACTCACTTTGCATTCCTCTGTTCAGGGTATTGTTTACTTGCCTGGGTCTTTTAGAACTTTGGCCAGAATTTTCCCGTCGATGATTTGGGGGTGGGGACTGCTCGCCAATGGGAAAATGACGCTGGATGATGTTGGGAGGAATCCCCGATGCCATCCTGGTCCCTTTAAATTTTCAAGAAGGTGGGCAAACAACGAAAACAGCTGTCCACCCGTCAACCTGTCAATGGCCAAATGGGATCATTGATAGGGTAATTAAAGTAATTAAAGGCCCTGCCCATCCAACTTTAAGGCTGGCGGGCAGGCCAGGAGCCCCAGTGTGCTTCTGATAAAACATGAAACCTCATCCACTGGCGGGATGAGGTTTCATGTTCCTTTTTAAAAACTTTAATAAATGTAATATTTATTAACATGTCCCATCTCGTGTGCCATTGTCACATGAGAGGGACATGTTACTAACATTTTTATTTTTCTATTTTTTTAAGTTTTGTACACTGTCGCTAATCTCCCTGAGATAGCACTTAGTCTCAGGGAGCTGTGTGCGCAAAAGAGTGCACTTTGACAACTGGGGATTCCCTCCCCCCTGCGCAGGAAGTGCATAACGCTTCCTGTCAGGCAGGCCGCTGGGTGGGCCTTAATGGGACCACCCAATCAAAATGGTGTTGGGCCCCATTTCGGTGCCGGGGGTTGGCTGTCCAGCCGCTGCTGAGCCGGTGGGGCCCACACGCCAACCGAGGGCAAAATTCTGCCCTTTTATGTTTTATTGTTGTCTTAACAAAGGTGTAACTGGGGATCAGATTAACTAGCGGATTTAAAAATTATTTTAGCTGTAATTTGTAGATATATGTATGTGCTTAAAATCTTTTTGTTTATTAATAAATGTTTAATTTAGTTACTTAAAACCCTCTTAAGACATGGTTGTCTTATTATTACAGAATTCAATCTCAAAATATACAAATTGAAAATTAGTTGTGACAGTTGTTTCAAGTTTCCCTCCGGGATTTGATCAGCTCAGCATTTACCATCTGCTGTGCCATAGCACTGTTGGAATGGATGAATGCATTAATCCTCTTCCTGCACTGGAAGACTGACCTCCTCTGTGCTCCGCTGGTGCTGACTACCGCTGCTGCTGCTTCCCAGGCCAGACTGATGACTCTGGTGGACCTCCTGTGACCAGAGAGGCAGTAGAGAAATTTTCAGCTTCCTCCCACTGCATCCAGCAGGCACCCAAGAGAGGCATCACCAAATTTTAGGGCTGACATCACCTTTGCTTTTGGGGCCAAGTGTCAGCTGGAGCAGTCCTGGTCTGTGGACATGTTGTAGGTATGCACTTTGGAGCACTTAAGCAAGACATCCAGAGTGAGGGAGCACTGAGGTCATGGCACGGTTGGCAAATCCGAGCCAGCCCACCAGCGATCTGACATGTTTCGCATGAATGCATTATCATTGAGGTGGGACTCACTGGGAAGAGGACAATACAGCATGAAAATCTGCCATTGCGGCTGGCAGCTAAATCATTGTTTTACACTCACTGCAAATCTTGGACAATTTTGCCCATGGACTGTAGAAGTTTCCATAAGGTATGTAAAAATGAACTGTTTGGCTCAGACAGACGTGGGTCCATTACAGGCAGAGTCAGGAGAATTTATAATGGAGAATAGAGAAATGGCAGAGAAGTGAAATGATTACCATGTGTCTGTCTTCACTGAGAAAGATGCAAGAAATCACCCAGAATTAGAGATCCAAGGGACTAGGGAGAATGAGAAACTGAAGTAAATTAGTCTTGACAAGTGTTGGGAAAAATTAATGGGACTGAAGGTTAATAAGTCCCTAGGACATAATTCTACATCCCAGAGTGTTGAGGGAGGTAGCTATGGAGATAATGGATGCATTGGTAATCATCTTCCAAAATTCTACAGATTCTGGAATGGTTCCTGCAGATTGGAAATGTCACCCCACTATTTAAGAAGGGAAGGAGAGAGAAAATAGGGAATTACAGACCTGTTAACCTTACATTAGTAGTAGGGAAATGTTAGAATCTATTGTAAAAGATGTGATAAATGGACGCTTGGATAATAATTATCTGGTTGGCCATAGTCAATGTGGATTTATGAATGGGAAATCATGTTTAATAAACCTGTTGGAGTTTTGAAGTTGTTACTAAAAGGATTAATAAAGGGAAGTTGGTGGACATAGTGTACTTGGATTTTCAGAAGGCTTTTGATAAAGTCCCCTACAGGAGTTTGGATTAACAAAATTAAAGCTCATGGGATAGGAGGTAATATACAGGCATAGATTAAGGATTGGCTAACAGGCAGAAAACAGAAGGAATAAACAGGTCATTCTCACATTGGCAGGATGTGGCTAGTGGGGCACCACAAGGATCAATACTTGGACCCCAGCTGTTCACAATATATATCAGTGATTTGGATGTCGGGACCAAATGTAATATTTCCAAGTACGCAGATGACACAAAGCTATGTGCGAATGTGTTGTGAGGAAGATGTAAAGTGGCTACAGGAGAATTTGGACAGACTTAGTGAGTGGGTAAGAATATGGCAGATGGAATACAATGTGGAAAAATGTAAAGTTATCCACTTGGGTAGAAGGGACAGATGTGCAGAGTATTTCTTAAATGGTAAGAGTCTAGAAAGTGTAGATATATAAAGGGACTTAGGTGTACTTGTCAATAAGTCACTGAAAGCTAACATGCACGCGCTACAAGAAATTAAGAAGGCTAATGGTGTGTTAACCTTTATTGCAAGAGGATTTGAGTACAGGAGTAGTGAAGCCTTGCTTCAATTGTAAAGAACTTTGGTTAGACCACACCTGTGGTACTGTGTGCAGTTTTGGGAAGGATATTATTGCCATAGAGGGAGTGCAGCAAAGGTTCACCAGACTTGTTCCAGGGATGGTGGAACTGTCCTATAAAGAGATATTGGAGAAACTGGGCCTGTATTCTCTAGAGTTTCAAAGAATGAGAGGTGATCCTATTGACGCCTACAAAATATTCAAAGGAATAGACAGGGTATATGCAGGTAAGATGTTTTACCTGGTTGGGGAGTCTAGAACCAGGGGACACAATTTCAAAATAAGGGGGAAGCCACTTAGGACTTAGATGAGAATTTTTTTTTTACTCAGAGGGTTGTGAATCTTTGGAACTCTCTAGCCTAGGAGGCTGCGGAAGATCAGTCATTGAGTATGTTTAAAGCAGAGATTGACAGGTTTCTAAATACCCATGCCATAAAGGGATATGGGGATAGTGTGAGAAAAAGTCATTGAAGTGGACGATCAACCACCCGCATATTGAGTGGCCGAGTAACTCGATGGGCTGAATGGTCTACTCCTGTTCTTATGTTCCTAACCTTATTGAGCAATCACAGCTCAAAATGACATTTGTATTAAATATCAAAGGACACCGCCATATTCTGGTGAGTTTGCCACAGGCCAGGGAATTTAATAATGTAGTGGCAATGGACTTAAAATTACGGGAAAAGGATCGGGTTTTTTTTTTGTTATTTTTGCTACATTTTGTAGATCTGGTGACTAGATTTAGTTTATCTATAGCAATACATGGTAAGGACAAACAGACCATTGTCAATAAGATCATAGAGAAATGGCTGGGTATGGATTTGGAACACCAACATAATTCCTGACTGATAATGGAGGGGAATTTGTGAATGATGAATTTCAGGACATGTGTGAAAATTTGAATATCATAGTTCTGCACACTGCGGCTGAGAGCCCATTCAGCAATGGTTCATATGAGAGGAATCATGCAGTGTTAGACAACAGGTTGCATAAGATACTGGCTGTACAATTGGACTGCAGGTTGCAAATAGTATTGGCATGGACAGTACATACAAAGGATTCTTTACAAATGGTTGGGGGGTATAACCAGTATCAGAACCCCAAAGTTGTGTTCAGAGTTATCGGAAGCTCCCCTGCTCTCGAAGGGACTACCATTATGTCTGTTTTTTCTACCCACTTCAATGTCTTGCATGCAGACAGGAAAGCTTTCAGCAAGGCAGAGGTTGCAGAAAGAATTAGGAGAGCATTGCGACACCAGATAAGACCATCTGAGGCAGAATTTAGTCCAGGTGACCTGGTTTGTTATAAGACAGAGGGGTAAAGGGAATGGGAAGGCTCAGGGAAAGTTATAGGGTGCAAAGGGAAAACTGTAATTATTCAACATGGGAGTCAAACCAATATAAGTCCATGCTTCACAGGTCCTTGGAATGAAGTATGAATTTGCAAGTACTGACAATGTGATAGAAGATGATGAAGCACCATGTGCACTGCATACTCATATTCTGTGGGGCAGAGCTAGATGTATAATCAATCAGGAGTTGGATATCAGTAGAAAATCAGATTGTAATAAACAGGAAGATGCTATTTTGTCTGGAGGTCAGCTGCCCAAAGTGGGTTCCCTGGTATCCTGTCATCCAGAAGGATCAGATAACTGGAGGGAAGGGTAGGAAAATCTACTGGAAAATATTAGAATTGGCTGAATGTCCAGAATGATGGGACAAGCAGCGAAGGCCATGGACTCAGCCTATGCTCCTTATTTTCTATTCTCGTACTCTGTTTTCTAAATTGCAGTAATGGGTTGACTGATGAGTCCCAGATGAAGTAAAGTTCATATACAGTGGATAGGGCCTCTGACAGGGTAAGCAGGGGATCTAATGTAGGAGCTGGAAAGACTTAAACAGGCAACTAGGGATCGCAGCCTGACTAAATGACATAGTAGAATGAAGAATGCTGAATCATTACAACAAAGTGGTAGAAGCAGGAGTCCCCATGACCGAGAGATTTTTTGTAACAGTTGACAAATTAGGGGCTAAAGCCATACGGAAGGCTAAACAGAGGGAGCTGGTCAGTTGGAGGGAGTTTGATGTATATTCAGAAGTCCCAGCATTATCACATTGGTGGCTGCGAAAAGGTCCTACTGGATGACACTTATAAGGCCAAGGCTAGGTCAGTGGCCTGGGGATTTGAAGAATGCTTAACAGTTAAAGAAATAAGAGTGGACTTAACCACAACAAAGAAGGTAATTTTGAAACTTTTTCTGGCTCTTTTGGTGACATTTTCATGGGACTGTAAGTCAAGATATATAAAAGCTGCATTTCTGCAGGGGGATCACCTCCAGAGGGAAGTGTTTCTCAAACCTGAGGTGGAAGGGAAACTTTGGAAATTGAAGAAGTGTGTATATGGTTTAAACAATGCCTCTGGAGTGTGGTACTTTTCTGTTCAATCTGTGTTGTTAAAGTTGGGTTGTCTCCAACTGAAGGCAGACCCTGCCATGTTTTACTGGCACCATGGAGGGAAACTAACAGGCATCATCTTCATGCATGTTGGTGATATCCTATGGGGTGGTACTGGTGAATTTCAAAACAGAGTTATTGACAGGATTACGACAGACCTTAAGGTTGTGAGTCATGTTAATGGGGCCTTTAAATACATTTGATTAGGAAAAACAACAGTGTAGGTCTGAGGTCACTTTGCATCAGCAATCATATTTTAAAAAATGTTAGCCCTATTGTAATCATTTGGCTAGGTCTTTGCAAAAGATGCTGACGCTTCCAAGAATGAGACAGAGCAGCTGCAAAGTCTGGTTGGGCAATTAAACTGACTGGTCCTTCAGTTGAGTCTGGATGCAAGTTTTGATGTTTTTGAACTGAGGACTACAATGAACCATGCCATGATCCAGGTTATCTTCTGGGTGAACAAAACACTAAAAAATTTAAAGGTGGAGAAATATGTGCTCAAGTTTCCATCCTTGGGTGACCCTAAGAATATAAAATTGATTGTGTTCTGTGACACCTCTCATGGAAACCTAGTTGATAGGTTTTATAATCTTTCTTGCGGGTGAAAATTAGAATGTTGTTGCTTGGTTTGAGAAATAGTAAACAGCACCCTGCCTCACAAATTCTCGCATTAGTCGAAGCAGTTAACATGGCATTCTTTTTATCAAAGCATTTGGGAAAATACTACATGGGGTAAATGATGAAGGATTTTATATTGATAATCGATCCCATTGGGAAAACGTACACTCCACAAAGAGTGTGAGTGTAAAACGATTACAAATTGATATTGCATGTCTGAACCAAATGGTAGAGCAAAAGGAAATCTCTAAGCTCCAGTGGATTGACACAAGTCATCAGTTCAGCCTATCGCAGCAAAAGGAATGCTTGTAGTGAAAAATTGTTGGGGTTATTAGAAAATGGATGGCTCAGGATGTGAGTTCTTTTGAAAATGAGTGATTTATTTTTCTATCTTCAGTTTTTTTTATTTTTCTGAAAAGGAAATGCGCTTGTGGGGTTTTTTTTGCCTTAAGAGAAAGGGAATCTGTTCATGTTGAAATTGTGCTGTAGTAGAATATATGATTTATGTTGGTAATTAAGCACAGCTGTCTCAAATTGGGAAAGGATTAGGGAATCATTGCAAAAGTATATAAACCAGTTCACTCTGGGAGAGCCTGTGATTTCACTTTGCTGTCTTGGCAATAAACCTGGTTTAAGGTACAGGCTAGCTTTGGGCTCATTCTTCAACATACAATTATTGAATTTAACATGGACACTGTTTGAGCAGCTAAAAACCATCTTCCCTGCCAGGTCCTGTTTTCCCAACCCTCCAAATGACCGATGTTCTAGAGGAGGATGAAGAAAAGGCCTCAAAGACATTTTGAAGCTCTCCTTGAAGTGTAGCAGCATTGACACTCATGACTGGGTGGAACTTGCTACCAATCATTCAGAATGGCAATAACTTGTCCATTAAGCTACATCATACTTTGAGTCCCCACTTCTTAATGTTGAGGCAGAGAGGAAAGAAAAGGAAGCAAATCTTGCATTCCAGATCCCACTACCCTGTGGGATGTTCTGGCCCATGTCCCCAAAGATCTGTGGGTCAAGAATTGGCCTCTTCAGTCACCTGAGGGCCCATGGCAAAAACTCATGACCCTGAGTGGACATTATCATTGAACTGAGGGACTGCTGCTGATGACGGAGATGTAGATAGATTGGAAGGGTGTGTTGAAAAAGAGATGGTCTTAAAATGCTGGAGGGCATCCAAAGAGCTGCAGTTTAAGATAGGAAGAGACTGAACAAGGGGTGAAGATATGGAGATGAACTAGAAAGAATTCAGTTCTATGAACAAAAACAGACTGAAAGATTGGGCCATTTTTTGCTTCTTGGGAAGGGTATAGATGTAAGCTATGGAGTTAGTGTCCGAGTTCGGAGGCTGTGGATGGAAGATCTCCAGAAAAGAGGAGGTCAGTGAAACTCTTGGACATAATGGCCTGACGATTGGTACTGAGGTCATGGTCCAGGGGGGAAGTTGTCAGTAAGTTGTCATTCAGCCTCCTCTAGGTGATGATCAGTTTGTTACACAACAACAATGATGTTCTTGTCATTAAACCTGCTGACAATTTTGGACCTGAAAGAACTGAGTACTGCAAGTTCCATAGGATATAGATTTGATTGAGAGAATAGAGAAATTGAGATGGCTGATGTCACCTTAACGGTTCTCAATGAAAATTTTTAGAGTAAGAGATCAGAGAGCTAATTCCATCCTCTATGTATGGGTCCACCCACAAGCACAGATATCTCCCAAATATTCAATGTTAAAACCAAAGGGGATTGGGAACAGCAGCTTCACTGACTTGTACTTAATAATGGTAAAAAGGATCAATTTCTTACAAATATAATCCTAGGCCAGCATCTTCCAGTGGTGAGCTGGGGGGGGGGGGGGGGCGGGGGCCCGCTCGCTGATGCATAAAATGGTGTGGGGTGATGTCAGGCATGCGCCCCGAAGTCACTCTACGTCATTTAGATTGTCAGTTCAGTGGGCGTACATCCGAGTCAGCTGCGCACCTGCTGACCTGTCAATGACCTATTAAGGTCATTAAAAAACCAATTGAACTCATTAACGGGCCTGCTCGTCTAACCTTAAGGTTGGCGGGCAGGCCGGGAGCCCAGGCGGGCTTGTAAAAAGAACATGTGACACAGTCACTGTGGATGAGATTACATGAGGGGAAATGGCAGGGAAATTTTTTTTAATCTTTACTGAAAATTTTAAATTGGAGCCAATCTCCCTGATGCAGCATTATGCCTCGGGGAGATCTGTGCGCTATTTCGTGCGCTTGCCTTAATTGGCCCGCCCACGTAAAATGGTGGCGTAACCCCAATTGGGGGTGCTGAACAGAAGGGTGCCCACTCCCGCACTTCCCCTCCCTCATGGGGGAAAAATGTTACCCCTAATGTTTGTTGATGTCCACGAGTGTTTAAGGCTATAATCAGTGCAGTTAGTCAAGCATCAATTATGGGCAAATTCTTACATTTCATAAGTCCAGGTATAAATCACAAGTATTTTGAAATGTATGGGATAATTAAGGACAGCCAGTATAGGTTTGGCAAAGGAAGGTTATTTCTGTCACATTTTAAAGGGCAAAACTTTTACCTCGACGGGCGGGTGTGTGCCCGACCCACTTGAGTGTAAAATGATGCACGTTGACGTCAATCGAACATCCTGATGTCGATGCGCAGTCACGCGATATTTTGGTCGGCGGGCATGCGCGGGAATTGGCAGCACGCCTGCTGACAATTAAAAGGCCTGTTAAGGCCATTTAAAGTCTTAAGTAACTGACATTTTTCGCTGCCAACCTTATGGTTGACGGGCAGGTGAAAAGGCCAAGCGGTCTTGGCACTTTTTAAGAAATCTCATCAGTGGGTGTGATAAAGTTTCCAAAAGCAAATAAAAATAAAATTAAAATTTACTTGATGACATGTCCCTGCTCAGGTGACAGAGTCGCAGGAGGGGACATGTTTTATAACATTTTATGTGCCTTTATTTATTTTTCTGCAAAGTCTTCGTCTCCCTGAGGCAGCTCTGTGCTGCAAGGAGATTTTCAAGTGCACGTGCGCGAAGCTCACACTTGCGCTCCCCATCCACGCACCCCCCTCCCCCCCCCACCCCACCCCCACCCCCCATCAAGCCTGCACAGCGTGGCCCACCAGCGTGAAATCGTGGCCCTGCCCCGATCGCGGGCAGCAGTCAGCTTCTCGACTGTCCTGCCGAGCCCGCCTGACAAGGAATAAATTCTGCCCAAAAAGATTTTGAGGAAATGCCCAACTAGATGGATAAATAGAATGCAGAAGGCATTGTGTATGCAGGTTTTCTGAAGGCTTTTAATACTCAAGTATTCAAGTCCAAATCAAATGGCAACAATTGCAGTCTCAACTGCAGCCTCCGACTCTTCACTGTCACCTCATCAGCCTTACATCGCAACTTGGTGCTCCTGAGCTAACTATGCTATGATTCCCCCCTGCTCTCTGTGCAGCTGTGCAACTAGTTTAACTTGCACGGGGATTGAAAATCTGAGTCAATTGGTTGATTAATTGCATCAAACATCTGTTAATTTGCCTTCATCAGAAGGCAGGCAGGCTTCCATGATTGTGCCTCACTCACCTGAATTCTGTATTATTGCAGGACTCGGACCCAACGTCAAGATGCCTGAGCTTAGGAAGGAGCAGGAGGGCCAGCCATCCAAACGACCATAAAATTTTGCCCAAAGACTTTAGGTAAATGGGTGATGCTCCAAATGGAGACGGATCATAAGTAGTATTGTATAGAGGTTAGTGCTGGGACACTGGCCATTCTTCCCTGAACTCAGGGGAGGTGCCAGAGGACTAGAGAATTGCAAACATTGCACCCTTGTTCAAAAAAGTTTGGAAGGATAAGCCCAGCAATTACAGACCAGTAAGTTTAACTTTGGTGGTGGGGAAGCTTCTAGAAATAATTATTCGGGATAAAATTAATAGTCACTTGGAAAAATGTGGGCTTATTAGGAAGAACCAACATGGATTTCTTCAGGAAAAATCATATTTAACCAACTTGCGGGCGGTTTTGAAGGGGTAACAGAGAGGGTTGATAAGGCTAATGCTGTTGTTGTGATGTACAAGGACTTCCAAAAGGCATTCAAAACAGTGCCGCACAACAGACCAGTAACAAAAGTTATAGTTCATAGAATAAAAGGGGCAGTAGCAACATGGATATAAAATTGGCTGAGAAATAGGAAACAGAGTAATGGTCAATGGATATTTTTCAGGCTGGAGGACTGTTTGTAGTGGAGTTTCCCAGGGGTCAGTAATGAGACCCTTGCTTTTCCTGACATATATTAATGATCCAGATCTTTGTGTGCAGGGGATAATTTCAAAGTTTGCGAATGATACAAAACTTGGAAGTATTGTAAACTGTGAGCAGGACAGTGTAGAACTTCAAGACGAAATAGACAAGTTGGTGGAGTGGGCAGATAGGTGGCAGATGAAGTTCAATGTGGAGAAGTGTGAGGTGATGCACTTTGGTAGGAAGAACATGGAGAGATGCTATAAAATAATAAAATAGCTCTTGAGGTGATACAGGAGCAGAGAGACCTGGATGTTGTGCATAAGTCATTAAAGGTGGCAGGACAGGTGGAGAGAGCAGTTAATAAAGCATACAGTATCCTAGGCTTTATTAATAGGGGCCTAGAGTGCAAGAGCAAGGAGGTTATGCTGAACTTTTTAGGACACTTGTTAGACCTCAGCTGAGATATTGTGTACAGTTCTGGACCCCACACTTAAGGAAGGTTGTGAACGCATTGGAGAGAGTTCCGTAGAGGGTTACAAAAATGTTTTCCAGGGATAAAAAACTTTAGTTATGAAGGTAGATAGGACAAGTTGGCACTGTTCTCCTTGGAGAGAGGCTAAGAGGAGATTTGATAGAAGTATTCAAAGTCATGAAGGGGCTGGACAGAGTAGATGAAGAGAAACTGTTCCCGCTCGTAAAAGGATCGAGAATGAGAAGGCACAAATTTAAAGTGATTTGCAAAAGAAGTAAACGAGATATGAGAAAACTTATTCACACAGTGAGTGGGTAGGGTCTGAAATGCACTTAGAGAGTTTGGTAGAGGCAGGTTCAATTCAGGAATTCCAGAGGGCATTAGATGACTATTTCTATTTAAATAATGTGCAGGGTTATGCCATAATGTTCATTCGGAGAGCCAGTGCAGACACGATGGGCCTCCTTCTACACCATAACAATTATGTGAAGACAAAAAAGTACAATAAAAGACTGCAAGGTGACAGAATAGTTATAAAATGGGCTGTTAGGTGGCAAATACAATTTAGTATGAAAAAGTGTAAGAAATGTGCAAGGAGCAACAAAGAATAGGAATGGATACTCAACAGATAGTTCCTTAAGGAATAATCCAGAAGTTCAAATACAGAGGGCAGAATTTTTCCCTCAACGGGTCAGGCGCGTGCCCACCCAGAACGGGAGTAAAATAGTACACGATGATGTCGGCCGAGCGTCCCAACGTCATCGCACACTCTCACGATATTTCACTCAACAGGCATATGCAAGAGGCAGCAGCGTGCCTGCTGATAATTAAGAGGCCTATTAAGGCCCTTAGTCAATTAATTAAATCAAATTTTTTGCTTTCAGTCCAACCACAAGTGGGATGAGGTTTTGGACAGTAAATTAAAAAACCAAAAAATATTTTTAGAACTCATTTTTAACATGTCCCTGTTCATGTGACAGAGTCACAAGAGCAGGGACATGTTTTCCTTATTTTTGAAATCTTTCTTTTTAATGTTAAATATCTTCAGCTCCCTGAGGCAGCTCTGCCCTCACCTCAGCTGTGCTGAGGCTCTGAGCATGCCTTTCACTCAGGCTGGTTGTTAATTGGCCAGCCAGTGTGAAATCACGGTTTGGCCCGATCGCAGGTGGCGGTCAGTTTTGTGGCCGCTCCGAGGCCCGCCCACCCGTGCCGCCCGATGAGTTAAAACTCCTACCCATAATTTCCTGATGGTGCAGGTACAGGGAGATGAAACAATAATAAAGGCCAATAGGATTTTGTATTTTATAAATAGACATAGGCAACAAATTTCCTGTCAGCGAGCTGGGGCAGGGCCCACTCACTGACACATAAAATAACACGGAATGACGGTGTGCGGAACTCCCGACATCATCTCGCGTCATTTGCATTTTCAGGTAGGCGGGGGCACAGCTGAGTCAGCTGTGCATCCGCCGACCTGTCAACAGACCATTGAGGCCATTCAAAAAACAATTAACAATTAAGTTGACCTGCCCGTCCAACCTCAAGGTTGGCGGGCATGTCGGGAGCGCTGGCAGCCACCTGAAAAAGTATGAAACCTCATCCACGGGTGAGGTTTCACTGCTGAATCAAGAAATTAAGAGACACTTTTAATTAAAGTTATGTCCATGTCCCAACTCATGTCATATTGTCACATGAGGGGACATGATTGGTGAATGAAATTTTCACTGCAGTAACATTTTTACTTTGGGAACCAATCTCCCTGAGGCATCTCTTAGTCTCAGGGAGATCGGAGCGCTCCTTCGGGTGCATGCACGAAGAAACACACTTCCGATTTTAGGGGACGCCCGCTCACACCTGCCCCCGCACTTCCCCCCCCACTGTCTCATGGGTGATCCCATCAGGAAACGGTCTCCTCCTCTCTGGTGCTGTGGAACATGGACATTTGCTTCTGGAGCACAAAGATCCTCTTGTCCATAGACTTTCACATTTGAAAGGTTGAAATACACATTCTAATTCACAAATATATCTAAAGATTAAGCAGCTATAGGTAGACAAAGTGGCTTTGATGTTCACAGGGCCCTGCCATCATGCACACTCACTGTGCCATTTTCACGAGCGGCTTTTAATGCCTGTGGGCATCTCACTTTGAAGAGATGGGCACTTCACTAACATATTTTAGTCAGGCCTTCCACTGTTCAATTTGGAATCTTATTTAAACTTCACTGTTCCTAAGGCTTGGGAAACCCAGCAATGAAAATCAAGGTGGCAAGTGTCTTTTACAGAACTCTTTGTAAACCAGGAGAAGTTGCAGTGCATATCCTACCCTTCATCATCCCCAAAAACTTAGGTGTCCTCTTCAGTCAGCAAACAATGATGTCCGGCCTTCCCACAATTGAGCTTGATGTGAGACATGCCAATCTCCGGCCTTTCTTCCACCTGATTTTCTGGGGTCCATCCCCAAAGGTCCCTGTCCTTGGGTTTTCCCACTCACAGACATCTAGCTTGACAATTTGTCTAGATGTTGGGTGGGAAACAAAAGAAAAATATTATAATTTCCTGAAATTAGATTTGGTAGGATTGCCATTTTTCCCATCTTGACACAAATCCATGGATGTTTTTGCCCCCTCTTGGCCCTTTCCATCTGTCTGTAAAATACTGGGGAGGATATCTCTGAATAGCAATTTTGGATTTTATAAAATGGAAATATAATCCATGTTAGAACCTGGTTGCCACAGCTTTCAGTATACATCAAAGTTCTAACTGAAAAAAAATTCCTCTCTTTGTGACATGCCTGTCTGACATCAAAATGTTCCAAATTTTTTGTAAACGAGCCCCAGACATACACATCTGTTGGCTCCATGGTTACAAAATTTTGCAATGCTAAGAACACTTCATTACATTCAAGTTGAATTCACCAATTACATTAATTAGGATGATGCATTAGATGCCCTTTGAAGTATACAATATAGGCTCAATTGACCATTGCACTAATTGAAAACCTAGCACAAAGTACTTTCCTTAATTGACCCCTGGCAAGACACTGCAGGGAAGTTTTACAATATGTGAAAAATACATAATTTGTGACAGGCAACCTCAACTATTGCCACACTGCTGGCTTGGGAACTTGGGATGTCAGCTGGAAAAGCACTATAACAGAGATACGATTTAAACTAAGAGTTACAATGAGAGAGTGTAGTAAATATATTTAAACTGATAGACTCATGTTCACAAAAGGACAGAATTCCATCTAGTGCTTACGATTGTGATTTGCTTTCAGCTAACAAAACAGCAAAAATATTTCAAAGGTGAGGTTTTTTAACACAGTGGGGAACTTTGATGGCTTTTGTATTGGCAGGAAAGATGGGCATTTACATAATGTCTTTAACAGTCTCAGGACATCCCAAGGTGCTTTACAGCCAATGAAGTATTTTTGAAGTGTGTCACAGTTCTAATGCAGGAAATGCAACAGCCAATTCACACACAACAAAATAATGACAAGGACATCTGTTTTAGGTGTTGGATGAGGATTAAATGTTGGCCAGGACACCAGGAGAATTCCCCTGTTCTTTTCCAAACAATATTGTGGGATCTTTTATACCTACCTGAGAGAGTAAGTGGGACATCAGTTTAACATCCCAAATAAAAGACAGCACCTCCAGTGCAGCACACCCTCAGAACTGTCCAGAAGTGCCAGCCTAGGTTACATTCTCAAGTCTCTACGTGGAGCTTGAACCCACAATCTTCTGCTGTAGAGGCAAGAATGTTAACATTGAGCCA
Organism: Carcharodon carcharias; assembly: GCF_017639515.1. NCBI lineage: Eukaryota > Metazoa > Chordata > Chondrichthyes > Lamniformes > Lamnidae > Carcharodon > Carcharodon carcharias. The sequence continues at coordinate 128,768,873 of NC_054471.1, forward strand.
AAACTGACAGTTTGCTTCAATAACTGCAACAAATGTTGTAATTAATTTTGATGCACAATAGAATGCAGAATAACCACAAAGATATGGGTGAAATCTCTTTACTGTATATGCCAGGACAATGCCAACTGATCGAAAAACCTAAAATTGGTACACGATCTAAATCTGTTTTAAAGTAGACTGTTCTGTGTGAATTCTGTATGAAACCCAATGCTATGAACAGGCCATGTATAAAATCCCATGAGCAAGCTGTTTCCTGGCCCAGAATGCTTCTGTCACTTTTTATTAAGAAAAGTTGTACGTGGAGCTGTTGAGGTTGAACATGAGGATATGCCAAAAAATTGCAATACATAGCACATTAGGCCCAATTGTTCATTCCAAATTTTGCATTAGCAAAGAACTGAAATTGATATTCCTGTGTTTAATTGTATGTATTGAAGTAAACTTTATTAGGTTTAAACCCTTTATTGCAGACGCTGTAATCACAATTCTTTTTTAATGAAATGCTATGTGTGCGCTTATTCACCAAAGTGAAAGCATTAAAAGTTTTTTGAGCATATTTTGTAGCCATGTCCAAAATTTAGATGCAAATAATAATTGCGTAAGTAACATTTTTAAGTTGTACCAAATACACATGGCAGTAGTCTTACTAAGACATTTGGCACATGACACGCTAGTTGCACATGGTTTACATATACATGATCATTAGCCCAAGTGTTTCAAGTGCTCACATCAAATAATACATTAAATGTCTTGCATGAATTCTAAGATGTTTGCCTTCACCAAACTATAAGACCATGTCTAATTCTTTATTTGAAAGGAATAGACTAAACTGCAAACAAGTAACCATGGAGTGCCAGTGCTGATTGTCACGTTTCGTGGTCAAAATGACGAGGTTGTGGTCAATGTGAACTGTACACAAAATTGTAGGTTTCATGACCACTATTATGTGCCATTTCGGGAAAGCTGTGTGATCTTTACTTCAGTGCATCATGTCACAATAAACAGAAATTACTGAGAAGCAGATGGGCTAAGCTTGCTCTCACTTATTAGGGTTTTTCAGCCTTTCCTGAAAACTTTCTGAATCACGATAACCAGAAAACCGATATTTTACAACTAGCTAAATATATTTATCGAAGATAAAGCTGAATAAATTTAGTTTTATTTTCTGCATTTAATTGCCGTAAAGATACACTGACCACTAATAATATTTATCGGACACACTCCATTGACTTTTTGTATCTGAAATTGATTATGTCACAATAGTTTAAAGTTTTATTATGATCAATGTAGGGCATGCAAACAAGTTACCACACTGTGACAATAGTACCTTATGATGTAAACAGGTTTAATTTCAAAATCTGAGCGAGTGAATGTCACTTAATTTCAAGCATATAGAGCAATAATTTATTATTTATAACATGACAAGTTTGTGTAATACAGTGGCAAATATATATTAATTTTGAGCTTTTTGGACCAAGAAATTTGAAAGGGATAAAAATGAGCGAGTGATGAAATCCCTGGAAATAAGGCAATGAATCCACAATTGAAATTGAATTGCATTCATACCCTGTAACAGTTTAACTAGCAATTGCCTTTGGAGACAAAAAAATAATTTAAATTAGATCTCAATTCACCCCAGCAATTCTGTACTTCAATCCAATCGCCTGCAATATTCCTGTGTACTTTCTTAGATGTAATCGTCCGTGCCCACTGGCGTCGGGCATGTTCGGCAATGTGAGCGGACAATATGGCAAGAAGGTCAAAAATCGGTTTCACAATGTAATGAAACCAGTTTGCGATCATCCGCTCAGCCCATCAATGGAGAGCCATGTTTCTTGCCATCAAGCATTGGGAACTTCATCGTAGTACACCAGCATAACGTTATAAGACCAGCCCAACAGACTCACTCAGCCCCCACCTTCCCCCGGATTATCCACAATCATGCCAACATGTTTCACAACAGCATATAAAAGGCATGCACTTGGTGGGCTGCACTTTGAGGGGAACTCGGAAACGAGTGCACAGTAACATTATGGAGCGCTTGCGATGGGCCGCCTATTGGAGCAAAGGCTGCCCTGCAGTTGAGACAACTTTGTGGGGGGACAAGGTATGTCACGTGGTTCAGGGGCCTTTGGGGGTGTTCAAAGTCTACCTTGTGGTTGAAGGTAGCACACAAGCACATGTGGGGTGGGGGTGAGGTTTGGTCGAGGGAAGTGGCCACTCATTAAGGGCAGTCATGTAAAGTGACCATTCCTCTGCAGCTGAGAAAGTTCAGACATAGCCACTTTGAAATGATTGGAGCTGGGCCTCTAACTTACCTGCCCACTCCAACAACGCAGGGGCATGAAATTGCCAACAAGTGCTCCAGAGCTTTTCACAACTCAGGCATGGACTGCAAACTAATGATTATTTTAGTGGACTGCAGAACATTTGGATGACTGGGCACATCCTTGCTAAAACTGGCCATGGAGCAGTCACTGGTGGAGGCACTCACAGCCCCTTGCAATGTCACCATCCTGGTTTGGACCAGCGTCCCCCATGGCTCAAGCTAACAGTGCAGCCTTGCAGTGGGTTAGGAGAATGCCTGCACCTGAGCTGAGAGTACAGCATGCAGTCCAGTGGGCGAGGCTGCCACCATTCGACCAGATGGAATGGGGCAGAGGAAGATGCGTTTTCAGGCAGCCATGCAGCGCACTAAACTCTGGCCATCCAAATGGTGGCCAGCACTCTCTGGGTTGCATTAAGGGGCCTACAGACTTAATGAAGAGAGGTTTTTAGTATACCCATGCTTACGTACACGTCTCCCTATTTCATCCTGCAGGAGGAGTACATCAGAATTATGGAGCCTGGTGACCTGGCTGTATGCCTTGTTGCGTATAATGACTGAGGATAATGAAGGCGCCAGGCTAGGCAGAGGGAGGAGTTGCTCCTGTACATGCCGCCGCAGAGCCACCGCGAGACTTTGCTGGTCAGCGCCTAGCAACACCCAGGGTCTATAGCCGCTGCCTTTCACTCCTGCACTCAGAACTGAGAACCAGTGTTACTGAAGACTGCACATGTCTAGGGAACTGGTCGCTCACATCTGCCAGATACTGCAGGATTTGATGCCACGGGGCCATGGAGGGCACCCACTGCTACTGGCCGTGAAGGTAACATCGACGTTCAATTTCTAAGCCAGTGGCTCCTTTCAGGGCTCCACAGGTGACCTCTGTGGGATATCACAAGCTTCCACCCACAAATGCATCCATGAGGTCACAAGACCATCTTTGCGAGGGTACACAACTTTATGAATTTCGCCCGGAACCAGGAGGGCCAGGATGCAAGTGCAAATGGATTTGCCCAGATCTTGGGCTTCCCATAGATGCAGGGTGCCATTGACAGTACTCACGTAGCACTCAGATCTCCGTCACAACAAGCAGTCAACTATGTCAACTGCAAGGGCTTCCATTCACTGAATGTGCAGCTGGTTTGTGACCACCACAAATGCATCCTGCAAGTCTGTGCATGGTTTCCAGGGATTGTGCATGACGCCTACATCCTCAGTCAGTTACAGATCCCTGATGTCTTCCAGGGTCCACAGAGGCTGCAGAGTTGGTTCCTTGGGGACAAAGGCTAACTGCAGAGGATATGGCTGATGACACCTGTGTTGCGGTCTCAAACTGCAGCAGGGTGAAGGTATAACAAGGTTCATGCTACAATTTGCAACTTGGTGGAGCAAACCATCAGGATGTTGAAAATGAGGTTCTGGTGCCTGGACCAATCTGGTGGAGCCCTGCAGTATAGTCCACAGGGGGTGTCACACCTTGTCGTTGCCTGTTTTGCTATTTACAACCTGGTGCTGCAACGGGGAGAGGGGCTGGCTGAAGAGAAGATGGAGGAGGTGGAGGTCTCCTCCAATGGAGAGGTTGTCAACTGGGTTGAGGAGGTCCTCAATAGCACCAATGAGGCCCTCGCACTGGCCAGATGAAGCAGGCATGCTTGTGAGGCCCTCATAGCTGCTAGTATCGTGGAGGATGATGATAACATGCAGTGAAGAGACACCATAGAACCTTACATTACACCTATGACTCCAGTCTGGCTTATGGCTGTGCATATGCCCCCTGTGATAATGCTCCTGTCATGGAGATGCAATGGAAGTCCAAATAGTTGGTCGATTGCAAGAGGATGATGACAATATGCAGTGAGGACAGTCCATAGATTTCACATAACCTGTGAGAATGCCTGACTCCTATCTGGCGGAGGGCAGCTTGCTTGCGCTCTGTGATCTGGGTCATATCATAGAGACACAGCCATGAAACTTTAAAAGCACCTGAACCTTTGTCTGCCTTCAACACCTGAGCCCTTCAGGAGCTGGAGCACAGCATCACTGGTCACAGATGCTGGAGATATGGGGGCCAGCCCCACCTTAAAGGTCCTGAGAGCATGCAGAGAGAATAATGGAACTTTATAACGCCTGCCCATGACATTCTGGCAGTAATTACCAGCACCATCAAGGTGGAGGCATCAGTAATTTGTCCAGGGAGTATGAGGCCAGACCATCACTTTCGTCTGAAGGCTGCACAAAGCACAGGGAAGAGGCCCTGGACTGAGACACCTGCCTTTATCTTGTGCAGAAAGGTTTTACATTTGAATGACAAGAACACAGCTCATCAGAACAAGGAGCCATAGGCAGGGAGACATTCTTGGGAGTTTATTGACAATAATGAACATTATGTACAAGTGATTAACACCAATACCCAGCCTGTGTAACTACATCTTCTTGACCTTCCTAACCCTTCTGATTCTTCTCCCTATGGGTGCACAAGGCCTCCTGGCATACTCCTTGAGGAGAAGGGATAGCTGGAGTGAGATCAAGATGCTTAGCACCCATCTCATGTACGCACTATTGGAGGCCAACTACGGCATCAGCAATGGAGTTCGGCCCGCACAGCAGTGCAGAACCAATGTCCTGGACCAAGGTCTCCATGGTGGCTGCCATCCTACCAGTGTTGACCTCATTGCATTGACATGCTTGCACTATCATCTCAGAGTGAAGGCGGACGGATTCCTCCATCATGCCTTGCAACCTGAGGAGTGCAGCGGACATCCCTTCCTGATGTTCCCGAGCTTGCCTTTGCAGCTCCAGCAACTGTGACCAAGTTCAGAGGCTCATCATCTGACTTGGACTCAGCAAATTTCTGGCCTCCAGCAGTCCACGAATGCCAGACACCTGGGAAGTCCCTGCCACTGCCTGCGGTGGATCAGACAGTGCGATGTGCAGACCAGATTGCGATCCCAAGGCTACTCTGAAACTAGATCCCACTGAGGTGTGTGTCCCTGCGCTGATGGAGGCTGTGATGGGACTTGAAGGAGGGAGCATTCAGATTTCTCTTCAGAGGTTTCTTTGGGGCTTGAATGGAGGCCCAGGGTTAGCTGTTTCCCAAGTGTGCCTGCGAATGCAAGGAGAGATAATTAGTGTATGGCATTGACCTGTGAAAGAAGAGACATCATTCACGGCATGGTTGTCTGATTGATGTTGCACTGCCAGATCCTTACTTGGTAGAGCAGCGCCGACATCACTGGCAGCACAGGAATGTCCCAGATCCTCGTCACCAGCTGAATGGCTCTGCTTTCAAAATCCGTGAGGAACCTGAATTCCTCCACCAGTAAATCACCTCTTTCACTCCCTCCCAGAACCATGATAGCGTCCCCCTTGTCCTCACTTTTCACCCTACCAGCCTCTGCATCCAAAGGATCATCCTCCGCCTTTTCCACCAATTCCAGCATGATACCACCACCAAACACATCTTTCCCTCACCCCAGCATCAACATTCTGTAGGGGCCGTTCCCTCTGGGACACCATGGTCTACTCCTCCATCACCCACAATTCCTCATCACCTTCCCATGCAATCACAGAAACTCCTCCCTCCTCACTATCCAAGGGCCCAAACACTCCTTTCAGGTGAAGCAGCGCTTCACTTGCACCTCCTTCAATTTGGTCTCCTGCATCCGCTGCTCCCAATGCAGTTTCCTCTACATTGGGGAGACCAAGCGCAGACTGGGTGACCGCTTTGTGGAACACCTTCTGTCTGTCCGCAAGCATGACCCAGACCAGCCTGTCGCTTGTCATTTCAACACTCCACCCTGCTCTCATGCCCACATACTTAACATTGAGTCTAACAGTGTCAGACCATGAGCTACCTCTCCCATTTTGACCCCTTTTTTATATCCAATTTTTAAAATTTATTGTTATTCATTTTTTAATGTTATTTTGTTTTATTCTTTTATTTTTATCCTTTTTCTCCTTCCCCTCCCCCCACAGAGCCACCTGTCACTTGTATTTATGTTTTGCTTTCAAGTAGTGCTGTCCCTTGTTCTGCTTATAACACCTTCTGCTTCCTTAGCTTTATGCCACTGTCAGCACCTTCTTTACCTTTTTAACACAAACACTCCGTTTGTCTTGTACGCATGACATCTTTGTCAATCTCTCCCTGAGCTGTCACCTATCCCTGACCTTTTACCTTGTTCCACCTGCTCCACGCCCCCATGCCGCCACCCCCCCCCCCCACCACCCCGGCACACCCCCACACCGACCCCCCACCGCACCTTAACTAAAATAAAATCCATCATATTTCTTCTCTTTTCTTTAGCTCTGAAGAAGCGTCATATGGACTTAACTCTGTTTCTCTCTCCACAGATGCTGCCAATCCTGCTGAGTTTTTCCAGCATTTTCTCTTTTTACCTCTCCCTCTTGTTGTGTGCCAGCTTGTCCTGCATGAATAGAGATGGAGACAGTGTAAGCAAGACACCTGCCAGGCCAGAAGACAAGTATGTCTGGCCCATGTGAGTGGTGAGTGATCCCATGGATGGGACAAGGACAATGAAAGTGTGTGTGAGAGTGTGAATGGTGATATCCCTTGGACTGACAGGGGGTGAGATCCCTGTGGCTGTGTGATGGGTTTATGAGGTGAGAGTGATGAGAAGAGTGACTTACCTTGGCGAAAGGAAGGAGATCATTCACCGTCTTGCGGCACTGGGTGAATGTTCTCTTTTGCAGGGTGTTGGCACTGACCACTACTTCCACCATTTCCCAAGCCAGATTAGTGATCCTGCTGCCCATCCTGTGGCCAGAGTGGGATGGAGGACATCACAGCAAGCCTCCACTGCGTGCAGAAGCATTTGAGGGATGCATCATTGAACCTGAGGGCTGCAGGCTTCTTGTCTTTCAGGGCCATGTCTTCTTTGCAGCAGTCATGGGCTGGAAGCACTGAGAGGTGTGCACACAGTTGGACTTTAAAGTTGGCGCCCAGCGTGTTGAAGTGGCGAGGTGCTGGCATGGCAGGCGAATGAGAGCCTGCCCACCATGGAAACGGCATATTTTCTAGGGATGCATAATTAATGTGATGGGTTTGGGATGACATGTCATGAAAAGTGACCATTGCAGCTGGCGGGTAAAACATCATTTTACTCACACTTGACCACACAGTGCAAATCTGGGACAATTCCACTGATAGAACCACAAAATGGAGGCCATTATGCTGGCTCGCTGAAAGAACAAATCAACTAGTTCCACTCCCCTGCCTCTTTTTCTTCAAACGCTTAATTAATTTCCTTGTAACTGATATTAGTGTTGATGGAAATTAAAATCAGGATGTATAACAGATGGCTGATTCAATGTCTCTTGCTTTATACACAATCAGAATTACTCCTGTTGTTTCAAAAGCCATACATGGTAAAGCAATCCATATTCTAATAAACTATGTGTGAAAATATTTTCTAGCTAACCTCTTCAATCTTGCAATAATCCTCAGTCTTTGCCGACTGTTACCAATTCATCAACCAATGGAGAAAATCCTTCCTTTATATGAAGACAGATTCATATTCCTAGTATCTTTACAATGAACTTTTACTGTACCTTTTCTATGATTCGAATACCATTCCTATAAAGGGGTGAACACAGCTGAAACCAACATTCCAACTGTAGCTTAACCAAAATTTCATTCAAATTCACGAATACTTGTTTAATTTAATATTCCAGACTCCAATATATGAGGTCTTGTAGTGCAGTGGGGAGTGTCCCTGCCTCTGAGCTAGAAGCACTGGGTTTGAGTCCCACTACAGGACTTGATAGTCATGAAAGGTGCATTCATAATGTAGCCAAACAGGTTGGTTATCAACCTGTAAATCCTTCCAATACATTTCAATAGAAGATGGTAAGAGTAGGAGGGATTCCTGCTCAGCCATGTGTTGGAAAGGAAATTGGAGCCTCTACCATCATTATCCATCGCTTCAGACTACAACATGTATGTGAAAGTGCATTTTGCCACAACAGCTCAGATTCCCTGTAGTGATCTGTTGTACCCCACCACCATTCCAAGGTACAAAATTCAAATTCCCGTTTGCCTTTTTTTGGTATTTTTTACTTGCAATGCCACCTTAAAATATCAAAATGTACCTGCTTGCTGAACCCTCTTTTTTTTTTCTTTCTGCTAATTTAAAATAAACTTCCTTTTGCTGGTCTCAGGCTTTAACTTTTGCCTGTTTCATATTGTCTCCTCCTTGTCTGCTGTTTTGATTTCCACCAAGCTGTTCTAAACTGATTTCTCTCTGTGTCCATTGTGTGCTTATTTTCACTACCAGTCCAGATCCATTATTCACATCTCTTTTTTTTCTCTCATGTTCCCTCTTGGTACCCTTATTTCCTGTCTCCTCCCTATTCTATCGTCTAGTTTTGTCACCTGTCCTTTATATTTTTTTCTCTCTCTCTTTCATACTTATCCACTCACTACTCCTCTGACTTCCTCCCCTGCAACCATCTGCCCAGGCTTCAATCCCCTTTTAACGAGCCCACATCTACACTCTCTGCCTCACTTGATAATCACCTGTCATTGATGACAGGCAGCATCACTAATTCTCCTCTCCCCCTCTCTTCATGGCCACCTTGTCCAGTGCTCGTAGCTAACTTTGAGATCATCCTTCCTATCCTACACAGCTCACCTATACCTGCCCCCTTGGATTCTGTCAGTGGATCAACAATTGCTACTCTTCTTCAGCTTTCCCATCAGAATGTCCATTCAATCACAAAAAAGGCAGTTGATATTATGACCTTATTGCAAATTATTACATTGGCATCCTAGCTTTAACTAAAACTTGGCTTAGAGGTGACACCATGGCTCCTTTGACACTTTCTTCTCCTCAGAGTATCTCACTTCTCCTTTTAAAATGTTAATTGTGTACAGCGTTCTAATTCTGATAGCCAGTGAGTGAAGGATAGAACTGGATCCTTATCTTTACACATTTACTTACAGAGACACACATTACAAGCATGCACCTCCAAACCCAAACACCACAGTTTCAGTCTGTTCCTACATATAGGAGCACAAGAGAATGTCTACTACCTGAATACAAGTAAACACTCAATTAATATTGCAATTAATATACAGCCCCTCACAACCCTATGTTTTTCCAAGAGTTATCCTGCTTCAACCACTGCGCTGAACAACCCTCAGTGATTTTAATCTTCATCTCAGTTCCCCTTGTTCTCTCACCTCTGAATTCATCCCGTAGCCTTTTGAATTCTTTAGTCTCATCACTGATTTGTCAGATTATTAATCAGTTTATACTTTAGAAGGTTGAAGGCATACGGTGGCACATGCAAGATTAAAGTGTCTAGTTTAACTATGAAGGGATTTTCAATTTATGGTCCTTAATTTAGAAACAATTAATAAAATTCATACATTTCTGTTTGATTTTCATCCGTCTGTTAAACAAGCAGAAGCAATGAGTTTTCTTTCAAATATATGACGTAAATTTGACGGTCTTTTCCCTTAGAAACCAACCAATTAGTGCACATTTGTCATGACAGACATTTTCATACTTCTCATGCACTTAATGAACTGCTTAATCTTCCTTTCACTCAAACAAGTCACAAGCAGTAAGAACATCGGAAGGCTAAGGCATTGGGAGATTAGATTTTTTGAAAACTCCAGTTTTCTTGCTAATTCCAATGGATGGGAATTTGTGCAGAATTCACCCATGAATTCCTGATGTGTTCTCTAAGCAGCCTTTGGGCAATTATCTCTCTCCAGAAACTTGCGTTTTAGGGTATTTGGTTTGCAAGGAAGCATAGCACAATGATTTTGAGGTGTTATTAGGAAGCACCAGATGACACCTAGCAGAGCAGTGGGAAAGTGAAGCAGTGTCAGTACCTGATCAGAATCAGCAGTGTTGTGTCCTCTCAGTTTTCCAGTCAGCCCTGTAGGCAGTGATTCCTGCTGCCAATACAAACTGAGGAAGGTGTCCCAGGGTTTCTAAAGACCATTGTAAATCTGCTCAAATGAAAGCTTTTTCTTCTGAGTTTAAATTGCAGAACGAAAATGGTCAGGTTATGAAAGTACACAAAGTGGATATTTGAGCTAATTAAGATCAGGACTTTGAAATAATGGGCCTTGATTTTACCGCAGCCTGCCTGACATTTTTTCAGTTGGGGGGTGGGGGGGTGGGCACATCACCTGAGTTCTCACCCATAATATGGTGAGCGGGCGGGTACTGAAATCAAGATTGTTACCAAGCCAATTGACCAGAATAACGCTGCCCACACCATAATATGATTGGCATGGGCAAGTGGGTGGGAGAGGCAGGCCTTTTTTTAAGCAACCTGCAAAAGCAGCAGGAAGGGGGTGGGGTACATCCTTTGGGGCATGGGGTGGGGGGGGGTGGTTGTCCTGCCTGCAGCAGGGGCAACCACCTAAGATGATACCCCTTCTTTGTTCCTTCCTTTCTGGCCTCCAAAACACAACCCCCAACATCCCCTCTGCACCCCTCCCACTTCCCCCTCACCCATCTCCATAGGCTTCCCTCTAGTTCCCTGTCCAAAGCCTGAGACTTATCTTTCTCTCTGGTGGCCATGTCCTCTTCATCCATGGGCCCACTTTACAGTCCTGGCAGTGGCAGCACTGAGTTCTGGTGCTGCTGGGACTGCTCGAGCTATCACCCAAACAGATTGGTTGGCAGCTCTTGAGGGCAGGACCTCCTCCACTGAGGAGCAGAAATTCCACTCTTACCTTGTTCTTGCTGCCCATAGCATGATATTGCTGTTGGGGGTGGGGTGGGTTTGGAGGAGGGTGGTGGGGGTCCTTGTTTAATGTGCATTGGCTGGCATCCGACATTTCTTTCTTCTGGGGGCGGGATGGGGTGGGGTGGGGGTGGGGTGGGGGGGGGGCGCGGTGGTGCGGACGAGCAATACTCCTCTCGCTGTAAAATTCAGCCATGGTGTAATTAAATAGGCTTGTGAACTATTCCTACAAACAACCTTGTTGCCTCAAAACAAAAACAAAAACAAAAATAAAAATACCTGGAAAATCTCAGCAGGTCTGGCAGCATCTGCGGAGAGGAACACAGTTAACATTTCGAGTCCGAATGACTCTTCAACGGAACTAAGGAAAAAATAGAAGAGAGGGAAAAATAAGCTGGTTTAAGGAGGTGGGGGTGGGGGGTGTGGGGTGGGGGAGGAGCAGTGGGACAGGTAGAGCTGGATAGAGGACCAGTGATAGGTGGAGATAGCCAAAAGACGTCATAGACAAAAGGACAAAGAGCTTTTATTTCACCTCTCTTCTATTTATCCTTAGTTCTGCTGAAGAGTCACATGGACTCGAAACGTTAACTGTGTTCCTCTCCACAGGTGCTGTCAGACCTGCTGAGTTTTTCCAGGTATTTTTATTTTTGTTTTTGTTTTGGATTTCCAGCATCCGCAGGTTTTTTTGCTTTTATCTTATTGTCTCACTTTGTTCAGAAGTTGAAAATATTCATGCTAAATTTTCATGGGGTCTCACTGTTCTCCTGCTGGAAAAGCTGTGCAGGAATTTGAGAACTTGAATTTTAATCAAACTACATACACATTTTTGCAGCTGTATGTTGCTTTGGATTTCAATGCAGCTACATTGTTGGTTGAATGTGGTGTTCAATTTATTACTGCTGTTGACATATTTTAACATTTATATGTTAACTGATTGAAGTTTTCGATCTCTGCAAACAATGCTTCATTGTTAACAGTATTTTACTACTCTTCATGCTGTCAAGCAACTGGGAAGTCACCTTCAAAGCAAGCTATGCTTTATAAGTTGAATAGCTTTACTTCTAAAGGCAGAGATCCCCTGACGAGTCCTGGAGAAAAAAATATCTCTTCACCACCAAAGTATTGTGCAGAAAGGAGATACTGTAGATTTGCTTTACTGTGCATTCTGAAGTGTTCATGCAATAATAATGTTCTTTATTTTCATAACTTCATCATTGAAGATGACGTTTGATGGGCTGAATGATTCCCATGGGAGTGAAATTTCTTTCAGCCAGTTTTTGGGCCTCAAATGGGTACCAAACACAAAACACACGCCGCAAGGGGGTGACCTGAGACCAGTGCAAAATTTGGCTTCAGGCCTTATTAATTTAATTTGGGTGAACTGTTCGTGTTTGTTGCTCTGTCACAAGCAGTGATCCAAAGGCAGACCCAAGAGGGAGCTAGAGCAGTATCTGTAGTACTGGGGCGGCAGACACAGAGCATTCTTACTCTTAACTCTACAAGAATGCTACTTTACTTTTCTTCATATTGAGCTTTGGGTGGTGCTCACTGAATAGACCCATGATTGAATGCGGACCATACACTATGAGCAACTAACAGTGCTGTTGTTGGGGATTGATAAAATGGAAGTGACAACAATAGATGAAGAACAAAACTGTGTTAAACAACTGTGCTCTCTTTTCTCCCATTTAAAATGATCTTGTTTAATATTAACTTGAATTTTATGGATAAAATTTTTGGATTGCTTGCTTGCTTGAGCTTAGAGTGTCACCGGGGCATAGAGCAATGAGGAAAAGCAGGACCAGAGCATCATATTCTCACAACAGAATCTACCGGACTGTCCTGCCATTGATTTAAATTAAGAAAACTTAGATTGGTTCCCTGACTGACATCAAGCCACCTAACCCAATTTCCACTCAATACACTGTTTTAGACACAGGGGATAGAGATAAAAATCTACACTCATTTGTTGGACAAAACAAAATCCATGTGCAATTTGATATGATTGTATAATGGTGTATTATTTCAATAGCATGGCCTTGCCTGAATTTTCATGCGGAGAGATGAAAATGCCGGCAGAGGCATAAATCCGGAAATCCTGGCCCTGAACCCGGCCTCCGCCGCTGTCAAGGGATTTGACTCTACTGGGCTTTAGATTTAAGCAGAATGTGTGGAGTTTTAAAAAAGTGCTTGATTCAGTCTGTCTGTTGCTATAAGCCTGAGGGCTATCCTTATATTTGTGCTGCATGACTGATTTTACAGCCTAACATTATCACAGTGGGGTGCCTGTTAAGTGAGCAGTTTGATTTCCAGCTCCAAGTGGATGTGGAATAGAAATATTTGTTTTCATAAGAGATTAATTGAATGAATTTCAATGCATTGAATTTTTTTTACTATGAGTTTAAAAAAAAGTGACACCATCAATAGACAATTTTATTATTTGTCAGCACAGCTTCTGAAGTTTTCCCATGGTGGATACTAGGTGTGTTGGCATGGAAGGGGAAGGGCAAATAAGTTGAGGGTATGGGCTGGCATGAGTTGACACTAAATTGGCATGGGGATTACAGAGGGCCACAAGATGAGTGGGTAGTATGGGTTGGCATAGGGGGTATGAGGGGCTTACAGTAGCATAGGGAATATAAGGGACCATGGATATAGGTAGAGGGGCATAGGGTGGCACAGGGAGTGTGAGGGGCCATGGGTTTGGTAAAGGAATATAAGGTGGCATAGGAGGTATAAGAGACCATAGGATGGTTGGGGGGGGGGCATGAGGTGGCATAGTTTGGCATGGGTGAGGCATGGCCCAACCCATTCAACCTCTCCTCATAAGAAAATCCCTCCATACCCGGGATCAATCTAGTGAACCTTCTCTGCGCTGCCTCCAATGCCAGTATATCTTTCCTTAGATAAGGGGATCAAAATTGTTCACAGTTTTCGAGATGTGGTCTAACTAGTGCCTTGTGCATTTTTAGCAAGACTTCCCTATTTTTATGCTCCATTCTCTTTGAGGTAAAGGTCAACATTCCTCCCTATTAACTGTTGAACTTGTATGTTAGCTTTTTGGGATTCATGCACAAGGATTTCCAAATCCCTCTGTGCTGCAGCCTTCTGCAATCTTTCTCCTTTTAAATATCATTCAGCTCCTCCTCTAGCCTTCCTGCCAAAGTGCATAACCTCACATTTTCCCACATTATATTCCATCTGCCAAGTATTTGCCCACTCACTTAACCTGTCTACATCACTCTGTAGACTCCTTGTGTCATCCTCACCACTTGCCTTCCCACCTATTTTTGTGTCATCTGCAAACTTGGCAATAGTATGCTCACTTCCCTCATCCAAGTCACTAATATATATTGTAAATAATTGAGGCCCCAGCGATGTGGCACTCCACTAGTTACAGGTTGCCAATCTGAAAATGTCCCCCTTATCCCAACTTTGTCTTCTATTAGTTAGCAATCCTCTATCCATGCTAACGTGCTACCCCCAACAACATGGGCTCTTATCTTATTAAGTAGCCTTATATACGGTACCTTATCAAATGCCTTTTGGAATCCAAATATATTACATCTACTGGTTCCCATTTATCTATCCTGCTTGTTACCTCCTCAAAGAATTCCAATAAATTTGTTAGGCATGATTTCCCCTTCATGAAGCCATACTGACTCTACTTGATTAGATTATGTATTTCTAAATGCTTTCCAATACATCCTTTATAATAGGCGGCAAAATTTTCCCAATGACAGATGTTAAGCTAACTGGCCTATCATTACCTGTTTTTGTCTCCCTCCCTTTTTGAATAAGGGTATTACATTGGCCGTTCTCCAATCCTCTGGGACTTTTCCAGAATGCAAAGATTCTTGGAAGATTACTACCAGTGCATCCACTATCTCTGTAGCCACTTCCTTTAATATCCTAGGATGCAACCCATCAGGTCCAGGGGGCTTATTGGCCTTTAGCCCCATTAGTTTCCCTAGTACTTTTTCTTTAGTGATAGTTTATTGTATTTATTGCCTCCCCCCTCCCCTCCCCCCCGCCTTTTGCCCCTTGATTATTTAGTATTTCTGGAATGTTATTTGTATTTTCTACCGTGAAGACTGAAGTAAAGTATTTCTTCAACTCCTCTGCCATTTTCTGGTTTCCCATTATTATTTCTCCAGCCTCATTCTCTAAAGGGTCTATGTTCACTTTGGCCTCTCTCTTCCCTTTTATGTACTTAAAGAAGCTCTTACTGCCCGTTTTTATACTACTTGCTAGTTTAACATCAAAAGTTTATCTTCTCCCTCTTTATTAATTTTTTGGTTATCTTTTGTTTGTTTTTAAAATTTTCCCAATCCTCTGGCTTACCACTAATTTTTGTCACATTGTACTTTTTTTTCATTCAATTTGGTACTGTCCTTAACGTCCTTGGTTAACCATGGTTGGTTTATCCTCTTCCTTGAATCCTTCTTCCTCACTGGGATATATCTTTGTTGAGAGCCATGAACTACTTTCTAAAATGTCTGCCATTGTTCATCAACTGTCTTTTCTGCTAAACTGCTTTTCCAGTCCACTGCAGCCAACTCTGCCCTCATTCCATTGTAATTACCTTTATTTAAGTTTAGCAAAGTTGTTTCCGATCCAAGTTTCTCACTCTCAAACTGAATGCTAAATTCTACCATGTTATGGTCATTGTTTTCTAGGGTATCTTTTTCTCTGAGATAATTTATTAAACCCGCCTCATTACACATTACTAGATCCAAAATAGCCCGATCCCTGGTTGGATTCACAACATATTGTTCTAGGAAACTGCCTTGAATTCACAATGAATTCTTGCTCGTGTCTACCTCTGCCAATTTGATTTTCCCAATCAACATGAAGATTAAAGTTACCCATGATTAATGTACTGCCTTTTTTACATGCCCTCATTATGTCCTGATTTATCCTCTGTCCTACAGTATAGCTACTGTCAGGGTGCCGATAGACGACTCCCACCAGTGTCTTCTTCCCCTTGTTATTGTTTACCTGCACCCTGTGGATTCTACATATTCCGATCCAAGATCATTTCTTGCTATCGTACTTATTCCATCTTGTACTAACAAAGCTACCCCACCACCCTTTCCTTGCTGCCTGTCCTTTCAAAAAAATCACATACCCCTGAATACTCACTTCCCTGCTTTGATCTTCTTGTAATTACGTCTCCGTAATGGCTATAAGATCATACCCACTAACCGTTATTCCATTTATTTTGTTCTGAATACCATTTGCATTTAATTAAAGGGCCATTAATTTTGCCTTTTTACTATTTTTTCCCCCTTTGACCCTATTTGCTGATTTTTTTTAATGTTTGTACACTATCCCTTCCAGTCACACTCTGGGTATCATTACCTAAATAGCTGCCGTACAAGGCTGCCATATCCTTTTGCTTTGTAAGCCTACATATCCCTTTTTCAGAACCCTCCCCCACTATTTAGTTTAAAGCCCTCTCTACAGCCTTGTTATTCGGTTCGCCAGGACACTGGTCCCAGCATGATTCAAGTGAAGCCCATCCCACCAGAACAGCTCCCTTCTACCCCAGTACTGGTGCCAGTGCCCCATGAACTGAAACCCATTCCTCCCACACCAATCTCTGAGCCACACATTTAACCCCTTGACTTATTTACCCTATGCAAGTTTGCCTGTGGCAATCCCAAGATTATTGATTTGGAGGTTCTGCTTTTTAATTTAGCTCCTAACTGTTCGACCTCTTTCAGCAGAACATCCCCACTTCCGACCTGATGAAACAGGGAAGGCGGGATGAAGATGGTTGGGCAGACAGAAGTTACTGTTTTCAGCCCCCACCCCAAATTGTATTCCAACCCTCTCCCTGTCAAAGGTCTAATATTAAGCCAGTCTGTTCGCAACTTGGTGTCACACTTGATCACAAAATGAGTTACCGACCCAAGACCGTTCATTTCCACCTCTGTAATATTAGTTGACATTGCCCCTGTCTCAGCGGATTCTTGTATCTTGAAAGAAGCAAGAGATTAGTTTTCCCTCACTAGTAGTTAAATGCATCTTGAGGTGTCCATTTGGTTTAATATCCTATATTACAGATGGAATATTACCGTAATAACGTTCTAAAGATTTCAAATTTATTTATTGATGTTTCAATGCCGCAAGAATGTGAATTCAAATGGAATCACATTACATTGATTCTTAATCTTCTCAATAAAAGGATTTGGTCTACAACAGCGTATAACGTTTTTCTCTTGGAATGTGTAACCACAGACCATAAAATTAACTTCCTCTGCAAAATGGTTTAAGAAGTTCATTAGATCATATCTTATTCAAATGCAGCTGTGCGTACAGTATTATCTATAATCTAGTGACACTGTTTTGTATTAGACTGGCATCTGATGTTTTATTATTCATTTTCTAAATTGTGTGTGTGCGTGTGTGTCTGTTTGTTTGGCTATGTTCTGTATGTGTGTCTTTGTGTGTGTATGCGTCTGTGGTCTGTCTATGCACTGCTACTTGATATGCATGCTTGTTGCCTTATTTAGGCAGCCTTGCCTTTTAGCTTCTTTTATTTGTGGCAGAATTTTTTTCAAATTTGCACTAAGTGCAATAGTGGGCGGGTAAAACGACATCTTACCCACTGGCCGCAATGACGGGTTTTCACGCCGTATCGTTCCTAACCCACCTCATTATTTACACATTCTCAGGAAACACGCTGTTTCCATGGCGGGCGGGCTGTCATTCTCCCGGCTGCCATCACCCCGCCACCACATCATGCGACTCATGTTTAAAACCCAGCAGCAAGCACACATCTTGGCGCTTCCAGCTCACCACTGCTGCAAGGAAGATATAGCCCTAAAACTGAAGAAGACTGCAGGCCCCCAGATTCAGCAACCCATCTCTCAAGCAACTTTTGGATGACACGGAGGCCCGCCGGGATGTCCTCTACCCACGCTCTGGCTGCAGAATGGGCAGCAAGAGCTGTAACCTGGCTTGGGAGGTGGTGGCAGCGGTGGTCAGTGCCAACGCCCTGCAATAGAGGACAGCTATCCAGTGTCGCAAGGGGATGGATGATCTCTTCTGGTTCCGTCAGGGTAAGTGATTCTTCTCATCAATCTCAACTCCCACACTCACAAACCCATCACACATCCAGAGGGTCCTCACTCACTGCCGGTTCAAGAGACATCACCATTCACTCTCTCACACACACCTTCATTGTCCTTGGCCTGTCCCACCCACGCAGGCCAGGCATACTTATCATCTGGCCTGGCAGCCATCCTCCTTACACTTTCTCCATCTCCACCCATGCAGGAAAAGCTGGCACACAACAAGAGAGAGAGGTTACAGACCGATGGCAGGATGCCTGAAATCAAGGTCCTCATGGACTTTGAAAACAACGCCATCCAGCTGGCCAGCCATGATCTGGACCATTCCTGTGCTGACGATGATGTCCTTGCTGCACTATCAAGTGAGGATCCAGCAGCGCAATATTCAACAGACAACCATGCTGTGAGTGATGTGTCCTCTTTCACAGGTCACTGCCATGCACTAATTATCTCCCCTTGCTTTTGCAGGCACGTCTGCCAAACAACTGACAGAGTCCATAATCCAGGGCCTCCACTCAAGTCCCAAAGAAACCTCTGTAGAGGAATCTGGAGGCACCCTCCCTGAAGTCCCATCACAGCGCTCACCCAAACCCTCCACCAGCGCAGAGACATACACCTTGGTGTGACCTAGCTTTAGACTAGCCCCAGGATCACAATCTGGTGAGCACATCACACTGCCTGATCCACAGCAGGCGGCGGCAGGGACTTCCAGGTGTCCGGCACTCGGAGGACTGCTGGATGCCAGAATGTTGCTGAGTCCTTGTCAGATGACGAGCCTCTGGCCTCGGTCATGTCACAGTTGCTGGAGTTGCAAAGGCAAGCTCAGGAACATCAGGAAGGGATGTCCGCTGCACTCCTCAGATTGCAAGGCACAATGGAGGAGTCCATCCACCTTCACTCTGAGGTGATAGCGCCGGCATTGCAACGCACTGTCAACACTGGTAGAATGGCAGCAGCCATGGAGACTTGGTCCATGACATCATTCCTGAACTGCTGCACGGGCTCAACTCCATCATTGACGCTATAGTTGGCCTCCAACAGTGTGTTCATGAGAGGGTGCCGGGCAGCTTGATCTCACTCCAGCTACCCCTGCTCCTCAAGGAATCAGCCTGGTACCCCCTGGCACACATATGGAGGAGGGTCCACAGATGCTCACTTCAGGCCCATCCATCCAGGTGACTCAGAGTGTCCGACCCAGCCGACTCCCCTCTTCCTGTGATCTCAGCAGCTCTAACTCCACAAGCTGAGGCGGGTTCCACTGCCTCACAGTAGACTCTGAAAGCAGGCCAGGGCCCTCCAGATCTTGGTCCTCCAGAGGACACCAGCCAAAGTCATCACAGACAGGGTGTCACAGTCAACAGGCTGCCTCCACCCCTGCTGTGGATGTCCGGGGAGCAACAAGACATAACGGCAGGGTTAGGACAGTTAAGGGGAATTAGTTGCACAGCCTGGAACCGGGTGTTAATCACTTGTACATATTGTTCACTATTGTCAATAAACTCCCAAGAATGTGTCCCTGCCTATGGGTCCTTGTTCTGATGAGCACTGCTCTTGTTGCTCAGATGTGAATCCTTTCTGCACACAATAGAGGGAGGTGTCTCAATCCAAGGCCTCTTCCCTGTGCTTTTGCAGCCTTCGGATCAAAGTGATGGTCCGGCCTCAGACTCCCTGGAAACATTACTGATGCCTGCACCTCGCCGGTGCTGGTTATTGCTGTCAGAATGTAGTGGACAGGCATCACAGAGTTCCATCATTCTCTCTGTGTGCTCTCAGCACCTTGAAGGAGGGGCTGGCCCCCATTTCCTCAGCATCTGTGACCACTGATGCTGTGTTCCAGCTCCTGAAGGGCTCAGGTGCTGAAGGTGGACAAAGCCTCAGATGCTTCTAAAGTTTCATGGCTGCATTTGTACGATATGTCCTTGATCATGGATCGCAAGCAGGTATCAGACATTCTCAGAGGCTATGTGAAGATTTATGGAGTGTCCTCAATGCATGTCAGCATCATCATCCTACTACTGAGTGATTATTAGGGCTTCCACCACTTCTCATGACAGGAGCATTCTCACAGAGGCTTTTGGCCTTTTGGCATAGGCCAGACTGGAGACAAACGTTCATAAATGTGATGTGAGGATCTATGGGGTCATCTCACTGCATGCCGTCATCATTCTTCACAAATCTAGCAGCTATGAGGTCCTCCCAAGCACGCCTGCCTCATCTAGCCAGTGCAAGGGCCTCATTCCCATCATTGCTGCTTCTGAGGAGTTCCTCAGCCTCATCCTCATCAGTGTCCTCCTCATTGGAGGTGACGTGCAGCTCCTCCATCTCCTTCTCCTCAAACAGCTCATCTCCCCATTGGAGTGCCAGGTTGTAAACGGTGCAGCAGACGATGATGATGCATGACACCCTCTGCAGACTGTATTGCAGGGCTCCACCAGACTGGTCCAGGCACCGGAACCTCACCTTCAGCATCCTGATGGTTTGCTCCACCAAGTTTCGAGCTGCAGCATGAGCCTCATTATAGCGTCGCTCTGCTGCAGTCTGAGGCTGCTGCATGGGCGTCATCAGCCATGGCATCTGCAGGTAGCCCTTGTCTCCAAGCAGCCATCCCTGCAGCTTCTGTGGACCCTGGAAGACTCCGGGGATCTGTGACTGTCTGAGGATACAGACATTGTGCACACTCCCACGAAACCGTGCGCACACCTGCAGTTTGGGTTTCTGGTTGTCGCATACCAACTGCACATTCAGTGAATGAAAGCCCTTGCAGTTGATGTAGTTCACCATGTGTTGCAACGGAGATCTGAGTGCCATGTCAGTGTAGTCAATTACACCCTGCACCTGTGGGAAACCCGAGATCTGGGCGAATCCAATCGCTCTTGCATCCTCACTGCTAGAATTTTGATGTCTCTGTATTGCCTGAGTGGGCAGATAAGCTAGAAGCCCGACCCAATCATATCAATGTGGCTGCACCTGAACTGTCTCAGGTGTAGAGGAATACTTTATACAGGTTTCCCTAATGTGTAGCCACTTCCCATGCCCACCCTACCCACCCGCCCCGAATGCTTGTGCGCTATATTCAATGGCAGGGCTACCCTTGCCCAACCCCCCCCACCCCCCGCCACCGGTCGCCTCAACAGCAAGACTGCACTTGCCCCCCGCTCCCCCTCACCCTCAAAAGTCACCTCAGAGGCATTGCTGCACTTGCCCCCTCATGCCCTCCATGCCACCAGTCGGGAAGGGATGCACTTAACCCCGACTCCCCCGGTGCCCCTGAAGCCTGCAAAGCAACAGGCGACCCTGGTGCAGAACTTTGCTGTGCATTCATCTCCAGTTCACCCAAAGTGCAGGCCGCCAAGTGCACGTCACCTCTGTGCTGTTGTGAAACACATCAGCGTACTTTCCCACCAACGTGAATGGACAAGATGGCCTGAAAGTAAAATGCTGAGGTTCCCAATGTCCAATGGTGGGAAACACAGCCCGCCATCGATGGGCTGAGCGGACAATTGTGACCTGCCTTCCCACCACTGTGAAACCAATCCCTCCATAATGTCTGCTCATGCCACCTATCATGCCAACCACCAGCGGGCATGGAAAATTCTGCCCTTAATTTACAAAAATTAACGTTCAAAAATTGAAACAAAGTGACTCACGTGAACTAGAAGGAGTCATCAGGAGGACATTGGAGGCAAAATTTGAAAGCTCCTGAAAATGGGCACAGGTATGGTGTCACAGGTTTAAGTCATGCCTATTCCTTCCAATCCAGGCAGCAAGCAAAATGTCTGCTGCCTGTTAATTTAAATCAGCCCAGCACTGAATTCGCTGCTGAGTGGCTGCACGCCTCAGCTGAAAGCCCAAATTCCTGAGAGTCTGATGGAGATGTGAGGGTGTGTGAGAGAGTTAGTGGTGTTGTTGCTTGAGGTGTGAGATTCCTGTGGACGTGTGATGGGTTTGAGTGTGTGTGAGTTGAGAGTGATAAGAAGAGTGACTTACCCTTGCGGAATGGATGAAACCATTCATCCTCTTGTGGCACTGGATGGCTGTCATCTTTTGCAGGGCATTAACCACCATTGCTACTGCCTCTCAGGTTGGATTGGTGACCTTGCTTGCTGGTCTTCCAAAGCATGGTTAGAGGACTTTGCGGTAGACCTCCACTGCATCCAATAGGCTCTCGAGGGAGGTGTCGCTAAATCTGGGGGCAGCATGTTTCCTCCCTTTGGCAGCCATCAGTTCCTAGCAGTTTCCTATCCCTTGGAGAGTGCTAGCTCTGTGCAGGGGAGGCCTTTAAAAATGGCGCCCGGTTTACTGAAAGCCTGAGGTGATGGCAGGTCAGGCAAATCAGATGCTGCCCCACCAGCAACCTGGCGTATTTCCCAGGAAGGCTTATTAATGAGGTGGGAGTGGGACAATATGGTGTGAAAAGCTGCCATTGTGGCCAACGGGTAAATGTCCTTTTTCCTGCCTGCTACTGCACTTATTGCAAATCTGGAACGATTCTGCCCATGGAAGTTATGTGAAAAACATAAGTCTAAACAAATATAGAAAGAATTGATATGTTCATAAATTATATCATTACACTTAAGTAAATACATATATTTCTCTCTTTTGAATCCTATCATTTTCTGAAAAAAGCATTTCTCAAATAGCAAAATCTGATTCTCATGTGTTCTTATTTATTTGATTTTCCAACTTCACACTCCTAACTGCTTCACCTGCTGATGCACATTTAAAATTCTGGCCCATGCTGCACACTTGGTTGCAAAAGTATTCAGAGCACATGCTGGAATTTCTGATGTATGCTGTCAGTGGGCAGGGTTCCCTTCCAGGAATGCAAACTCGACAAGGTACCTCTTTAATGCGGTGAGGTCTTAAGGCTATTTTTGCAACATTTCCCACAAAGGAATATGTTGGCCGTTCCACATGTACTCATGTATTAGGCAATGTCTATTGCAAGCCTAGATGTGTAAGTAAAACTTTCATATAAATGCCATTGTTTCTCAGATAGCCACCTGCATCAGATTTTACGGCATCCTGTTGATCTCCCATTAATGAAAGTCATTTTAACCTAACTCGTTGGCTGGAAAAGCCACAGGAACGCTGGATTTACACCTTGCCGAATATTACTTGTCATTGACTCCAATGGAAAATGAAATCAGCGTTGCTTTTGAATTCAGGAGGTTCCTGGAGGGCATGTTAGGTTATTATCACCCTTGAAAAGTCACATCAAGTCAAACATTCAAATCTATCAGTGTTAGAGGTTGGGGGGGGGGTGGTGATTGAACAGAGGAGAGGGGAAGAGAGTGGGGCTAAGAAGGGGACAAGAGTTGGAGCAGAGACATGAGGTGCAATTAGAGTGGAAGAGAATGACGATAGGGGTAATTGGGGATACAAAAGAATGAGAGGCACTGTGGAAAGGTGAAAAGAGGCTGCCAAATAACCTTGAGGGTGCATCAGGCCAGGTCAGTAAGCTTAAGGATATGGAAATGGTGGCAAGTTATCAGTGAGGGTGCAGGGTGGGTTGGTAAAGTAACACAGAAGGGAGTGGTAATCGGAATGCTGAAACAGAATCTGAATATAATGATTAGCAAAGATTTCCAATTTATGAGTTAGTTAAAAGGAATATGCTAATGATACTCAGTGGCTAGGTTAAGCAGCTCAAACTGAAATAGTTTTTCATAAAGTTGTAATTTTCTTATAATTTAATACAAAAGTTGTTAGGGACCCTGGAAGTGAGGAGTACCTTGGCCTGGATACCTTCACCATCTGTTGGTTGCCGCTTTCATTGCCAAGAAAAGTGTGCTGTGCAGCTTAGGCACAGTGAACGAATGGGGTTGATTTCCATTTCTCACCTGAGCATTGAACTCTGATTGCAGATTGGCCACCCATTCTACAAACCCCCTGATTTTCATGGATTTGCTTAATTATAGCATCAGATTATCTGCCTGGGTAGCAAGTTGAAAATGTACTCTTTGTGTGTGCTTGTTACAATCCCCATGGGGGAAGCGTAAACCAAAATAACCAAATTTACTGAATGACCCCAGATGAAGAAATTATCAATAAAATTCCACTTTTTGTAGCTTTTATTTAAACATGAATCAGAACCAACACAAATTATATGTGGAATAACAGGCAAATGATACTTCAAATTAAAAGATAAATTTCACTTTAAATATTTAATACAACAAAGATATGTCTCATACAGCCATTAGCACCTCCTCTACTGCCTGTATAAATGTGACACTGTGTAGCTACATAGTTCCACAGTACACTGTTCTTTATTCATTCAGTGTAGGTCAGGAGTCCTATCCAACAACAGCTTTCATCCTTGAGTTTCACGAGTGTGACTATCATTAACAAGGCACACTTCTATGAACCATCTGTCCCTCAGGTCAAGACAGCTATGATAGCGTATCTTTGCAGAGGTACATATTAACTGACCAACCAAGAACACCCTGTTCATAGTTTGGTTATTTCTGGGAAAATGTTCAGTTCTTTAGTGTCTCCAAGCTATTCACAATTTTCCAGGTTGCACATTGCCTCCAAGAACTCCTGTCTCCTTTTCTGCTAAAGAGAAAACGGACCGCTTTCTGATAGTGATTTGCTTCTTCTTCTCACAAAAATTCTGTGTTCCTCTTTCTGCCTCTATCTGCTTCCTTTGTGTCTGCACCTATGCTTTAACCTTCCAGCTCCTCCGCTCTTAGCTCTCCTTTGTGTCTGAGGCTCTCCTTTGCATTTGGCCACTCAGCTTCTGCCTTAACTTCCTTCCTATTGGTACCAGTTCCAGGTGAAGGGCCATCAAGTCACCTGGATCAGTATTTCTTATCATCTAAGAAAATTAAAATTGACCCCTTTACAATTGATGCAAACTCCTTTAAAGTCCTTTCAAACACTTTTAAAATGTCTGTGGAACCTGTAATTGTTTTTAAAGAAGTTACAAATTTTCCTCACTGTACTGCTTCCAGGTCAAAGATCGTCACAGTACTAAACAGCAATATATAAGCATAATATCTCAAAGATACCAGCACTAAATATATTGAGGTGCACACTAACCTTCTCCTTGCTCCCGATACCAATCCAGTGCTTCATTTGCAGCCAAGTTTGAGGGAATTGACTGACTATATTGGCTCCATGCAGCAGACATCTGTGCTTTTCTTGAAAGTTGGCTTTCTGCTTCCAGTTGAGCCATTCTCTTTTGGTGGACTACTTACAGCAACATTGCCAAATACTTATCTTCAAAAGGAGTAGAGCTGCATCATTTCAGAATGCAACTGGGAATAATTAGTCCACTTGCCCCCATCCTCCCAGTGTTTCTATTCATACCAGTCTGCAGCTCCTCAAAGAGCTGAAACCTTGTTGAATTTTTCACTCTCCAGCCAAGTGTGCTACAAGCCAAACTCTGAGAAAGTATTTTCCTGTGTCAGCACTTTATTCAAAATTATAGGTGACGGGTGGTGGGGGTAGGGGTGATGGTGATAGAGAGAGTGGTGGTGGTGGTAGAACTCCCATTTCAACTCACTACTGGGAGTGTCCATTCCACAGGAATATGCAGGTCCAAAACCTGGGACTTCAGTATTTACATTAAAGTCATGTTGCCAATAAAATGGTTGTATGTGCGGGGATATTGTTGTTGAGAAGTGGTGTTCATCAGGAGTTATGAATGTGAGCTATATGAGTTGGTGCAGACAGAGAAATATTAGCAGATAGTGTCATCTTAATGGGCAGACATGTGAAGATTTAAGACCGTTAATGCACTGGCTAGATATGGAAGTTAGAAGAGGACTTTCTGCACCAGAGTGTAATGAATGTCTCTTCAGCCAGCAATGGCTTTGTTTCCATATTTCTTCAGGCTTCTGGATCTTTAGCTGATTCTCCCATTGGTTTTGGATGCTTTCCTCTTCCAGGGCTTCTATCATGAAATCTCTTTTCTGAAACAAAGTTGCGCAGCATGCAGCATACAATTATAGTCAGCCATGTCTTTACTACAAAACGTACATTTCTGTAGTGTTTCTCACTAAGAAATCCATATAACAACAGAGGAATTTCCTCCTTTGAATGCTTCAGGACAAGTTTGCTGTTCCTCGCTTATGACTTCCACCGCACAGCGTTAGGTACAATGATGGTTCTTGTGGCCTAGCTTGACTATATTGAAGACCACCTCCAGACCAATCCAAGCAGCTGAATAATTCCTCGAAAAGCCATTAGTTTGCTTCATTATAATGCAGGTGGTTGTGTGGATCTGACTGTACTGATTCTCACGTTGGATAGTGCACAATAATCATCAGGCACAGTGACAGAGAATAGTTTGGAACAAAAATGAAAATAGCTGGAAAAATTCAGCAGATCTGACAGCATCTGTGGAGAGGAAGACAGAGTTAATGTTTTGAGTCCGTATGACTTGTAGGTTGGATTTGTTAAGAACGTTTTCAGTGTGGCAGAGTAGTGGCGCACTTAAAACAAAAGGCATTTGGCAACTGCTGGGGAACTGAGCAGTAGCTGGAATTACATTGGCATTAAACAGAAGTAAACTGGATATTGAGAGAATAATTCTTTCCTGTTAGATGGCGGCTATCTGGGTGGAAACTGTGATCCCTTGAAAACTGGGAAACTGTGTCACTCAGTAAAGTTGCAGAGTCCAGTTCAGCTGCAATGGGTTTTCCATGGGAAGTCCAGTTTTTTTAAGTCCCTTCATGGGATGTGGGCTTCACTGGCTGGGCCAGCATTTATTGCCCATCCCCCTGGTTGCCCTAGAGAAGATGGTGGTGAGCTGCCTTCTTGAACTGTTACAGTTCATGTGGTGTAGGTACACCCATAGTGCTAGTAGGAAGGGAGTCCCAGGACTTTGACCCAGCAACAATGAAGGAACGGCGATATATTTCCAAGTCAGGATGGTGAGTGACTTTGAGGAGAACTTCTAGGTAATGCCCATCTGCTGCCCTTGTCCTTCTAGATGGTAGTGGCCATGGGTTAAGAAGTGCTATCCAAGGAGCCTTGGTGAATTCCTGCAGTGCATCTTGTAGATGGTACACACTGCTGCTACTGTGCGTCAGTGGTGGAGGGAGTGAATGTTTGTGGATGTGGTGCCAATCAAGCAGACTGCTTTGTCCTGGAATGTGTCAAGCTTCTTGTTGTTGGAGCTGCACTCATCCAGGCAAGTGGGGAGTATTCCGTCACATTCCTGACTTGTGCCTTGTCAGTCACTTGTTGGAGGTCAGTCATCTCAGTCCCAGGACAACACTGCAGGGGTTCCTCAGGATAATGTCCTAGGCCCAACCATTTTCAGCTAGTTCATCAATGACCTTCCTTCCATCATAAGGTTAGAAGTGGGGGTATTTGCTGATGATTGCACAATGTTCAGCACCATTCGTGACTCCTCAGATACTGAAGCAGTCTGTGTCCAAATGCAGCAAAACAATATCCAGGCTTGGGCTGACAAGTGGCAAGTAACCTTCACACCACACATGTGTCAGACAATGACCATCTCCAACAAGAGAAAATCTAACCATCACCCCATGACATTCAGTGGCATTACTATTGCTGAATCCCACCACTATCAACATCCTGGGGGTTACCATTGACCAGAAACTGAACTGGACTAGCCATATAAATACTGTGGCTACAAGAGCAGATCAGAGGCTTGGAAACCTGTGGTGAGTAATTCATCTCTTGACTCCCAAAAGCCTGTCCACCATCTACAAGGCACAAGTCAGGACTGTGAAGGAATACTCTCCACTTGCCTGGATAAGTGTAGCTCCAACAACACTCAAGAAGCTTGACACCATCCAGGACACAGCAGCCCACTTGATTGGCACCCCACCGACAAACATTCACCCCCTCCACCACTGACCAACAGTGGCAACAGGGTGTACCACCACAAGATGCACTGCAGAAACTCACCAAGGCTCCTTATGCAGCACCTTCCAAGCACACGGCCACTATCACCTAGAAGGACAAGGGCAGCAGACACATGGGATCACTACCACCCGCAAGTTCCCCTCCGAGTCACACACCATCCTGACTTGGAAATATATCACCGTGCCTTCACTGTCCCTGGGTCAAAATCCTGGAACTCCCTTCCTAACAGCACAGTGGGTGCATCTACACCACATGGACTGCATTGGTTCAAGAAAGCAGTTCACCACCACTTTCTCAAGGGCAACTAGGGATAGGCAATAAATTCTGGCCTAGTCAGCGATGCCCTCATCCTGTAAATAAATTTTAAAAAATTATTGTAGTGTTATAAAAAATAGAAAAAAAAATTCAGAATAATAAAAAGTAGAAAAATCTTTCTTAATTGGACCAAGAGGAAAATAGCTAGAGTTTAATCTTTGGTGCGTTTGATCCAACATCCCTAGTGATATTTAATGCAATATATCATGCCAGTCTGCTCAGGCATT
This sequence comes from Carcharodon carcharias, assembly GCF_017639515.1. Lineage (NCBI taxonomy): Eukaryota > Metazoa > Chordata > Chondrichthyes > Lamniformes > Lamnidae > Carcharodon > Carcharodon carcharias. Next base: position 128,797,396 of record NC_054471.1, read on the forward strand.
TATGCATCAGTGTTAAATTGTGATATTTTATTCCAGTCTAAATTTATAATTAGATTACCAGGTTTTTTAAAAAATCTGATTGCACTGTTCTGTGCAGCTTAGTTTATTGTTTTCCCTCAAATCTGTGGATTTGCTTACATGAAATTTATGACTGCTTATCCTGGGTTATTATTGGTGTATGTCAGGTTTACTTGATTCTATCAAAGTCATCTATTAATGGAGCATTATGTTTCTTGTCACCTCTATCATCAGCATAACCTCGTCTAAGTTTCCTAAAACCTTCCTGTAATTTGAAGAGCAGAGATATTTGCCAACTTAATGATAAAATGTATCAAAGTATTTCAAGGTTTTGAAATGTTTTTTTACCGCATAAGATAGAATTATTAACATGGTTTTGTTACCAATCAAGGGACCACATGCTTTGCAGGAAAATTAACATGGAAGTGTTTGTGTTATTCTATTGCGATGCATTATTCATAGTTGAGACAAAGCTGTTGCCAAGATAAGAGTTAGGTGCATCCAATAATGTAGATTTACTTGTTCTTCACTCCAGGAATGTCTTTCCATTACACGAATGTACTGAACTATTGCTCAAAAGTGCAAGTTTTCATTGAATACCAGAATACCAAACAGATTGTAAATTACGTGATGGGAAATTTAGTTTATGTGCATCATTCACTGAATCTCTAATTAGGTTTTGCATTGAAAGTTAGAGATTGAGGTGAGAGGAATGGTGCACAGACGTAACATTAGCATGTGTTTACCAAAAGCAATTCAATAGCTTCTTGTTAGCAGCCTGTAATTAATTACAGACACTTAAAACCCATATAAGGGGCGATAATGAAAGCAAAATACTGTGGATGCTGGAAATTTGAAATAAAAAAAAATGCTGGAAAAACTCATCAGCTCTGGCAGCCTCCTTGGAGAGAGGAATAGAGTTAACATTTTGAGTCTGTATGAGTCTTATATAAGGGATGATAAGTTGGTCTGGGCACAGTAAACTAAAATTGCTGATATGAGATTAGCTTATTAATGTAAATGTCTTAATCACTCTCCAAAATGCCTGAGGAATACTTGAGGCAGAATTTTTGTTCTGGGGTCAGGACCCCAGTGCCAGGTGCATTTCTGGATCCTGATGCCAATGTGATTTTAGAAGTGCAGACCGAGTAGTGGCCAGGGTGCATGCTCACCACCAATTAAGTAGGCCCTCCAACACTAACACATTGGCAACCCCATCCGTAGGGTAGAATTTTCCGAGCCCACTGGCTGTGGGTGTGATAGGTGGTGTGCGCAGAAAATATGGCACTTTACCCACTGTACGACAGCGTGAAGGCACGTCGTGATTGTCCACTCAGCCCGCCAATGGTGGGATGCGTTTCCTGCCATTGGTCAATGGGGAGCTGATTGTAATACATTAGCATATAATTAAAAGTCCATCCATCCAGGCTCTTGGAACCCTGCTGTATCATCTGGCCACGTCAGCGGGAAAGCACGCTGTTGTGTTTCACAACAGCACGCAGGAGGCATGCGCTTGGCGGCCTTCACTTTGGCAGAACCGAGGTGAGTGAACAGCAGTGTTCTCCACAGCTCGCCTATTGTTTACAGGCCTCAGAGGCGCCGGGAGGCAGGGGAAACTGATGCCTGGCCCCACAGGCAACTGCTGAGGGGTGGGGGTGTCTGGGGGCAAGTGCTGGCCAGACTCGGAGGCGACTGCTGAGGGGGGGAGGCCAAGTGCTGCCCTGGCGCTGCATCGCTCGCCAGGCCATCGAGGTGGGTCAGGGTAACTGATGGAAGTGGCCACACATTAGGGACACCTGTATAAACTGACCATGCCTCTGCAATGAAGACAGATCAGGCACAGCTACGCTCCTAGCCTGCCCACCCATGCAGGCATTCCGGAGGCACCAAAGGGCCACTAAGCGCTCCATACCTTACCCCCACCCCCAGCACAGACCTTGAGTCCACCACCACTTTATTAGACCATGGAGCAGTTGGACTGCACATGTTGTCAAATCTTCTCGCCAACACTGGCCATGTAGCCGTCACTGCTGGAGGCGCACACAGCCCCTTGCAATCTCAGCACCCTAGTTTGGACCATCATGTCACAGGTTGACAGGGCAACCATGCAGCACACTCTGAGGGGTGACCAGCACCCTCCGGGAAGCATTAAAGGGTGGTCACACAGGGCCAGGAAAGGTGCTAAGTACAGCCGTGATAACCTCGTCTCTCTCTTTCATGCTGCAGGAGAAGCACGTCAAGATCATGGAGCCTGGTGACCTAGCTGTATTCCTGATGGCCTGCAGAGACCATAGAAGACGGGGGAGAGAGTGATTGAGGCACCTGGCCACGCAAAGGCAGGAGCAGCAGCCTCATGAAGAAGGGGCAGCAGGGGCTCCTGCACACACTGCCCAGGAGCGACAACAATCTGTGGCTGGTTGGCACCAAGCGATACACAGGGTCTATAGACACTGCCAGTCATTCCTGCGGATGACTGAGAAACAGTGTCTCCGATGACTGCGCATGTCTAGGGGCCTGGTGGCTCACCTCTGCCACTTACTGAAGGACTTGGCGCCAAGGGGACATCCATTGCAAATGGCTGTGAAAGTGACCGCGATGCTCAATTTCTATGCCTGTGGCTCCTCTCAGGTTCAATAGGTGACCTCTGTGGGTTTTCACAATCTGCCACCCACAAATGCAGCCATGAGGTCACAGATGCCATCTCCTCCATGGCACAACTTTGTGCATTTCGCCCGGGACCGGGACAGCCAGGATGCAATGGCCATTGCATTTGCCCTGATCTCAGGATTCCCACAGGTGCAGGGTGCGATTGACTTGGCTGATGTGGTGCTCAGATCTCAGTGCTATATTCAGTGGACTTCATCAACCGCAAGGTCTTCCACTCACTGAACATGTAGCTGGTATGTGACCACTTGCAGGGCATTCTAAAGGGGGAGGGCAAACAGACAGAGATCGTGGTACATATTGGTACCAACACATAGGTAGAAAGAGGGATGAGGTCCTACAAGCAGAATTTAGGAAGCAGATAAAAAAACAGGACCTCAAAGGTAGTAATCTCTGGATTACTTCCGGTGCCACACGCTAGTGAGTTTAGAAATAGAAGGTTAGTCCAGATGAATGCGTGGCTGGAGGGAGGGCTTTAGATTCCTGAGACATTGGGACTGTTTCTGGCGGTGGTGGGATGTGAATCGGAATGAGACCAACATCCTTGCAAGGAGGTTTACTAGTGCTGTTGGGGAGGGTTTAAACTAACTTGGCAGGGGGGTGGGATCCTGAGAGGAGGTTCAGCAGTGGGAGATGCACAGCCAAAATTAGAAGAGAGAGCAAGTGAGTCTGGAAGGCATAGAAATTATAGGCCAGTTAAGGCACAAGGGAGTTTGGCAAGGTTGGATGGTATTTATTTTAATGAAAGGAGTCTGACGAATAAGGCAGATGAGTTGAGAGCACAAATTAACACATGGAAGTATGATGTCATTGCTGTCAGGGAGACATGGCTCAGAGGGGAGGCAGGATTGGCAGCTCAATATTCCAGGATATAGGATCTTCAGGCAAGACAGGGAAGGAGGTAAAAGAGGAGGGGGTATTGCAATATTGATCAAAGAATCAATTACAGCAGGAAGGAGGGATGATATCTTAGAAGGCTCCTCAAATGAAGCCATATGGGTAGAATTGAAAAACAAAAAGGATCAATCACATTGCTGGGAGTGTACTATAGGCCCCCAAACAATCAGAGAGAAATAGAAGAGTAGATAAGTAGGCAAATTTCAGAGACGTGTAAAAATAATAGGGTAGTAATAGTAGGGGATTTCAACTTCCCCAACAGTAACTGGGTTAGCCATAGTGTGATAGGTTTAGAGGGAGCGGAATTCTTAAAATGCATCCAGGAGAGCTTTTTAAGCCAGTACATAGAAGGTCCTATAAGAGAGGGGGGCGGTCCTGGACTTAATTTTAGGGAATGAAGCTGGGTAAGTGGTAGAGGTATCAATGGAGGAGCATTTTGCAGATGGTGATCATACCTCCGTTAGATTCAAGCTTGTTATGGAAAAGGACAAGGATGGGCCAGAAATCAGAGTTCTAAATTGGGGGAAGGCCGGTTTTAATAAGATCAGATATGATTTGGCTAGACTGAACTGGGAGCAGCTATTTTTAGGTAAACCTGCGTCAGAGCAATGGAACTCATTCAAGAAGGAAAGAGGGTGAGTACAGGGCCAACATATTGCAGTTAAGGGAAAGGGTGGGACCAACAAATCTAGGGAACACTGGACGTCAAGAGATATACAGGATTGGATAAAAAGATAAAAGGAGGCTTATGGCAGATACTGAGAGCTCAAAACAGCGGAAGCCCTGGAGGAGTATAGAATGTGTAGAGGGGAACTTAAAAAGGAAATTAGGAAAGCAAACATGGGGCATGAAAAAACATTGGCAGGTAAAGTAAAGAAAAATCCAAAGTTATTTTACAAGTACATTAAGAGTAAGAGGATAACTAGGGAAAGAGTAGGGTCCATTAAGGACCATAGTGGTAATTTGTGTGTGGAGCCAGAAGACGTATGTAGGATTCTAAATGAATATTTTGTGTTGGTGTTCACAAGTGAGAGGGATGACGTGGGTATGGAAATCAGGCAGAAGGACTGTGATATAATTAAATAAATTAGCATAGAAAGGGAGGAGGTTCTAAGTGGTCTGGTAGGCTTAAAAGTAGATAAATCTTCAGGCCTTGATGAAATGTATCCCAGACTGTTGAGTGAGGCAAGGGAGGAGATAGCAGGGGCACTGGCAATAATTTTTAATACCTCTCTGGCCACAGGAGAGGTGCCAGAGGACTGGAGGACAGCCAATGTGGTACCGTTATTCAAGAAGGGAGGAAAAGGAACTACAGGCCAGTCAGTCTAACCTCAGTGGTGGGGAAACTATTGGAAGCAATTCTGAGGGACAGATTTAATCTACACTTGGAGAGGCAGGGATTAACCAAGGACAGTCAGCATGGTTTTGTTAAGGGGAGGTCATGTCTGACCAATTTGATTGAATTTTTTGAAGAGGTGACCAGGTGTATAGATGAGAGCAATGCATTTAACGTAGTCTACTTGGACTTCAGCAAGGCTTTTGATAAGATCCCACATGGGAGACTGATAACAAAGGTAAGAGTCCAGGGGATCCAAGGCAATTTGGCAAGTTGGATCCAGAATTGGCTGTGGCAGGAAGCAGAGGGTGATGGTCGAGGGGTGTATTTGTGACTGGATGCCTGTGTCCAGTGGGGTTCCACAGGGATCGGTGTTGGGTCCCTTGCTGTTTGTGGTATATATAAATGATTTAGACTTGAATGTAGGAGGGTTGATCTGTAAGTTCGCAGATGACACGAAAATTGGTGGGGTAAATACTGAGGAGGATAGCCTTAGATTATAGGAGGATATAGATGGGCTGGTCAGATGGGCTGATCAGTGGCAAATGGAATTTAATCCGGATATGTGTGAGGTGATGCACTTGGGCAGGACAAACAAGGCATGGGAATACACGATAAATGGTAGGGCCCTGGGAAGTACCGAGGATCAGAGGGACCTTGGTGTGCATGTCCACCGGTCTCTTAAGTTAGCATGACAGGTAGATAAGGTGGTTAAGAAGGCATATGGGGTATTTGCCTTTATTAGCCGAGGTATAGAATATAAGAGTAGGGAGGTTATACTGGAACTCTATAAAATGTTGGTTAGGCCACAGCTAGAATATTGTGTGTAGTTCTGGAATCCGCATTATAGGAAGGATGTGATTGCATTAGAGAGAGTGCAGAGGAGATTTACCAAGATGTTGCCTGGGATGGAGAGTTTTAGTTATGAGGAGAGATTGGATTAACTGGGGTTATTTTCCCTGGAGCAGAGGAGATTGAGGGGAGACATGATTGAGGTGTACTAAATTATGAGGGGCATAGATAGGATAGACAGGAAGGAACTTTTCCCCTTGGTGGAGGGATCAATAACCAGGGGGCATAGATTTAAGGTAAGGGGAAGGAGGTTTAGAGGGGATGTGAGGAAGAACTTTTTCACCCAGAGGGTGGTGGTAATCTGGAACTCACTGCCTGAAAGGGTGGTAGAGGCAGAAACCCTCGTAACATGTAAGAAGTATTTGGATGTGCTCTTGTGATGCCATAGCATACAAAGCTATGGGCCTAGTGCTGGAAAATGGGATTAGAATCGTTAGACTCAATGGGCCGAAGGGCTTTTTTCTGTACTGTAGAACTCTATGACTCTATGACACCAGAAATGCATCCTGCAGGTGTGCGCACGGTTTCCAGTAAGTGTGCACCATGCCTACATCCTGAGTCACTCGCAGATCCCTGCAATCTTCCAGGGTCCACAGAGGTTGCAGGGATGGCTCCTTGGGGAAAAGGGCTACCGGCAGAGGCCGTGGCTGATGACACCCATGCAGCGACCTCAGACTGCAGCAGAGTGACACTATAATGAGGCTCATGCAGCACAACTTGGTAGAGCAGACCATCAGGATGCTGAAGATGTGGTTCCGGTACCTGGACCAGTCATGTGGAGCCCTGCAATACAGTCCACTGAGGGTGTCACGCATCAGCATTGTCTGCTGCGCTCTTAACTAACTGGTGCTGCAACAGAGTGAGGAGCTGGCTGAGGAGGAGATAGAGGAGCTGGAGGTCTTCTCCAACGAGAAGCACGCTGACGGGGATGAGGGTGAGGGGGTCCTCGGTGGTGACGATGACGGGGATGAGGCTCTCACACTAGCTACACGAGGCAGGCGCAATCAGGAGGCCCTCATAGCTGCCAGATTTGTAGAGAATGATGGCGACACACAGTGAGATATCCCCATAGATCCTCACATCGCACTTGTGAACGTTTGACTCCAGTCTGGCTTATAGCAGCTCGAATACCCTCTGTGAGAATACCCCTGTAATGGAGATGCAGTGGAGGCCCTAATAGTCACTTGATTGCAGGAGGGTGATGACAACATGCAGTGAGGACACTCCATAGATCTTCACATGGCCTCTGATAATGTCTGATTCCTGTCTGGCCGAGGGTAGCTCGCTTGCGCTCTGTGATCAGGGCCACCTCAGAGACACAGCCATGAAACTTTAGATGCATCTGATGCTGTGTGCACCTTCAGCACCTCAGCCCTTCAGGAGCTGGTGCACAGCATCACTGGTCGCAGATGCTGGTGTGATGGGGGTCAGCCCCAGCTTAAAGGTGCTGAGAGCACACAGAGAGTATGAGCGAATTCAGTGGCACCTGCCTGCTACATTCTGGCAGCAATGACCAGCACTGCTGAGGTGCAGGCATCAGTAATGTGTCCAGGGAGTGTTAGGCTGGACCATCTGCGATTTGAAGGCTGCACATAGCACATGGAAGTGGAGCACAGGGAAGAGGCCCTGGACTGAGACACCTGCCTTTTATCTTGTGTAGAAAGGTTTCACATCTGAGTGACATGAACACTGCTCATCAGAACAAGGAGCCACAGGCAAGGTGACATTCTTGGGAGTTTATTGACAATAGTGAACATTATGTACAAGTGTTTAATGCCCGTGCCCAGACTGTGCAACTAATTCTTCTTAACTTTCCTAACCCTGTCTTGGTTCTCCCTGGACATCCACAGCGGAGGTGGAGGCAGCCTGCTGACTGTGACACCCTGTCTGTGATGACTTTGGCTGGTGTCCTCTGGAGAGCCGAGCCTTGGAGGGCCCCAGCCTACTTTCGAGGTCCTGCTGTGTGGCAGTGGCACCCTCCTTGGCATGTGAAGCTGGATCTGTGGAGGTCACAGGAAGAGGGGATTCAGATGGGCCAGTCACTCCCAGAGTCACCTGGGTGGATGGCCCCGGAGTGTGCACATGCTGATCCTTCTCCCTATGGGTGCCCGAGGGCCCCTGGCTGACTCCATGAGTGGAAGGGTCATTGGAGTAAGATCATGCTGCCCAGCACCACTCTCGCGTACACACTGTTGAAGGTAAACAATGGCACCAGTAATGGAGTTAAGCCCATGCAGCAGTGCAGGAGTGAAGTCCTGGACCAAGAGCCCCAAGGCAGCCCCCATCCTGCCAGCATTGACCCTAGTGTGTTGCAATGCTGGCGTTATCACCTCAGCCTGAAGATGGATGGACTCTCCATTGTGCCTTGCAATCTGAGGAGTGCAGCGGACATCCCTTCCTGATGTTCCTGAGCTTGACATTGCAGCTCCAGCAACTGTGCCATGACCGAGTCCAGAGGCTCGTCATCTGACTCGGACTCAGCAGTGTTCTGGCCTCCAGCAGTACTCCGAGTGCCGGAAACCTGGGAAGTCCCAGCCTCCGCCTGCTGTGGATCAGAAAGTGCAACGTGCTCACAAGATTGTGATCCCGAGGCGACTGTAAAGCTAGGTCCCACTGAAGTATGTACCTCTGCACTGGTGGAGGGTTTGGGTGAGTGCTATGACAGATCTTCAGGGAGGGTGCCTTCAGACTCCTCTTCAGAGATTTCTTCTGAGCTTAATTGGAGGCTCTGGACCGTGGACTCCATCTGCTGCTTCCCAGATTTGCCTGCGAAATCAAAGGGAGGTAATTATTTCATGGCAGTGGCCTCTGAAAGAGGACATATCACTCACAGCATGGTTATCTAATGGATGTTGCACTGCTCGATCCTCGCTTGGTAGGGCAGCACTGACCTCACCATCAGCACAGGACCAGTCCCGATCATCGCTGGCCAGCTGCATGGCTCTGTTTTTGAATTCTGTCAGAGATTTGAATTCTGGCATCTCTCCACCTGTCTGCGACCTTTCCCTCCTGTTGTGAGCTACTTAGTCCTGCATGGATAGAGATGGGGAAAGTGTATCAGGATGCCTGGCCTGCGTGGGTGGTGAATGCTCCTGTGGATGGGATAAGGACAATAGTGGTGAGCATGAGAGAGTGAATGGTGATGTCCCTTGCACTGGCAGTGAGTGAGTCCCCTGTGGATGTGCGATGGGATTTTGAATGTATGAGTTGGGAGTGATGAAAGGAGTGACTTATCCTGGCAGAACGGAGGAGATCATTCATCGTTTTGCGGCACTGGGTGGCTGTCCTCTTTCAAAGGGCATTGGCGCTGACCACCAAGTCACCTAAGCCGGGTTGGTGACACTATTACGAACCCTGCAGCCAGAGCGGGGGTAGGGCACATCCCGGCAGGTCTGCATGGCATCCAGCAGTTGCTCGAGGGACCCATCATCGAAGCGGGGGGCTGCAGTTTTTTTGCCTTTGCTGGTCATGTCTCCTGGGCAGTGGTGGTGAGCTGGTGGCGATGAGCGCTTTGCTGATGGCTGCCTTTTAAAGATGGCGGCCAGCGTGATGCAACAGCGGGATGATGGCGAGCAGGCGAATGATAGCGGCTTGGAAAATACGTGTTTTGCTGGAGTGAATATATAATGAGGCAGGCTCAGGAAGATACGCATAAAAACCCACCATTTTCATCAGCAGGTAGGACTCCATTTTACCCGCCCATTACTGCACAGTGCAATTCTGGGAAAATTCTGCCATAGAGTGGGAACTTCTGATTTAGGTGGGAGGTGCCCTCTGAAAACTTCATAAGCACTTAATAATAAAAAGAGACTACAGTTGCCAGGAATCATTGCCATCTTGTACTTGTGGCCAAGGGGTAGGGATTGGGCTTTTAAAAAAGGTAGGTAGAGCGCTGGCCCACCTGGGCTACACTGGCTATGATTAAATCTCAACTTGCATGGTTACAAATGACCTGAAGGCAGGAACATGCTGGCAAACCAACATGCCAGCTTGAGTCGGGAATTGCAGAATTGCCGGCATCTGGTCCCACCTCAGAATTTTCCCCTTGATTTCCAGTTGCAAAAGTAGAGAAAAGGGATGTGTAGACCTGAAAGAACTGCTGTAGCCCATATCCAGTCACTCATTGCACCATTGCTGGGAATGTCGTACAATTATGGCTCCAAATTCCTCGTCATGGATGACAAGGAAGTAGAATGATCTCCTGCACTGACTGAGATCCAGACCTTCCAGTCTCTGGATGGTCGGAGACTGGTACCCCAGAAGATGACTCTGTGCGAATTGCCCAGGAAGCTTGAACTTCTGATGGGCAATTACCCTGCTCCTCTAAAAAGGTCTCTAACTCTGAGTTAAGTTCGGAGACTTGGGATGGTTCTGACTTAATTACCTGGATAATTATCTAGGAAATGTTAGACACAAAAAAATACCTAGCCTAAATCCTGGGAAACTATATAACTGACGGCCACCCCCACCTGCCCAATTGCTCAGGCTGAACCCCTGACCCCACCTGACTAGCCCACCACCTGATTTACCCTATCTCACACCCCTGACTACACAAATACTTGACCTGACGAGCCCCAACCACCCGACTCCCCTACTGACCCAAACTAACCTGACCCCCACCACCAGTCTCCACCCCCTGCCCCAAACCCCTGGCCCCTGCCCTGACACAACCTGACTCGACTTCCCTACCTATCCGAGTTGACCTGACTACCAAACGACTTCATGACCCACCAAACTGACCAGACTGGTCCTTGACCTGACCTGACCCTACCACCTGACTCCCCCCGAATCCCGACTCCTCCCAAACCCACCCAAGTATCCCCATCCCACCTATCTATTCACCCGCCTGCTGCCCTACCACCTCACCCACCTATCACCCCGCCACCCTGCCCACCTGCCACATGAACACATCACCCACTTGCCACATTGCCCACCTGCCACCTGCCTGCCTGCCACCCTGACTGCCTGCCACCCTACCCCATTTCCCACTTACCTTACCCAACATATCCCCTTGCCAACTTACCTTCTCTCCATAGCTTTTCAAAGAATCTTTGGGACATTTAACCACTACTAACATGAATATGGCAGCTATGTTCCCCCGATGATCCAGTGCTATGAAGAAGCAGCTCCATCTCCAGCACACTCCACGTTTCTGGGATCAGAAGTCCTGGCCAAAAATGTGGATTTCCAGTGTGGCGGATAAAAGTAGGAGCAGAGTGGCAATCTGATGGTGATTGCCGGTCCTCAGAAGATTTGTGCCAGTGCTTTAATACAGGTGCTGGCAGCTGATGCACCGCTGCACTTTAAGTACTAACCAGAACATCATTGTCCTTAAAGTCTGCTTATTACCAAATAAATCAATGAAATAACTTTTGTTTTCAATATGTGTCATCCCTAAAGAAAATTTTATGAAAGGAATTAATAGAAAGTTATTCCTTAAAAAAAGATATTTTTCAGAAAACAATATTGTGTGTGTGTGTGTGTGTGTGTGTATATAATAACACTAGACACCCTTCATTCCTTTCTTATTGCCTTAAAATTGTATGTGTGAAAACCTAGTGCTAAGAACCTCATGGCTAGAGTGTTAATAGCTAGGTGGCACAGACATAAAACCACTCTTGTCTCCAGCAGATTGAGCTGGCTAATTCATCTCTATACATAATACTGAAAACTCTGTATTTAAGGACTCAAGGCTACCTCATATTTTGAAAGACAAGTGGTGGTAGGAAGCTATATTAAGAAATAATTTCAGTCCAAAATTATATCATGTGTCAGTAGGATGAGGCAGCCTCTGATTATGCAAAGGTTAATATACAATTGTCAACCCTACTTTGGTAACCTAAAATGTAATCACCTCCATATGGCAGAAGGACGTAGCTATTTTGGGAACATTAAAGGCTCTTGGAGCCAAACAAGCTATTCACTTTGCCATAACTCAACCCAGAACTGACTTCTCACCATATCATGAAATCCTTTTCACTTGCCATAAAAAATGTAGTTAATTCCATCATCCTCGCACTTATACTATCTGCTTCAGCAGGCTTCTCTTGTAACTTATTCTATTGCCCCACCATTCTCATTCTGGCTTCGCTTGTGTTACAGATATTTGAATGCTTCGCCATACTGAACAATTTGCCTAGAACAATTTTTTCAGGACCTGTATCATCTTGAAAACTCAACTAGATTCCTTCAGAATGAATAATTTTATAATATCAAATTCCTGGTGTGGATCCTGTTGCGCAGGAAGAACATATTGGTAATTTGGGGTGCACTTTCCTACAATCATCCAGTCATTTAAATTAATGAATGGTTAATTGCAGGCAAGCCCCAGAATTCCTGATATGTGCTGCCAATGGGTGAGGCTTTGTATCAGGAGCATGATATTGTAAATATTACCCCTAGAATATTCTTTTTCCAGAGAAAATGCTCAACTCCCGTTATCTTTCCACATATACATCTTTAGAACAAGAAACATTCAAGGTCAGAATTTTAAAAAAAACTCCATGAGAACAAAATAAATTTAATGAACATGCTAAAATTCAGGCAGCAAAATTGCTGGTTTCATCTCTTTGTTCTGACACCCAAACTTTGCTTAGTTTTATTTTAGACTAAGGATTTATTACCACTTTTTATAATGTAAACATGATCATTATAATTCCCAGACCACAAAGAATATATTGGTCTCAGAACGTCTAATTCCAGGAGAAAGGTAGATTGAAGAAAATCAAACAGCAGTACAAGGAAAGCAGCGCTGCTTGATACATTGGTAAAGGAAACGAAGAGTTTGTGTATCCCCATGGGATACACCCTTTCTCACATGTCTTACGTGCTTTAGCTGAGGAGTAATTTAAAATTATTGCCACTTTGTGAATTGTATAATTTTATCCTAAAAAAGGGAAATGAGAAATCAGTTTCTGTACAAAGTAATACACATTTCTGGGCCTTTTGGTGTTGACCTAGATAGGTCACTATAAAACTTCACTTTGATGTCACTTATTTCAGGTTCGTAATTGAAATACTCCCAAAAAATAGATTAGTGGAGTTTGATTGAGGAGCCAAGCAGTATAAAATTCAGGAATAAAAAAATCACTGCTATGTAACCTGCAGAATGAATGGAAATATCTGGTGGAAATCTGAAAGAAAGATTAACAAGGGTTTGTTGCCTTTTGCTTGATAATGTGTGGTTAATGAAATAAGCAGGTGTTACTCTCAATCTGGCTTTAATTGAAGGAGGCCACTCAGCCCATTGTAACTGTGCCAGCTTTTTCAAAGAGCTATCTAATCAGTCACAGTACTCTGCTCTTCCCACGCAGCCCTCAAAATGTTTCCTTTTCGAGTATATATATATATATATATATATATATATATACACACAGTATTATTGATCCTGCTTCTCTACCCTTTCAGGCATTGAGGTGAGATGAGAGTGACTGCCCCTGACATCAAGGCTGCATTTTACTGAGTGTGGCATCAAGAAGCCCTAGTAAAACTGGAGTCATGGGATTCAGAGGGAAAACTCTGTGCTGGTTGGAGTCATACCTAACACATAGGAAGGTGGTTGTGGTTGTTGGAGGTCAGTCATTTCAGCTCCAGGACATCACTGCAGGAGTTCCTCAGGGTAGTGTCCTCAGCCCAACCATTTGCAGCTGCTTCATCAATGACCTTCCCTCCATCATAAGGTCAGAAGTGGGGATGTTCACTGCTGATTGCACAATGTTCAGCACCATTCGCAACTCCTCAGATACTGAAGCAGTCCATGTCCAAATACAGCAAGACCTGGACAATATCCAGGCTTGGGCTGACAAGTGGCAAGTAACATTCATGCCACATATGTGTCAGGCAAAGACCATCTCACCAACAAGAGAGAATCCAACCAGCATCCCTTGATGTTCAATGGCATTACCATCACTGAATCCTCCACTATCAATATCCTAGGGGTTACCATTGACCAGAAACTGAACTGGACTAGCCATATAAATAGTGTGGCTACAATAGCCATTCAGAGGCTAAGAATAGTGTGACAAGTAACTCATCCCCTGACCCCACAAAGCTTGTCCACCATCTACAAGGCACAAGTCAGGAGTGTGATGGAATACTCCCCACTTGCTTGGATGAGTGCAGCTCCCACAACACTCAGGAAGTTGGACACCATCCAGGACAAAGCAGCCCGCTTGATGGGCATCCGTTCCACAAACGTTCACTCCCTCCACCACTGATGCAGCAGTGTGTACCATCTACAAGATGCACTGCAGGAATTCACCAAGGCTCCTTCGACAGCACCTTCCAAACCCACGATCACTACCAGCTAGAAGGACAAGGGCAGCAGATAGATGGGAACACCACCATCTGCATGATCTCCTCCAAGCCACTTGCCATCCTGACTTGGAAATATATCGCTGTTCCTTCACTGTCACTGGGTCAAAATCCTGGAACTCCCTTCCTAGCAGCACTGTGGGTGTACCTACACCACATGGACTGCAGCGGTTCAAGAAAGCAGCTCACCACCACCTTCTCAAGGGCAGCTAGGCATGGGCAATAAATGCTGGCCTAGCCAACGAAGCCCATAACCCATGAATGAATTAAAAAAGTGCACTCCCAACCAAAATAACTCGCTATGTAAAAGAGAACCTGCACATCTCCCCTCTGCTTTCAATTTGATACATTGGCATTTCCAGGTCAGAATCTGAGAAGTTAGTTTTTTATTTCATTTCTGTTGCCACAGCCATTTTACTCCCTCTTACAACAGCCTTCTCATAACCTCAACTGACAAATGACAAAATTGCATCCTATTCCATCTCCTCTCAGGCTCCCATGATTGCACATTTCTCTCTATCCTACCCTTTCCTACCCCTAGAATGCCAAACCTGCTGCTGGTGGCACACCTTCCCTTTTCCCTGCCGTATTATTGAAATGTGCTAACCCAGGGATATTTTTTTCCAAAAAGTATACTTTATTCATAAAATTTGTAAAAGTACATTACAAAATATTTCAGATTGACTATTACAAAAATTGCGATGAAATTCAACTTTTCTCCATACAACATGCTCCACTCTGAGGTGCCTCAATCCAATTGCAATATTCTTGATATTTACAATTTACATTCCATGTCAGGCATATAGCCCGAGGGCGAAACGTTTCAAATTAAATATTACACAAATTGCTATAAAATTCAAGGGCAGAATTTTCCGCTTGGCCTGTGTTGCACACCCGACCCGCTCGAGTGTGAAATAGCACGAGATGACGTTGGGCAGACGTCCCGACATCATCGCACACTTGCGCAATATTTCAGTCAGCTGGCACCAACAATTAAGAGACCTATCAAGGCCATTAACATTGTAACTGATGGAGATTTTTCATTACCCGTTCAACGTCATGGTTGGCAGGTGAGCCAATCGGCCAGGCGGACTTTGCCTTTTCGAGGAAACCTCATCCAAGGGCGGGTTCAGGTTTCCGATATTAATTTTAAAAGAAATGTTTGGACAGAGGTTTCATCATCCATATGTGCAGGTGACTGATTCTGATGCATGGGCATTTTTTTTCAGCATTTTAAAATCTTTCTTTATGGCTTTTGAATCCTTCAGCTCCCTGAGGCATCTCTCTGCCTTCAGGGAGCTTTCATTCTGTGCTCCCCGCGCTCACGCTGACATCAGCGCTCACCCTCCTCCCATCCCCACCCCAGCAGCGCTGAGCATGTCAGCATCTCTTTCACAGTGTGAAATCGCGGTCCAGGGGCCGATCGCGGTCAGTGGTCCATTCCCCGGCCACTCCCAGACCCGCCAATCGCAGACGCCTGCCGAGCTAAAAAAACTGCCCCAACCTTTCTCCATACAGCATGTTGCACTCTGAGGTGCCTCAGTACTATTTGAATATTCTCGATGTTCACAGTATACATCCCATGTCAGGCATACAGCAGTGGGGTTCTACACTAAAGCAGAAAATGCTGGAAAATCTCAGCAGGTCTGACAGCATCTGTGAAGAGAAAAACAGAGATAATGTTTCAAGTCTGTATGAGCAGAATTTTCTCCCTGTTGGGCGGGTGGACCCGACTCAATCTCTGGCGGGCAGGGAGCCGATCCCTGCCGGAGAAGCGGGCCCTGCTGCCATTTTACATGAGCGGGCTAATTAAAGCCCACCCAGCGTGACATCCGGCGGGAAGCGCTGTGCGCTTCCTGTGCGGGCGGGGGGATTCCCCAGAAGCGAGAGTGCGCTCTTTCACACATGTGCATGAAAGAGCGGACATCTCCCTGAGGCTATGTGCTGTCTCAGGGAGATCGCTGACACTTTTAAAAATAGAAAAAAAAAATTCCCTAACATGTCCTCCTCATGTGACAATGTCACATGAGATGGGACATGTTCATAATTTACATAATAACTTCATTAAAATGTTTTAAAACCCTGCATGAAACCTCATTCCGCCGGTGGATGAGGTTTCATGTTTTCTCTATTTGCTGCCAGGGCTCCTGGCCTGCTCGCCAACCTTAAGGTTGGACTGGCAGGTCCTTTAATTTTTTAATGATCCTGTCAATGGCCTCAATTGGCCATTGACAGGTCAGTGGGCCCATAGCTGATTTTGCTTTGCCCCCGCCTTCCTGAAAATTTAAATGAGGCGGGATGACGTCGGGGGTTCCACCTGACATCATTCCGCGTCATTTTACGCGTTGGCGAGCGGGCCCGTCCCCTGCTCGCCGACGCCAAAATTCTGACCTATGGCCGTGAAGCTCTGAAGAAGAGTCATATGACTCGAAATGTTTACTCTATTTTTCTCTCCACAGATGCTGTTAGACCTACTGAGTTTTTCCAGCATTTTCTGTTTTTATTTCAGATTTCCAGCATCTGCAGTATTTTGCTTTTATTTTGGGGTCCTACACTGTTTCCCTGGGATTTCTGACAGGGGAAACCTCCTCTGATTTTGTCTCATGAAACTTTCAATCCTGCACTGGGGACACAGCAAGTTCAGGGCCACATTTCCGTATAAGTTACCGTGAAGATGGGGACCACAGTAAAGTTCAGAAGCTAATGGAAAAATGCAATTCAGCTCAGGAGAATACAGGTTTCTATTCAGAACCCAAAATAGCACCAAAGTAAATCAGAGAAGCCAGCATCGAATTAGAACACAGAGCTGAAGCCTTTCAGGTACTGTGGTAGCAGTAGGTGGGGATTAGGCACTGTAGGCTATAACAGATCCCTTTCAATATGAAGACTAGTGATGTAAATCTTTGTTGTCCTTTGAAGACAACTCATGTATTTTTGCAAAGGAACTTTTCCTGAACTCCTGAAGCCAGTCTGACAAAACTCTGAAGAATGTGCATTTTTAAATAGGAGGAAGTGGTAGCCAACAAACTGCAGACTCTAATTTTCAGATGACATGAAAAATAATCAAAATAAAGAGCAGCAAGTTGATAATTGTTTCAGAGTTTAAAAATAAGATTGCAGAGTCATTTTCCAACTTGATGCTCCTGTTGTTGAGCTTGACCCTTTGGGAGGACTATTGTATTTACATCTAAATTTGCAATATACACTCCCAGCAAATGAAATGCTCTCTCTGAAGATTAAGGGAGCTATTTTTGCCAAGGGTGTAAATAGCATTAAATGGCTGGGGTGCTAATAAGCCATACCCGTTTGAAAGCCTGGATTTAGCATACAATTTGGTCCTAACTTCCAATTATCGTTTGAACTTGCTTGAAGTTGCTAAGCAGATACCTGCAGGTTTAGCACTCAAGCATAATTAGATGCAATTTTTTATGGAACAGTGTATATGAGCTCCTGCCACCCACTTCCAATAAATGTATGAAATCCAATGGTGGACACCATGAATGCCACAGAAGCTAAGGGCACAGAGATTTTTGGATACTGTACTGGATGTCCTAGTGGTGGAGGTCCAGTGGAGGGGCAAGACCGTGTACCTGCAGTGGGGAAAGACACCACTTTACTCGTTTGACCCTTTGTCCGGTAGCAGCTAGTGCTGCTCTCCCTGGCCTCCCATTCCTCTCCAGACCAAGTGATACATCTAGAAAGATGCCAAAGACTTAACAATCCCTTTCCCTTGGTAACTCCTATAAAGTATCCAATAAGGTGGAGTGCAACACTTAGGCTAGGATTTTCCGGCCCCGTTATGGCAGGATAGGCCTTGGGGGAAGCGGGGGGACCAGCCAGAAGGCTACTGATTTTCGGCGGCACAGGAAGATCCCGGCAACAGGCGGGGCAAGAAAATCCCAGCCTTAGTTTTAAAGGTGAAAAAAGAGAATTTCTGGGATAAATGTTTCTCGGGTGCTGATGAAGTCTTGACAAAGACTAGGAATTTCCCAAATCTAGGGCTGTGTCTGTGCCGGGGATAAAAGCAGGACGCAAGCCTATGAAGTTGAGTGGCGGGACTCTGGTCATCATCAGCCGATCAGCCAAGTAAGAGGCTTCCGCTGGAACTGCCATCCAATTAAGGATGGTGGCCCACTTCCTGGAGCTGTCAGCCAATCAGAGGCCAGCAGTTCGACAGCGCCACTGATAGAGGTTCTCAGGTTGCAGGCAAAAGGAGATGATGCCTTCTTGCTGAGCATGCTCGAAGGCAAGGTAAGTTGTTTTAGCCACTCTGCCGGGGTCAGGCAGGGGGGCCCCAGTGATTGTGGCAGCACACCTTTCAGCAGCAGCACCAAAGCCACGGGTCTAGCCATTGCCACCAAGGACCATAAAAGAGGGAACCTTACCCCAGGAATCTGCTGGGAGGCCACCAGGGTTACCTGGTGAACTCCCCACACCACGAGACCCCCCTCCCCCAAGTAGGCAAAATGCCTGCGGAGCAGGAATTGGCCAATAATAGACCACTTAACTGCCCTCCTGGCAGACGGCTGCACCACTGAGTTTCCTGCTGCAGTTAATATCCCATGGTGGCAGGAGGACTTCTCGTTCTCCTCCAATGCCGTCCACCACCATTTTACAAGGCCTTTCACCCATCAGCCCATTTCCAGAGGGCTGATAAAATGCAGCCCAAAGTGCCCCAGGAAGTTTCCCAATGAGCTTCAGAGATTCGCTTCACAACTCTAGCAGCAATATGAAATAGTAAGTATCCATTTAAGTGCAGAGTTTCCCTGTAATCAGTGCTTAAAATCAATATGAATGCCATGTTTCATTCCTAAAAGGAATCAGCTGTTTTGGAAGGGCATTAATTGAAGCAATAGTTTTCAAAATGCCATACAGCCTCTATAATATGTGCTTGCAGGTATCTGGAGTGGCAAACAGCTGTTTAACCAGCCTCCTAACAACCATTCCCAGCGCTAGTTTCAACTCCTTTACAAAAATGGTGTCTTGTGCCAAACCAACAATTCAGCTTACAACTACATGTTGGCCACTTCTCAAGATTTTAGAGTTTTTGGAAAAAATTGCTGTTAGCTCTTTAATCCTTGAAATAACCACTATGTATGCACCATTGTGGAATTAATTTCTGGTAACTCATTCCCAGCTATTTGGCATTATTTATTTAATGTATTTAATATTTATATGGATTGACATGGCTATGGAATGAAACAATTGCAGATTACATTTTCAGTCATTTTAGTTTAATTTAATTTGATGTTACAAACCAATAATTAGTATTGCAGTTTATGATATGATGCTGCAAGGCATTAAGTCTTTATTCCTGGAAGTACAAAAGGTTAAAAGACAACAGCAGTTTACAAAGGAAATTCAGGATTCAAGGAGTTAAGTCATTGGTCCTGCAACGTAATTGTACAGTTTGCAGTCTGTATAAGTTCTTCGTTGACAACATTATCTCAACAACCATCCAGTAGCTGAAAGCTGGTTCCCATTACTTTCTATTATCAGTTTTACTTTTTCTTCTGCCTTAATTAGGTTTATGCTGTTGCCATGAATGATGGAACCTATCAGACATGGAAAATTCCTTCATGTTAAAAGAGTTCAGAAAGTATCCTATTTTCTAAATTATTGATGCTATCATCATAAAACACAAGTACTCTAAATGCATTCAATATCAGATCAGTGTGGCATGGAAAACTCAGTGGTATATTAAACTGTAATAGGTCCCTCTTGTTAAATGATGATGCACTGCATTGATTGCTCTTAGTTTGTTATCCAGTTTTGTGTAACTTGAGCTGATCTGAAATAGGTTTTTTTTAGAATAAGTGCTTGACTGCACTTAGAAGGAATCTCAAAAGAGCAAAAAAAATGCTTTCTTTAAAAGCACATTGCAATGCTACAATATTTAATCAACAGTTGAACATAACTACTACTTTGCTTAAGCCATCTTTCCATTAGCAGGTGCAAACTTTGTGTAGGGATTCAGGGAGTTACATATGGCCCCATACTTGCAAGCAGACGGGAGGGAGTGACAGCCTTGAATGTAGAGATTCTGCCAAATTTAATGGAAGAACCTTCTTAGGTTTTTTTCACTCCATTACCCACCAGATTAAAGGTAGAAGGCCACAGCCAAGGACCTCCACAACTGTCCCCAGAAATCAGAGAGGACCAAGCGTTGGCAGAGGGGTATGGAGCATTGTAATGTGGAGGATGGGAGAGATCACAGGGAGAGAGAGAGATCGCAGGGGTTGTCAATTGAACACAGGGAAGGAGAGGTCATGGCTTTGATGTGGAAAATGGACATCAGTTGCTTGCTACAAAAAGTTTGTTTCAGGGACCAGGGAGAAGAACTCCTGGCCCACAGTCAGTGCTGGGAAAACATTTACCTGCTGGATCTGGCAGTTCCCACCTCCCTTAAGCCTCAGGATTTTGCATGTCCACCTCTTCCCTGTTAATTATTTTTTGTTGTGTGTAGCCTGTTCATTTGAATCTGTGGTCACTTTAAATTGTTTTTGCATGGCTGCGTACACATGGAGCTCACAGGGTATAACTTGTGAGCAGCTTGTGCAGTAGCTTTTGGGTGGTTATGCAGCCATGCACAGCTGCAACAAGGCTTCACAAAAAGGAATTGCGATAATTTCCTGATTGTCCAGAGGATCAACTCAAGACTGGGCATCCATGAGGTGCTGTGGACCATCAGCAGCAGCAGAATTATACTCAAACACAATCTGTAACCTCATGGTCCGGCAAATCCTCCATTCTACCATTACCACCAAGCCAGGGGATCAACCCTGGTTCAATGAAAAGTGCAGGAGGAATGCCAGGAGCAGCACCAGGCACACCTAAAGATGAGGTGTCAACTTGATGAACTATCACACTGGACTAGTTGCGTGCCAAACAGCTTAAGCAGCAAGTAATGAACAGAGCGAAATTATCCCACAACCAACGGATCAGATCTAAGCTCTGCAGTGCTGCCACATCGAGTCATGAATGGTGGTGGACAATTAAACAACTCAGTGGAGGAGGAGGCTCTGCAAATACCCCCATTCTCAATGATGGAAGAGTCCAGCACAGCAGTGCAAAAGATAAGTCTGAAGAATTTGCAAAAATCTTCAGCCAGAAGTGCCGAGTAGATGATCATTCTCGGCCTCCTCCGGAGATCCTCAGCATCACAGATGCCAGTCTTCAGCCAATTCAATATCAAGAAAAGGCTGAAGACCCTGCAAAGGCTATGGGCCCTGACAATATTCCAGCAATAATACTGAAGACTTGTGCTCCAGAACTTGCTGTGCCTCTAGCAAAGCTGTTCCAGTGCAACTACAACGGTTATGTAGAAAATTGTCCAGGTATGTCCTATACACAAAAAGCAGGACAAATCCAATTCTGCCAATTACTACCCCATCAGTCTACTCTCAATCATCAGTAAATTGATGGAAGGGATCATCAACAGTGCTATCAAGCAGCATGTGCTTAGTAATAACCTGCTCACTGATGCCCAGTTTGTGTTCCGCCAGGGCCACTCAGCTCCTCACCTCATTACAGCCTTGGTTCAAACATGGGCAAAAGAGCTGAACTCCTGAGGTGAGATGAGAGTGACTGCCCTTGACATCAAGGCAGCATTTGACCAAGTGGTACATCAAGGAGCCCTAGCAAAACTGGAGTCAATGGGAATTGGGGGTAAAACTCTCCGCTGGTTGGAGTCATACCTAGCACAAAGGAAGATGGTTGTGGTTGTTGGAGGTCAGTCACCTCAGCTCCAGGGCTTCAATGGATGAGTTCCTCAGGTAGTGTCCTTGGCCCAACCATCTTCAGCTGCTTCATCAATGACCTTCGTTCAATCGTAAGGTCAGAAGTGGGTAAGTTCACTGATGATTGCACAATGTTCAGCACCTTTTAAGACTTCTCAGATACTGAAGCAGTCCATGTCAAAATGCAGCAAGACTGGGACAACATCCAGGTTTGGGCTAACAAGTGGAAAGTAACATTCGCACCACACAAGTATCAGGCAATGACCATTCCAACAAGAGAGAATCCAACCATCAACCCTTGATGTTCAATGGCATTACCATCACTGAATCCTCCACTATCAACATCCTGGGGGTTACCATTGACCAGAAACTGAACTGGAATAGCTGTATAAATGCTGTGACTACAAGAGCAGGTTAGAGCCTAGGAATCATGTGATGAATAACTCACCTCCTGACTCCCCAAAGCCTGTCCACCATTTACAAGACACAAGTCAGGAGTGTGATGGAATACTCCCCATTTGCCTGGATGAGGGCAGCTCCTACAACACTCAAGAAGCTTGACAACGCCCAGGACAAAGCAGCCCATTTGATTGGTACCCCATCCACAAACATTCACTTCCTCCACCACCAACACACAGTAGCAGCAGTATGTGCCATCTACAAGATGCACTGCAGGAATTCATCAAGGTTCCTTAGACAGCACCTTCCAAACCCACGACAATTACCATCTGGAAGGACAAGGGCAGCAGATAGATGGGAACACCACCACCTGGTTCCCCTCCAAGTCACTCACCATCCTGACTTGGAAATATATCGCTGTTCCTTCACTGTCGCTCGGTCAAAATTCTGGAACTCCCTTCCTAACAGCATTGTGGGTGTACCTACATCACATGGACTGCAGCGGTTCAAGAAGACAGCTCACCACCACCTTCTCAACGTCAACTAGGGATTGGCAATAAATGTTGGCCCAGCCAGCAAAGCACACATCCCATGAATGAATGAAAAAAAATCTCAACTCACTGGAACTCACAACCTTCTGACTCAGAGGCAGAGTTCTGCTATTCAAGTCTGGCTGACAACATGCCATTAGTAGAAGAGATTTAAAAACTGTAGCTGATCTTAAACATCTGCTTGACCTTTGAGTAATCATTATGGCCAGAAGTAGAGATTTAAGATCACATTGGGCTTCTTTGGGCACTGTGATGGTCAGTGACAGAGGGAAATAAGATGTGGAAATGAATGCAGAATTTGTTCTGTTTACTAGTACTGTGGCCAAATGAAGTAATCACACATGGCCCTGCCAGTAAAAGGCTGTATTATTTCTCTACTCTCTCCCTCCTTCTCTTCCTCTTCTCCTCCTCCAATCTTCCTCCTCTCCCTCAGGTGTTTTCACTCTACCTGTGCCCTCATGCTGGCAAGGTTGCGTAGCCTGCAACAGATTGAGATGATTGGTGAGACACTTTCTACAGAGTACTGCAGAGTTCTTCCAGAGTGACCCAGGTAGCGGAAGCATTGCTTAATACATCAGTGGTCTGCTTGATGATATTTCATGTGACGGCATGGCTTTTGTTTTATACATGCTGTCTATGTGTTTGTGGGTTATGTACCAGAGTCACATGGCAGGTGGTCAGCGGATAGCCCTTGACACCCAATAGCCACTCTCTGGTTTCTTATGGTGGCTCAATTAGAACAATGGAGTGCTGCAGAATAAAGGCATCATGACCATTGCCAGGATACTGAACATTGACCTACAGGACGCACTGACTATGCTCGTACACCGGTTGGACTGAGGGAGTGAAACCCCTTCCAGTTGCAGTACATCTCTGAATTTATATATAATACTAGCAGAGTGACATGTATGCAGTCAATTCCCTCCTCCATCATGAGGAAACTACTATCCCAGAGAAACTGCTTGCTCACTCCAACAGCTTTTCTCTGGCAAGGGAGAATGAAATGTATTCAACTTTCCAAGAGCCCGAGTCACCGTCCTTTTGCAACAGTGAATGATGAACTGTGAGATGTTGAAAATATTGCATTCTCCTTTCTGTAAGAAACCTGACATTAAAATCTTCATGGCTATGGTTGCTTTCATGGCCGGAGGCAATGCTGTCTGCACCCTGATCTATGACAGCAGGTCTGCCTGCAACAGGTGGCAGATTTCAATGAGCATCTCCTTATCAAAATGAAAACACTGCACACACTGTTCCTGGCTTAGGCTGAGGTGAGAGAATTGGTCCCTGAAGACTTTGGGTGGATCTGGTCTGCTGCTGAGAGTTTGTCTCCCCCTTTTCCTCCCTCTTCGAGCAACCTGTCACCCCTCTGTGTTGCCTCATTCCCCCTGTTATGCTGCAGGTCAGTGGACCACACTGCACTGACTGGGAGAAAGTGGTCTGAACTGATCACTTGACGTTAGAATATGGCGTACCGGGTAGATCTCAGCAACTTTAGAAATTTGTATTGCTACTTAAACACTTCTACCAACTCAGCAATGGCCATTAGAAATCAATCAGCAACTAACCTGAAAGCGGTTAATAATCTTTAAACAGAGTGCTGCATTCAGCTGTGTGCAATTAGGGCATTAGTTGGCAACTTTAAAAACAGCACCACTAAAGTGAAGTTAGCATTACACACTCACTGATGTCACAGTCTGCCTACTCAGCCCCTATGCTAATAGACTAGCTAAAATGGTGTGATCCGCACAGGAAGTGTGCATGCAGAGCGTGAACGCCATTTTGGATCTGAAACAGCACCCATATCCCCAAAACTGCGGGCACTATACAACCTGGTTTTTTGGTCTGGATGACTAGACGCCCCTGCTGATAAGCCTGCTGAAGTATTTGGCCACCTGTACATGTGGTAAGTGGCATTCACAGCAAAATCCAGGCCAATATGTCCAGGGTTGCTAGGTGGCAATCTGTATTCTGCAAAAGAGAACCGTACTGTGAATATAAATGCATTTCAGTCATTAATTACTGCTATCTTCTTTGTTTTCGCTGGCACTAAAGTTCACATGAGACTTTGTATCAATTGTTCTGTGGGTTTTTTTTCCCAAACAGCAGTATGGAACTAAAGGCATTCCTAATGGGAATCCCCTTTTTATCTGATGTGTTTTGATTTAAAGGAAGACAGAGAGAGAGAGAGAGAGAGGGAGAGGGATTAGATGCTCCTGGCCCTTATGCGCCAAAGAAAAAATGGATTTTTCAGCTAGCTGAGAGTTTGTCTCTTTGATGTAAGCTATACTGTCAGGAGTCCATTTGCTTACTCTTGTAAAGATTTGGAGAATTTTCAAAGGCCTCTATAATACTTAAACAAGTGTGTCCTCCTGTGGCTGCTGGGGGCTTAATCAGTAGAATTTCTGCAGAAAGCCAGGAGCCCCCCAAACATAAGCCCCTGGTTTTGAAAGGAGGAAGGAAGCAAAGTAGATTTGCTCACTAAACCCCTCACTGGGATCTAAAGACCCACAGTAAGATGGGTGATATCCCAGCATAACCAAGTTCAGTTTTTTGCGTTCCCCTGGCAAAAATCAAGCACACTGTCCTCTTTAACCCTGAGATTTGGGGGCTGATGTATCTCACTTTAGGGATTTGTGAATGCTTCCTTGCTGTCTATGAGGACACACACCAGCCAACAGAGCATTTCTGTGGTTTCAGCTTCATGAATGCCTCCATTTATGGACTTCAGAAGCAACATCTCCAAAAGCCTGGATAATCATCTGTAGACACATTCTTACAAGTGGAATCACTAAAATCTACACTGCCTGAGACACACCATAAATGGTGTATAAGTCACAAAGGAGAAAAAGCATCCGACCTTCATCTATCCCCAACTATCACATTACCTTGATTGAACCTCCACATTGTCTGAGCTAAGAGTTACTCAATATACTTAAACATTTACTGTGTCTCTGCTGATTGGCAGTAGCTTGGCAAACAAAAAATCGTCATATCATCCTTGAAATTGCCATTAAACCTTTACTGATATGGCTTCAGTACTCACTTTCATCTTGAATCTCACTGACTGTATCCTTAAATGTTTAACAGCTTTCAGTTTGTAACTAGTTATTTTGTAATTTTCCATCCTTCTCCCCAAAACCCACAGGCTTTTCTTTCTCCTCATGTTCCACCAATCCCCCAAGTTCTCTATCATCCATTTACTCTTTCAAAACTTTCCATTATAATTTTGCTTTGATACTATAATTTAATTTTCAACAGAAACCTCATTGAAAACCTTTTCCAATAACTATTCCAGTCTTGCAACCTACATGATATCTTTTTAGCTCATAATTTGTGTGGGTGGTGATTTTTGTACAGCTCGCAATATGTTTCTCTGTTTAATTGCACATTTAGATTTAACTTGTTACTTTTTTTGAATGTATTATTTTTCTTTAACTTTTGCTATATTTTTGGTGACAGTTAATTTGTTATTCTGCTAGACACAATGGCACTCAGCTGTCACTGTGCTTAAAGTATATGTGCTGCATGAAGGATTTTGTAATATTGGAAAACATTCTTATTTAAAACATTCCTGAGGTTGAAATTCTGCCAACCAAGTGCAGTAAATTTATAAAGGCTTCAATCCAGTTGTTGCCCAACTGTTTAACCCAGCACTTCCACGTGGTCAGCTTCAATGTATTTGGAAACAAAAAAAAACATACCCCTCCCCATAGCCACACACACACACACACACACACACACACACACACGCACACACTTCAAATGTGTTTCATGTAGCATCTGTTAGTTATCCAAGGCAAATTTCTGCTCTCAGTAAACTTTTGAAAAGCAGGAAAAAGTTGATTTCAAAGAAGAAAACAGCTTTCCTATAATATTTTCCATATGTATTTGCCAGGTTAATATACCATAAATAATTCATGTAGATCCATGTAATCATTTCTCCACAATGCTAGCATGAGCTAAAGTATTGTATGATAGACATTTGTCAAGTTTATAATCTGTAACTCAAACTTTACAATTTCTTCAAATTTTATACAAGTGTATTTTCAATTATGTGTGGCAATTTATATTTAATGTAGATGTCTGAGTTGCTTTATATTCAATAACTATATCATGAAATGGTACATGTGCGTACACTCACATAAGTTAGACATGCCTGCAAATTATATTCAGAAATATGTGAACTAAGAGGTGATGGAACATAACAGGCTGGATTTTATTGGAGGGAGGGGGTGCAGGCAGCATTCCTGACTCCCCGTTGTTAATGTCAGGAGTGAGCTAGCCCCTGCTTAGCCAGCCCGCCCCACAGCCATTTGATGGCCATTAATTGGCTTGAGGCAAGACCCCATTGGGAAGGAGATCCCATTTCTAAGAGTTGCCAGCCACTCAAATAGCTGGTAGATCTCTAGTCCCAACAGCACCACCAAGAGCAGTGGCCACTTCTGGCACTGCAGCCAGTTCCAAAGGAGACAAGAGAGATGGAGCCCGGACTTCATGGTCCCCAGGGCCAGGATGGCAGGCCCAGCGATGGGGAAGAGGGGGTGTTGCGGGCCAGGAGTGGGGGTAGGGGAAATACAGCAGTGGGAATTCCTCAAGGGGGAACCTTGGAGGGGCACAGGATGCCCGTAAAGGTGGTATCCCAATCCATTGTTTGGCTACAACACACCTAGTGACACCTGGCGGGCTATACCTTTGGCATCGCACCCCCCCCCCACCACAAGTAAAATCTCAGCAGTGGCAGATAAGTCCCTTAAGTGGCCAAGAATTGGCCAGGTAAGGGCTTCAATTGGGCCATGAGTGGGCAGGCCTCCCTGAGGGACCATAAAGCCCAGGCAAAGGTTTGTGTTCCCCAACATCATTCCCTTCCACTGGGAATATTAGGGTAGAAACCATTGCATTTTTCAAGGGAAAATTAGACATATGTTTGAAGCTGAGGAAAATGCATAGGTATGACATGAGAATGGAGCAGTGGAATAGTTTTGGATTATTCTAATAAAGGACCGTCAGAGACATAAGTGGGTCAAATGTGTTATAAATGTCAATGGTTCATAACTTCATCACAATTACATGTAAATCACAAACGAACAGAGCTGGAGGCAGATTCATTAAAATACAAAGGGGAGGATTTTTCCCTGGTTGGGCTGGCTCAGTGGGGGCAGGAGGGGGCAGCCGGGAAGCCGGCCACCGCCCGCAATTGGGGGGCCAGATCACTATTTCACGCTGGTGGGCCATTTAAGGCTTGCCCAGTGTGAAATACGTGTGGCAGTGCTCAGCACTGCCTGTGTGAGGAAGGGGAGGAGTGCGAGAGCTTGTGTGTGGGTGTGTGCTGGAAAAGCTCCCTGAGGCACAGAGCTGCCTCAGGGAGATGAAGAGTTTAAAACATTAAAAATAAAGCTTTTTGAAATATTATAAAAATGTCCCCTTGTGTGACTCTGTCACCTGAGCAGGGACATATTATTAATTAAATGTTGTAATGTTTATTTGCTGTTGGAAACCTCATCCCACCCGTGGATGAGGTTTCCTAAAAAGTGCAAAGGCCGCTTGGCCTTTTCGCCTGCCTGCTAACCGTAAGGTTGGATGGGAAGCGAAAAATTTCATTCAATTACCTTTTTAATAGCCTTAATAGGCCTTTTAATTGTTGGCGGGTGTGCTGCCAACTCCTGCGAGTGCCCGCTGACCGAAATATCCCGCGTCATTTTACACACGGTGAGGTTGGGTGTGCGCCCACCCAATGCATGTTATATTCTGGCTTAAAAGACAAAAAGAGTTCTAAAAGTTTTACAATAAAATATTGAATTTTTATACTGATATGTATACCTATTTTTTTATTTTATGTACTTGACAGGTAAGAAAATATTGCTTTTGTTATCTTACTCTCAGTGACACGCACTCCTCATTGGTGCAAAAACAACTTCAAATTGCAAAGAAGATTGACATAAAGTGTATGTTATAACACCAAATCGTAATTCATGTATAAATAGCGCCACTGCTGAAGAGCTAATATTTTATGGATTTCCATTACACTCCAGTAAATCAGCTTGGAAATGATGTAAGAAATTTACAATGACTTTGACATTGATCAGACTTTCATGTTTGTAAAGCATGAATTGATAAACTGACACATAAGTTACACAAATTAATGGGCTCCATTTTCAAGATATAAATAAAGCCATTAGCTTAATGATAGTGTTAATTTTGTTTTTAAAACCTGCAACACGAGCAATATACTCGGTTAAAATGAAATGACATTTAAACTCAAGTTACATTGGCCTCTCCAGTGCACAGGCTGATCCATTTCTGTGACATCATTGGAAGCAAGTAATGAATTGTACATGGCCATCGACACTATTCAGTGTGGGTGGTGGTGAGGGGAGGGGGTCGGAGGAGGTACACAAAACAGCTCATGTTCTAGGAAGGTCAGTGAAGATAATTGGTATTGCGCCTGCCAGAGATCAGCTGCAGCCAATATGATTATAGTAAGGGTAGGTCAACACTGTCAGCATAAATATTCATATATGCTACGAATATTATCCTAATATATATCCCAAAATCACATTTTGGGATACTTTGCACAAGCGCAGAATCATGGGATATTCCTATAATACATTTGAATGAACAATTTTCCAATATAATAAAGGAGGGATATTTAAAGATTTAAGGACTAAAAATTCCTGTTTCTGTGCATTGCCAACTGAAACAACAATCTGTAAGAGATCCCAAGCAGTACTCAATTAGTCACATCAGAATAATTAGGTTTGAACCTAATTCTTATCCATTGCAAACTTCCTTCCGTACAACAGACAGCTTGTGAGAGCTTCCGCAAACTGGACAAGAAAACTAAAGGGTGGCATTTGCCAATTGATATAAAAAGAAATAGAGGGGATTAAAACCTCATACAATGTATGGGAACATTCATAGATGGTGATCTAAGGTGGCAGTGTACGAAGTGAGTGAAGGGAGGCTTGTCTTGTTGCCCTTAAGGACACTTTTCCCAGAGAAGTGCTTGTCACTAGATAACTGTCAGTCTGCACTATCTAAAGCACCTAGCTCAAACAATGTGGAAAGGGTGAGAAGAAGTGCCTCGGTAATGATACCCAGCATTTTCTTGAAGTTAGTAGTTATCCCCAGTATGCATGTCCCTAGTGCGTCCTCAAGATCTATCGTTATTTTGCCGCTTGATCATTTAAAGCTTTCATTCTCTGAAAAACTCTTTCGTACGATTAACATATGTGGCCATAAAGCAACATGGGGGAGAATTTTCTCCATGTCAGATGGGCCGAGTGGTAACGGGCGCAGGTGGGCGCGGACTTGACTGTTGCCTGCGATCAGGTCCATGCTGCCATTTTACATGGGTGGGCCAATTAAGGCCCACCCAACGTATTTCTTGATTCCTGAGGATAGTGGGAGTGGGCAGGCATGCACAGACCGCCTTTGCAAGGCTGCTGACAATGGCCAGGAGAAGAGCACAGCATAGGGCTACTGTGCATCATGCAAGTCTGGAGTGTAGGCCATCGGGGCAGGCCAGGCCAGAGGGTAGGCCAGCGGGGCAGTGTGCCCCTTGTTTCTCCTGGAGGAGGTGGTAGCATGGAGGGAAGTCCAGATTCTGAGGGATGGGAGGCGGAGGCCTCCTCACCTGACCAAACGTGCATGGGAGGAGATGGCCGAGAGTGTGAGCTCCCATGATGTGGTGCGGTGCACATCGGTCCAGTGCGGTAAAAGATTCAACGACCTCCTGCACTCGGAAAGGGTGAGTAACATGTTGGCTGAGGTCACTTAATGCAGCCATCATCCTTTCCCCCCAAATCACCCCCAACCCCAAAAAACTCTGCGTACAGTAACATCATTGAATCCTTCATGGCTTGTATCCCTCGCTGGGTGGGCCAGCAGAGATTGCCCATGCCTAGTTCACCCTGAGATTGTTGAGCTAAGGTGGGTTCTGCACCCACCGCATGTGTGACACTGACACCCAGAGTATAGAATGGGGTTGAAAGTCAAGGGTCTGCACCCAGGCAGAGTGCTGGAACTGGGAAGCATGTCAAAGTCAGGGTGCTAACATGCTGGGAGGGGAGCTTCCAGGTGGCAGGGCACCAATCCATCTGCTGGCCTTTGCGCTCCACGTGTTGTGCCTCCTTGCTTAGCAAAGTTACACCTTGTGGTGCCACATGTGAAGGAGGCAGCATTTGAGCAATGGGAGGGTGGGGGTTTCAGCCCTGGCTTGTTTGGGTGAATGTGCAGCAGCTTCAGGGTGATGAAGAACTGGAGTACTGCAATGTCCCACTCTGGTTGGGGTGGCAGGGATGCGATGGGAATTCAGGTACAGGCTGGACTGATCAATGCTCTTCTCTCCTTTTCAGGAGAAGACTGTGCACAATTCTGCAGAGCAGATGTGGACTGGAGGAGGCCAGGCCCAGTTGGCGATCCTGACATCTTTTGAGCAGTAGACGATGGTTCTGGAGAGGCGTCATGCCCCCAGGTCCACCGGTGGCAGTGAGGCTGAGATGTCACAGGGAGGTATATTTGCTGAGCACTGAGATCATCATGTGTGTCACAGCAGCCAAGGCACTGCTGAATGATCAGTGATTGAAGTTTACAACATGGGCTGACCATTGATAATGGAAGGATGAGCGCATAATGATCCGGGGGACCGGCATGCAAGTTGACATTGTAGCTGGAACCAATCAAATATTGTTGTTCTTCCTTTCAGCATCACCGGAGCAGGGCCAGGAGGAGGAGGAGGCAGAGCGGCCACCTCTTAGCCCTGAAGCCCCAGAGGAAATTCACTCACCAGCGTCATACCATTTTTGCCAGTCAGGCACCAGCGCAGATACCAGCACCTTAGTGGGAATTAGGTCTTTAGCTAGTGTCCCGGAGCACGGCGGTGAGGGCACTTCACACTCGCTTGAGGTGCGGGCAGAGACAGAAAGTGCCCAGTGCGCTGGCAGTCGGAGGACCCCTGGGGACCAGGAACATGCTCAGTTGATGGCTGATGATGTACCTCTGGAGCCATCCGTGAGGCAGAAAATGCTGGAAGTGCAGCAGGGTGTGCGGGAGGATCTGGCAGAGATACATGAGGCAATGCATGGCATGGTGCCCGTGCTTGAGGAGTCCATGCGGAGCATTACCGATGCATTGAGCCTCATAGCCGAGCACCATGCTTCCTCCATGGAGAGAGTGGTGACTCTCATGGAGAGGCTCCTCCAGGAGAACAATCAGGGCTTCCTGGGGTTGTGCTCAGACCTGCAAGTCCTCACAGCAGCATTGACCTCAGCTGGTCATTGCCCGTGTGGGAGATGGTTTGAGCACCAAATATCCCAGCTACAGTGAGCAGGGAGGTCCGAAGTGACCTCATTTCAGTGTAGCAGCTGCCTGTCATCTCTGCGGGCTCCTCTCAGGGTGCTCTCGATGAGGGTTGCAGCTCCTCCGCCCCCCTGCCAGTGACTATGGTATCCGATGAGGCTACGATGACTGGGGAGATGCCAGCTGTGGAGCTGGCCACTCCCTCCCAGGCGGGGCCAGCACAGGCTCCATGGGCCAGAGGTCCGCCAAGGTCATCGAGGCCAACAGGACAGCACAGTGAGCTGGCTGTTTCAGATGCCAGTGCCAGTGAGGGGACAGCACCCAGCACCAGTAAGTGTAAATTTAATGCACTTTAGGCACACCACAGGTTTCTCACTGGTGCTTTTATATTGCCCCATAATAATTTATCAGTAACTTTCACACTTAAATACCTGACAGATAACATTCGCAACCACACTCACCCCTCTTATCACACCCGTGGATGAGGTTTATACAATGTCTCCTACCCGCCTGCCTGATGTGCCTGTGCGACTTCCTGAAGATCGCAACGGGCCCTGAAAAATTGCAGTCAGTCGCTGCATCAAGGGCCTTAACTACATGAATAATTAATGGCGGGCGTGCATCCGAGAACATTGCGCGCCCGTCCACCTAAATATCACAATGGTGTGTGGTGACGTCGGGATGCTCGCCCGATGTCACCATGCGTCATTTTATGTGTTGGCTTGCAGGACCTGTCCCCACATGCCAATGGGAAAATTCTGGCCATGAGATATATTAACTTGGTAGCAAAGTACTGAATTGGCTGAAATTGTTGTCCCTCTGACATTCTAATGGAGCTTCACACAATAAATATTTCCACTACAACCTAATTGAATATATTTTAGCTAGGGGTTTGTACAATGCCTACACATCTATCATTATATGCTTTTCTTAAAGTTGCAGTTCAAGATTACTTCTTTGCTTATAGGACAAAATGATACACAACAGAAGAAATAAACCTGAACTGGAAGAGGGATCCAAAATTTCAAGACCAGCACAAGCAAGTTCCTTTGAGGAGCTCACCTTCAACAATCTTTGCCTACAAGAGCAGAAGA
This sequence comes from Carcharodon carcharias, assembly GCF_017639515.1. Taxonomy (NCBI): domain Eukaryota; kingdom Metazoa; phylum Chordata; class Chondrichthyes; order Lamniformes; family Lamnidae; genus Carcharodon; species Carcharodon carcharias. The sequence continues at coordinate 128,830,559 of NC_054471.1, forward strand.
ATAATCCAGAGACATTTTCAAAGTTCAAGGCTTGTACGATCCTGCCCTTGTTATGTCTTGTTCCTCCACAAACTGATATAGACATACACAAAACCAGAAAACCACCACACAAGTTGCCGTGCAACATAAGCTTTACAGCTGTCTTGAAACCTGCATTTTAACATATGCCCCTCATGATAACTGTATAGGCCCAGGAAGTAGTTTACTCTGCCAGTGATCTCAAATAAATTAGCACTTCACACAATCTTACATCGCGCTCATCAATACAACTTACAGCACAGCTACACACAGCCTAGAGAATGCTAAAGGCAAGCTTGAAGAAGTCACATTGAGTAAGTCACAAAAGGTCAGGAGAGCTAGTGATAGTGGCACTGTCAATCAGCAATGGAAAGGAGATAAAATGCTGGTCCTGCTCAATAAAGCATCAATCAATCACATGCTGATACTTGCATGGGTAGCAATTTGGCTGATATGATGGATAGTTCATTTGCCATCAGCAAGGAGGCAGACACATAAACATCGAGAACAAAGATGACCATAGAAAGACCATCCCTATGGTGGAGATTCACTGCAGGTTTCTTACAGCATATGACACTGACACCTACAACATATGACCTCAGGTTATGGAGGTAGTCCTCCTCCATCATCACTACTTAGCTGTAGTTGGACCTACAGATATGTTTGGTAACTTAATAATAGATACAAGCAATTCAACTCCGGTGTTATCTGATCTTCCTGGCATGCTGTTTTTGATCCTCCTCACCCTCTGGTATAAAGTCCTGTAATGGAGTGCATTAAAAATATTTTCATATTGTGACAGAGAATGACAAAATTAAAAACAACATACTTTTTAAGATACTTTACATTATTTTCCCAATAAGTGATTAATCTGCTGTTTTTTAAAATCCCATTGGTCAAGAATGGGGCAAGATAATAGGGAATTAAACAATTGTATTAGTATGCCCTTAGTTGAATGCCATTCACCTGTGTGTTGAAGTTGCTGCAACTTCAGTGCTGGAAAGAGCAGCGCGAGTGACCAAGCAAGTGACTCATTTTCTGCACTAGTCAAAGCAACTGGGGAGCCAACAGTTTTGTGACTTTTTTCGAGCTCCTGCTCACTCATCAGCAGAATTTCTCCCTTCTGCAGTTTAAGTAGATACACAAGAAGCAATTGCATATGTTAAACAATGCACCGTCCCATTTCTTCTCCAATTAGTTTTATGAAAGAGAGATTTTATGGATAATTTCATTGTTATTCCATCACTGTTTTGCTGATTTAGTTCATGTTTACAACCCTGCAGAATTAATCAATGTAAAATAATGCATAATAATGTACAAGCCTCAAGTGTGAATCATTCCTAAAACATGCACTACTGGAGAGGATGTAAAAGCTGGTTGGCACAATTAGAGAAAAACATTGGGCTTAAGCTTAATTTATTGAAATCCTGGACAAGTAACTGACTCATTGGGGATTGTTTCCATTTGAAAACTAAACTATGTTTTCACAAACTTTCCTTAACGAAATTTCATCCTGTAAGCCTGAAAGATGCCAAAAAATGGGATTGAAAATTGATTTCCCATTTTAAATTGTAATTTTAGTGCACTCCACCCATCAGGAGGGGCTGACCACAGTTTCAAAAATAGCCCATATGTACCAGTATTCCACAGAACCCATTAGTAAATAACCCCATGATGTCAAAGCATTATCAAATCATGTCCCTAGTGGCAGAGTGTTGATTATCACATTAAGTGTTCTAGCCATGAGTGATAACAACAAACTTCCACCTCAAATATGTGGTTTCATTAAAGCAACATTCAATATTATCTACAATAAAATTAAAAAAAAAACACTTTTTCTAGTGAATATTGTTATTGTTGTGAAGATTCTTATCACACTGCTAATTTTGAGGAAACAATTTCAAAGTACTTCTGACACTTTGGCCATAAAAGTAATATATTACAGATCCAAAGAAATTATGTATAAAAATTGCAATTCTGCAAATAAAAACAAAGTTAACAATATAATTATTAGTTTAGGAATAGATAACTACTGAAACTAATGTCATGAGGGGACTATGCTTGCATAGTGCATTGATAGATCCATACATTCTAGCACTAGGCAGCTGGATGAAGCATCTCCTTCCCAATTCACCACATGGTGAACTCTTCATCTTATGGGTGGAATTTTCCTGCCTGCTGGCATCACGCATGTTCGGCAGCATGAGTGGACAATATGGCAAGAAGACCAAAAATCAGTTTCACGACGTTGTGAAACCAGTTTGCAATTGTCGCTCAGCCATCAATAGTTGGCTGCATTTCCCGTTGTAGCACATTGGGAACCTCATCGCAATACATCTGCATATCATTATTACCACAGCCCGCCAGAATCATCCCCCTCATGCTGGATCATCTGAGTGCATCGGCATGATTGCAAGCCGACATGTTTCACAAAAGCATACATAAGGCGTGCACTTGGCAGGCTGCATTTCACTCAGGACTTCAAGGTTTGTTTGCCTACTTTGCTTCGGGCAGCACTCGCAGTCATCAGTATCAGGCTTTGCAGGCAGCACCACATCACTTTTAGGGGAGCTCACGGGCAGGTACCTACCTACCAGACCAGCCATAAGGCGTAGGTGGCTTTCCAATAGTTGTAGGGCTAGGGCTTATTTGGGGAAGGGGGAGAAGTGGCCTCAGGCAAGGGAAGAGACTGCAGGGCAAGGGCAACTGGGGATGGAAGGTATCCCATGGTGTGCTGGGGGGGGCACATATTGATCTGTGCAAGTGGCCTTAAGATGATGAGGAGGTAGTCTCCAGAGGAGATGAGGCCAGATGAAGATGTGAGGCTGTGTGTGAGAGAGTGAGTGGTGATGTCCCTTGAGCTAGCAGTGAGTGAGATGCCAGTGAACGTGTAATGGGCTTGAGTGTTTGGGTTTAGAGTGATGAGATGGTTGTCTTACCCTGGCAGCACGGATGAGATCATTCATCCTTTATCTGCATTGGATGGTGAATCTCTTCTGTGCAGCATTGGTGCTGATCACCACTGCCATCACCTACCAAGCTGGAGTATTGAAACTGCTGGACCTCTTGCGGCCAGAGCAGTGGACGGCATTACAGCGGGCTTCCAGGGTGTCCAAAAGATGCTCCAGGGGTGCATCATTAAATGCTGGGAGTTGCAGCCTTCTTGGCTTTTGGGGTCATGTCTTCTTTGCAGCAGTCCTGGCCTGGAAGTACTGAGGGGTATGTGCACGGCTGTACTTTAAATGTGGCGACCAACATGATGAAGTGGAGAAGTAATAACATAGGTGAATCGGAGCCCACCCGCCATCGAAAGGGCGTGTTTCCTAGGAATGCATAATTAATGCAGTGAGATTGAGATGATACAGTGTGAGAAGCCGCCATTACGGCAGGCTGGTAAAACGTAGGTTTTCCTGCCTGCTACCACGCTTAGTGCAAATCTGGGACGATTCCGTTCTATATGTGCCATTATATAATGACACAGAATGGAGGCTGTCTCTATCAGAATAAATAATTGCTCACTCCTATGCTGAGTGAAGAATGAAATAGAGAGCAGCAGCAGAATTCTTGGTTGCACATGTGTTTGCAGAATGGTGTGTAGCTTACGAAGAAAGAATTAGCCTTAAAGATCAAGAGAGCAATATTCATAACATATGAAAAAAATGAAGCCACCAAATTAAAAATAACTGCTTTAAGTTTGAAAAAAATCAATTTCATTCCAATGTTAAGTAAAAGCCAACAGAAAACAAATATTCCAAATCAACCTGATAAAATTATTTGATAAACCCCACAAAAAGTCAACTAAAAATCAACTAATCATCCTATGTATTCTATTTATACCTGTCTTGCATGCACCTTTGCATGTCCTAGCATTCCTATGCAGTGTTATCCCAGTGGCGGCAACATGGCTGATTACTGTTGACTTTCATTGGGGATGACTGCAGAAAGTTTTGTAGGAAGCCCTCAAGCAGCTCTGGCCCGAGTGCTGAGCTTTGGACAGCATCAGTCTGGGCCGGCTGCCTGACAAGCAATGGCAATTTTTTTTTATTCAATTTGCGGGACGCGGGCTTCACTGGCTGGGCCAGCACTTATTACCCATCACTAGTTGCGCTTGAGAAGGTAGTAGTGAGCTGCCTTCTTGAACCGCTGCAGTCCATGTAGTGTGGGTACACTCACAGTGCTGTTAGGAAGGGAGTTACAGGATTTTGGCCCAGTGACAGTGAAGGAACAGCGATATATTTCCAAGTCAGGATGGTTTGGAGGGGAATTTCCAGGTCGTGGTGTTCCCATCTATCTGCTGCCCTTGTCCTTCTAGGTGGTAGTGGTCGTGGGTTTGGAAGGTGCTGTCGTAGGAGCCTTGGTGAATTCCTGCAGTGCATCTTGTAGATGGTTCACACAGCTGCTACTGTGCATCGGTGGTGGAGGAGTGAATGTTTGTGGATGGGGTGCCAATCAAGCGGGCTGCTTTGTCCTGAACGGTGTCATATTTCTTGAGTGTTGTGGGAGCTGCATTCATTCAGGCAAGTGGGGAGTATTCCATCACACTCCTGACTTGTACTTTGTAGATAGTGGACAGGCTTTGGGGATCAGGAGGTGAATTACTCATCACACAATTCCTAGCCTCTGACCTGCTCTTGTAGCCACAGTATTTATATGGCAACTCCAGTTCAGTTTCTGGTAATGGTAACCCCCAGGATGTTGATAGTGGGAGATACAGTGATGGTAATGCCATTGAACATCAAGGTTGATGGTTGGATTCTCTCTTGTTGGAGATGATCATTGCTTGATACTCGTGCGGCGCAAATGTTACTTTCCACCTGTCAGCCCAAGCCTGGATATTGTCCAGGTCTTGCTGCATTTGGACATGGACTGCTTCAGTATCTGAGGAGTCACAGATGGTGCTGAACATTGCAAAATCATCAGCAAACATCCCCACTTATGACCATACGTAGAAGGAAAGTCATTGATGAAGCAGCTGAAGATGGTTGGGCCGAGGACACTAACCTGAGGAACTCCTGCGGTGTTATCCTGGAGCTGAGGTGACTGACCTCCAATAACCAGAACCATGTTCCTTTGTGCTCGGTATGACTCCACCCAGTAGAGAGTTTTCCCCCTGATTCCCATTGACTCCAGTTTTGCTAGGGCTCCTTGATGCCACACTCAGTCAAATGCGGCCTTCATGTCAATGGCAGTCACTCTCAACTCACCTCAGGAGTTCAGCTCTTTTGTCCACGTTTGAACCAAGGCTGTAATGAAGTGAGGAGCTGAGTGGCCCTGGCGGAACCCAAACTGGGCATCAGTGAGCAGGTTATTGCTAAGCAAGTGCCACTTGATAGCACTGTTGATGACCCCTTCCATTACTTTACTGATGATCGAGAGTAGAATGGTGGGGTAGTAATTGACCGGAACAAAAACAAAAATACCTGGAAAAGCTCAGCAGGTCTGACAGCATCTGCAGAGAGGAATACAGTTAACGTTTCAAGTCCGAATGACTCTTCATCAGTACTAAGGAAAAATAGAAAAGAGGTGAAATATAAGCTGGTTTAAGGGGGAGTGGGACAGGTAGAGCTGGATAGAGGGCCAGTGATAGGTGGAGACTGCCAAAAGATGTCATCGACAAAAGGACAAAGAGGTGTTGACGGTGGTGATATTAGTTAAGAAATGTGCTAATGGGGACATTAAGGGTAGAAAGGATGAGCAAGGCACAGACAGCCCTAGTGGGGGTGAGGTGGGAAGGGGGGTGGAATCAAAATAGGCTAAAAGGTAGAGATAAAACAATGGATGGAGATACATTTAAAAATAATGGAAATATGTGGGAAAAGAAAAATATATATAAGTTATTGGAAAAAGGGGGATCGGAAAACGGTTGGGGATGGAGGAGAGAGTTCATGATCTAATGTTATTGAACTCAATATTCAGTCCGGAAGGCTGTAAAGTACCTAGTCAGAAGATGAGGTGCTGTTCCTCCAGTTTGCGTTGAGCTTCATTGGAACATTGCAGCAGGCCAAGTACGGACATGCGGGCATGAGAGCAGGGTGGTGTGTTGAAATGGCAAGTGACAGGGAGGCCTGGGTCATGTTTGCAGACAGACTAAAGGTGTTCCGCAAAGCGGTCACCCAGTCTGTATTTGGTCTCTCCAATGTAGAGGAGACCGCATTGGGAGTAGCGAATGCCGTAGACTAAATTGAAGGAAGTGCAAGTGAAATGCTGCTTCACTTGAATGGAGTGTTTGGGCCGTTGAATGGTGAGGAGGGGGGAAATAAAGGGGCAGGTGTTGCACCTTCTGTGGTTGCATGGGAAGGTGCCATGGGAGGGGGTTGAGGTGTAGGGTGTGATGGAGGAGTGGACCGGGGTATCCCGGAGGGAACGAAACCTGCGAAATGCCACCAGGGGTGGTGAAGGGAAGATGTGTTTGGTGATGGCATCATGCTGGATTTGGCGGAAATGGTGGAGGATGATCCTTCGAATGCGGAGGCTGGTGGGGTGATAAGTGAGGACAAGGGGGACCATATCATGTTTCTGGGACGGAGAGGAAGATGTGGGGGCGGATGCGCGGGAGATGGCCCAGACACGGTTGAGGGCCCTGTCAACCACCGTGGGTGGAAAACCTCGGTTAGGGAAGAAGGAAGACATGTCAAAGGAACTGTTTTTGAAAGTGGCATCATCAGAACAGATGTGACAGAGATGATGGAACTGAGAGAATGGGATGGAGTCCTTACAGGAAGCTTGATTAGTCTGTGAGACCACTCTCTCCACTTTTGGCAATAGCCCCCAGATGTTATTAAAGAGGAGTTAGTAAGGAGGACTTTGCAGGGTTGACATTACCATTGTAGTTTCCCAGTGCCTAGCTCGATGCAGAGTCAATCACATTGCCGTGATCTGTCGTCCTTAGCTGGAGTCACATGTAAGCCAGACCAGGTAATGTAAATTTTCATTGTATCACCAGGCCCTTTGAATTCCTTTCATAGTACCAATTTTATTAGTAATATAACCATTGCTTGATCTTTCCTAGCTAGGTGCAAGATTTCACTCCCCTTCTTGAATGCTCTATTCAACAAAATGCAAAAACACCTCTACCGCTGTTTATATCTCAAAACTGCTACACATTAAAGCATCCGGACATTCTAATTAAAACACACACAGACACACCCACAGGCTAAACCTCTATTTAAAAAAAATCCAAGAACGTTAGATACATTAATAGCTTCATGACATCCCCCTTCCTATCAAAAAGTGAACCATCATAATTCTAAAAGTCGACTTCATAATAACCCATCTGACACAATCTCCCATACTTATTACACTATTACATTACCAGATACATGCATTAACATAAATATATACATACACAAGTCCTTGGTGTTAACAGAAATCATTCCAGTTCAGTGTCCAGGGTTTTTAAAAATGTCCAATTTTTTTAAGCTTCAAACTCTTGATAAAGCATCTGCAAACAGATTTTTTCTTCCAGCAATATGTACAATCTGTAGATTGAAACATTGTGATAATAGGCTCCATTTGAAAAGTCTTGCACTCTTGTCTTGAAATTTGTCCAAAAACCTCAAAGGATTATAGTCTGTATATGGTCTGATGAACTGTTTGCAATATAAATTTGAAAATGCTGCAATGCTAACACCAAACCCAAAGTCGCTTTTTCGATTGTTGAACATCTTCTCTGTTGCACATTCAGCTTCCGTGAAAAATACCCTATCGGTGTTTCAATTCCAGTGTCATCATCTTGTAACTGTACAGCCTCAATGCCTATATCACTTGCATCAATGGCCAAATTAAATTGCTTGGCATAATTGGGTACAGCCAAAACTGGTGTTGTAGTTAATAACGTTTTCGAACTATCGAATGACTTCTGACACTCCAGTGCCTATTGAAACTTCTTGTTCTTTTTTAATAGTTCAGTCAGTGGAGTAACCACTTGGCTAAAATTTGGTACAAATTTCCGGTAAAACCCACTCATGCCCAGAAATCTCAAAACTTCTCGTTTTGTTCTAGACACTGGGAAATCCATGATAGCCTCGACTTTCACATCTCTCAGAGCCACCTTACCATGTCCAATAGTATGGCCTAGATACCTAACTTGCACTTTTGCAAATTCACTTTTAGCCATGTTCATTGCCAAATTAGCTTCTTGTAGTCAACTAAATAAATCTTCCAGATGCTATAAATGCTCCTCCCACATTTGACTGAAAATGATTAGATCATCAATACAAACAGCACAAATGCTTAGACCTGCAATTACTTTGTTTGTCAGTCTTTGAAATGTTGCAGGTGCATTCTTCATACCAAATGGCATGATTTTAAACTGATATAGTCCACTTGGTGTTACAAAAGCTGATATCTTCTTTGCTCTCTCCAATAAGGGTACCTGCCAATATCCTTTTAGCAAGTCAATCTTTGTGATAAATTTTGATTGACCCACCTTCTCTTCTATCCCTGGTTTAGGATAAGAATACACTTTTGTCACAGCATTCACTTTTCGTCCAAACCCAGTCTTCATGCTCCATCTGGTTTCGGTGCCAGTACAACAGGCGAACTCCAGTTAATGCAGCTAGACTCAATGATATAATTTTGAAGCATGAAATCACTTTCTTTTTGTACTTGTGATAACTTTGCTGAATTTAATCTATCAGGATGTTGCCTTATTGAAGATGAAATTTCTATACATACATCCTGTATAGCTAAATTTGTCTTCCCCAACTTATCTCCACAAATAGGTTTGTGTGACTGCAATAGCTTTTCCAAATGACTTTGACACCTGCTTGGAAGATAACTCAATATTTCATTTAGATTTTCAAGCACTGCTCGTTATCCAATTTGATCAGAGGAAAATCAATTTCAGAGTTCTGCACTTCTCCCTCTTTCTCATCATCCACCATCCACTAATGCCTCTATAGTTCCTCTTCTCTGTCAAAGTACTTTTTAAGCATATTTACATGACACAACCTCTGCTTCTTTCTTCTATCTGGAGTATTTATGAAATAATTTACTTCACTCAATTTCTTTTCAATCCTGTAAGGTCCACTAAATCTTGCATTTAATGCATCAGCTAGTACTGGTAACAAAACTAATACTTTCTTTCTAGAAACAAAAATGCAAGTTTTAGCTTTTTATCAGCCTTCACTTTCATCACTTGCTGTGATGTCTTTAAATGTTCCCTAGCCAACTCACATGCCCTATTCAATCTTTCCCTGAAATTTGATACATAATCCAGGAGAATAGTTTCTGAATTTTGACCTACTAATTTCTCATGAATCAATTTCAGTGGTCTCCTTACCTCATGACCATAAACTAGTTCAAAAGGGCTAAAACCAGTGGGTGTATTAGAAGTGTTTCTAATAGCAAATAACAAAAATGGAATTCCTGTATCTCTATCCTGTGAATAATCCTGACAGTATGCTCTCATCATAGTTTTTAAAATTTGATGCCATCTTTCCAAAGCTCCTTGTGACTCTGGATGATAAGCTGTTGACTGAAACAGTTTTATCCCCAAACTGTTCATTATTTCCTTAAACAGCTGTGACATGAAATTTGACCCCTGATCTGATTACATTTCCCTAGGTAAACCATGGGCTCATCTTACAGCTGGTGAGCGAGAGGTGGGGCCTGCTTGCTGATGCTTAAAATGACCTGGGGTGACGTTGGGCAGGCGTCCTGACGTCACCCCACATCATTTACATTTTCAGGTCGGCGGGAGCGGAGTCGGCTGCGTGCCCGCCCACCTGTCAACGGCCACTAGAGGCCATTAATAAAATAATTGAAGTAATTAATGGACCTGCCCGTCCAACCTTAAGGTTGACGGGTAGGCCGGGAGCCCAGGTGGGCTTCAGAAAAAACATGAAACCTCATCCACAGAAGAGATGAGGTTTCATGAGGGTATTAAAATTTGTATGAAATGTCTAAATAAAAGAAATTGACATGTTCCAGCTCATGTGACGGTGGCACATGAGGGGACATGTCAATAATTATTTTTCTCATCTTCATTTAATGTTTGATACCTGAGCCAATCTCCCTGAGGCAGCACTTTGCCTCAGGGAGATCTGTGCACTCATTCATGCGCATGCACACTCCCGGCTCAGGGAATCCCCCCACCCGCACAGGGAGCGCATAGCGCTTCCTGGTGTGCACGTCACGCTGAGCAGACTTGAATTGCCGTCTACTCGCGCCCATTCCCACACAAACCTCCAACACCGCCCCCCACCCCCCCCCCCCCCCCCCCAGCCCCCCCGATAGGGGGAAGATCCTGCCCCATATCTTGTAAAATAATTTAATTAACTCCTCTACAGTCTTCTTAGTTGTAATATTTCTTAAAGGTATCACTTCAGGAAACCTGGTAGTCATGTCCATCATTGTCAGTAAATACTGATTTCCACTTTTAGTCTTAGGGAGGGGCCCTACACAATCAATCATGACCCTGGTAAATGGTTCTTCAAATACTAGTATTGAGATTAAAGGTGCCGGTTTAATCACGGCTTGTGCTTTTCCTGTTACTTGACATCTATGACAGGTTCTACAGAATTTGACTATATCCCTATGCAATCCTGGTCAAAAAAAACTTCTGTGTCTTTTCCTGTGGTTTCCTAATTCCTAAAGGTCCCCCAATTGGAATTTCATGAGCAATCCTCAGAATCCTGTTTCTATACCCTAATGAAATAACAATCTGACGCACCTCCCTCCAGCTTTCATTTGCTGAGACATAATCCAACCTCCAATTTCTCTTTAAAATACCTTCCCAAAGGTAATAACATACTGGAATACATTTTGCTTCTGTTCCTGAATAAATTTTCTGATATAACTGCTTTAATTGCAAATCATTTTTCTGTAACAAAGCATTTTCACCTTAAAAATTCAAAATGAGGTTCCTTTCACTTTGGTTCCTTGACAGACAGTTGTAGGCTTACATAAAAAATGCTGGAAAAACTCAGCAAGTCTGAGAGCATCTGTGGAGAGAAAGACAGAGTTAACATTTTGAGTCTGTATGACTCTTCATCAGAACTAAAGGGGAGTGGAAATGTGGTGAAATATATACTGTTTAAGGGGGGTGGGACAGATGAAGTGGGTAGAAGGCCAGCGATTGGTGGAGGCAAAGGAGAGATTGTGAAATATGTCATAAACAAAGGGTCAAAGGATTGTTAATAGTGGTGGTCCTGGCTAAAGGAGATGCTAATGGTGACATTGAGCACTCTGGAAAGTGACAGATGGCCCTAGTGGGAGTGGGTTAGGGGGAGGGGACAGTGGGGGGGGGGGAAAAGATCAAAAAGGTTAAAAGCTGAGGATAAAACAGTGAATAAAAAGGGAAATAAATTTTAAAACTATATAGTAATTAAAAATAGGTGAGAAAACAATTAAAATAAAATAAATAAAAATTTTAAAATATAAATAAATAAGAAAAAAGGGGGGATCAAAAAGGAGTGAGGATGGAGGAGAGAGTTCATGATCTGAAGATGTTGAGCTCAATGTTAAGTCCGGAGGCTGTAGAGTGCCTAGTCGGAAGATGAGGTGCTGTTCCTCCAGTTTATGTTGAGCTTCACTGAAACATTGCAGTAGGCCAAGGATGGACATGTAGGCATGAGAGCAGGGTAGTGTTGAAATGGCAAGCAACAGGAAGATCTGGGTCATGCTTGCAGACAGACCAAAGGTGTTCCGTAAAGCTGTCATCCAGTCTGCGTTTGGTCTCTCCAATGTAGCGGAGACCGCATTGGGAGCAGCGAATGCAGCAGACCAAAGTGAAAGTGGTGCAAGTGAAGTGCGGCTTCACTTGAAAGGAGTGTTTGGGCCCTTGAATGGTGAGGAGGGGGGAAGTAAAGGGGCAGATGTTACATGTTCTGCGATTACATGGGAAGGTGTCGTGGGAGGGGGTTGAGGTGTTGGGGGTGATGGAGGAGTGGACCAGGGCGTCCCGGAGAGAATGGCCCCTACGGAATGCCAACGGGCGGGGGGGGGTGAAGGGAAGATGTGTGTTGTGGAGGCATCATGGTGGAGTTGGCAGAGGATGATCCTTTGAATGCAGAGGCTGGTGGGGGGAAAAGTAAGGACAAGGGGGACCCTATCATGGTTCTCCTGGAGAAGCCTCTCCATGAGAGTCGCCATTCTCTCCATGGAGGAAGCATGGCGCTCGGCCATGAGGCTCATTGTATCGTTGATGCTCTGCGTGGACTCCTCCTGCACGGGCACCTTGCCACACATAGCCTCATGTATCTCTGTCAGATCGTCCTGCACACCCTGCTGCACTTCCAGCCTTTGCTACCTTACGGACGACTCCAGAGGCACATCATCAGCCACTGACCGAGCAAGTACTTGGTTCCCTGCAGTCCTCCGGCTGCTGGTACCATGGATACTCTCTGTCCTCGCCCGTGCCTCAAGCAAATGTGAAGTGTCCTTACTACTGTTCATCAGGACACTAGCCGATGATCTGCTTCCTAACGAGGTGCTAGTATCTGCGCTGGTGCCTACCTGGCAGAGATGGTGTGACGCTGGTGATTCCATTTGTTCTGGGCCCTCAGGAGTCAGAGGTGGCCCCTCTGCCTCCTCTTCCTGGCCCTGCTCCAGTGATACTGAAAGGAAGAATAAGGACATTTGATTAGTTCAAGTGGAGACAATGTCAATGTGCATGCCTGGCCCCCGGATCAGTATGCGCTCATCTTTCCATAATCAATGGTCAACCCGTGTTGGAAAATTCAATGGCTGAACGTTCAACAGTGGGATTGCTGCTGGGACACACATGGTGACCTCAGTGCACAGCAATCTTACCCCACCATGGCACCCCAGCCTCACTGCCATCAGTGGACCTGGGCGCATGGCACCTCTCTAGCTCCATTGCCTCCCGCTAGTGATTTTGGCCTGGCCTCTGCCAGTCCGCATCTGCTCAGCGGCATTGTGTGCAGTATTCTCCTGAAAAGGAGAGAGGAGCATTGATTAATCCACCCTGTACCTGGATTCTCACGGCATCCCTGCCACCCCAACCTGAGTGGGACAATGCAGGGCTCCAGTGAATCATCACCCCACAGCTGCCGCACATTCACACCAAGAGGCCACGGCTGAGTCCCCCTTGCCCACATGCTGCCTCCATCACATTTGCCACCCACACAGTTTCACCTTGCAAAACAAGGATGCATAAGCACGTGGAAAGCCAAAGGCAGCAGATAGATCAGTGCCCCGCCACCTGGAAGCTCCCCTCCCAGCATGTCAGCACCCTGACTTTGACATGTTTTGCAGATGCAGCACTGCATCTAGGTGCAGATCCTTGAGGTAGCCCAAAACAGTATTCTGGGTGTCAATGTTACACATGCTGCCAGTGCAGAACCCATCTCAGCACTACCCTCTCAGGGTGACCTAGGTGTGGGCAATATATGCTGGCCCAGGGATGCATGCCATCAATGATTCAATGTAATAACTACACTCAGAGTTTGTGGGGTGGTGAGGAGGGCGGGGAGGGGGTGGGGGTGGAAGGCCTACCTGCTGAGTTAAGTGACCTCTGCAAACATAGCAATCACCCTTCCCGAGTGCGAGAGGTTGTTGAAACGCTTGTGGCACTGGGCCCATTTGCATTGCACCACATCATGGGGCTAACTATCTCTGCCACCTCCTCCCAGGCACGTTTGGTCAGGTCAGGGGACCGCCCGCCCACTCCCCCTATTCTCGGGAGCCACATTTCATGCTTCCCCCATGTTTCCCCCCCCCCACCCCCCATGTAAAATGGTGGCGCAGAGTTGATCAGGGGCTATGATCATGTCCACGCCCGCCTGTGCCCGCTCCCGAACGGCCCACCCGACGGGGAGAAAATTCTTCACCTCCAGTGAATTTGGGATATGTTTTAATCAGAAATCAACAAGTATGGGTCCTGCTCCTTCCTAAGGCAAAAAGCACCACTTTCTGACCCCAAGAATTTCAGTTTCATTGCATTTACATTCTCGCACAAGACACAAAAAAATTGAACTCTTAATATTGCTCCAGCTAAATGAGATTACTAAAATACAAACATCTATCTTTATTGTCTCTAATTATGCAATCTGAAGTAGTCAAAACTTTGAAATATGAATATTTGTCTAGTCAGAGAAGTTCTCCTTAATTTTTACTCTCAATTTTCAACGTTCAGCCTTATCGCTTTCCTGAATATCATTGTTGTATAAATTAGATAATGAAAAACACATTTGTGCTCAAGCCTGGAAAATTCAGTACCAAAAAGTCTAACTTCTAGACATCAGGGTACAGAAATCCTATTTCAATTTTCGGCCCATGCCAATCAGATATATTTAGAAAGTCTATCCTGCATATATTCCTGAACTTTCTAAAAGTAGTATTAGTATTAGTCTTTCATGTATACAGTGAATGGCTATCATCTTACTAGGCTACTGCTGAATGTCATTAGTGCTCATATGTTCTCAACAGAGGCAAAGCAGAGCTCAACATGGAACAAGGTTTTACTTTACATTTAATGACAGAAATGAAGTGTTAAGCTTAACTATTTTAATCTACAAATAACAGTTTGCAGTGATCAAAAGTGGGAACAGAACCATCAATTTGATGTTTTAGGCATTTAGGCATTGTACAAATAAAAGTGAAAATTAGCGCTCCACACTTAATGGAACAGTGTTTTACTAAAATTAAATGGTGTAGAGAATTCCTTCTAACTATACATTTTTTCATGGGTAAAGCCTGAAAAGAAATAGGCTTAAGTAGCAGATATGATATATTTTCATGCTCAGAGCTCCACCACTTAGAAAGCATACTCGAATTCTGGCATGGAGATCATACCATGGACCCACTTTCCAAAAGTTTGCCCCATGCATTTTAGAATGTAGGGCTCCTACTGGTTGCCAAATTAAAGCCAGGGGAGGGGGAGTTTTGTATAATTGGCTCACTTTTGGGACTGAACTGCAATGATAGATTTCATTTTATGAGCTATCCAAATAACCATTAGAAAACGAACAGCTGCTTAGACTTTCCATGAGCAGGATTCCGCCCCCCCACACCGTCAGTTGAAGTGCGGGCGCGCAAGAGGCGCGCCTCTAATCGGGGGGGCACAGCCATTTTACGTGGGCGGGCCAATTAAGGCCCACCCAGCATGATATCCTCACGGAAGCGCTATGCACTCCTTGTGTGGGCAGGGGGTGATCCCAAAACCCAAGAATGCACTCTTTCGCTCATGCGCACAAAAGAGCGCACTCATCAGTTCTACTGTCAAAAATATTAAAAATGGAAAATAAAAAAATCTCTGACATATCCACTCATGTGACACTGTCACATGAGTTGGGACATGTCCATAACTTGTTTAAAAACTTTAATTAAATATATAAAAACCTACATGAAAACTCATCCCGCCCATGGATGAGGTTTCATGTTTCTTCTGAAGCCCGCCAGGTCTCTCGGCCTGCACGTCAACCTTAATGTTGGATGGGCAGGTCCATTAATTACTTCAATGACTCTCTCAATGGCCTCAATTAGCCATTGACAGGTCGGTGGGCGCACAGATGATTTTGCTGCACCCCCACCTACCTGAAAATTTAAATGGAACGCGGTGACGTCAGGAGTTCTGCCCGATGTCACCACGCATCATTTTACACGTCGGCAAGCATGCCCCACCCCCTGTTTGCCGACGGAAAAATCCTGCCCTATGACTCTTATTGGGCCCTTAGGTAAAAGGGACAGCCATAAAGCAATTTTCTATTATTGATTGGACCCTGGAGCATAAATGCTGAAATAGAGATCCATGACCTTCATAACACACTACGGTGAATAGGAAAATTCAGTTTCATCTCCAACAATAAGTCTACCAGAAGTTTTTCTGGTTCTCAATGAGCACCTAATCCAAATATGCTGGGCAGGGAGCACTGCTCTTAATCTGCTGGAAATGCACCATCTGCCATGGGCAAAGATATAGGCATCCAGTGCCCGCACCTGCAACAGGCATTAGACCCTTTGCTATTGTTAAGGGGCTTAATGCATACTACAGGCTCCAAATGCAAAATTAAGTTCCCCTGAATGCAGCTGATGTCAGAGCATCTGAGTTCTGAAAACCAATTCTACCCATGTCCTTGCAGGGAGAACTGCAGGCCACTGCCATAAAGAGAAGTTTGTTAAAAGTCTTTAAGTGGACATTATTCTGCCTCTGTGTTGATACCTCTTTAAATAGTAGGCATAGCTGTAAGAAAGAGTATCAACATTTTATTAAGCATGTAACAGGCTTTTCAGGAGCTCTATGAGTCTGCTATTTTACTGGACCATGCACACACACACACACACACACACACCCTTGTACACTCTAATTGTTGTACACACACACACACACACAAGAGCTCAGCAAGAAAAAGGATGAATCATGTGAGGATAACTCAGATACTTTGCATGTAGAGCAAATGTGTGACCTGGGTCATATCTTACCCTGCAAAAGAAAACTATTTCAGAGTCCTAAAAATAAATACATATATAAATGCATAAGTTTGACCAAAACAAGGCACATATTCACTTTCAAAACATTATCTTTCAATTGAGATGGAGGTTGATGCTGCCTTCCAGACCTGCAATTGGCAATTGATAACTGACTACCAGGAATTTTGAGTGTTGTAGTTGTTTTTATTGCTTTGGAGATTGTGGACAGTTTGAGAACTATTAGGAAACTGTTTTGGAAAGTCCTTAATCCCAGAAATGTTGCTTACAGGCGGCTTATCAACATATGTCAACTAACACCAATTCCTGTGGTAGGGTAACCCTAAGACTTCTGTATTATAATTTCTATGATCCAATAGATGTGTATATGTGTGTGTAGAGGTGTGTAGCTCTCCAAATATACTGGAGGGAGTTTGACCTGTTCTTATATCACCAGGTGTGTTTTTTGAAGTCATTTTAGCATTCTTGTTGCAGTAATAACTAAGCTGACATTGCTTCATGCATACAAACAAACGAGATCTTCCTCAATTGAAAATTAAGGCTGTAGGAGTGTTCTCACTGTAGTAAATGCTCTCTTATACCTATAATCTATTATGCCTGTGTAGGCATAATTTTACAATTTAAGAGAACTCTTTTAAAATCTAAATTTTTAAACAATGGACTGAGTTTTAGAAGACTGTTTCAAAATGGTCCTTGAGGATTCCTTTATTCTTCCTTGTGGATTCAAGAAAACATCCCCTTATCACCCAAGGGGACAAAGAGAAGATATTCCCAGACATGAAAAGACACTTGAAATTTAACGCGTGTTCCACAAGTGTCCTCGGCCCAACCATCTTCAGCTGCTTCTTCAATGACCTTCCCTCCATCATAAGGTCAGAAGTGGGGATGTTCACTAATGATTGCACAAAGTTCAGCACCATTGGCAACTCCTGATACTGACAAAGTCCATGTCCAAAAGCAGCAAGACCTGGACAATATCCAGGCTTGGGCTGCCAAGTAGCAAGTAACATTCGTGCCACACAAGTATCAGGGAAAGACCATCTCCAACAAGAGAGAATCCAACCATCACCCCTTGACATTTAATGGCATCACCATTGCTGAACCAACCCCCTATCAACATCCTCGGGATTACCATTGACCAGGAACTGAACTGGACTAGCCATGTAAGGAATGTGACTACAAGATCAGGTCAGATGATAGGAATCCTGTGGTGAGTAGCCCACTTTTGACTCTCCAAAGCCTCTTCACCATTTGTAAAGCACAAGTCAGGAATGTGATGGAATATTTTCCACTTGCCTGGATGAGTGCAGCTCCAACATCACTCAAGAAGCTTGACACCATACAGGACAATGCAATCCATTTGATTGGCACCCCATCCATAAAAGCCCACTCCCTCCACCACTGATGCACAGTAGCAGCAGTGTGTACCATCTACAAGATGCACCGCAGGATCTCATCAAGGCTCCTTAGACAGCCATGACCGCTACCATCTAGAAGGACAAGGGCAGCAGATAGATGGGAACACTACCACTTGGAAGTTCCCCTCCAAGCCACTCACTATCCTGACTTGGAAATATATCGCTGTTCCTTCCCTGTCTTTGGGCCAAAATCCTGGAACTCCCTCCCTAACAGCACTGTGCGTATACCTACACCACATGGATTGCTGCAGTTCAAGAAGACAGGCTCATCACCGCCTTCTCAAGGGCCACCATAGATAAGCAATTAATGCTGGCCTAGCCAGCGATGCCCACATCCCATAAAATGAATTTTAAAAATGACCCATTGACATGATGGCTTTCCTTCAAGCACAGAAATATTAACTGATAAGCAATTACTGGTTGTGAAAAGCTAAAAACCACAGGTGGGAGAAAGGCTGTCAAACGTATTGATGCCTTATTTGTAAGGATGACTTGGAAGTTTGTCTAAGTCACACAGAACAGCAGCCCTCTTTCTCCCTGTTAAAGATATAGCAGAAAGATTCAAACTGTTTTTCAGAGACATCTTCAGAGTAGCAGACAGGAGCTTCCACATGGAGAGAGAGGGAGATATCCAGAAACAGTTTGTGGTTTACTGCAGGTAACTGGGTAACTGAAAGTGCCATGCCTGCAGTATCGTAAAAGCAAAGTAAGGAATCAATCTCTTCATTGTACCCTATTCCATCTCCTTAGCTACCTGTGAAAGCAACCTCTGGCAATTCAATGGTGGAAGCCATCGCAGCGGCTGAGACAGTCCTGCAATTCCAAAACTTCTCTTCAGATAACGTAACATCTTGGCATCAAAATACCAGGCCTGCATCGAATAATAGACTGAACTTGATTAAATTTTTATAAATATTGTTTGTATCTTCATTCGTAATTAATCTTTGTGTGTGTTTGTCTGTATGAGAAGTAGGTTTCTGTAGTAACCTGCAGACCAAAAGTGTAGAAATAAACTAACCTTTCCTTTTAAGTACAAAAGGCTTTTCTGCTGGGTTATTTAACATTGAATTTCTCACTCCATAGATGCACATCCATACATTAATCATGGGTAACTTTGAGGAAACCCCTTAAAATTGGCCATGACAAATCCAGAATTCTCTGTGCAGAGGTTGTATCTACTTCACTTGATGTGTTGCAGCAATCTGACAGAGCCAGAAAATCTGACAGGCCAGGCTCTTTGGACTGGATTTTCCCATGCCCCCTGTGGCAGGCTTAATAGCGGGAAGGGGGAGGAGAATGCGGCGGGAGGCCCAAAAATCGTTTTCATGCCGGCGTAAAGTAACAGCAGGATCATATGCTACTGCCTGGCATGGCAGATCGCCTTACTGGCATGAAGCCATTTTGCATCCCACTAATGGGATGCGGATGAAAGGCCTGAGTGGAATTGTCCTCCAGCACCCAATTATCCACGAGGCCAGCGTGAAATCACGCCGGCCTAGAACACACCTGAACACACATTGGCATTTAAATGTTGGGACTCAACTTAGGAAGACTTTGGGAAGCTAGTGGAGATCTGAGGAGAAGATGGAGGCCTCCAGCAACCAGACCCTGAAGCATCACGTGCAGCACTGGGTGGGTAGAGCACCAACCACGTGGACCATCTCCGCGCAGCAGCATCCAGGAGATGATTGTTATTGGCGCAGAAATTTTGACCAGACCATTATCCAGTGACATTGACCAGGGACTAGACCATTATCCAGTGACTTTGACCAGGAATCAGATCATCATCCATGGACTTCAACCAGGGACCAGACCATTATCGAGGGACTTTGATCACGAATCAGACCATCATCCAGGGATTTTGACCAGGGATCAGACGATCATCCAGGGATTTCGATCAGGGACCAGACCATCATCCGTGACTTCGACCAGGGGAGAAGGTGTTGGATCAAAGGTGAAACGTTATTATCACTATTGTTGGGCTGGTCGCAACTACACAGAGCCTCATGGTGGAGATCTTGAGATGCTTCATGGGTGGTGGGTCATCAAGGATGGGTTGAGATGCAGGCCACTTCAACTGGACACCTGAAGGGGAACCCCAGCACGTAGTCTTCACAAGGCTAGGGCCTTGGGACACATGAGATTTTGAAGGCCAAAGGCTCTGTGTGCACAGGACAGTGCTTGCACATGGCTCGCAAGGGCCCCTGCATACATCTTTGCCTCCCTGCAGATGCCTCATTCCAGGGAATGGGGTGATAAGGTCACCCCAGGAAGATGGGGAGGGGGGAGATGGGGACCGCTAAGCCTTAAGGGTTACAAATAAAACAACACATCAGACATGATTAAAGTGTCTGTAACATTCAGTAATGCACCCGTGCAACCAACTGTGATTTCAGTATTTCTTAATTCTCCTTTCCCTGCCACCTCTGCTAGGTGCTCCCCCAACATCCGCAGCAGGGGTGGAGGCAGCCTGCTGACCAAGACCTGTTGTCTTGGATAACCTTTGGCTGTCCTGCTATAAGGCAGCTGCTCCCCCTGTGGTCACAGAGGACAAGGTTGAAGGGGTCACAGGCAAAGGGGATTCGGAAGGGCCGGCCACCTGGGAGTCCTGAGTGGATGTCCCAGGGGTGTCCAACTGCTGCTCATCTTCCCCTGCCTCACCCCTTGAGGGGAAGAGGCACCTGGTGGAGGTCAAGGAGTCCCGTCCCACTCTGACATTGCCACTGCAGATGGTCACCCATGGCTACTATGGAGGAGTGGAGGTCTGCGCACATCTTTGGCAGGATCTGGTGGACTAGGATCTCCATGGAGTCCACCATCCTCCCCATGGAAACCTCCATTTTGTGCACAGTCCCATTAGCCAGCAGGGCGTGGGACTCCTCCACCTCACGTGCCACCATATTGTGGGCCTCCAACAGCTCTGAGTGATGCTCCCCCTCCTCTTGCTGCATCTCTACCATTAGTTGGAAATCCAATTCCAGAGGCTCATTACTGGACTTGAATGTCGCAGATGCCTCTTCCCCAGCACTCCTCCAAGCGTTGGTAAGCTCAGCTGACCCTGCATCCTCCTGCTGTGGACATGTGTGAGTGCAGGATAACCAGAATGTGAGACCCTTCCTACATTAGAGCTAAGGCCCACCCAGGTGTGTGACTCTTGGCTGGTGGAGGGTGCAGGCAACTGCTGTGACAGCTCTACAGTTGAACATCACTCTTGAGTTATGTCCTTTGGCCTCTTCTTGCTTGGAATTATGTTGGAACTGGACAGAGCATCTTGTTGCTCAGCCCTTGCCCTCTCCTTGGTTGCATCTGGAAGTGAGAGAGGAGACAGCGAGTGACAGCATGGAGGTACCCTTGGAGGTTTCTATGACATGCATGGAGCCTTACTGGTTGGAGGCCACATGCCAATCTCTCCATCTGCAATGGTTCGGACCCGCTCCACCCCTGCCAGCTGAGCTGTCCATTCCTCGAACCCTGTCACTTCCTTCAGATGTGGCTGACTCCCTCCGGTCTTCTCCCTCTCTCAATGGTTATGGCTTAACTTCTCCCGCTGAAAGAGAACAGGGAAGATGGGGTTGACCGGAATTGTAATTGGCATCAATTTTTACATTGAAATTTCACGTTTGTCTCATGCTTCCAGTCTTAGAGATAACCCACTGGATTGTGTGGCATGTCATTGATGCACTGCAGGTTCTTCAGAAGTGTTCAAGGCCACCACCCTCCAGAGTGGTGAGCCCATCCAGATATAGGGATACAGCTCAGAGAGGCCTGTACTTTGCAGAGATTGCTGGTGTCCTCACCACCTAAGAACATTCCCCCCGACTCTCCCCCAACCCCATCCTTTGAGACAAGCTGTAAGCTCTCTCTCTCTCTCTCTGTGGAAGGGTGAGGAAGTCACAGTGGTATCTGCACCTGCAGAATGGATGGAGTGCAGTGGGGCTAAAAGGCTTGGCCTTATGGTGTTACCACTGAGGACCATTTCCCCTGAATGATTCATTGTGGTTAGTGTGAGTAGCTCAGGGTGTGGCAGCGCGGACAAGGTTGTTTATCCTCTTCTGGTATTGGGGGGCTGACCTGTGCTGGAGGCCCCGGGCACTGACTGCAGCAGTGACCTGCTCCTGTCCAGGGTTGGTTTCCCTGCTCGGCCTCCTCATCCCATCAGTTGGGTACAGGGTGTTCCTCCTGGCCTCCACCTCATTTAGCAAGATGTCCAGGGATATGTCACTGAACGTTGGGGCCGGACGTCCCTTTCCCCTTCTTGCCATCGCTATTGGCCTTGTTAGTAAGTTGTTGTTCGGGTGCCTTTTAAATATGGCACCTGGATATGATGGCGAGATGCATGCCATCCAGCCACCCCTGCCACACAATCGCAATAAATCAGGAAACCTCCGACTGCATTGATTAATGAGGCCGGGCTAGCGTAATGCCGCGTGAATGTCCGGTGGCCTCTGCTGCAGTAAACACACCCCATCCCTGCCTCCCGCCATGGAACTTAGGCCCAAAGGGAAAATCACACCCGTTTATTTTGTGAATTGTTTGACAGGCCCAGTGATGTTCTCAGCTTTACCTTTGGAGTGCGGATCGTGAGGTGAAGTTGTCACATGTCTAAATCCCCATCTCTTGTCAAACGCTTGGAAATTCTGCAGATTCAAATTGTGGGCTTTTATCTGCAACTGGGATGTCTGGTAACACAAGTCTAGCAAACATATCCCTTAGAATGTTATGAATAGTAACTGAAATGAGGCAATCTACTTTGATAAAGTTACTGTAATAATCACACACAGTAAGCAGGATTTGGCTGTGTAGTTCAAAAAAGATCAGCACCAACCTTCAAACACTGTCTAGCCACAA
Source organism: Carcharodon carcharias (assembly GCF_017639515.1). Classification (NCBI taxonomy): domain Eukaryota; kingdom Metazoa; phylum Chordata; class Chondrichthyes; order Lamniformes; family Lamnidae; genus Carcharodon; species Carcharodon carcharias. The sequence continues at coordinate 128,853,235 of NC_054471.1, forward strand.
TCTCATGCTAAAGTAATGGTTCCTTATTTGGAAATCTCTTATGAGCCAAATAGACATTACACTTTACCATGCATTGTTTAAATGTATTGTTTGACCCTACTGACATCCTGAGCCAATGTTATAAACTCTCCAGGTGCAACTTCCTACACTGATGGGTGAGAGCTACTGACATCAATACTTTATGCATAAGTTCTTTTCCTATAAATATCAATTCCCTTCAGACCGTCACCAGTAATTCATCTCAAAAGCCCAAGTGGGGGTGGAGGCACTCAGTTCCTCAGCCAGTCTGGCCAAGTGAACTTGAACTCGCTTCAGAACGAGCTCATCCACTGCAGCATGAGCTAGTTTTTGCCAACGTGTGTCTCCAACCAGAAGTGATTCACAGCAATCAATTTCTTCCAGCTCATGTGTAAAAATGCAGGCATTCAGTTCTGGCACCTATGCTGTACTCAGTGTATCTGCTAGGACCATCTCCCCTTATCTGAAACTTCCAGGCAATATTTTTAGTGTTGTAATAGCATCCTTAGATACACTGTTTAGTAGCTTGTGGAGTATTGATTCTGACTGATAGTGATCATTTCAATATTCATCACTGTGCAGGTGTAGATGTAATCTTCAAATTTACCACAGATCAATATGATTACTGAAAGTTCTTTCTGGGAATGAACGTATCTCACTTCTGCTGGTGTCAGTTCTTCTGACGCATATGTGACCGTTTGTCCATTCTGCATCATTGATATTCCAAGTCCAGATTGAGATGTGTAGCATTGAAAAGTGACTTCTTCCTTGAGATTATAATACCTAGGAATTGGCATGCTGGTGACTGCTTCTTTGAGTCATTGCAGTGCCAATCCTTGCATATCCCCCCCAGAATCATTCTACATCCTTCTGCCTTAAACCTCTGAACAGGTCGGTCTTGATGTGTATTTTCTGGCATTATGATTTTGGAATATGAACCCTTTGGGTGAGTATTTGTACTGTTGTATGGCACAGGTTGCATGTTTCACCAGGGTCTTATGTTCTCCCATTGACTTTATGTAGCTCAAAAGAACTGAAAGAACTTTATCAGCACTGACTCTATTTTGTTCCTGTCTCCAGCCTCTGCCCAAATCATCCACTTCCCAACCACCTGCATTTATCAGGCTCTGGTCAGCCTCCTTCACAATGGTGTGATTTTCCCAGACTCGATCAGACCTCTTCCACTTTTCTGCAGTGCTCATATCATGGAGTTTGAGAGATATGGGGGTGGTGGAGAGCATATACTGATGCCATTGTGCAGTTTTTTACTTTTTTGTGTAACTTCTAAAGCTGTGTAGGATGCTGGTATGTCCACCGAAATAAAAGTAAACGTTTCTTGAAACAATCACTACCACTGCTGCCACCAAAACCTCTTTAAAATGTAGTCTGAATTGTGAGTTGTTAGAAAGATTATCAAAATGTTATTATACATTTCACATAAATGAGCTTACAGGAGTTGCAGGAGTTCTACGAGCTAACAAACACACACACAGGGGAACAAGAATGAAGGAATCACATGATGATGCCTCAGATAACATTCACATACATCAGACATGGCTCCATGTCACTGATCCTACACTAAAACTCCAAGCCACTACCAGCCACCACTTAATTCTGATCTCTCCCTCACCTCACCTCTCAATCATCACCCTGACTTTCCAAATGCCAGCTCAACTCCCATTCAGTGCCGCTCCAAGTCACTTAATTAACCCTTTCCTGGTTGATGCCTCCTGATCACCAATCTTTTCCCACCACATGATAATATCCCTATTAATAACCTACGTCAAAACATTCATAGGTTGAGTGCCTGGGGATACTATTGCTCACGTGCCCTATTTAAATTTGGCCTAAGGCCTATTATCAGATGTGCCTGGATTTACCCATTCAGATGCAGGTCTAGCCATGAATTGGCTCTGTGCTGCTCACTGCTGTAACAAATATACATTATGGTCTAGTATGCAAAGGCATTGGTCAGGTTTCTCCAATTCAGTGATCTTGCAGCATCCCAAACTTACGCATCAAGAAATGATACACTCCAAGCAATAATTTTCCATAATTGTATTGGATGGAAAATGCCAGACTGAGGGTGTGAAAATTCTTGAAATGCTATCCTGGATTTTTTTTATTATTTGTGGGATGTGGGCAATACTTGGCTGGGCCAGCAATTATTGTCCATCCCTAATTGGCCTTGAGAAGGTGGTGGTGAGCTGCCTTCTTGAACCGTTGCAGTCCATGTGGTGTAGGCACACCCACAGAGCTGTTAGGGAAGGAGACTCCAGGCTTTTGACCCAATGACAGTGAAGGAACGGCGATATATTTCCAAGTCAGGATGGTAAGTGGCTTGGAGGAGAACTTCTAGGTAGTGGTGTTCAAATTTATCTGCTGCCCTTGTCCTTCTAGATGGTAGTGATCATGGGTTTGGAAGGTGCTGTCGAAAAAGCTTTGGTGAATTCGTGCAGTGCATCTTGATGAAGGTACACACTGCTGCTACTGTGCATCAGTGGTGGAGGGAGTGAATGTTTGTGGAATAGGTGCCCATCAAGCGGGCTGCTTTGCCCTGGACATTGTCCAGCTTCTTGAGTGTTGTGGGAGCTGCACTCATCCAGGCAAGTGGGGAGTATTCCATCACACTCCTGACTTGTGCCTTGTAGATGGTGGATAGGCTTTGTGAGGTTAGGGGATGAGTTAATTGTCACACTATTCCTAGCCTCTGAATGGCTATCGTAGCCACGCTATTTACATGGCTACTCACCGCAGCATTCCTCGCCTCTGACCTGCCCAGGCTATATTCTTAAGAGGCATTTTCTGGCCATTTACTTATTTAGGCCATCCTATTTCATTTTGTCAGCTAGACATTTCAGTCAGGTGCAGACAGAAAACCTAAGACATGTCTATGAACCCTACTATGAGTGACAAGGCAGCTGTATTTGTGTCGGCAAACACTGTTTTAATGCTTCTGAATGCTGATCATCTAAACCAGTTATGAGAATTAAATATAAAAGCAGAAAATGCTGAAGATGCTTAGAAGGTAGCATCTGAAGAGAGACAAAGAAAATTAATGTTTCTGTTCAAAGGCTTTTCATCAGAACTGTTAGTGATTGAGTTATCAGAGCAAGTAATAATGCAACCAGCAGACCAAAGCAGAGAATCTTTAGATTCTAATGAACCAGCTAATAGAAGCAATGTGGTGATTCAAGTCACCATTGTCAATGTCTAGGTGAGAAGTGACGGGCATATGTTAATACCCCAAGATTCACTTGGTGGCTTATAAATGTTGCAATATTGAAACCACCAGCTAGAATAACACCACAATGATTAGTAGATAAGTCATGAGTTGCATCTAGGATGTTGCAGACATAGGTCACTTGGTTATGTTAAGTTCATTTCATCAAGAGTGAAGAGGCCAGCTTCATCTGTTGAAATGTGGATTTCATCAAGGGAAATTATGTCAACCTTGTAGCGGATAACAATAGTGCTGATGATTGACACTTTGTCACTGAGAGTCCCTTAACATTAAATTGTAGGATTTTCAACTCCAGGCCCATGGCCTCCAAAGCATCAGTCTGGCTGGAAGAGTCATCATTATACTTAGACAGGGTTACTGACAACCCAATGAAGATAGTGATCAGTTACTAAGTAGGACCAAAGTAATGACCTTGACCTGATCAGGATTCAGCTTGCCACATTGTAGTTAGGCACTTCTCAACTGCTGGGAAGGGGCAATGCATCTTAGGTCTTCATCTGTGAGACCTTCATGATGATAACAAATGTCCTTATGGACAAATACGAACCATATCTCACATTTTTGAATCACAACCATAACTAAGGTACCTGGTGGCCTAGACTGGTGATTACAATGCTCTAAGCTGGCTGGAAATAATTGGCAAGTATGCACAGGCTAAATAATAATAATTTGTGTTGTTTGTAAGCATAAGAGAAACATCATTCTTGTGCTCATAAACATGGCTGACTTCTCTCAAAATCAGCCTATAAACAAATTTAATGTCAAGGGTCTTTATCAATATATCGAGGAATGCTACAATTACCGTAAATCTACAGTTTGAATATGATATTGTTCATTGAATTATTTGCAGCTCACAATATTGATCTTGCAGTTTATTGTCGAAGCCATTGTGAAAACATTTACTTTACAGTTTTTCCAAAGCTGAGGATAGAATATTGCAGCCTATCATATCATCTCATAAAGTGACTAAAACGATATAGGTTCAATCTCTGGGCTCACTTATCTTGCTATTGGGCAGAGAGAGAAATATCATGGATCAGAGAGGGTGTGAGATTTGTGCAGTGGAATGGTCTGTGAAATTGAACCCAAAGAAAAATATTTAGGGCAAAGAAGTCAAAAATATAACAGCTTCTCTCATTGATATATGTTGCACCTTACATTAATATTGGTCAGTAGAAAACCATGGGAGATATTTACCTGAGATCACAGTAAAGGCAATCACTGAACATTACGCTCTTGTTAAACAACATTTTGTCTGCCCAAGAATATTATTTCATTCCTGGCAACCCTCTGGTGGTACAGAGACCCAATTCAGGAGATGGCTTTGTTCATGCAGCTGGGGGCAAACATCAGCAGCAATAATAGTAAAAAAAAAATGACTTGTCTTCAGCCTTTATGTATTAACCAGTAATGAAAGCTTTGCATTGATAGACACCTGTACCAAAAGTCTAAGTTGCACAGACATTTCAACAACTGCACATGCACAGTTGCCACTGGTAATCTGAATTCCGCACATATAGACCAGGAAATTCAGAGCATTGAATTCAAAATGTTGAAGAACTAATTCAAGTCAAGGGAAGTGGTGAAAATACAGCTTATAATATTAAAAGGTTTTTTTTTATCTTTCCATTCAACATGTCATTTATTCAAATGGCATTGGTTGAACAGTGTCAGTATGACATTCTGTGGTATTTGTTAGCTGATTTTCTTCCAGGAAATAATGTATCTGATGTACTCATGATGAACATTATAAAATGAAATTCCATTAGAAGTGAGGATGGTTAAACTGTTGCTAATTCATTGCTTTGTGTTTTTCTCAGAAACATCCAATTGAGAGAATTTGTGGTTCAGCAGAAACGCAGACAAGGTTCATCAGGAGTAATAAATTGCAAACTTTGCTCAGAGAATTGATTTCTTGTGGGAAAAGCTTCATGCTGACATTAAGCCTCAGAACTGACTCAAGTCTTTGAAATCTTTCCAAGAATGCACTGTTAGCCATTATGTTGGACCACCTCTGGTTGTAAGCAGTTTTGATGAGTTTGCTTTGTCAGGATAAAAGTAAGGCTACCTTCTAAATTAATGCAGACTACTGAACCATGGATAAAATTGGGATAATCCCTGTGTTGGCAAACATTAAGAAACTTTAAATTAGATTGTTAAAGAAGTAACATAAAGTGTTTTGGATTTATACTTTGAGATGGTTGAAGCCCAAACATAAACATTTAAAGCCAAAGGGAGAACATTATATCTATATTCTTTTCCGCTATCTTTAGTAAATAGCGTGCATGTTGTTTACATGTATGTAACTCGTTCTGTTACCAACTATAAACGGGATAAATCCTTCCCAAAGTTGCTTCAAAAATTCTTATGATGTTGAAACTTGTTGATGTGGTGTGGAAAGCCTAAATATATGCACATGAAATATTCAATGTGTTAGGAGTTGCAGAGGCTGAGTGAGATTTTTCTCTGTTCATTCAATTTTGTGAAAAAGATAGACAAGAGTTAAGAATGATATTGTACTGGCAGAAAGCAGTAATGAACTGTTTGTCCTGGTTTGACCAGGCCTCCAAGTCTTTGGTAAGATTCATCTAGGGACCAATACATTTTGTATTAAGGTAGACAAAGTTTGAGATTCAAAGTACTTGCAAGATTCCACGAGTTTTGAACAAACAAAAATAAACTTTACTATACAAGGTTAGAAAGATAAAACAATTTACAATGTCTATCTTATCGATTAATATTCAGGGTTAATATGAAGTATGTGTGAATTAACATGTAAACTGTGGTCGAATATACCGCATTGCACAATAAATGACAGATACAACCAAAACGGATTCTACGGATTTCTCAACAACCCACCCAAATGTTAGTCATGCTCTGAGTCAGCAAATCTCACTGAAACCCTGGGTAAAATTTTTCCATTGTCATGCGGGGGTGGGCCCCGCACAACTGTACATAAAATGACGCGGGGTGACGTCCGGCGGGTGTCCCAACATCACAGTGCACCATCGCAATATTTTGATGGGCGGGAGCGCGATGATGTCCGACATGCGCCCGCCATTAATTAACGTTCATTAATTGAGTGTTCAATCTACGCTGATTTTTTGGTGCCCGTGTGATCTTCGGGTTAGCACATGGGCGCAACGGGCAGGGAGGTAGGACACATTTATATTAACCTCATCCACTGGCGGGATAAGAGGGTTCACTGGGGTTGTGAATGTGCACAGTCAAGTCTTTATTTTTGTAAGTTTTTCAAATTTGCTTGTGTGATCTGCAGTACTTCAAAACGGATACCAGCTGCTTTGTCTGGACTCTAAACCTTCAGGGCAACAGTCTGCAGTGTGGAATCTGTTCTGGACCTGCAGGTTTCAGGAAGCTTTCCCTTAGCCTGGGAATGGGAGCTAAACTGTCCACTGGAGGCAGCTCCTCTGAGGAGGGAGGGAGGGCTAGAAGGAGGAGGAGGCCAGGAGTGCACATTCAGCCTCCAGGGGAGCCACTTTTGTGAGGACAGGCGCAGGCACAAGGTGCGCAGGGCCAAAAGGTAGTCCAAGGTGGAAGGGGCCGCAGAAGATGCCACTATCCTGCTGCCAGCATATACAGGCGGCGAAACAGCTACCTCAATGTGTCTAAGGTGCAGTGCCGAAGGAGGCTCTGTCTCTCAAGGGAGACAGTTAACTCTATCTGTCAGATGATTGGGTCTGAGATCTCCCCTAACTGTGTGGGTGGACACCCCATGCCAATGACTCTAAAGGTTACAGCTGCCCTCAACTTCTATGCATCTGGCTTCTTCAAGAGATCAGTGGGTGATCTTTGCGGTGTCTCCCAATCAGCTGTTCACACCTGTGTCAAGCAGGTTACAGATGCTCTGTTCAGGTGTATATTGACTTTCATCCACTTCCGTTGGGACTGGGCAAGCCAGACGCAGTGAGTCAGAGGCTTTGCAGCCATTGCTTTCTTCCCCCGCATCCAGGGTGCAATAGACTGTACAGATGTGGCCATCATCACCAGCAGGTGAGCCCATTGCCTTCATCAATAGGAAGGGCTTCCACTCCATGAACGTGCAGATGGTGTGAGATCACAGGATGCAGATTCTACAAGTCTGTGCAAGGTACCCAAGCAGCTCCCACAACACCTACATCCTCAGACACTCCCAGGTGCTGGGGCTCTTCAGTGCTCCAGCCTGGCTTGATGGATGGCTGCTGGGTGACAAGGGCTATCCCCTCAGAAGGTGGCTCATGACACCTCTCTGCCATCCAAGAACAGAAGCTGAGCAGCGGTACAATAGGAGCCACACCTCCACAAGGACTGTGGTGGAGAGAACCAGCTCAAGGTGCGCTTCCAATGCCTCGACCACTCAGGGGCCGCACTCCAGTACCCCCCAGATTGTGTGTCACTGATAGTGGTTGCATGCTGCACTCTCCACAATCTTGCGCTGGAAAGCGGGGACACTGTGGACAATGAAGACGTCGACTCCGTGGCTGTGGCTGCACACGATGAGTCCAGCAGTGAGTCCGAGGATGAGCATGAACAGGGAAATGCTGAGGGGGTAGACGCTGACCCAAGCACACACCAGGAAGGTAGGGACACCCGGGATGCTTTAATCTAACGAACCTTCAGCTAGCACACTACTTGTGGACCACCAGGACAAGCCTGGGCTGTCGTCTCAATACTCAACACCTAAGTTCAAAATCTGCCAGGTTAGCAATAGTAACTGAGGGCTTTGTTAATAAAGCTGAATGCCCCACAAAGCACTCATTACAGTTTTGGAAACCATACACATGCAGAAGAAAAGAGGCACCCTCAGCCATGGTGACATATCTGAATTTAATGTGTCAAGCAAAGCAACTTATAACAAAAAAAAGACAATGTGTTACAAATCAAATAAAATCATAAGGGCCTCATTTCGGGCCAACACAAAAGTACCAGTGAAAAACCTGTGGTGTGCCTAAGGTACCTTTTGCTTTCATTTCCGGGTGCTACATCTTGGTGCAGCCCCATCGCTCAGACTGGCATCTGAGACAGTCTGCTGACTCTGCTGTCCTGTTGGCCTTGATGACCTTGGCGGTCATCCTCTGGCCCGTGGAGCCTGTGCTGGCCCCGCCTGGGAGGAAGCTGCCTGGTCCACACCTGGCATCTCCCCAGTCATCGTTGCCTGCAACAGTCACTGGCAGAGGGGCAGAGGAGCTGCCGCCCTCATCCAGAGTGCCCTGAGAGGAGCCCGCAGAGATGATAGGCAGCTGCTGCGCTGACATGAGGTTGCTTTGGACCTCCCTGCTTACCGTGTGTGGATGGATGGGCACTAAGCTGAGAAACCTGGTGACCAGACCATCTCCCACACTGGCACTGACCAGCTGAGATCAATGCTGATGTGAGTCTTTGCTGGTCTGAATGCATCCCCAGGAAGCCCTGATGGGTCTCCTGGAGGAGCATCTCCACGGGAGTCGCCACTCTTTACATGGAGGACGCATGGCACTCAGGCATGTGGCTCATTGCTTCAGCAATTGAGTTCACGTAGACTCCTCCACCACGTGCACCAAGCCAAGCATAGCCTCATGTATCTCCCTCAGCTGCTCCCGCACATCCGGCCACATTTCCTGCACCTGCTGCATTGCAGACGACTTCAGAGGCACATCATCAGGCATCAACTGAACATGTGCCTGGTCCCCTGAAGCTCTCCGATTGCTGGCGCCATGGGCACTCTCTGTCTCTGCCAGCTCCTCCAATGACTGTGAAGTGCCCTCACTGCTGTGCCCAGGGACACTAGCCGATGTTCTAATTCCCACCGAGGTGCTAGTGTCTGCGTTGGTGCCTGCCTGGCAGAGATGGTATGACACTGGTGAGATTTCAGGGCCTTCAGGTGTGAGAGGGGACCTCTGCTGCTCCTCCTCCTGGCCCTGCTCTGCTGATGCTGAAAGGAAGAACAAGGACATTTGATTAGTTAATGTGGAGACAATGTCAATGTGCATCCCTGTTCCCTGGATCATTTTGCGCTCATCCTTCCATAAGCAATGGTCAAGCCGTGTTGCAAAGTTAAATCATTTAACATTCAGCACTGCTATGGCTGTTGGGAGAACAATGCTGACCTCACTGTTGGGCATAAATACCTGGCCGTGGCACACCAGCCTCATCAACACCCAAGCACCGAATTACAGGCATGACTTCAGACCTTTGGCTGCGCCGAGCAGACATCACTGCTCCAAAGGGATGCCTTTGCCCCAATAGCCCACAGCAAGGAGTCACCAACTTTTGGCTGCCTTCTTCACTTAAAGTCTGTGCCCCATAGCCTTTTTCCTGTTTGGAGTCTGTTTCTCTGCTCCTGCCTTTTTCCTTAACTTAACTGAGACCTGTTTCAGTCCCATGACTTTGTCCCCTACCTGGGACTTCCTATTGGAACCTCTCCCTGCCCCCTCTCCCCTTTCCTGAGCTTCTCCATGTCCACAGACCCTAACCCCTGTCTGGGATACCAGTATTTCATGGCGTGCTGCTCCTCGTCGCCTGACCCAGGTTTTCGAGCCATTTATCCATTATGTACAGTGCTCGGCCCAAAGAACTTAAAGATGCAGCTCTGCACATGTGCAGCCTGTTCCCAGTCTGTGCATGTATGGAAACTCCAAGGACTGTCAGGACTTGGGCCTGAATTTCACACTTGACGTGTGTGCCAAGTTGGCGGGCCTGGAAGCGGATGCGAAATGCGCTTCCGCCTGCGATCGGCCCCAGAATGCAATTTTACGTTGACTTGCCAGTTAACAGCCAGCCAGTATGAAACGTGTGCTGAGAAAGCCTCAGTGCTGCCGAGGGGAGCAGAAAGTGGGCAGGTACCGACAAAAGTGAGGGTGCAGGTGGGGGCCTCTAGTGAGCTCCCTGAAGGCAGGCAGCTGCTGTGGAGCTGTCTCAGGGAGCTGCAGGCTTTACAGATTAAATGACAAGAAAAAAATGCAGCAAATGGTGCCTATGCAGCATATTCAAGCACCTGACAGCAGAACTGAAAAAACATCAGTGCACAGATATCTTTTTTTTGCAATATTTCATCCCGGACATTTCATCCTGCCCTTGGATGAGGTTAGTTAAAAACTGGCTGTCCGCCTGCCTGCTTTGCCCATGTGATGAGTGTGAAATCGCACAGGCAATGTAAGATCATGGCCAATAGTGCTTTTAATGGCCTTAATTAGCTCTTTAATTATCGTGCAGCTCCGACTCCTGCACACGCCTGCCCACCTCAATATTGCTCGCGCGCACAATGGTGTTGGGATGCGCGCCCAACATCATTTTGTGCAATTTCACGTGTATTCGGGTTGGCCGTGCGCCCGCCCGATCAACGTAAGATTCTGGCCTTCGAGTTCCTGAACTCCGCGCTTAACATGAATGTCAGTTTGGGTTCCATAACCGTGTTTAATTTTTTTCCTCAGAGTACCTACAATCCCAATAATGTGTTAACAATGATCAATGACAAATTCGAGAAAGAGGGTGATTATTTAACTCAGGTGTGTTTTTAGTGGAGGGTACATAAAATAGGGTAGGTGCCCACCCCTCCACCTTCCTGCCCTCCCTTGAGCTCATCCCCCGGGGGTGGGCGGGTGTGGCAGGTGGGCACTGAAGTTGAAAGCCCGCCCACTGTACTTAAATAGATAGTCAAGGGTCAATTGGGCTTGTTACCAAGCTAGTTGACCCCAATAATATGCTGCCTACACCACATAACATTTGGCATGGGCAGTCAGGTGGGAGTGGTAGGCCGGTTTTTTAAAATAACCCGTTCAAAGGGTGGGAAGGAAGGACAGTTTCCATCATTGGAGGCTGACCTTTGCTGATCCGGGTCACCCCCCAATCCTACCTGCCCACAGCCTTAGACCCACACCCCCACCCTCTCACCAGCCTCCTTGACCTGCCCAAACCCTCCCTGCCCAAGACCTCAGACTTATCTGTTTCCAGGGATCCATGGGCCTCCTTCCTCCTCCTCCTCTTACAGTCCTGGCCTGTCAGGTGCTGCCGGGACTGTAATAGCTGCCGGCCAATCAGATTGGCTGGCAGAATTTGAGGGCGGGACTTCCTCCCCCGTGAGCCCCTGGTTTGGTGTGCCTACAGTGTGTTGTGGCTGCAGGGTGGGCTGGTGTGAATCAGGTTGGCTCCACACTCACTTTGCTTTGGGGCAGGAGAAGCGTGGAGGGGAGGTGGAGGAGAGCCATCTGCCCCCTCACCCGCACCTCCAAACACACCCCCGCCCCCATAATATTCAAAGATAAAAACAAAAAAACTGCAGATGCTGGAAATCCAAAACAAAAACAGAATTACCTGGAAAAACTCAGCAGGTCTGGCAGCATCGGCGGAGAAGAAAAGAGTTGACGTTTCGAGTCCTCATGACCCTTTAACTTTAACCCACAGTAGTTGACAGGGCCCTCATCCGTGTCCGGCCCATCACCCGTGCATCCGCCCTCATACCTTCTTCTCCCTCTCAGAATCATGATAGGGTCCCCCTTGTCCTCACTTATCACTCCACCAGCCTCCGCATTCAAAGGATCATCCTCCACCATTTTCGCAAACTCCAGCATGATGCCACCACCAAACACATCTTCCCTTCACACCCCCGGCAGCATTCCGCAGGGATCGTTCCCTCCGGGACACCCTGGTCCACTCCTCCATCACCCCCTACATCTCAACCCCCTCCCATGGCACCTTCCCATGCAACTGCAGAAGGTGCAACACCTGGCCCTTTACTTCCCCCCTCCTCACCGTCCAAAGGCCCAAACACTCCCTTCAAGTGAAGCAGCATTACACTTGCACTTTCCTCAATTTAGTCTACTGCAGTACTGCAGTTACTGCTCCCAAAGCGGTTTCCTCTACATTGGATGGGATGACCGCTTTGTAGAACACTTTCAGTCTGTCCACAAGCATGACCCAGACCTCCCTGTCGTTTGCCATTTCAACACTCCGCCCTGCTCTCATGCCCACATGTCCGTCCTTAGCCTGCTGCATTGTTCCAGTGAAGCTCAACGCAAACTGGAGGAACAGCACCTCATCTTCCGACTAGGCACTTTACAGCCTTCCGGACTGAATATTGAGTTCAACAATTTTAGATCATGAACTGTCTCCTCCATCCCCACTCCCCTTCTGATCCCCCCTTTTTTCCAATAATCTATATAGATTTTTCTTTTCCCACCTATTTCCATTATTTTTAAATGTATTTCCAACCATTGTTTTATCTTTGCCTTTTAGCCTATTTCGACCCCTTCTCCCCACCCCACCCCCACTAGGGCTATCTGTACCTTGCTCATCCTGCTGTCTACCCTTAATGTCACCTAATATCACATTCCTTAGATAATATCACCACCTTCAACATCTCTTTGTCCTTTTGTCTATGACATCTTTTGGTTATCTCCACCTATCACTGGCCCTCTATCCCACCCCCCTTAAACCAGCTTATATTTCACCTCTTTTCTATTTTTCCTTAGTTCTGTTGAAGAGTCACATGGACTCGAAACGTTAGCTGTGTTCCTCTCCGCAGACGCTGTCAGACCTGCTAGTTTTTCCAGGTATTTCTGTTTTTGTTTTGGATTTCCAGCATCCGCAGTTTTTTGCTTTTATCCACCCACTTACCTACTTACCTAACCCACCTATCCACCCTGCCCATTCACTCATTCACCCATTCACCTATTAACTAACATTCATCAATTCACTCATTCGCTACCACTCACAAATGGCAGCTAGTGCTGTAAAAAGTGGGTGTATCCTGTATTCCCCAGTGCTGCAATGGAGCTGTCAGAACGACGCTGGACTCCACATTTCTGGTAAAGCTGGACTTAGAATCCGGCAAGAAATATGGACCAGCAACGAGATAGGGGTAAGTTTGAGTAGTACAGCAATCTGACGATGATTGCCACTCTTCAGAAGCTCCGGGCCCATGTCTTAAAAAGAATAATAACAAAATACCACGGAGCGGATTTCTGGAAAACCTCATGGTCTAAATCTATCGGTTCTAATAGCAACGAACTTCATGTTCTGGGGAGCCGACCTACACTGGAACTTGTCAGCGTGTGAGCTTGGGCTGTTTGCCCGATAATTACCCAGTTATTTATACCGATTTTGGGATGCTCCTAGCAGACATAAATCCTAGTCAGAAGTACAACTCGTTAAATTAGGAGAGTCAATGCACTCCAACACCCCTGGAATTGCTCACAATCCCCGCTCCCTTGCACCTGGCTCTGCTCAACTTGCTTAACCCCGTCCCATCCTTGCTCTGCTCATTCCACTATCCAATCCCCCACTCCGTCCCCGACACCACCGTGATGCAGGCACAGTGGCTGGGGGACGGATGGGGTTGAGGGAAGGGAGGCTAGACTTAAACGTTAAACAAGGAAAACCTTAAAACACTTGTCATTTGAACTGAAGGTTCAAGGGCTGCGTCTTCAGCTCATGATATCAAATGGGGCATGGTTTCACTGGGATTGCGTCCCGCACTGGTGCTCATTTCCTACCATGTTGCAGCCAGGAGAGCCAGCTTCCACTGCAGCCTGCATAAAAGGAAAGAACGTTTTAAATGCAATTAGTGGCTTAAGCCAAAGTTTCACCGATGACAAGAAAACCTGGGCTAACATATTTTATCGGTTACGAGTACGAATGCAATTTTTTATATAATTGCTGCTCATTAAAATTGATGCTGCAAATGCAATTTCATGTTTCTTTTAATCAAATTCAAATCAGATATACTGTTTTATTGATTTGTGAGTCTTGTTATTTAGAGATTGGTTATAACAGATTGATTTTTACTCTTAATCAACAACTTGCATTTATTTAACACCTTTAATATATCTCGGGACATTTTACAAAGATGTAAAGAGAAAATGGACATTGATGCAAAAAGAAAAGCACTATTAGGAAGGTTGTGGAAAGTGCCTGAGGAGAATAAACAATTTATAACATCAATTAAAATGGAGGCCAGGAATGGAAATTGGATTGTTAGCATTTTAATGTGAATGAGATTAAGAGCTGAACCTGGGTTTTGTGAATCAGGTAAGCTCATTGAGGACATGAGGGGAGTTAGGAGAGAAACTATAGATATACGTGCTTAAGGGCTATGCCAGGGCTTAAACAAGCTCCCACAACCTGCTTGATTCCTTTGGTCTTTTCCATGAGCACAGTTAATGTTAGCTGAGAGCTAATTAAGCTTTATTCCATGGCAGTTGAACATCAATTATGTCAGCTGAATGCTTTCAGGCAAATAAATGTTTGCAATTGATGTGGTTTGAATGCTGTGTGAATTCATTTCAGGTCAGTGATTTTACTTGATCACCATCAGATGTCAAATGATGACTGTAAGATCATTTCAGAATGCAGAGTATCGCACTCGAGTGCAAGTTAACTCTGTTGTGCTCAGAAGGTGCAAAACACTAGGATGCAGGAGCGAGGGGGTCATGGGCACATTGTCGTAAATGGAGTTCTAGTCATTATCCAGAATGGGCAACCAGAGCTTCAGACCTGAAAGACCAGCTTTAATAAAAATTGGAACTGTGGCTTCCAACCTTTGGGCAGCAGTTCGTTTTTTTTAAAAGCCTGCTGGAAAAGCATAAAACTGCTCAAAGGTCAATGGCAGCAGTTCCTTGTCGTAACACTGTCAGCAATGACTATCTCCAACAAGAGAGAATTTAACCATCACCCCATTATATTCAATGGCATTACCATTGCTGAATCCCCCACTATTAACATCCTGGGGGTTACATGACCAGAAACTGAACTGGACTAGCCACTTAAATACTGTGGCTACAAGAACAGGTCAGAGACTAGGAAACCTGCAGCAGGTAACTTACCTCCTGATTCTCCAAAGCCTGTCCACCATCTACAAGGTACAAGTCATCCACTTGCCTGGATGAGTGCAGCTATAGTAACACTCAAGAAGCTTGACACCATCCAGGACAAAGCAGCCCACTTGATTGACATTCCTTCCACAAGCATTCACTCCCTCCACCACTGATGCACAGTAACAGCAGTGTGTACCATCTAGAAGATGCACTGTACGAAATCCACAAGGCTCCTTAGGCAGCACCTTCCAAACCCACAATCACTACCACCTAGAAGAACAAGGGCAGCAGATAGGTGGGAACACCACAGCCTGGAAGTTCCCCTCCAAGTCACTCACCATCCTGACTTGGCAATATATCGCCGTTCCTTCACTGTTGCTGGGTCAAAATCCTGGGGCTTCCTCCCAACAGCACTGTGGGTGTACATACACCACATAGACTGCAGCGGTTCAAGAAGACAGCTCACCACCACCTTCCCAAGGGCAACTAAAGATGGGCAATAAATGCTGGCTTAGCCAGCGACACCCACATCCCATGAATGAATAAAGAAAACCTGACAGTTCTGATTTTTTTTACAGTGGGACAACCAGGAAGTTTGCCATTCCCAGCAGCTGTCAGATTGTTTTTAAAAAAAACATGAATGGTCAGTTAAACTGACAGCGGAACCAACAGCAGAACAGTGATTGGAGGAGCAGCGATTGCTGAAAAGAAAGAGTTGCTCCTCCAATCGCAGACTCTGTCACTCCCACATGGATATATCCAAGCTCTTCCTTTCCTTCTTTGCTTTCTGCTGATTTACTTTCCAAGCTGGTTTTCCAGTGGCTCTGTGTGGTGCTATCTTTCCTCTCTCCTTCATGCTGATTGGTCTGTAAAGGTCATCTAGCAATGCACTTCACTGAAAAAAAGAAGTAAACAAGTTATAGTGTATGAGCTGATCTGGAGGTATGAGTGTACTGCTGAGGGCTTTCTTCTGAAACTCCTATGTTATCTTCTCTTGAAGCTGCTAAGGCATATTCAAAACAATCTATTGAGGAAATCAGTGAGACAAGACAAGACTGTGCATCCAGTGCTCAAGTTAGTCATGTCTCCAGCTCTTCCAATCACAGATTCTCTACCTCCTGTTCTTGCTGTTCCTCAATAGACAGAATCTATGATAGGAGGAGCAGCAAGGCGGGAGGGACAGATCCTGTGATTGGAGCATTTATTCTGATTATTCCCACTATAGCCATGCAGGAGTCTTTCAGCTGCATTGAACAATTTGTAATGACATCTTCCAGAAGGCAAAGAAGAAGAAAGAGAAGATGTAAGAACATGAGGGAGTTGCTGTTGGTAATGAGACTGGAGCAGGTCTGGAGAGTGGACAGTCAGCCTCGGGCGAGGCAGGATCCAGCTGTCACCCACATCCAGTTTGGGCCACTCCCAGGGAACTGGAACTTGGCTTCTAGTGATACTGAGTTATCTTAAGCGAGGTGAATGAGTTCTGTGTCAGTCTGTCGAGAAGGGACGAGGCAGCTTAGGTAGCAGCAATATAATGAGACTGTTGTCTTCTTTCCCTTCTCCAACTCTCCAACAATGAAACAATGTGAACAGCAGCGTGGAAACAGCCTTTCTTTTCCATGCAGAATAGGGAGTCAAAATATATAATACAAAAACCTGAAAGGTTTTCTTGCAATCTAGGTTGCAAATATTGAATCTTTCCCCCAAATATGAATCTATTGTCACTGTATACATATGGTACAATGTACAGAATATGTTAATGAGGCAGTCACTGAAATCTGTGTTATAGTCTACACATTGTTATAGATTAGTTAAGGGATATTTTCCTGTCAAATTAATAATATTACACAATGCTGCAGAAATATAATTTGTTCTCTCTGGTTTGCTTAATAGTCGTGGCGGGATCACTTAGTGGGCGCACACAAACATTAAATTGTGGTTGTCCTTGATAATATACATACATATATGCATATATATCAGAAAATATTTGTAACCAGATGCCGACAATGGGCATGATCACTTTTTAGGACCTTCCAGTGATTGGTGAACTGATTGATGAATCTTTAAAGGAGGAAGAAACACTTATGGTTGAAGGGGAGGGTTAGAGGGGTGGGAGGGGGTGCGGTTGATGGGGGGCAATTAGGAATTAGGGGCCTGGAAACAGGAGAAGCACTGGGACCGGTGATTTCTTTTCCTGGCCCTGACGCAGGAAGGACCTCAAAATGATTTGGCTTGTTGGGGAAAAGGAGTGGAAATGGGAGAAAGCAGCAGAGGCACTGAAGGAATAAAGCTCATAAGCTCTTTGTACTTGTTGGAGGTGAAGGTGGGGTGAGGAAAGGTGAGAGAGGTTTGAGATAATATTTGGTAGTGAAGGAAAAAAAAACAGGGATTATCTTTGCTCTTATGGATAATCTTGGAATCGTGGGCAGTTTTGTGAGGAGACTGAGACCTGATAGCTCTTGATTTGGTCCAGCCAGATCTATCCAGCCGATGAATAGCTAAATTAGTTGTGTGCTAGAGATACTCAAGTCTGTCTACCTTGGACTTGGGATGCAATAATTAAGGGCCTGAAAATGGGGGTGGCCAGGATGGGAAACAAGCTCTGAATCACAAAGTTCTGGGCTCAAGTACCACTCCAGGGCGTGAGCACAAAAATGAAGGCTGACACTCCATGGAATGGAGTGCTAAGGGGTGCTGTTTTGTTGGAGGTTCCGTATTTCAGATGAGACGTTAAACTAAGGCCCCATGTGCCTGCTCGGGTGGATGTAAAAGATCCCATGGCATGATTTTGAAGAGGAGTAGGGGAGTTATCCCTGATGAAAAACAGCATCTGCAGTTCTTTGCAGTTATCCCTGATGGCCTGGCCAATATTTACCCCTCTATCAACATCATTAAAAAAATATTGGCCATTGTCACATTGCTGTTTGTGGGAGTTCTACTGTGCACATATTAGCTGCCTCATTTCCTACATTAGAACAGTGACGACACTTCAAAAAGGATTTCATTAGCTGTAAGCACTTTGAGACAGTGCTCAAAGTGGTTGCGAAAAGCGCTATAAAAATGCAAGTCTTTTATGTGTAAGGCAAGGACATCAAAGGTGCAAGTGAAAGAGACATTGAGCAAATCTCTGGCTGCAGATGAAGTTTTAAATCACCAGAGGTGAAGAATAACTCAGTGCAGAGGCTGAGGGAGGAAAGAAGGAGGTTCAGGGAGATTCTCACGATGGGACTTGGGCAACAAGCATTTTAAAGGTCAGGATGGTGAGTGACTTGGAGGGGAACTTCCTGATGATGTTCCCATCTATCTGTTGTCCTTGCCCTTCAAAATGGTAGTAGCCGTGTGTTTGGAAGATGCTGTCTAAGGAGGCTTGGTGAGTTCCTGCAGGGCAGATTGTAGATGGTACACACTGCTGCTACTGTGCGTCAGTGGTGGGGAGAATGATTGTTTGTGGATGGGGTGCCAATCAAGTGGGCTGCTTTGTCCTGGATGGGGTCAAGCTTCTTGAGTGTTGTTGGAGCTGCACTCATCCAGGCAAGCGGGGAGTATTCCATCACACTCCTGACTTGTGCCTTGTAGATGACAGATAGGCTTTGGGGAGTCAGGAGGTGAGTTACTTGTCACAGGATTCCTAGCCTCTGACCTGCTTTTGTAGCCGTAGTTTTAAGTGGCTTGTCCAGGTAAGTTTCTGGTCAATGGTAACTATAAGATCATAAGACACAGGAGCAGAAATTAGGCCATTCGGCCCATCGAGTCGGCTCCACCATTCAATCATGACTGATAAGTTTCTCAACCCCATTCTCCCGCCTTCTCCCTGTAACCTTTGATCCCCTTACCAATCAAGGACCTATCTATCTCGGTTTTAAATACACTCAATGACCTGGCCTCCACAGCCTTCTGTGGCAATGAATTCCATAGATTCACCACTCTGGCTAAAGAAGTTTCTCTTCATCTCTGTTCTAAAAGGTCTTCCCTTTACTCTGAGGCTGTGCCCTTGGGTCCTAGTCTCTCCTATTAATGGAAACATCTTCCCCACTTCCACTCTATCCAGGCCTTTCAGTATTTTGTAAGTTTCAATCAGATCCCCCGTCATCCTTTTAAACTCCATTGAGTATAGACCCAGAGTCCTCAAATGTTCCTCATATGTTAAGCCTTTCATTCCTGGGATCATTCTCGTGAACCTCCTCTGGACCCTCTCCAGGGCAAGCACATCCTTCCTGAGATACGGGGCCCAAAATTGCTCACAATATTCTAAATGTGGTCTGACCAGAGCCTTATAAAGCCTCAGCAGCACATCCCTGCTTTTATATTCTAGTCCTCTCGAAATAAACGCCAACATTTCATTTGCCTTCCTAACCTCCAGGATGTTGGTAGTGGGGGATTCAACGATGGTAATGCCATTGAATGTCAAGGGGCAATGGTTGGATTTTCTCTTTTTGGAGATGGTCATTGCCTGGCACTTTTTTGGAGCGAATGTTACTTGCCACTTGTCAGCCAAAGCCTGGATATTATCCAGGTCTTGCTGCGTTTGGAAATGGACTGCTTCAGTATCAGCGGAGTTGCAATTGCTGCTGAACATTGTGCAATCATCAGTGAACATCCCTACTTCTGACCTTATGGTGGAAGGAAGGTCATTGATGAAGCAGCTGAAGATGATTGGGCCTAGAACACTACCCTGAGGAACTCCTCTAGTGATGTCCTGGAACTTAGATGATTGACCTCCAACAACCACAACCATCTTTCTCTGTGCTAGCAATGACTCCAACCAGCAGACAGGTTTCCCCCGATTCCCAATGACTCCAGTTTTGCTAGGAATGAGTGTTTCAAAGTCATAGCCTCTTTTTGAGCTGTTGTGCTGGATACCCACTGAAACTAAAGGAAGGCCAGCAGAACAACTGAGATAATACTGCTGGTTTTCTGTACCAAACAATAGCAGAGGCTTAAATTATACAGGCATGAGAGGGAGAATTGTGTACGAATCAAGTAGTGGCAGCGCACCTGATGGATTCCTTGTCGATCTTAACGACAGGGCCTCATTCAAAAAAAATTCCTGCAGGCTCCAGCTTAATCCCTGGCCAGGTTCACTACCCACCCGACTAGGTACAGAACGAGAAATGTGGCTGCAGGCAGGGATCTGTGGGAATAGTCTGCAGCATCACAGCAAGATGGAGAGGCCAGGCTTTCCTTGCATTTGAAGTAACCACAGATAATTAAGCTGAGGATGATCCACGGATGTCTTGAGCTATCAGTGTTTCAATTTATCAACACATCTTAGTTCAGTCACAAAATGTACAAACTTGAACAGTTCCCACATGCACACGAATTTATTATCCTGCTGTCCATATGGGAAGTTGATACAAATGTACAGAAAAAAAACAAAAACTCTTATGCATTAAAACACTATTAATTTCTTTCATCTAAAGAAGCACCCAACTTGAATGATATAAATGAATCTAGAAAGTTCGTGCAGTAATTTAGAAGTCAGATCGAGACGATAATATAAAATAAGAATACTGTATGAAGAAATCAAAGCAGATCTGGCTGGGCTGCTTTACTTATTTGACAATTTGTTTTTAATGGACCTTTTACATAACAATCTTCCACATCCAGATTTGAAGAGTTCGTGCATGCAAATTCCTTTGCAACAATACTTCTCCTTATTTTGTTTACCAGAGTTCAGCTGATATGATAGACTCATTGCTTAGAAAATTTTGTTTTCTGTTTTTATTGGCAAATGATTTTGAAAATTTTGCCATTGACAATTGGACTGCAGCTGTTGAGGTAAGGCTCCTCATTGGAAGTATGGGCCAGGATTTTTAGAATGGCCGCTATTTGAAGAGTCGGTGGGGAACACATCCCTGCCGACACTATCTGCCCCGCAGTGGTTTCACGGTCCAACAAGCATTAATTGGCTGCAGGCAGGAGGAATTCTGACCTTAGGGAGCAGCTGGGCAATCTCTAGTCCCTGCAGCACCATAAGCTGCAGTGGACAGAACTGGGACTGCATGCAGTCCCCAGAGCCTAAGTCCCAGGATTCCAGGAAAAGATAAGTTTTGGAGGTCACAGAGCAGGGAGGCTATGGGAGGCTTGGGGACAGTGGGGGATTAGGGTGTCAGGGGAGAGGCTGGTGGTAGGGAGGTCCTGCGGTTACCAGAACTTAAAGGGGGGAACCCGAAGTTAAAAAGGGGTTGGTGGATGGGGTGCCATCACCACAACCCACCCCCCACCCCCCTCCATCCGAGGCCTGAACCCAATTATTTTCAGGCTTCCCCCGTACATGGGAACTCCTCCCACCAGCATAAAAATTGAGGCTGGGCAGGAAATGGCTCAATAATTAATCACTTAAGGGCCTCAATTGGGGCATGGGTGGGCAGAGCGTCTGAGGCCCCACCCATCCCAGCGTAAAACTGCAGAGATGTCGGGGCAGGCAGCAACCGAACAGGAAGTCCATCCGAGGAGTTTTACATTCAGCCTCTGCCTACAAACCCACTGGTGGGCAGCATAAAATTCTGGCCATGTAGTCAGAAAATTATCCCAAAGTCTTCACAGCCCCTTATGATGCTTTTCATTCCTTTTGAGAAGGGGTAGTAATAGCACTATACAGTTTTGCAATGTTTGCACGTTGTTATATGGCAAATGTAAACTCTAAAATGCTTTCTGATGGCAGTCGTCACAATATTTTTTGGCAATGAAACAGGTTGTTGGGAAGGATACATGTAAATCATGTAAATGTGTTTTGTAGAGAAGATCTTACGAGTGAAGGTGGACATATCCATCAGTGTACAGAGCTGCATCCATTTCAACAATGGGACTCTGTTATATCAGACAGTTGAAGTACAACCCACACTTTCTTTTGTGAGGTCAGTCTCCTACTTTGGGTTAATAAAGACTTGAAAGTTTTTCTCTCTGGAGGAAGGGTTTACAAGAACATTCTTCAATGGCACAGATGGAAGCTGTATATTATGATTTAAAAGAGCTTTATTTGCAATCACTGTATGCCAGCCACAGATTAAAGCCTTAGTTATTACAGGTCAACCCGTAGCAAAGGCCAGATAACTTCAGAACTGAAGTCAAGTCTCTATACTGTTCTGCCATGCTAAATAACCACCAAAAGTTCTTGCATTCTGATTTCATCTACTTCCTGTATCTTTATTATATTAACCATTTCACACATCAATGTGATGTTCTATTCCAAAGCCAATTTTATTGTCTAACAGATGAGGTAAGAGCCACTCCATAAAAATTGTACATCAACAAAAACACTGGCACTTTTCCTTACCAGAAAAGATATTACATTTAGTTATTCTTGTTTTTTTTTCAAGTATTTTCTCCTTCCTCCAAAGAAAGTGATGTACCTGACAGAATGGTCAAGCAACAGCATGACATAGTCATACTCACTGAATCATACCTTTCAGCTAATATCCCAGACTCCACCATCAACATTCCTGTGAATGTCCTGCCTCACTAGCAAGACAGAGCCATGAGAGGTGGCAGCACAATGGTGTAGGGTGTGACACTGGGAGTCCTCAACATTGGTTCCAGTTCCTATGAAGTCTCATGGCATCAGGTCAAAAATATCATAAACTTCAGATCATGACGCTTAAACAGTATTTACGTGTATTGCATATTTTCATGGCTCCCACACTAATGCCCTTGTAGCATCGAAAATGGGGTTTGTTTGAACTCAGCTCTAATTTCAAATGGCCCTACCAAGTTCAGGTTTCTTACCTGTGTGATTCACTCCCTGCCCCCTTTTGCCTGTTGGGAATGGGGGTGGGACTTCCGCATCCAGGACCCAACCAGCATTTTAAAGGTCTCCAGAGTCGACCCGACTTAGCAAAAATCCAGCTCTGTGTCCCCCTGTCCTAGATTCCACAACCAGGGGAAACAATCCTTCAGTCCCTACTGACTCAAGCCAATTCGTAGAGTTTGGAACATGCTGGGCCATGAGATTATGGATTGTGTTGGAATACTTTTTGTTGTTGTTGATAACCCACAACATATCCCGGATGCACAGTTCTGAATTGTTAGAACTGTTCTGAATGTACCTCATTTAGCATGGCAGTAGTGCCACACAACACAATGGAGGGTGTTCTCAATGTGCAGATGAACTTTGTCATTACATGGACTGCGTGATCGTCACTCCTATCAATATTATCATGGATAGCTGCATCTGTGACAGGTAAACTAGTGAGGACATGGCCCAGTATGTTTTTCCCTTTATGTTGGTTTTCTCAGCACCTGTAACTCCTACCCCAGTATGGCAGCTATTTTCAGGATTTGGCCAGTTTAGTCAGTGGTAGTGCTACCAAACCATTCTTGATGATGGACATGCAGTTCTCCCTGCCAAGAGTACATTTTGTGCCTTTGGAACCCTCAGCATTTCTTCCAATTGGTGTCCAACATGAATGAGCCCTGATACATCAGCTGAGGAAGTGAGGTAGGTGCTGAATAGCAGGAGGTTTCCTTGCCTACATTTGACCTGCTGTTATGAGGTTTCATGGGATGCAGAGCTAATATTAAGGACTTCCAGAGCCACACTCTCCCAACCGTATAATTGCTCAGACTCTAATTTTTTAAAAATTAATTCACGGAATGTGGGTTTCGCTGGCTGGGCCAGCATTTACTGCCCATCCCTAGTTGTCCTTGAGAAGGTGGTGGTGAGCTGCCTTCTTAAACCATGTAGTTCATGTGGTGTAATCAATCCCAACTAACTGAGATGTATTGACCTTAATAGTTTGACTGCCATTTTGGGGAATCATTGTCTTACCATCACACCCTATCACCTTACCCAGGCTATTCATTTGACCCTTTCTTTTATAGTATACTAAATCCTCCTGATTAAAGTTTATCTTGGACAGTCTTGTGCAATGCTTTAGAGCTCTCCAATTTTTTTCTGGCACTTCCTCCTTGAAGAATGCCTTCCTTTCTTCCTACATGTAAAGCACAGTGTGAAAAAGGGATTACAACTAGTTCCATTTTTATTTCACAGAGTCCATGGCTGAAAGGATTTTCAGCTGCAGTGTTCTTGACCATAATGTTCATATTTTCACAAGTATCTCTAAACTTGACATTAGCACAGTCCCCCGACCCGCCCCCCATTGTCAGTCAGAAATGTAGCCATTGCCCCAAGTCTGATCTCTATCCGTTGTTCCATAACTTTATCTACAGTCACCCTTTTATCTTTACCACGTATTACTGTAGAAAGACTGAATCTGACCGCCATATCTATAAAATGTAAAATTTACATATGTCACATTTTTCACTAATCTCTTTTGTGAGGCTTAAATACTCATCATCAACCACATCTAAATCCTTTAGTAGGATTTATAATGTGTGACAAGAAGGATGAACAAATATTTTGTGTAACTGTAAGACAATTTGCTTGTTTTATCTCAAATTCCTATCACCTGATGTATTAACACTTCTTAACATTCTGATTAGAAATGCCAGGTTTTCTTATGTGGATGCAGTAATGCCCTGCAGATCTAGTGACTTGCTAAAAACAATTGCTTTATCACGTTCCATGTCCAGTTTAATTTGTGCCTTTTTCATGGAAGTCTCATTCAGCAGTAAGGGTCTGTCCCTAGAGACTACATCAGTACTAATAAAGTGGCTTACTCCAGCTATTTTGCATGAAATCATCACTCTTTTCAGTGACCTCAGTGTGCTGTAATCCCTGACCCTGAAACCTGTGACCTCACTTTGATCTGCCTACTGAGTGAATCTAAATAACATTTTAACCAATCTATTCCACAGACTGTTGAGCTGAAACCACTATCTGACATGGCAAAATTGAATGAATCCACAACTAACACAAGAACATAACAATCTGGAGCAGGAGTAGATAATAGGGCCAGTCGAGCCTGCTCTGCCGTTCATTACAATCATGGCTGACCTTGGGCTTCAAATCTACTCTCCCAACTGCTCCCCATATCTTTTGATTTGCTGACAGACCAAAAACCTGTCTTTCCCAACCTTAAATGTATTCAACGATAGAGTGTCCACAACCCTCTGGGATAGAGAATTCCAAAAATTCACCACCCTTTGAGTGAAGTAATTTCTCCTCATCTCAGTCCTGAATGATCAGCCCCTTATCCTGAGACTGTGTCCCTATGTTTTAGATTCCCTGACCAGTGGAAACAATAACTCAGCATCTACCCTATCGAGCCTCCTCAGAATCTTGTATATTTCAATGAAATTGCCTCACATTCTTCAAAACTCCAGAGAATATAGACCCCAACTTACTCAGCCTCACATCATAGGGCATCTCCCTCATCCCAGGGATCAATCTAGTGAACATTCGCTGCATTGCCTTCAATGCAAGTATATTGTTAAATGGGCAGTCCTAACATTAGAAATTAATAATAACTATGGATGGAAGCGTGCCAGATTTGCACTAAGTGTGGTAGCGGATGGGAAAAATGACATTTTACCTGTCAGTTGCAATGGCGGCTTCTCATGCCTTATCATCCCAATCCCGCTGTATTAATTATGCATTCCCAGGAAACATGCCATTTCAATGGCAGGCAGGCTTTCATTCGCCCAGCACACCATCATCTCACTGCTTCATCAAGCCAGATGCCATATTTAAAGAAAAACAGAAAATGCTGGAAAAACTCAGCAGGTCTGGCAGCACCTGTGGTGGGAGAAACAGAGGTAATGTTTTGAATCTTTAGGAGGGGATTCATACGGACTCAAAACATTAATTCTGTTTCTCTTTCTGCCGATGCTGCCAGAGCTGCTCAATTTTTCCAGCATTTTCTGTTTTTGTTTCATTTCCAGCATCTGCAGTGTTTTGCTTTTATTTTGCCGCTTCCAGCCCACAACTGCTGCGTGGAAGACATGGCGGCAAATGGCAAGAAGACTGCAGCACCCCAGTTTTGTGATGCATCCCTTGAGCGCATTTGGAAGCTATGGAGGCCCACCATGATGTCCTCTACCCCCGCTCTGGCCGCAGGAGGGGCAGCAACTTCACCATTCCGGCTTGGGAGGTGGTGGCAGCAATGATCAGCACCAATGCCCAGCAAAAGGAGACAGCCACCCAGTGCCGATAAAGGATCAATGAAATCCTCCATTTCACCACAGTAAGTCACTCTTCTCATCACTCTCAACTCACGCACTCACAAATCCATCACACATCCATAGGGCCCTCACTCAATGCCAGTTCAACATCAGCATTCACACTCTCACACACACCTTAACTGTCCTTATTCATCCATGGGGCCACTTAGCACCCACACAGGCCAGGTGTACTTATCATCTGGCTTGGCAGTAATACTGTTTACACTATTTCCATCTCTATTTATTCAGGACAAGCTGGCACACAACAAGAAGGAGAGATTGCAGACCAGTGGAGGAATGCCTGAAATCGAGGTCCTTCTGAGCTTTGAAAACAGAGCCATCCATCTGACCGGCCACAATCTGGACAGGTCCTGCGCTGATGGTGAGGTCGTCGCTGCTGTACAAAGTGAAGGTCTAGCAGTGCAACATCCATCAGACAACCATGCTGTGAGTGATGTGTCCACTTTCACATGCCACTGCCATGCACAAGTTATCTCCCCTTGCTTTCGCAGGCACATCTGGGAAACAGCCAACAGAATCCATGACCCAGGGCCTCCTATCAAGTCCCGAAGAAACCTCTGAAGAGGAATCTGAAGGCACCCTCCTTGAAGTCCCATCACACGCTTACCCACACCCTCTACCAGCACAGAGACACATACCTTGGAGGGACCTAGCTTTAGAGTAATCAGCATTACAATTTGGTGAGCACATTGCACTGTCTGATCCACAGCAGCCAGCGACAGGGACTTCCCAGGTGTCCAGCACTCGGAGGACTGCTGGAGGCCATAAATTTCCTAAGTCTGAGTCAGATGAGGAGCCTCTGGACGCGGCCATAGCTCAGTTGCTGGAGCTGCAAAGGCAAGCTAGGGAACATCAGGAAGGGATGTCTGCTACAGTCCACTGATTGTAAGGCACGATGGAAGAGTTATTCCGCCTTCAGGCTGAGGTGGTAGTGCCGGCTTTCCAACACACCGAGGTCAACACGGGTAGGATGGTGGCCGCCAAAGAAAACTTCGTTTAGGACATCGGGCCTACACTGCTGCACGGTCTCAACTCCATCACTGACGTCATAGTTGGTCTACAACAGTGTGCATGGAAGAGGGGTGAGAGGCAGCTCAATCGCACTCTAGCTACCCCTTCACCTCAATGAATCAGCCAGATGCCCTTAGCACCCATAGGGAGGAGGATCATCAGGTGAATACCCCGGGGCCACCTAGGTGACTCCAGGAGAGTCCAAAACAAAAACAGAGTTACCTGGAAAAACTCAGCAGGTCTGGCAGCATCGGCGGAGAAGAAAAAAGTTGACGTTTCGAGTCCTCATGACCCTTCAACAGAACTGAGTAATATTAGGAGAGGGGTGAAATATAAGCTGGTTTAAGGTGGGGTGGGAGAAGTGGGGGGTGCGGTGTGGTTGTAGGGACAAGCAAGCAGTGTTAGCAGTAGATAATCAAAAGATGTCACAGACAAAAGAACAAAGAGGTGTTGAAGGTGGTGATATTATCTAAACGAATGTGCTAATTAAGAACGGATGGCAGGACACACAAGGTACAGCTCTAGTGGGGGTGGGGTGGAAAGACTAACAGGGCATAAAAGGTATAGATTTAAAAATAATGGAAATAGGTGGGAAAAGAAAAATCTATATAAATTATTGGAAAAAAAATAAAGGAAGGGGAAGAAACAGAAAGGGAGTGGGGATGGAGGAGGGAGTTCAAGATCTAAAGTTGTTGAATTCAATATTCAGTCCAGAAGGCTGTAAAGTGCCTAGTCGGAAGATGAGGTATTGTTCCTCCAGTTTGCGTTGGGCTTCACTGGAACAATGCAGCAAGCCAAGGACAGACATGTGGGCAAGAGAGCAGGGTGGAGTGTTAAAATGGCAAACGACAGGGAGGTTTGGGTCTTTCTTGCGGACAGACCACAGGTGTTCTGCAAAGCGGTCGTCCAGTTTGCGTTTGGTCTCTCCAATGTAGAGGAGACCGCATTGGGAGCAATGAATGCAGTAGACTAAGTTGGGGGAAATGCAAGTGAAAGGCTGCTTCCCTTGAAAGGAGTGTTTGGGCCCTTGGATGGTGAGGAGAGAGGAAGTGAAGGGGCAGGTGTTGCATCTTTTGCGTTTGCATGGGGAGGTGCTGTAGGTGGGGGTTGAGGAGTAGGGGGTGATGGAGGAGTGGACCAGGGTGTCCCGGAGGGAGCGATCCCTACGGAATGCCGATAAGGGGGGTGAAGGGAAGATGTGTTTGGTGGTGGCATCATGTTGGAGTTGGCGGAAATGGCGGAGGATGATTCTTTGAATGCAGAGGCTGGTGAGGTGATAAGTGAGGACAAGGGGGACCCTATCATGTTTCTGGGAGGGAGGAGAAGGCATGAGGGCGGATGCGCGGGAGATGGGCCGGACACGGTTGAGGGCCCTGTCAACAACCGTGGGTGGAAAACCTCGATTAAGGAAGAAGGAGGACATGTCAGAGGAACTGTTTTTGAAGGTAGCATCATCAAAACAGATGCGATGGAGGCGAAGGAACTGAGAGAATGGGATGGAGTCCTTACAGGAAGCGGGGTGTGAGGAGTCCAGCCCATCTGAATCCTATCTTCCTGTGACCCCAGCAGCTCAAGTTCCACAGGCCAAGGAGGGTGCCACTGCCACACAGCAAGACCCCAAAAGCATCGGGGGCCCTCCAGATCTCTGTCCCCCAGAGTACACCTGGCAAGGTCTTCACAGATGGTGTAGCAGTCAGCAGGCGGTCTCCACCTCCACCAGGGCTGTTGGGGGAGCACCAAAAGATAGCGGCAGAGTTAGGAATGTTAAGGCGATGTAACTCTGTGCAGCCTTCAGACCAAAATTATGGTCCAGCCTCACTCCCTGGACACATTACTGATGCCGGTACATCGATGGTGCTGGTCATTACTGCCAGAATGTCGTGGACAGGCGGTACAGAGTTCCGTCATTCTGCCTCTGTGCTCACAGCACCATTAAGGTGGGGCTGGCTCCAATCTTGTCAGCATCTGTGACCAGTGACGCTGTGGTCCTGAAGGGCTCAGGTGCTGAAGGCGGACAAAGAATCAGATGCTTTTAAAATTTCACGGCTGCATCTCTATGATATGACCCTGATCACAGAGCGCAAGCAAGCTGCTAACAGCCAGACAGGAGTCAGACATTCTCAGAGGCTATGTGAAAATCTGTGGAGTGTCCTCACTGCATGTCGTCATCATCCTCCTTGAATCGAGCATCTATTAGGGCCTTCACTGTATCGCCATGACAGAAGCATTCTCACAGTGCGCTGCCATCAGTCAGACTGGAGTCAAATGTTTGCAGATGCAATGTGAGGATCTATGGTGTCTTCTCACTGCATGTCATCATCATACGCCACAAATCTAGCAGTTATAAGAGATTCCCAAGTGTGCCTGCCTTGTCTGACCAGTGCGAGGGCCTCGTTGCCTTCAAGCACCTCCTCACACTCATCCCTGCTGACGTCCTCCTCATTGGAGAAGACCTCGAGCTCCTCCATCTCCTCCTCAGCCAACTCCGCTCCCTGTTACAGCACCTGGTTGTAACGGGCGCAGCAGAAAGCAATGATGCGTGACACCTTCTGAGGACTATATTGCAGGGCTCAGCCAGACTGGTCCAGGCACCAGAACCTCATTTTCAGCATCTGGATGGTTTGCTCCAACAAGTTGCAAGTTGCAGCATAAGCCTCATTACATCATCACTCTGCTGCAGTCTGAGGCCACCACATGGGTGTCATCAGCCATGTCCTCGGTGGGTGGCCCTTATTCCTGAGGAGCCGACCCTACAGCCTCTGTAGACCCTGGTAGACGTCAGGGACCTATGACCGACTGAGAATGTAGGAGTCGTGCACACTCCTTGGAAACTATGCACAGACCTGCAGGAAGCATTTGTGGTTGTCGTACACCAGCTGCACAATCAGCGAATGGAAGCCCTTGTGGTTGAATTAGTTGACCCCTTGTTGTGATGGAGACCTGAGCGCCACGTGAGTGCAGTTGATGGCACCCTGCAACTGTGGGAAACCCGAGATCTGGGCGAATTCAATCACTCTTCCATCCTGGTTCTCCTGGTCCCTGACGAAATGTACAAAGTTGTGTGCCCTTGCCAAGGTGATGTACGTGAACTCATGAGTGCATTTGTGGGTGGAGGCTTGTGATATCCCAAGAGGTCACCTGTGGAGCCCTGAAAGGAGCCACCTACGTAAAAAATTGGGGGCTGCGGTCACTTTCACAGCCATGGGCAGTGGATGCCCTCTATGTCCCCATGGAGACAAATCCTGCAGCAGGTGGCAGATGCGACTGATCAGTTCCCTAGACATGCACAGTCTTCGGTGACACTCGTTCTCAGACATCTGCAGGAATGAAAGACCCTGGGTCCAGCTAGGCGCCAACCAGCAACGGCTCACTGTGGCTCATTAGCGACGTGTGCAGACCCCAAGCTGACCCTTCTTCCTGAGGGTGCTGCTCCTCCCTCTGCACAGCCAGGGACCTCTATCACTCTCTTTTCCATCATCTTTGGTCTCTGTAGGCCATCAGGCATACAGCTAGTTCACCAGGCTCCATGCTCTTGATGTACTCCTCCTGAAGGATGAAAGAGAGAGATGCTTGGGTTAACTTGGGTGCTCTAAGAACCTCTCCTGGTTAAGTCTGAAGGCCCCTTAACACATCTCTAGGAGTTCTGGCCACCACTTGGATGGCCAGAGTTTAGTGACCTGTATAGCTGCCTAAAACCCCACCCATCCCCACCCCAATTCGCCTGATTGATTGGCTGCACCTTTGCCCATTGGACTGCATGCTGTGCTCTCAGCTCAGAGGCAGGCATTCACCTAACCCGCACTGCAAGGCTGGGCTGTTAGCTTGAACCATGGGGGAGACTGGTCCAAACTGGGATGATGACATTACAAGGGGCTGTGAACCCTTCCACCAGTGTCTGCTCCATGGCCAGCTTTAGTGAGGAGATTGTACAATGTGCCCAGTCTTCCAATTGTTCTGCAGCCAACAAAAATGCTCATTAGTTTGCCACCTGTGCCCAAGGAGGGAAAAGCTCTGGAGCATTTGGTGGTACTTTCGTGACTCTATGTTGCTTGAGTGGGCAAATAAGCTAGAGGCCCGACTCCAAACATGTCAATGTGGCTGTGTCTGAACTGCCCCGCTGCAGAGGAATGATCACTTTATATAAGGTTTCCCAAATATGTGGCCGCTTGCCTCCCCTTACCCCCGCACATGCTTATGGTCTACCTTCAACCGCAGGGCAGCCCTTGTTCCCCACCCCCACAACCCAAAGTCACCTCAACCACAGGACAGCCACTGACCCTACCCCCACCAACGCACCTCAACCTTGAAGTCCAACAAGTGACCCTCACAAGTGCTGTGCAATGTTACTGTGCACTCACCCCCAAGTTCCCCTCAAAGTGCAGCCGCCAAGTGCACGCCTTATATATGCTGTTGTGAAGCACATCGGCATGCAATCATGCCAACATGCTCGGACGATCCAACATGGGCGGGCTGATTCCAGTGGGCTGGCCTTATAATGATATTCAGATGTATTACAATGAGGTTCTTGCCGTCCAATGGCGGGAAATGTGGCCTGCCAATAACGGGCAGAGAAAACAATTGCAAACTGGGTTCATGACGTCGTGAAACCAATTTTTGGTCTTCTCACCACATTGTCCACTCATACTGCTGGACACGTCTGACAACAGCGGACATGAAGAATTCCGCCCTATATTTTCAGGTTACATTTAAAAACCTTGAACTAAGTAAAAAAACTGAATGTCAAAATGGCTTCAAGCTACCAGAGAGATTCTTGGATCAGGCTGTGTTTATTTTTTGAGACAAAAAACAATCTTTAATTTAATTATGGCTCACTGTGACTCATACAGGAGATAACAAAGTTTTACAATGCCCCGTTGTATGAAAATAAATTTTCCCTTGACCAGAGTGAAAGCTAAATCCACGGGTAGGAAAAGACTTCAGAGTGCTAATATAAATTATCTCAATGCCTTATTTGGTAGATGACTTGGCAGCTTGTCCAAGACACATGGTATTGTGGCCATCTTGTTTGCTGATAAAGGTACGGCAGAAAAATTCAAACTGTTTTCCAACACATCTTCAGAGCAACAGAGAGGTGTCCAACAAGCCCAGCTATCGGATTGCTATAATTAGCTAGGCTACCAAGGGTTATCCTTGCAGTCCTGTAAAAGCAAAACAAGGGGCCACTCTCTCCATTTTTCCTGTTTTATCTACAAAGCTCACCTATGAAAGAAACCTCCGGAAAGTCAACTGTGGAAGCAATCACAGCTGCTGAGACAATCCTACAACTTCAAGCTTTCACTTCAGACAATGCAATATCTCAACTTCAAAACAACAGGCCTGCATCAAAACAACAGAGACTGAAGTTGATTCAGTTTATGTAAGTATTGGTTTATTTTCATCTGTAATTGATCTTTGTGTGTGTATGTCTGAGTGAGTGGCATCATTTTTCCCGAAGTAACCTCCAGAGCAAGAGCGTTGAAATAAGCTAACCTTTTCTTTTTAAGCACAAAAGGCTTTGATACTGAGTTATTTTAAATTTGTTCAGGATAATGAGTGCACATCCACATTCAAAATATTGATCATGGGCAACTTTGAGGAAACACCTTTAAATTGTCCATGACAATATCCTTCCTTAAATATAGAGGTCAAAACTGCACGCTATATTCCAGATACGGTCTCCCCAAAGCCCTGTACAATTGTAATAGAGCTTTATTCCTGTACTCCAATTCCCTTGCAATAAAGACCAATGTTTGCCTTCCTAATTGCTTACCGCTGCCCGCATGCTAACTTTCTGCATTCCTCGTGAGGGCACACCTGTTTCGTTGTGTGGTCGGGGTTTTAGGAACCGTCTGTTCTTTGAGTCTGTAGTTTCTCAAAGTTACAGCAAATATATACACATTTGGAGCTCTACATGAGGCAGGAGCTTCTCCTCCTCAGATCAGATCTCTCCAACTTCTCAGCCATTTGATCTGACATTGTTGTTACAGCAGCATCATGTTTGCTTATGATCTTAACCCTTTTCTCTACATCTCCCCCCAAGTCTTTATCCCTATCATATTTACATTCTTCTACATCTCCCCACAAAGTCTCCTCTTGAGGACATGGATATTCTGAACTCTCCCTTCTGTCAGTGTTTTTTTTTTATTCATGTGGGCATCACTGGCTGGACTAGCACTTATCCCTAACTGCCGTTGTTCAGAGGACATTTTTAAGAGTCAACCACATTGCTGTGGGGTCTGGACCCTAAAGGACATTAGTGAAACAGATGAGTTTTTAACAACAATCAGCAATGGTTTCATTGTCATCATTAAACACTTATAATTCCAGATTTTTTATCAAATTCAAATGTCACCATCTGCTGTGATGGGATTTGAACTTGGGTCCCGAGAGCATTGGTCTGGGTCTCATCCAGTGACAATACCACTATGCCACCATCTCCCCCAAGTCTTCTTCTCTTGGGTGTCTGTAATGCTTGTAGTAAGTCTTTATCCTTCACCATCAGGATCTGAGTAGTAAGCCCAAGCTTCTGTTGGAACAATTCCATCCAACCTGCCTATATCTCTTTGCAACATCTCTGTGTCCTCTCCATAGCTTGCCTTTCCACCTAGTTTTGTATCATCAGCAAACCTAGATACATTGCTCTCTGTCTCTTCATCTAAATCATTAATATAGATTGTAAGTAGTGACACTCCACTAGTCACAGCCTGCCAACTTGAAAATGCCCCTTTTTATGCCCACTCTCTGTTTCCTATCCATTAACCAATCTTCTGACAGTACTAATATATTACTCCCAATTCCATGAACCCTTATCTTGCCAATTAACCTTTTGTGTGGCATTTTATTGAATGTGTTTTGTAAATGCAGGTATACTACATTTAATAATTCCCCTTTATCTATCCTATTAGTTATATCCTCAAAATACTGCAATAAATTTGTCAAATTGGAGTTCCCTTTCATGAAACCATATTGACTTGTTCTAATCATACTATACTTTTCTAAGTGCATTGTTAAGTCTTTCTTAATAATAAATTCCAACAATTTCGAAACAATTGATGTTAGGCTAACTGGCCTGTAATTCCCTGTTTTCTCTCTCCCTACTTTCTTGAAATGTGTTATTACATTTGCCAACATCCAATCTGATGGGGTCATTTTCTGCCCACTCAAGAAATACAAAACGCAAAATGTGCTCCAGAATTTTGCACCCTTTGGGCACAGACTGAAAATTAATGTGCATCTTAGGGGGCAGCAGAACAATTGAACAACTGGGCAAGTTGTAGAATCCCCTTGTGAAAGGTAGCTATAGCACAGTCACTGGTGGAGGCGCTCTGAGCCCCTTGCGATGTCTTTATTAATTTTGGACCAGTATCCCTCATGATTCATGCTAACAGTGCAGCCTTGCAGTGTAGGTTAGGAGAATGCCGGTGCATGAGCTGAGAGCACAGCATGCAGTCCAGTGGCTGAAGCTGCCGCCAATTGGTCAAGTGGAGTGGGGCAGAGGTGGGTGAGGTTTCGGACAGCCAAGAAGCACACTACACACTGGCCATCTAAATGATGGCCAGCACTCTTCGGCAAGTGTGAAAGGGCCTTCAGCTTAACTAAGTGAGGTCCTTAGAACACCTATGTTAATCCACACGTCTTTCTGTTTGATCCAGCAGGAGGATGGGGAGGCGATACCATAGTGGTATTATCACTAGGCTAGTATTCCAGAGACCCACGGTAGTGTCCTAGGAACCCAGGTTTGAATCCCACCACGGCAGATGGTGAAGTTTGTTTTCAATAAAAATCTGGAATTAAAAGTCTGATGATGACAAGGTAACCATTGTTGATTATTGTAAAAAAAAATCCCATCTGGTTCACTAATGCCTTTTCGGGAAGGATCTGCTGTCCTTGCCTGGTCTGGCCTACATGCGATCCCAGACCCAAAGCAATGTGGTTGACTCTAAAATAAAAATGCTCTTTGAACAAGGGCAATTAGGGATGAGCAATAGATGCTGGCCTAGCCAGCATCTACTGCTCTATCAGTGATGCCCACATCCCATGAATGATTTAAAAAATATAGAGAACATCAAGATTGTGGAATAAAAACGAAAAATGTTGGTAAAACTCAGCAAGTCTGACAGCAACTACGGAGAGAAAGACAAAGTTAATGTTTCGAGTCCTTATGACTTTTCTTCAGAGCTAAAGGGAAGCAGAAATGTGGTGAAGTATATACTGAGGTGGAACAGGTGAAGCGGGGTAGAAGGCCAGCGATAGGTGGAGGCAAAGGAGAGATTGCCAAAGATGTGATAAACAAAAGGTCAAATGGTGGTGGTACTGGCTAAAGGAGGTGCTAATGGTGACATTATTTATTTCCATTTTTATTCATTGTTTTATCCCCACCTTTTAGCCTATTTTCGATCTTTCTTCCCACCACCGTCCCCTCCCCCACCCCACCTCCACTAGGGCCATCTGTCACTTGCTCATGTTTGAAGGGTTCTCAAAATTCCCACATTTTTCATATTATCAACAAGGATATGACTTTTGGACTTTTAAACTGCTGAGTTAAGTGTAAAACCCTGTAGACAGGAGGCTAGGCCCATGAAGGCCTGGAACTGGACATGCCTGGGCTGGCTGAGTGCAGTGTGGTTTTTTTTTGCCTGAAACCAGATGAGAGGAGACAGAATATGCATTCTTCCCTTTGAAACAATCAAACCAGAGAAAGACTTCATGTTACACGAAACTAAAGCCCATCAAAATCTTGCAGAAATAATTGCTACTAAATACTAAGGCAGGAAAGCACAATCAATGTGAACTCATCAATACTCCACACATACAATGGCTTTCAGTTCAAACCAAGTTATAGGGGCAGAAAGACAATGATAAACATCATGCGAGCCCATTAAAAACAATGAGACAACAATCACCGAGGGAAACCCACCAAAATCAAACAAAGAACTAACTTTGATTTGGATTCCAATAAGAAATTTGAAAGACAGTATAACTGGCCAGTCAGTTACAAAGGAGAGAGGGAGAAACCAGCTAGCAGGAGGAACTGGGCAATTTTGAAACAGTTGAAACAGAGTTTAAGCAAGAAGATTTGGAGGTTTGCAGGCCCACAGGCAACATCACGGCGAGGGGCAAGGGGTGGCAGGCTCAACCGAAGACGACAAGGCCACAACCTCAGCCCTCCACGAAGATCAACCACCCACAAACACGTCCTCCACTCAGCTGAAGAACCTTCGCAGATTCCACAGACCAGGACCACGTGGGGTCGGCAGGCCCCAGAGGACACCAAGAGTGTACCCCAAAACTGCAACTGGCTTACCTGGCTGGGTTTCAAACTGTCAAGGAACCCTGGGTTGGTGAGCATGATCCCTGACCTCTCCTAGTTCAATTTAGTTAGGTTTTGGGGGTGGGATGGGTAAGGGTATTAGTAGCGTGATTTTCCCTCATTATGCAGGGGGCTTCCATGGCATCCAAAAGTCATCCCAGGAATGTGTCACTGAATGGGGTGGGGGGGGGTGCTTTTGGGGTTATGTGTTCACCAGAACAGTCCTGTTCTGCAAGCATTGAGAAGTATGCAGTTTGAATATGGTCTCTGGGATGATGAAGCGGCAAGGTAACGGCATGGCGGGTAAATTGGAGACCGGCTGCCAGCGATCTGGCGTGCTTCCCGTGACTGCATAATTTATGAGGTAGGAAGAGGACAATATGGCACAAAAATCCGCCATTGCGGCCGACAGGTAAAACATCTTTTTTCACACCCGCTACCACACTTAGTGCAAATCTGCGACTATTCTGCCCCATGTCTCTGTAATGACAATTAAATCTAAACAATTTACCTCTATTTTTGCCATTAGTTTATCTACCTTTTATTGCAGATGTAGTGTGCATTCAGATAAAGAACCTTTTTAATTTTTTTTTACTTCTATTCCCTGCACTGACCTTATTTGCTGATGAACAATTTATATTAAACTTTCTGTCCCTTCCTGACCCACTCTGCTTGTCTTTACCCACATCACTACACTGTCCCACTGCCTCGGCCTTCCTTTTTGGATTTCTAAATCTCCCTTCATCCGAACCCTCCCCGTACCCCCTCACCCCACCCCCCCTCCAATCCCTATTAGTTCAAAACCCTGTCAACAACCCCAGTTATGTGATTGGCCAGGACACTGCTCCCAACTTGGTTTAAGTGGAGCCCATCCCAATGGAATAGTTCCCTCTTCCCTGAATACTGATGCCCGTGCCCATGAATCCAAACCCCTTCTTCCCACATCACTCTTTGAGCCATGTGTTTTCTTCTCTAATCAGTTTGCCAATTGGCACGTGGCTCAGGTAACAACACAGGGATGATTGCCTTAGATGATATGCATTTTACTTTGGACCCTAACTCATCAAATTCTCTTAGGCAGTACCTGGAATGATGTTCTGCTATGTTGTTGATTTCCACATGGACCACAACAACTGGATCTTCTCCCCACCACTCCATGTTCCTTAAAGATCCTTAACCATGGTCCTGGCAGGCAACACAACTTTGAGCTACCACTTGCAGCTGCAGAGAACAGTATTTATGCCCCTGAATATACTGCTTCCTATCACAGCCACATTCCTCCTTGCTTCCCCCATTGAATGGCCTCCTGTATCATGGTGCCATGGTCAGTCTGCTCATCTACCTTCCTGTCCTTCTCCTCATCCACACAGGTAGCAAGAATCTTGTACATGTTGGACAAAGTCAGGGGCTGAGGCTCCTCCATCACTACCTGCTGGTTCCTCTTACCTGCCTGATTCATAGTCATAGTCCCTGAGCATTGACCAACTTAAAGTTTTGCCTAACCCACGGGGTGTGACTGCCTCTTGGAACAAAGCGCCTGGGTAATTCTCCCCCTACCTGATGCCCCACAATGTCTTCAACTCAGACTCTAGCTCAGCAAAACTGAGCTGAAGTTGCACAAGCTGCAGACACTTACTGCAGACATAGTTGTCCAGGATTGAAGTGCATCATCTAGATTCCCACATGCTGTAGTCATGGCACACCATCATCTCTGCCCTGTTGTCTAACCTCATTTATTTAATTTGTCAATTATTTATTAATTTAGACTGCTTAAATAATGGAAAATTACATTCTTAGCTTGGAGACAAAGGTTGTAAACCCACCAGCTACTGGAGATTGAAGAAAGGTAGAAAATGGATTATTTCCTCCCCCCTCAGCACTGAATTCCCATGTGAACTGAATTTCTGACTTTGCACTCAGGCTTCGTGTCTCCATGCATCCCCTTACTCTGTGCAGTTTGCAAACCTGTCCATTTTATTGCATACTAATGACTCACTCTCCAGTTGCAATGCTAACAGCTTCCTGCTACAATAATTAATACTTATTCAGGGCAACTACTTTTAGCCAATTGACAGATAACTGCCACTGCCATGCAGCTCCTGTTTAACTAGGCTATTTAACTAATTTGAAGTTTGAAAGTTCCATGTCAGAGTCTGACTCTTGGGGCTGAATTTTCCCCCCATCAGGGGGGTTGTGTGGAGGCAGGCGGGAACGAGCGTGAACCTGATCGGCGCCCCAGATTGGGTCTGCACCGCCAATTAAGGCCCGCCCAGCATGATGCTCATCCAGAACACTGAGCGTTCCCTGTGCGGCCAGTGTGGGATTCCATGAGACTGGAGTGCGCTCTTTCGCGCATGTGTGCACTTTTCGCATGTGCGCAAAAGAGCACAGAAATCTCCGAGGCAGATCAGTTTGATATTTGAAAATTTAAATAAAGGAAAAAAAACCTTTCAAAACATGTTCCCTCATGTGACAGTGTCACATGAGCTGGGACATGTCAATGAATTTTTAAAATAATTTTTATTGAATTTTAAAACACTTCACGAAACCTCATCCCACTTGTGCAAGAGGTTTCATGAAAAATGCAAAAGTTGCCTGGGCTCTTCACCTGCCCGACAACATTAAGGTTGGACGGGCAGCTCATTTAACTGGTTTAGTTAGTTATTAATAAGCCTTTGACAGTTTGGCGGGCTCGCAGCTAACTCGGCTGCACGCCCGCTGAACTGACAATCTAAATGACGCGCGGTGCGTGGACCTGCCCCCACTTGCCAACAGGGAAATTCTTCCCTTTGGACTTCAGAAACCTTACCAGAAATTCCCATATAAACCAAATTCCTGACTTCGCACTTGGTCTACCTCACACTCAGGCATAGTCGCCTTACTGTGTGTCCTCTTGCTCCCACTCGGTCATAACTGGAATAAAGCTTCTTATAACTAATACAATTCCCCCAGGCTGAGCATTATCAACTTCTGAATTCCCTGTATCATATGTCACTTCAAAAACCCTGTTGCTCCTCTTCGGGCAGTTCATCACATAATGATATTTTGAGTTACATTTGTAGCACATGTTAACTGTTCCCTATGCATTCCTGGGGTTCATTCATCTATTATTGCTACTCCAATCCTGTTATCTAACTATCTGCTAAAAGTGCAGTCATTCTCATTCCTTCTGTCTGTAACTTTTCTGTTATACTGACACCTACACCCTGTAACTGAACCACCTCAATGCTGCAATCATTGAGTCCTCCATCTTTTGTGACACCAAGGAATGTCCCGTTTGCACAATCAAAGCTGCTGGAAATGTCTATTTCCCCAGAAATCTTTTTTAAAGCAGCAAACATTTGATACAAAGAGACGACTTTTTCTGAGAACCAAAGGCAAGTTAAGTATAGGATCCTGTCCATATGCAACCCTAGTACAATCCAACAATTTAAACGTGAGTACTGAATAAGGAATCTCCAAATTGAATTCTGTAATCTTTTGTACAGTC
This sequence comes from Carcharodon carcharias, assembly GCF_017639515.1. Lineage (NCBI taxonomy): Eukaryota > Metazoa > Chordata > Chondrichthyes > Lamniformes > Lamnidae > Carcharodon > Carcharodon carcharias. The sequence goes on from NC_054471.1 coordinate 128,893,173, forward strand.
TGTTAAAGTCCAAGATATATTCCTCTATGGAATGACCGTCCATCTTTCGAAATCTGTCAAAGTCAGACCATGCCTCATAGGCATGTAATAGGTCACCTTTCTAGTAAATTTCATCTATGAAGCTTAATAGAAGATCTAAACCTACATCACTATCCAACTGACAGGCATCCAACTCACAAAATACTTATTTTGTTAGGAAGTAACAATGTTAAGGCCATAACTTGTTTGCTTTACAGTAAGGACATAACCCCTGTCCACATATCCTCCTCAATTTTCCACTGCTCAAAGTTTGGATTCAGAAAACATCGGTGGGTAATCATACCCTGAAAATTTACACTTCATTTCAGCCATTCCTCACTTAATTAACTCCGATTACAATCTTCTGTCTGAAATAAAATGTCTTACTTTCCAACCTTCATTTTTAGGCAGCCATCCTCTGCTACAATGTTAATTTATTCTGATGCCAGATAGTGAAGTAGGAAACTAGTTACCAAACTATTACTTAATAGGAGAATTATTTACAGAATGCAAACTTATACATGTCTCCTCCTCCCTTACAAGCAGCCAGTGTCCCAGAAATTTCTTTTTACACTCTTCAGGATGTTCAGGGGAGAACTCTCAGGCATTTCAAAGTTAAACACCTACTGAGGCCAAGCCTGATCACCTTGAGTCTGCAAGAAACTAAATGCTTTGAGTTTATTGTGTAACCTTAATAATCATTATCATTTGGTGTCTGAGTAATAAACTTGCACATGGAATCATTTAACCAATTAAAGGCAAACTCCTCACAATTCCCTTGAGCTTAGAAAGTTAATTGGTGATCTAGCTGACGTGTTTAAAATGATAAAGACACAATAGAGTAGATACAGAGAAACTAAGCTAAATTTGCTTAGTCCAATGGTGATGGGAATTGAGGTTGGGGAGCCAGGAAAATTGCGGGGAGCAGCATTGAAATGGCTCCCCAATGCAGTCCTGCCAACTGGGAACTTTCCCAGGAGATCAGATTGACTGTCCATTCCATCAAGGAAGACAGCAAATTATGCTGCTTAATGCCCCAAATAGGGATGATTATGCAACTTCACTGGCTTTTGCCACTGTCAGAGTGATGTGCCATTGCATTTGAACACCACTAACTCAATGTAAGCATTCTCCCTGCAGCAGGCCAGGTGACCATCAGAACTTGAAGTGCCTTGCCCATGTTCCATTCCCCATTCACAGGGCTGTGAGGATGAAAGACTGCAATCTTGTTCAAGCCCAGTACAGCAAAGAAATTTCCCCTCCATCCCAATGGAGCTGCCAGGCTTGATCTTGTTAGTTTCTCCACTGCTGTGCAGACCAGAGAGGGCACCTCCATGTTGAGGTACCCTGATTTTCGTCATGTGGCACCCAGCTCTCCCAGAGGGGTTGAGGCTCCAGAGCTGCTGGCCCTCTGATTGGCTTTGCAGCATCGACAGCCCACCTGCTGTCCTTAAGACAATGGCGAATGTGGAAGCAGAAAATTGAGAGACCAGCTCCGAGAAGATTGCTGAACCAGTCTCGTTACCGGCAAGCGTGGAATTCAGATCCCCATTTGGTCCTGACGCTGGGGTTCTGAATCCAGCCCACTGGTTCCTCTGGTGAACAAAAATCAGGGGCACAATCTAAAAATTAAAGTTAGGTCATTTAGAAGTCAAGAAGCACTTTTGCACACAGGGTAGTTGAAATCTGGAATTCTCTCCCCAAATGAATGTGGATTCTAGGCCAATTGAAATTTTTGTGATTGATATTGTTACAACTGGTGAGAACACATGTCAGGACTCGGCCTTCCTTTCCCACTCCTTGATTGACTGTAGCAGGGTTTTTTTGTAATTTTTAAGGAGGAAGGTATTAATTCAGAGTCTGTACTTAACAATGTTCATGCTGATTGCAAAGAACTCAGGCCGAGAATCTTTCTTGAGTTTAAATGCAAAGGTGTTCATTTTTATTGTGCTAAAATAGCCACCCAGGTAATGATATAAATATATTTAAAAAGGTAAGCTCACATCCCGACCTTCATAACACACATATAAGCATGCAAAATTCAAAGTTATACAGTAGAGGAGGTTAACTTTTGGCCAAAATAAGACTCAATGACAAAAGACAAAAAATAGAGAGTTCACTGTTTATGAGTCCTTCCCTAGTGCTCGTGGCTGAGGCAAATTTTCCCATGATAGTCTTGAAATTCCAGTGGGGTTGAGGCCAGTATAAACTGAAATTTCTGGAGACTATCTTTTCCTGAAGTCAATGCTATTGCACCTGAGGTTCCTTGCAATTGAAATTCGTTATCTCTGTGAAGGATTCCACAATGTAACAGAGATAGGGCTCTGAACCTCTAAACAGCAGGGAGAGAGAGATGATGTTACTGCTCTAAACTACTTCTTCTTTTGGACTCCTTTTGGCAGCTTGTGTGTTATAATACAAGACATTTCAAAATAATTATTCTGGTCACCTGTCCTCTCTCCCCATCCTCTCTCCCCATAATGATGAGTATTCCACAAAAGGTAATTGATTAATTCATGTCTGGACAGATGTTGGCTATTATTGAAATACAAAATACTACAGACTCTGAAAATCTGATTGAAGGGTCATATGGACTTAAAACATTAATTCTGTTTCTCTGTCCACAGACGCTGCTAGATCTGTTGAGTTTTTCCAGCATTTTCTGTTTTTGTTGGTTATTTTATTATGGCATGGGTGATTAGTTTCTTTAATATCTCAGCCATAACTTCCGAATGGACCATCCTTCCATATTCCCTAGGATGATTGCTTTCTATATAGCCATTGTCCTGGTAGACTTTCTTTCTGCCTCTGCCTGAAAGGTAGCAAATGGTTTCAGTTCATCTTTGATGTAATTATTGGCATCAACAGGTGTGAAATTCCATGGGAGGTTGTTTTGGCATGTCCTAATTGTAATCCACATTGGAAAATTCCAGAACTGACTAACTCTTAATACCAGACCTGTCAGGTGACCTGTGGCAGCCATCTTAAGTCAGTTTCTTGCTTGTATTTTAAAAGTCCTTTTAAGGCAGTATGTATTTGATCAGCCGGTGAAATTAAAGATTAATATTAACATGCATGCATCACTTCAGCACGACAATATCGAAAGATTTTACTTAGGTCATTTATTAAGGGGTGTGGATCAAAGGCAGGTAAATTTTGTTGGGGGACAGATCAGCCATGACCTGATTGAATAGCAAAGCAAATTCAAGGGACTACTCCTATTTCTATATTTCTATGTACTAATGCCTATCCTAACACACTTCTGCTGGTGAAGCAAACTATGCATTTTCAAGATCCAGAGCTCTTTTTAAGCTCTGATTTCTTTTGTTGCTTGTTACTGATAGAGCATAATATCAGAATGTAGCAAGGTGTTTGAATCAGAAACAACCCACCCTGAATAAAGCAGAATTTTTTGAAAGAAGTGAAGAAAATTGAAGCCAGAAAAATCAGTTTCCTGTAATGTCACATGCTTCTTAGCTAAACCTAATCCAAACCAACATATCTTGGCCCTGAATTTCTCTGGCATCCTGATCTTCTACCATAACTTGTGTTGTTTCTCCAGGGGTTTCACCAATCTCCCGCCAGACAACTCTCATGGAAATTCCAGGCGCCTGTACTGTTTTTGCTCAACTTTCTCCTGTTTGACTGCGTCATTTAAAATGGAAAAAAAATAAAATGTGAAGCTCTGGGAATGTAGCCACTGTACAGCTCTTCAAATCCTAGCAAAACAGAAATGACAGATAATCCTGCAAGTAATTGGAAAAGCTTTGAAAGAATATTGGATAATTATGAGATTGTATCACACCTCATTAAGCAATCACAAGATTTCAGTACTGCTAGAACAAATTTACAATATACGCAAGAGGCACTAAAAATACTTGATGGTCTTAAGTTTGAGACACATGAATCCAAAATGGATGTAAATGTTCTTAGCAAGATTAAACAAATGTGTGTTTGAAAAACCAATGAGAACTCTGAACATTATTACCTGGTGTTTCCTTCAGGGTTCTTTGAAAGTTCTTAGCTGTTTCTGAGGGATTTCTATCAATTTCCTGCTGAACCTACAGTTGGAGACTGTGAACAACATGGAAATTTAGGAACAAAATAGTCATTAACTGGGGCAAATACCCTGATGAAACAATAGAGTTGTATATAGCATGGCTTCACACTCAAGTTGTGACTTATTGAGGAATTTAATTGCCTGACGGTTGCTTTTCATCTTGTGGGATGATGGTTTGCTTCTGGTGTGGTGCAGGAGCCCCACTCTGGCATGGTAGTCTCTGTCACATTTGCTGCGATGGGCTGAGAAGGTGCACAATTCACTTGCCTCTTGAAGAATTACATTGTAGCTAAATGGAACATGTGCCATGGAACATGTCTGGATGAGGTCAATGAGACTGTCAATTTTGCATGCCTAGCTTATTATTCATTTGGCAAGCATTGTATGAGCACTGAGACAGTGTCAGCACAGGAATGCTGGCACTCCAAACCTAATGAAATGGGATTGCCATGAAAAAAATCCCCTGCTACCATCATTTTTTTAATGTTTCAGGTAATATCATATCATAGCTGTTAAAATAAAAGAACTTTTACAAACAAGATTTATAATCAAAAAAATTGTGGTAAATCATAAATCTAATTCAGCCCAAGGAACTATATTTGTTTTAAAGAGTAAAATACATCAATGGGTTGTATTTAAACCAAGATTGGTAATAATGAATTCAACTGAATTGAACTCGGCATGTATGAGAACAGAAACAACTATAAAATGTCCCAAGGCACTTCACAGAAGCATTATAAAGCAAAATTTGACATTGAACCACATAAGGTTCAGAATTTTACATCAATTGGGCAGGCGCGTGCCTGAAACAAACGCGTGTGAAGTTGTGCAAAATGACGTCAGACATGCGACCCGACATCATCGCACATGCAAGCACTATTGAGGTCAGCGGGCACGCGTGGGAGTCACAACCACTCCCGCCAACAATTAAAAGGCCAATTAAGGCCCTTAAAAAGCCTATTGTTCATTATTTTACGTTGCCCGTACGATTGCACGCTTATCACAGGCAGGCAGTCTGTTTTTAACAAATTGTCATCCAAGGGCAGGATATAAAGAGCATTGCCATTGTGAGTAGTGAGGAGTTTAGGAGATAATTTGCTTCTAGTTGCTTAATGAAACTTGACAGCTTCATCTCTGTTTTGAGCTTCAGTCTTTGCATTGCTAGTGTTCTTTTCAGGGCTTATTGGTGTCTCCAAGGCCCCTGGAGGATTTATATCGTATGCATTCTTCCAGTAACCAGACAGCCTTCAGTTTCTCTGGTAATGGAGATTGTCTACTCCATCGGTGGCAGCTCCTCCAAGGAGGAAGAGATGGGCAGAAGGGAGAGGAAGCCAGGTGTCTATAGGCAGTGTACAAGGGAGCAACCTGTAGGAGGAGAGATGCAGGCACATGGGGTTCAGGGCCAACAGGGTGTCCAAGGCAGAAGGAGCTGCAGAAGATGTCACTATCCAGCTGCCAGAGCATATAGGCAGCAATGCAGCAACCTCAACATGTCAGAGTTGCAGTGCCAAAGGAGGCTTCATCTCTCCTGGGAGACTGTGACTTCCATATGTCAGATGATTGGGCCTGAGATCAGCTCCGACTGTATGGGTGGACACCCCATACCAGTGGCTCTGAAGGTCACAGTGGCCCTCAACTTCTATACCTCTGGTTCTTTCCAGGGGTCAGTGGGGGATCTTTGTGGAATGTCCTAATCAGCTGTCCACAGTTGTGTCAAGCTGGTCACTGATGCTCTGTTCAGGCATGTCATAACATTTATCCATTTTTGAACAGACGAGGGCAGCCAGACTGAGAGAGCCAGAGGCTTCACGACCATTGCTGACTTTCCCCGCATCCAGGGTGCAATAGATTGCACACATGTGGCCATCAAAGCGCCAGTGGATGAGCTGGGAGCCTTCTTCAACAGGAAGGGATTCTACTCCATGAATGTGCAGATAGTGTGTGACCATAGGATGCAGATTTTGCAAGCCTGAGCAAGGTACCCAGGCAGCTCCCATGATGTGCACATCCTCAGACACTCCCAGGTGTCAAGGCTATTCATGGCTCCAGCCCGACTGGATGGATGGCTGCTGGGTGACAAGGGCTATCTGTTGAAAGGACAGCTTATGATGCCTCTCTAGCATCCAAGAACAGAAGCAGCACAGTGGTATAACAGGAGTCATGCTTCCACAAGGGCATAGAGAGGTGATAGAGAGGACCATAGGTCTGCTGAAGATGAGATCCAAATGCCTGGGCTGTTCAGGGAGAACACTAGAATACTCTTCAGAGTATGTGTCTTTGATTGTGGTCACATGATGTGCTGTCCACAATCTGGCTCTGGCAAGGGAGCACCCACTGGAGGAAGAGGATCTTGAGACAACTTCAGAGGCCACAGATGATAACTCCAGTGGTGGATCAGAAGAGGAGTCTGGGGAAGAACAAAATGAGGACATGGAAGCAGACCTCTGGAACCTTCAACAAGACAGACACGAGGGAGGTCATGATTCAATGCTCCTTCAGCAAGTCTGGCAAAGGCACTGCCTCCGCCTCATGCCAGGGGTGCGGCCTCCTAACTGAATGTTTGAAATGACCAATTCGCAAAGTCCACTCATTGCCTGTGCGATAAAGTTTAGAGCTACTCACGTCCAGCATGAGATACCTGCGTGCCCTGCACCTACAAAGCAAGTGAAGGATACTCAGGCCATTAACACAAAAGCAGAATTTATATAATGTTGGCACTCTCAGAAAATTACAATAACAATATAAGGTGTTAATGGTCACAGCAGTAAACAAATTAACAAAACAGAACAGAAGATTACTCGTGATAAGTCCCTTTTGTGCTCATGGTGCCTTAAACTTACATTTGCGAGTGCTGCATCTTGGTGAGCGCATCCCGTCCCCACCCACCCCTTCACCACCCTCCACCTCACTGGCTGTGGTATTGGGGACAGCCTGCTGACTCTGCTGTCTTGTTGGCCTTGATGACCTTGGCGGTTGTCCTCTGGCCAGTGGAGCCTGTACAGGTCCCGCCGGGGATGGAGCATCCAGCACACAGCTGGTATCTCTTCAGTCATCGCAGTCACATCAGTTGCCATGATCACTGGCAGAGGGACAGAGGAGCTGCTGCCATCATCCAGACCGCCCTAAGAGGAGCCCGCAGAGATGACAAGCAGTTTGTGCACCAACATAAGGTCGGTCTGGACCTCCCTGCACACCACTGATGGACGGGCACCTAGCTGGGATACTGGGTGCTTCATCGATCTCTCACACTGGCAATACACCCCTGAGCACCATGGGGGATAGCCAACCATTAATAATTCTCCACATAGATCCATGTCAACTTGACACTCACCCTTGCCAAGCACAGCAGATCATTGAACCTTTTGTGGCACTGCACCCACAGCGCCGCACAACATCAAGGCCGCTGACTTGGGCTGCCACCTCTGCCCATGCTTTCTTGGTCAGGTGTGGTGGCCACCTCCTGCCATCCCTGGGGGTGAGGATGTCCCTCCCACCTGGTACTGACCATCTCAACAAGGATTCTCAGGCACTCATCCAAGAACCAGGGGGCCAAGTGCCCACTGGACTTGCCCTCCCACCTGGCATGCCCAGCAGGTACTGATGACATTGCAACTGGAAAAAAAAGGTTTTGTCAAACAATTCGAAAGCTACAATGTGTCCCCTGGCAGCCTTCATTGAGCTGCCTCTGCGCCTTTTAAATCAACCACGTGGTCGCCACTGGACCTGGCGCTCGACAGTCTCCCACCCACGCCTGGCCCTTTTGACCATTGAGAAGACACATTTCACACTGGGCAGCCCTTAATCAGCCATCCAGCATGAAGTTGTGTTGGAAACGCAATCCAGCCCGGGAGCGGGTTATACATCTGCTTCCGTGCTCGCCGACATGGCACGCACGCCAAGCGTGAAATTCAGGTCAAGGAATTATTAGGACAGAAGACCAAAAACTTGGTTAGAAAGGCAGATTTTAAGCAATATTTTAAAGGAGAAAAGAGAGGTAGGGAGCAAAGAGTTTTAGGCAGAGAATTCCAGAGCCTAGGGTCTAGACAGCAGGAAGAACAATCGCCAATATTTTTTATTATTCATTCCTTGGATGTGAGCACGGCTGATAAGGCCAGCATTTGCTCTCTATCCCTAATTGCCTTTGAGAAGATGGTGGAACAATTAATATTGGAATGATTAAAATCAGGGATGTTCAAGGGGCCAGAGTTAGAGGAGCACAGATATCTGAGAAGACTGTGGAACTGGAGATTACAAAGACTGGGGAGTGGCATTGAGACATTTGAAGACAAGGATGAGAATTTTTAAATCAAAGCATTGCTTAACTGAGAGCCAACCTAGGTCAGCATGAACAGGGGTGAACAGAACTTGGTGCAGATTAAGTGTTTTGGATGTCCTCAAGTTTACAGATGGTAAGATGTGAGATGCCAGCTGGATTGCATTGCAATTATCAGGTCTGGTGGCACTCAAGGCAAAAATGAGTTGCTTTAGCAATAAATGTGCTGAGGCAGGGGGAGAATTGGATGGTTTAACAGAAGTAGAAATAGGCGATTTTTGTGATGCTACGATAATGTGTTCTGAAACTCAACTTGGAGCCAAACATGACACTAACCCTACCTGAAAACTTTGACAGAATTCGGCATGCAACAGTGTAAACTTGCACTCGAGTGCAATACTCTGCATTCCGAAGTGATCTTTCAATGGTCATTAGACATCTGAATGTGATCAAGCTAAGTCACTGACCTGAAATGAATTCACACAGCATTCAAACCACACCAACTGCAAATATTTACTTGCTGGCAAGCATTCAGCTGACATTGTTGATCTTCTTCATATCGTGTCCACGTACAGTCTATACATGGCCCAGCCAGAACTGAACACATTTTTGCAACTTGTTGTTGAATTCGGCAAGATCTGCAACAGTGCAGGGTTCCTCTAACAATAGGCATTGCAGTGGATGTTGCATAGTCTGTTACTCAGTTCCACATTCACAAGTTGGCGGGCTGGTTGTATATCCCCATTTGCTTAGTGACATCTTTTGAACGACCTACACCAATCCTAAGTCTGTTAAGGCAGTTCCAGGTTGCCCAGTTGCAATTAGCTCCTGGGGGAAGTCTTTCATCCGATAGAATTTCCATCGCTGGGATGGGATTCAGCTGACATGGAATGATGCCGAATCAGCTCTCAGCTAGCTTCAACTGTGCTCAAAGCTACTTATGCACTCACAGATAGAAATGTATAAATCCCTGCAGTTGTTGGAAATTTAACTAAGTCCCTGCAGTGCAGTCTAGGTGCAGGTACGAGCAATTATTATGGGCCGGCCTCTACAGATCAGCCTCCCAATTTCCGGTGTCATGGAAATGTAGCCACTAAACCCTTGGCATGCCCCACCCTTCCTACAACTGCCTCACTGATCACCTGAACCTCCCACACACCCCCTCCTGAACAACACCCCAGAAACCCACCTGAACCCTTCCCACCGAACCCCCTCCCGGAACACGTTCCACCCCTGCCCACGGAAGCCGGAGTTCAGATGGTTCCAGCTTTCTGCAGGATAAAAACAGGAAAAGCTGGAAAAACTCAGCAAGTCTGGCAGTATCTCTGGTGAGAGAGTCCAATGTGATTCTTCTTTGAAACTGACCTGTTGAGTTTTGCAGCACTTTATTCAGCCTCCACAGTATTTTGTTTTTATTTTCTTAGCAGAAACATTCCCCCACCCACCCCACCCCCCCACAAAACGCCTGCAACCACACCACCCCCAGCCCCTGATCCACTCTTGTCCCATTCTGGGTCATGGGCTAGCAGGAATCGGAAGTGACATTAGGGCCAGCTGGAAGTGACACATGAGGCCTGCATATTTCAAGCCGATGTGGGGTCTCAGAGGAGGTACGTGTTTGATTGTAAAGATTGGAGGGGAGAAAGTGAGAGAGGGAGAGGGGAGGGGTGAGGGGGGAGGGGTGAGAGAGGGAGAGGTGGGAGGGGTGAGAGAGGGGGGAAGGGTGAGAGAGGGAGAGGGGTGGGTGGGGTTGAGAGAGGGAGAGGGAGAGGGAGAAGGGGTTGAGAGAGGGAGAGTTGGGAGAGGTGAAACAGGGGGAGGGGTGAAGCAGGAAGCGGGGAAGGGGTGAAACAGGCAGAGGGGGATGGGTGAGAGAGTGGGGGGGGTGAGAGGGAGGGGGGGAGGGGAGAGGAGAGAGGAGGGAGGGGTGAGAGAGGTTGAGAGAGGGATGGGGTGAGAGAGGGAGATGGGGAAATGGCATGAGAGAGGAGGAGGGTTGAGAAAGGGAGAGAGGAAGATGTGAACCAGGAAGAGGGGGTAGAGGTGAAATAGGCAGAGGAGGAGGGTTGAGAGAGGGCAGAGGGCTGAGAGAGGGCGAGAGAGGGAGAGGGTGGGAGAGGGGGAGAGAGGGAGACGGAGAGGGAGTGGGGATGGGGTAGAGGGGGAGAAAGAGAAAGGGAGAGGGGATGGGGGGAGAGAGAGCCGGGAAAGAGGGAGAGAGGGGGAGATGGGAGAAAGGGAAGGAGGTGAGAAGAGAGAGAGTGACAGATAGAGAGGGAAAGAGAGACAGAGAAAGAGGAAGAGGCAGGGGGTTGGGTGAGGCAGGGGTCTGGGAGAGACAGGTGGCTGGAATTGGGAGGGGCTTGGAGAGGAGGGGGGCTGGGAGAGAGAGAGTGTGGGTGAGAGTGGGTCTGGGGGGAGAGAGAGAAGGAGGGAGCCTAAGGGGAGAGGGAGGGTGGGGACTGAGGAGAGAATCAGAGAGGGGACTGGGGGGTGAGACAGGGAAGCTGGGGGTGGTGAAAGGGGGGCTTTGGGGGAGAGAGAGATAGGCTGAGGGAGAGAAACAGAGAGGGGCTGGGGGGAATGAAAGAGAGAGAAAGCCGAGAGAGGAGCTGGGGGAAGAGAGAGAGAGGGGAGGTTTGGGGGAGGGAGGGAGAACAAGACCAGAGGGGAGTGGGGCGAGGCTGGTGGAGGAACAGGCATGCAAAGTTAGGGAAGAAGCCCAAAGCTTGAGGGTGGAGTGTTTAGGCCTGAGGATTAAGGGGTGTTGGGGGTTGGTCCTGAGACTGGATGGGACTGGAAGGCAGTGCCATTTAGGTACATTTGCAGCAGGACTGAGGGGAATGGGAAGCATCTGGGCCAGCCTGACAGCTAGGTGCTGGGCATTGCTGACTAATGGCAGGGAAAGTGAGGTCAGGGAAGATCTGGGTGGTGGGGGTATGTGTGTACAGCAAGATTGCAGTTTTTAGCCAAGTATTGGTGGTATATTATTTCTTTTAAATTTTTTTAATTCGCAATATGTCTTTTCTGATCTTACCCTTCAGGCATAAACCTTGCTGGGATGTCTGGTTTTCTTTGGCAGTAGCACAGCCTGGATGTTGGGCAGGACCCCAATCTGGGCTATGGTGACTCCTTCTGGCTTGTTGAGCTCCTCGTCATTGCTGATGGTGAGCTGCAAGTGGTGGAGGATGATGCAGGTCTTCTTGTTGTCCCGGGACACATTGTTCATCAGCTCCTGGATCTTGGTGATCAGGTACTCATGGACAGTGGTCAAGTAGACAGGGGCTGTTAGAGAGCAAATTCCAGGATTTTGACCCAGCGACAGTGAAGGAATGGTGATATGGTTGCAAGTCAGGATGGTGTGTGCCTTGGAGGGGAACTTGCAAGTGATGGTGTTTCCATGCAGCTACTGCCCTTGTCCTTCTAGGTGGTAGAAGTTGTGGGTTTGGAAGGTGTTTTCAAGGAACCTTGGTGAGTTGCTAGCTTTCTTACTTTATTATATACTTTTAAATTTAATTCCACTGCATTGTTACTTCTCAATGGTGCCACATTTACTTCATTAATTAATTTGTTGATTATTTCTTTACCACCATCCCCTCAGCAAAGAATCTGTTGTTTCTTCCCAGAGTTGGTGACCTAGTGGAATCAGTACTCAAGAGGCACCAGAGAATGATCAGAAGGAATGATCAGATTTATCTGAGGGCACTGCTCCATCAATCTTCCTCTGCATGAGTTTGAGTGTTTACTGCTCAGTAGTTCAATGTTCAAATATGAAGGTAGATTTTATGAATTTGCGCTCATAGCATGAAGCTGGCTTCAATGGAAATGCGTATTGGGAATTCAAGTGCAAAGGTCGGTGAACCTTAGAAGGGTTCCTGTCCATTAAATGTATTGATATGTAAAATCCTTGGGGGCCTTTTTGCACATGAAGTCCAAACTTAAGTGAAATTTATTAAATTCATTCCTTTTGATGCTAAACCATATTTTAAAAGTAGGTATAAATATATATCAATTTATTGAAAACCCAGAAACAAAGGAAGTAAGAAAACCCTGTACTCTGAAGAGGTGTTGGAGCAGGATGATGTAAGTAACTGGGTCAAAGGCTACAAAGATCAGTGGGGCTAAGACGGGGTCGGGATTTTCCAGCCCAGACATGGCGGGACCCACCGCGGGAGATTCAGTAGCCCAGCCAAAAGTGGGCAGGGCTGGAAAACCCCACCCTCAGATTCATGGGGCTGGATTTTACGGCCCTCCTGCCATGAGTGTTTTCAGCAGGGAGGCGGCACATAAAGTACAAGGGGTGGCAAATCCACCATCTTGCCACTAATCCACGAGCTGTCCCCTATAATATGGTAGGTGGGTGGGTGCTGAAATTGGCAGCCGGCCCACAATTTTAAAATGAAGAATTAAAGGTCAATACAGCTTGTTACCAAGCCATTTGGCCAGAATAATTCACCACCCACGCCATAATATGGTTGGGTGAGCAGGCAGGTTGGAGCGAGCAGGTCGTTTTTTAAAGCAAACTGCTTTAAAAAAGGGAGGATATGTCTTTTGGGGGAGTGCCATGTGCACATCAATTAAATCCCCACTTTGTTCCTCCCTGCCTGGCCTTCAAAACCTGCCCCCCTCCCCAGGCTCCCTGACACTTCCCTGTTCAAAGACCCAGGCTTACCTTTCTCTGATGTCCATCTCCTCTTCATCTGTGGATCTGCTTGCAATCCCGGCAGTGCCCATTACTGAGTTCTGGCACTGCTGGGATTGCGCAAGCTACCAGCCAATCAGATTGGCTGGCAACTCTCAAAGGCAGGACTTCTTCCCACTGAGTAGCGGATGTTCTACTCTCATTTCGTTCATGCCACCTACAGTGTGTTATCACCATGGAGTGACTTTGTTTAACTTGGGTTGGCTGGTGTCTGACATTTCTCCTGGGTGGGCAAGAAATATACTCCTGTAAAATTCAGCACCTTAATCTAGATTTTGGTTAGGGCCATTTTAGTGCCATGGGAGCAGCAGAAAATAGCGATGTTTTGGCACTGTGGAAGGGGTAGAAACCTTACTTCAATGGAAAAGGAAAGCAGGCACTTTTCATTATTTACTTATGAGATTTGAAACATTGCTGGAATGGCCGGCATTTATTGTCTATCCCTGATAACCCATAAGAAAGTGGCAGTGAGCCACCTTTTTGAACTGCTGCAGGCCATGTGATAGAGATACTCCCACAGTGCCTTTAGGAAGACAGCTCCTGGAATTTGACCCAGTGATGACAAAGGAATGGTGATATATTTCTAAATCATGATGATGTGCAACTGATGCTGATCCATTTAAGTTTCTATTCAATAGTAACCCCCAAGATGCTGATGATGGGCAATTTGACAATGGATATGTTCTATCATCACCTTTCTGCTGTTCAGTAAACTCTTTTTCCCATCTTCTGCATTCTTTGATACTGAATAACAATCACTTTTTAATGTGTTTGATGATGAATGGGAAGACATGAATTGCTGTGGACCGATGGAGGTATGTTCAAGTGATTGGTTAATTGCAGAAATATTTTGAGTCAGTGGCATAAGGAGGTTGGGGAGTAGTAAACAAAGTACTGTGGAACAATCCTTTCCCACTAATAGGTAAGAAATGACCTGCACAGCTGTGTTTACTGAGTATTTATTCCCTGATTGATTCAGTCACCTCAATTGCCAGTGTTCTCACTTTTCTTTCACTGAGGAGTAATTCAGGAAATCTAGGAAGCCCAGGGAATCAATATTCATTTTGAAAGTCAGTTGTGATATCACTCTAATTGATTGACGATTTTTACAGGTAACCGACCTCTCTTAGGGAATTGCAAGCAAGCAGCCTAATGGGATTGAGTTAAATGCCGAAGTCAGCAACTGGAGTTGGCGTTCCGATGCGCTTGCAATTTTGCCATTTTTTTAACGCTCACTCGCGCTGCCCTAATCTGCACTCAAACATATGCTTCTCCAACTTAATGTTACCCTTGTTAATTCTACAGCCAGTATCAGTTCTGAATACTGATGAGAGTGATGGCTCACCTGGTGAATGCAGCCAGAGATAAGTCCAAGACACATTGGGTGGCTCAGCTGTATAGGGGGTACAAGGAAGACTGGAAAAATAATAGTGAAGGTGATTTGATTGAGAATAGATAGGTGTTTCTGCAGCGGCAGATGTGAATCTAGCATGGTGTGTTACCTTCCTGGTGCCAGGGTCAAAGATGTCACTGAGTAAGGGAGGAGGGTAAACAGCCAGCAGTCATGGTCCACATTGGTATGAGTGACATAGGCAGAAAGAGGGTTTTGGTCCTGTCGTCAGAATGTAGGGAGCTAGGTAGGAAATTAGCAAACAGGATCCCAAAAGTAGCGATCTCCGGATTACTCCCAATGCCATGCACAAGCAAGTGCAGAAATAGGAGGATAAAGCATATGAATGCATAGCTGGAAAGATAGTGCCGGCTTTAGATTCTTGGGATATTGGAACCGGCTCTAGGAGAGATGGGACCTGTATAGATTGGATGGGTTGCACCTAAATAGAGTCAGGACTGAGTTCCTTGTGGTGCATTTTGCTACTGTTATTGGGGAGGGTTTAAACTAAATTGTCAGGGGTGTAAGAACAAGGAGGAAATATCAGAGAGGAATACCAAGGCAGACAGGTGTTAGATCCAGTGCCCTTGGTTTGTTGGAGGCTAAAGGATCCGGGTTGCACGCTTGTTTTGGGGTCACCAAGTCAGTACAGAGACGGAGAAAATCTGGAGATCGTTGTTAGAATAAACACATGCTGTTTCTTAAGAAACTAAACTTGGCAGCTACACTTGTGTGCTCACAACATAAAACTCTATTCACTCATCAGTGACTTACTCAAGACTCTCTCACATAGAGGTAGCCTGGGGTACTCTGCTATTGGGTATTATGAGTTATTATTGTGACCTTACATTACAACACTTGTCTTAAAGGTATATTACCTATCAGATTACTGCATCCCTCCCCCTTTACTGAAAATACATTTTACAATTTTTCAATATATCAAGTTATTTACACAGATCAATCATTTACAAAGTCAGTGTCTCTGGGTATTTCCTTATGCATGTATAATGCCTTAGATCTACAGTTTCTGAAGTTTGCTTTGGAATCTGCCTTTCTGAAGTCGTCTGAGCATCGGGTCCTTCATTAAGTACCTGTAAATTTGTTTCTTCGACTCTTTCAGGTACAGACAACCCTTCAAATACATTTGTACTCGGTTGAGTTCTTTCAACAGGAGATGTTGATTCAGATATTTGGTTTCTCCTCTTTGTATGTGATCCACATGTTACCTCGATCTCCGATTTTCACGTGGTAGGAAAAAGGTCCCGTTACAGCATTTATTTCACTGAACAACCACACTGTCCTTCTCTAAAGTTTTTCACAAATACCTTTTCTCCTGCATTTAATGTTCTGTGACAATCATGTCCCATTATCTGACTTTGCTGCCTTCCTTCTATCTTCATCCCCCAAGTTTGGTGTAATTAGGCTCAGTCTTGATCAGCTTCAATGAAAAAAAGAACAAAAGTGCAGAGCTTTTTCTGGAGCAGGAAGCAGCCACTGCTAGCAAACAAATTAAAATAGATAACTTAGCAGCAAAGACATGGCATAATAGTGACAGAGGTGGAAGCAGACAACCCTGCAATGAGAAATAGTTTAAAAAGACTGTATGTTTCTTCTGCCATCGAAATGGACACCTCGGGGGACATTGTAAAGAGAGAATCAGGCAGACTTTCAGACAAAAGCAGAAACTCAATGAGATAAACAGTGTTGAAAAGACTGAAGTAATAGATGTTGTTATCTTTTCACTGTATAGTTTAATGGTAGGAAAAACAGAGCCTATTTATGTAACCACGAGAGTGAATGAGAAGCCTCTCAGAACGGAGATGGATACCGGAGCAGCCACTATGGTGACTGGTGAGCATACTTTCAAATACCTCAATCAGGAAGAACGGAAGTTGAATTTAGAAAAAACTGATGAAAAATTAAAAACCTTCCACAGGAGAAGACATACAAATCAAGCGTGAATGCAAAGTCACAGTGCACTATGGAGGTCAAACAGTGAGATTACCCTTGAAGGCAGTAGCAGGTGAGGGACGTCGTCTCCTCAGGCAAAACTGGCTGAGAGAAATTAAATCATCAAAACCTTTTGAGTCTGGGGCTCTGGGCACCAACAGATTCTGAATTAATCTGTATGTCTTACCCCCATACATGGAGTCAGTCTCTCTTACAAGGTACGGCTCGATTTCAGTTCTTCTGGATTCCTTCATTTTTCTTTCACTTTTTACCTCGTTTTTTTTCCATGGCTTTTCGTGCTTTTACTCTTGTTACCAGTTTGTTGGATCCAGTGCCCTGTTTTGTTGGGGCTAAAGAATCTGGGTTGCATGCTTGTTTTGGGGTGACCGAGTCAGTGCAGAGTCAGAGAACATCCGGAGATCGTTGTTAGAATAATGCATGTTGTTTATTTACAAACTAAACTCGGCAGCTATACTTGTGTGCTCACAACATAAAACTCTGTCTTCACGCATCGGTAACTAACTCAAGACTCTCTCACATAGAGGTAGCCCACCCTACTCTGCTACTGGGTATTAACATTATGTGACCTTACATTACAATACTGGTCTTAAAGGTATATTACATATCAGATTACTACAACAGAATACTGCAAAGTATAGATAGTGCCAGAATAAGGAATAATAAGCTAATAGATGAGGTCAGCATAAAGGAAAAAGTAATAAAGTCTAAATCAGGGTTATTGTGCAAATATGTGAATACAACATGTGTTAAATAAAACTGTTGAGTTACAGTTGCAGATTGCCATGTGGAAATTTGATGTTGTGGCCATAACAGAGACCTGACTCAAAGAAGGGCACAACTAGGTGTTAAATATTCTTGAATACAAGGTGTTCAGGAAAGATAGGAAAGGAAGAAGAGGAGGAGGGGATGACAATATTGATTAAGGAGAGCATTGCAGTGCTGGAGAAAGAGGATGTCCCAGAGGGGTCAAGGAAAGAATCTATTTGGCTACAGCTAAGGAACAAAAAGGTTGCAATTACATTGCTTAGTGTTGTCTATAGGCCACCAACTAGTGAGAAAGATGTAGAGGGACAAATTTTGCAAGGAAATTACAGAGAGATGCAAAAATTATAAAGCAGTTATAATGGGGGACTTTAATTGCCTAAATATAGACTGGGATATTTGTAGTGTATGAGAGAGGGGTAAGAGTCCCTAGATTGTGTTCAGGAAAATTCCTGACAGCAATACCTTTCCAGTCCAATGAGAAAGGAGGCACTGAGAGAACTGGTTCTTGGCAATGAGGTGGGCCAAGTGGACTAAGCGTTCAGTAGGAGAACATTTAGGGGACAGTGATCATTATATGTTAAGATTTTAGCTGTCTATAGAAAAGCACAAAGAACAATCCAGAGTAATAGTAATTAACTAGGGGAAACCAACTTATATGGGGTGAGAATGCACCTGGATGAATAAATCGGAGCCAAAGGTCACAGGAAATCGATAGCTGATCTATGGGCTACCTTCAAAGGAGAGATCGTTTGGGTATAATCAAGGTTCATTGCCTTGGAAGGGAAAGGTAAAGCAAACAAAGTCAGAGCTCCCTGGATAACAAAATAGATAGAAATTACGATAAAGAAGGAAAAGTGTGCTTGTGACAGATGTTAGGGAGAAAATAGAATTGAGAACCAGCCTAAATATAGAAGGTTCAGACGGGAGGTGAAAAAGCAAATAAGAGAAGCAAAGGGGGAATATGAAAAGAGATTGGTAGCTAACATAAAAAGCAATCCAATGTCTTCTAAAATATAAAATAAATAGTAAAAGGGTGGCAATAGGAGGGTTAGGGCTGTTTAGAGACAAAAAAGGCAATTTACGCTTGGATGCAGAGGGCTTAGCTGAGGTATTAAATTAATACTTTGCATCTGTCTTTACTAAAGAAGAAGATGCTACACAGGACATGGTGAAAGGGAAGGTTGTTCAGGCACTAGAGAGGTTTAAATCTAATTACGAAGAAGTATTGAATAGGCTCTGCATACTTAAATTTAATAGCGCACCACGACTGGATGGGATGGCTCCAGGGCACATGTGAGTGGAAATTGCAGAGCTGCTGGCCATAATTTTTCAGTCTTCCATAGACACAGGAGTGGTGGCAGAGGACTGGAAAATTTCAAACATTAAACCCCTGTTCAGAAAAGGATGTGAAGTGAAACCCAGCAATTACAGGCCAGTCAGTTTAACTCCAGTGGTGAGGAAACTTCTAGAAACAATAATTAGGGACTTTCACAGAAATGAATATGGCAGCTTAAAAGATGAACTAATCAGGGACATAATTGTTATCGGAGTCTTGGGTGAAGCATTGCCTGACCTCTTACAATCAAGAGATGATTTAACCTTAAAGGTAATTTAACTGAGCAGCTGAGATCAGGAAGTAAAATCAATTGATGATTTGGGGTGAAAGGGCTCAGTAGAGCATGTTAAATGTAAAGCAGGGAGGTGGTCGTACAAAAGCAGGGGAGGCAGGAAGACCATCCATCAACCGTCCCAGTTAACTGCAATTGGGGTGGTGGGAAAAAACACAGATGTAAAAATTGTCCAGCCAAAGAGGCTGAATACCATTTTTGCAAAAAGAAGGGTCACAAGAAGCTTATATAGAATAAGCAAAAATAAAAGCCTTGAAAGGGTGGTAAGGTCCATGAAGCAGAAGATATCAATGATATGAGATGCCTTTCCTTGAGAGATTCAGGGACTAAGCAGAAGCTACTGGAGTGCTAATATCCTAGAAGGGGGAAAAAAGACATGCTTTAACTTAAACAAAGGTGGAGCAGTTTTGGTTCTTTCTGGTGCTGAACCGTGGTTGGAGAAAAGTTCTCTTCAACCATGATGCATAAACCTACACGGGCCAGGAGGTATAGAGCTCAAGATCAAAGGACAACTGAATACAACACTTCAATATAGAGAGAGACAAATTACTGAAACCTTATATATGATCCTAAACCAGAGCTGTTCACTCTTAAGCAGGAAAGCTTGTATCGACTCACATCTGATTTGCAGAGTAAAGAAGGAAGTGAAAAGTCGAGAAGATCAGCCTAAAAACTTCAGCGCTGAATTTCCAGTTATTCACAAGGCTATGAAAGCCGAAAACAGCATACCACATCACTCTACATCCTGAAATGAAGCCAGTGTGCCTTTCTAAACCCATAAAGGTTCCATATCCACCCTGGTCAAAGTTAAAGAAGGAAATTGAATATCTGATGAAGCAAGAGGTTATTTCAACTGTGACAGAACCAACAAACTGCGGATGGATTCCTGTGCCAAAACCAATGATCTATCAGAATTTATGTGGATCTTACCCAGCTAAACAAAGCAGTTGAACATGAAATTCATCCTATGTCATTTGTGAATGGTAGATTAGTAAAATTAAGAAAGAGTTCAACCTCTTTAAAGCTGGATGCTAATAGTGGTTTTTGGCAACTACCCCTCAAAGAGGAGTCCAAGTTGCTCACAAACTTCATTACACCATTTGGGAGATTTTATTTCAATAGACTACCCTTCAACATCATATCAATCAAAAATCTTCCAGATGACAATGTCAAGAACCCTAGAAGGACTGGATGGAGTCCTATGTCACATGGATGATGAACTGTTCCATGGATCCACTCATACAGAACATTACACTTAAGTGCTATAATAAAAGCAAAATATTGCAAATGCTGGAAATCTAAAATAAAAACAGAAAATGCTTGAAAAACTTGGCAGGATTGGCAGCATTTGTGGAGAGAGAAACAGAGTTAATGTTTCGAGTCCAATATGGCTCTTCTTCAAAACTGAACCAGTTCTGAAGAAGAGCCACATTGGGCTCAAAACGTTTAGTCTGTCTCTCTCTCTCTCTCTCTCCTGTTAGGAAATGGAGATAGGTTAAGTAAGTTATATTTGTATTTGTGGGTGTTAGGAATGAGTTTTAGCTTTACAGTTTAAGTTGATTTGTATTTCTGTATTTGTGGGCTGAATTTTCCCCCCGTCAGGGGGGATGTTGATGGGCGGGTGCATACGGGCACTCTTCCGATCGGCGCCCCCAATCGGAGGCACGGCGCCATTTTACATGGGCGGGACAATTAAGCCCCCCCCCCCACAGTGTGACGTCCACAGGGAAGCGCTGTGCGCTCCCTTTGTGGTTGGGGGGGGTTCCCAAAATTGAGAGTGCCCTCTTTCGCACATGCGCATGAAGGAGTGCACTCATCTCCCTGAGGCTAAGTGCTGCCTCAGGGAGATCACCTCTACTTTCAAAAATATTAAAAATAGAAAAAATCTTTTCCCTTACATGTCCCCTCATGTGACAAAGTTTCATGTTTTTTCTGTTTCCCAACAGGGCTCCTTGCCTGCCCGCCAACCTTAAGGTTGGATGGGCAGGTCCTTTAATTACTTAATTGGCCCTGTCAATGGCCTCAATTGGCCAAAGACAGGTCAGTGGGCACACAGCTGATTTTGCTGTGCTCCCGCCTTCCTGAAATTTAAATCAGGTGCGATGATGTCAGGAGTTCCCCCTGATGTCACTGCACATCATTTTACACGTCGGAAAGTGGGCCCCTCCCCCGCTCACCGACTCATAAAATTCTGCCCTGTGTGTTAACAAAAGGGCAAATTGAGTTTAGTTTCACTTTAAAGGGTGCCTTCATTTCTAATGAGTTTTTTATGACTCCTAAGGAGAAGTTAAACAAACACAACAGTAGAAAATTGGCTGTTGCCTAGCAACAGGAGCCCAGAGAGGCAGATCCCTCCCACAGACAAACACAGAAAAACCAAAGAAACAACAGTTTTGAGTTCAGTTTTGAAGGCAGCTGCCAAACAGAAGCAGCCTAGAAGGGGCAGATAGCCAGTTCTTAGCTAAGGTTAGTTGAAAGTAGCTGCCAGAGAGAAACTGCAGCAAAAGCAATAGATAGCAAATCCAAAGCTAAGGAAGTCCCTAAACCTGAGGGAGTGGAACAAAAGAACATTCCAAGCAGACATTCTAGTCAAAGGAAGGACGGGAACCTGGGAAAGGTCTTGTTAAGTGAAGTCAAGAATGAAGGGCAGCGAGAAAGGCTTCAAGCTTCAGTTTCAAAGAGACAAAAACTACAGAAAGCAGATTTAAAGCAAGAACAGCTTTCAAGAGGTCAGAAGGTCCAGGGAGACAGTTGAAGGTCTGTAACTTTTTGCTATGAGCATGGTAAGCAGTGGTGTAATGTTGACAACTGAGTCAGTGAGAGAGAGTGTGTGGAAGAAAGCTTGAATGCATGTGGTGACCCAGGGAAGTGTAATGTCAGGAGAGTTAGAAACCATGGAGGTGAACCTTTGCAGAAGGCATCTGAGAGAAAGCGGAACCTGGGGAGAATATTTCAAAGCATATTTTTGGAGAGTGGAGATTGGAAACCCTCATGTGAAAGATAGAGTTCAGTGAGACCAGTTGGCTCATGGTGGGACAAACACCTGGGGGAGTTGATGAGAGATCCATAGCATCTGGTTGAGATGGCATCTGTCACTTGGTTTCAGAGTGTGGTGTGTCTGACCACAGGCTGCCTATTGGTTTACATGGACTGTGCATTTACCATGAACATTAATGTATAAGATGGCTTTTGTAACTTGTGTTAACCTTACAAATCTGTATTTAACTGTAAAGGTATAGTTGTGGATGAAGGGGTATCGTAATATAATTCATCTTTTCTTGTTTGATAAATGTTTTATGCTTTTGTTAAAAGCTCATTAGCTGACTCCAGTATCTAAACAAACAAATAAAAATTAGGATCTATCAAGCTGGCTTGTCCAGTGATAACCTCAGCTGGGATCATAGTACTCCACAGATGCTGCGAGACCTGCTGAGTTTTTCCAGAATTTTCTGTTATTATTACACTAGACTGAACTGTGTCACAATGCCTACAGGAATTAGGACTTACACTTAACAACAAATGAGAATTCTCACAGCCAACTGTCAAGTTATTTGGGCATATTGTGGATGCATCTAGTATCAGAGTTGATCTACAGAAGACAAAGAGCAGTCAGGGAGTTTCCAGCTCCTCACAATGTGACTGAGCTCGAGAGCTGCAAGCGTATGGTAATCCAAGTTGGAAAGTTCTTGCTCAACCTAACTGTCGCCAAAGAACCATTATGTCAGCGGTCACAACAGCACAATACATGGTGTAGGGAGGAAGAACAACAGAAGTTTTCAGAAAAATCAAAGAGATGCTGATATCACTTCATATTTTAGCTTACTATGATCCAGAGCTACCCACTATCATTGCTACAGATGCACCTTCTATAAGGTTAGGAGCTGAATTTTTAAGATACAGACGGGTGGAAAATGTAGACCAGGAGGATACACTGCACTGGCTAAGACTGAACAGAGATATGCAGTGATAGAGAAAGAAGCATTAGCTGCTACATGGGCTTGTGAAAAGTTTGCTGATTATGTTCTTGGTCTCTACTTCAAAATGGAGACAGACCACAAACCCTTAATGGCACACTTAAATTCTGAAGAGTGAACAAAAATGCTTCCATGAG
Organism: Carcharodon carcharias; assembly: GCF_017639515.1. Classification (NCBI taxonomy): domain Eukaryota; kingdom Metazoa; phylum Chordata; class Chondrichthyes; order Lamniformes; family Lamnidae; genus Carcharodon; species Carcharodon carcharias. Next base: position 128,916,091 of record NC_054471.1, read on the forward strand.
TACAACGATTCAGGCTGAGTATGATGAGGTTTGATGCAAAGATTCCATGAAAACAGCACACTACAGCAAATGTCCCATATCCCAGTGGCAAGATGTGAACAAAATGATGTAGCCCTTGTCGAAGAGGTAAAAACCTTTGTACTGATACCAACCAGCAACAATTCAGTGACTAAATGAAATCGGAGATGGACAGAAATCTGGTGAAGTATGTGCCCGAGTCAGAGAGTGCTGCTTCAAAGGATGGTCAACATACATGTCACAGAATCCGAAACTCCCTAGACTCAGGGAAGGTTCCTTAGGTTGGAAGATAGCAAATGAAACTCCATTATTCCAAAAGAGAGAGAGACAGAAAGCAGGAAACTACAGGTCAGTTAGCTTAACATCTGTTGTAGGGAAAGTGTTCGAAACTATTATTAAATAAGTTGTAGCAGGGCACTTGGATAAGTTCAACATGGTTTTGTGAAAGGGAAATAGTGTTTAACCAGTTTATTGGAGTTCTTTGAGGAAGTAACATGTATTGTGGATAAAGAGGAGCTGGTGGATGTACTGCACTTAGATTTCCAGAAGGCATTTGATAAAGTGCCACATCAAAGATTGCTGCGGAAAATGAAAGCTCATGGTATGGGGATGGCATATTGGCATGAATAGACGAATGGCTAGCCAACAGGAAGCAGAGAGTAGGCATAAATTGGTATTTTTCGGGTTGGCAAGATGTAGCAAGTGCTGTGGCCACAGGGATCTGTGCTGGGACCTTAACTGTTTACAATTTATATAAATGACTTGGATGAAGGGATTGAAGAGATGGTTGCCAAAATTGCTGATGATACAAAGATAGGTAGGAAAGTAAATTGTGAAGAGGACATAAAGAGAGTACAAAAAAAGATATAGATAGGTTAATTGAATGGGCAAAGACCTGGCAAATAGAGTATAATGTAGTAAAATGTGAATATGTCCATTTTGGCATGAAGAATAAAGCAAAGTATATTATCTAAATGATGAGAGATTGCAGAGCTCTGAGGTGCAGAGGGATCCGAGTGCCCTAAAGCATGAACCACAAAAGGCTAGTTTGCAGGTGCAGCAAGTAATTAGGAAAGCTAACAGAATGTTATCATTTATTGTGAGTGGAACTTAATACAAGAGTAGGGGGATTATGCTTCAGTTGTACAGGGCACTAGTGAGACCATATTTGAAGTACTGTGTACAGTCCTGGTCACTTTATTTAAGGAAGGATGTAAATGTGTTGAAAGCAGTTGAGAGAAAGTTTACCAGACTGAAACCTGGAATGGGTGGGTTGTCTTATGAGGAAAGGTTGGACAGACTAGGCTTGTATTTGCTTGAGTTTAGAAGTGAAAGATGCAACTTGAGTGAAACATATAAGGTCCTGAGGGGTCTTGACAGGGTAGATGTGGAGAGGATGTTTCCTCTGGTGGGAGAATCTAGAACTAGGGGTCACTGTTTAAAAATAAGGAATGGTCCATTTAAAACAGAGATGAGGCAACATTTTTTCATTCAGAGGATTATGGGTCTTTGGAACTCTCTTCCTGAAAAGGTGGTGGAAGCAGACTCTTTGAATATTTTTAAGACAGAGGTGGATAGATTCTTGGCAAGCAAATAGATGATAGGTTATTTGGGGTAGGTTGGATGCAGATTTCTGGTTACTATCAGATCAACCATGATCTTATTGAATGGTGGAGCAGGCCTGAGGGACTGAATAGCCTATTCCTGTTCCTTGTTCATATGTTTGTATGCTCGTAGAATCCCACTATCAGGCAGTACTATGGACAGAGTGGACACCTCAGTGTAGTTGATGATTTACTCATCTGTGACGAGAGTGGTCATGCAAAGAGTTCTGAGACTCAATGTACTACAATGACTGCACCAAGGGCATTTGGGCATCACAAACTGTCAAACCAGAGCAAGATATTCTGTTTGGTGGCTAGGTCACTCAGATTCATTGGAAGAGGTGATTTCAAACTGTATTACCTGTACTAGTCATTGTCAGAAGAGAAGAGAAACGATGATGTCATTTTCCTTTCCATCAAAACCATGGGAACATCTTGGGATGGATCTCTTTGAACACAGAGGTAAAATGTTCTTGATTGTAGTAGCCTAATACTCCAGATGAATAGAAGACAAGCGACTGTGGGCTCACACTTCTACAGGGATGTAATTACTGCTTCAGAATATATTTATAACACATGGAATCCCAGATCTTGTAATTTCAGATAATGGACCGCAGTTTGCCAATCAACACTTTAAAGATTTCACAACATCACATAGATTTGTCCATACTCCCAGCTCACCACAATACCCTCAAAACAGTGGTGAGACGGAAGGAGTACTTACAGTGAAAGCATTGCTGAGGAAGAATGATAACATCCAACCTGTGCTTCTGGACTATCGTTCAACCCTGCTCCAAAGTGGTTTAGCACTATGTGAACTCCTTATAGGAAGAAGACTGCAAACTCAACTCTCTACTCTCCCACACACATTCATGCCATGTATACAAGCGGATGACTTGGACAAGATGAGGGAGAAAGATTATGAGTATCATTCCAGCTGGATGAGGAACAATGACAAACATCACAAAGCACATAACCTACCAGGAAGGCCAGTTTGGATCTGAGACCAAGTGTGCTATGGACAAGTAGTTGAACAGGAACCACATCCATGATCCAGCTCATTCAAACTGAAAATGGTATGGAGACAGACCAGATGTGCACTAGTTGTCAACAGAAGCAACCTCCTACACAGTCAAAGCAGTCACCTACCAAACTGAACAGATCAGAGATGTTGCATTCATAGAGAGATCCAGAAGACAACCAGATTGATGAACCCAAGTCATCTACAAATTCCCCTTCTACCCAGTAGAGCTTTAGAAATCACACACACAACTCAAATCCCCAGTCTCTTCCAAAGGGAGCAGAGGACCCATTTGTGTAGACTAGTGGAAATGCCACAGCAGTTGCCTGTCTAAAAAGAAAAGGAATTGAAGTCAGAAATGCACCCCCCCTTCCCCCCCCCACCCCCCCCACCCCGCAGGGGAGATGTAGTAAAATGGGGAGAATCAGAAACTTGGGAAGATGTAGTACAAGGGGTTAATTCTAACTGTGTGATATGCTAATGAGAGACAGTATACATCATCACAGGAATTAATGCAATACCTCATGATCTTACTCCCTTGTTGAACCTCATTGTAAAGATGGAGACAGTGTAAGAGATGTTCCATTAAAATTTATGTTTTCCTTATCTTAGCAGTCTCTGTAAATATTCTGCGTTAGTACAACAAAACCAAGAATATTATACCACACAACAGACTTGTAAGCAAAGCTACAGCTCATGGAATAAAAGGGACAGTAACAACATGGATGCGAGCTCAGCTGAGTGTGAGGAAACAGAGTAGTGGTTAATGATGTTTTTTGAGCTGGAAGGTTTGTGGTGAAGTTCCCCAGGGGTCAGTGTTTGGACCCTTGCTTTTCCTGATATATATTAATGACCAAGGCCTTGCTGTAAAGGAACAATTTCAAAATTTGCAGCTGATACAAAACTTGGAAGCATTGTGAACTGTGAAGAGGATAGTGTACTACTTCAAAAGGACAGAGACAAGTTGTTGGAATGGGAGGACAGATGGCAGGTGAAACTCAATGTAAAGAAATGTGAAGTCATTAATTTTGCTGGAACGAGCATGGAAAGAAAATATAAAATAAAGGGTACAATTCTTGAGAAGGTGCAAGGGCAGAGGGACTTGGGTGTATATGTGCATAATTCATTGAAGATTAATAAAGCATACAGTATACTAGGCTTTATTAATAAGGGTTTAAAGTACAAGAGCAAGGAGGTTATGTTGAACTTCTTTAAGACATTGGTTCGGCCTCTGCTGGAGTACTGTGTCCAGTTCTGTGCGCCACACTTTAGGAAAGATGTAAAGGCATTGGAGGGAATGTAGAAAATATTCATGAGGATAATTCCGGGGATGAGGAACTTCAGTTATGAAGATAGATTGGAGAAGTTGGGACTATTTTCTTTGGAGAAGAGAAAGCTGAGAGGAGATTTGATAGAGGACTCCTGATTTGGTCAGTGGCCAGGGACAGGGGGATGCGACAGTAAGTGAGTCAGGTAAGGGGACCCAGAGGGCAGGAGTGTGAGTCTCTGCAATCGTCCAACAGGTTTGAGGTTCTCCAGCTTGTTTGGATGAGAGTGGAGGCTGCAGGATGGATGAGCAAACTGACCATGGTACTGTGGTACAGGAAGCCATGCAAGTGGTAGTAGAGGACAGTATAGTGAGGGGGATTGACATTGTTCTCTGTAACAAAGAGCAAGAGTCCAGATGGCTTGGTTGCCTGCCCGGTGCCAGTGTTTGGGACATCCGCTCAGGGCTGGAGAGGAACTGGAGGGGGAAGATCCAGTAGTCATGGCCCATGTAGGTACCAACGACAGGCAGGATGAGGAAGGAGGCTCTGCATAGTCAGTATAATGAGCTAGGCAATATATCAAGAAGCAGAACTTCAAAGGTTATAATTTCTGGATTCTTATGTGAGCCATGTGCAATTTGGCATAGGACAAACAAGATTAGAGAAATGGATGCATGGCTCAAAGACTGATGTGGGAGAAGTGGGTTCCGATGGGATACTGGCACCAGTATTGAGGAAAGTGGAATCTGTGCCATTGGGATTGTCTACACCTGAACCATGCTGGGGCTGGTGTCCTCACGAGGGAAGTAGAGAGGGTTTTAAACTGAATAGTAGGGGCAAGGGATCAAATTTGGGAAGATGTAGTAAACCATAGAGTAGAGACAAGCCAAGAGAGACAGGCATTAATATGGAAATGATAAACAGACTGTGGCAGGAAGGGACAGAGAGTAAGTGAAGGGTAAATCAACAGATAAGGCTAGACACTATAAAACTAATAAAAGGACAAAACTAAATGCTCTGTATCAAAACAAAACAGATGAACTGATAGCGCAAATAGAAATAAATAAGTATGATCTGTAGCCGTTACAGAGACATGGCTACAGAATGACATTGATTGGGATCTGAATGCTGAAGGGTACATGACATTTAGGAAGGACAGGAAGTTAAGACAAAATGAAGGGGTGGCTCTGTTAACTAATGATGGCATTAGCATATTAGGGAGGGATAACCTAAGTTCAGGAAGCCAGGATGTAGAAACGGTTCAGTTTGAGATGAGGAGTGATAAAGGCACGGATTCACTTGTGGGAGTGGTGCACAGGCCCCCTAATTGTAACTACACAATAGGACAGAGTATAATAGAACAGACAATGGGAGCTTGCAAGAAAGGTACAGCAATAATCATTAGGGATTTTAATCTGCATATAGACTGGAAAAATCAGATGGGCAAAGGTAGCGTAAATGAAGAGTTCATAGAATGTCTTTGGGATAGTTTCTTAGAATAACCCATTCTGTAGCCAACCAGAGAGCAGGCTACACTTGACTTGGTATTGAACAGTGAGATAGGCTTAATTGATAACCTCCTAGTGAAGGCACCCCTAGGTAGCAGCGATCATAATATAATTGAATTTTACATTCATTTTGAGGGAGAAACAAGTGCATCCAAGACTAGCATGTTAAACTTAAATAAGGGCAGTTAGGAGGGTATGAAAGCAGAGCTGGCTAAAGTGAACTGGCAAATGAGTTTAAAGGATATGTCAATGGAAGTTCGATGGCAGACATTTAAAGAGATATTTCAGAATACACAGAATATATACATTCCAATGAGAAAGAAAAACTCCAAAGGGAGGGCCCACCATCTGTGGTTAACTAGAAAAAGTTAAAGACAGTATCAAATTAAAAGCATATAATTACTGTTACTGTTAATTTACTGTTTAAAAATAAGGAGTCGCTTATTTAAAATACAGATGAGGAGAAATTTTTCTTTCAGAGGGCTGTGAGTCTTTGGAACTCTGAATCTTTGAATATTTTTAAGGCAGAGCTAGATAGATTCTTGATTAATAAGGGGATGACAGGTTAACAGGGGTAGGCAGGAATGTGGGGTTGATGCTACATTCAGACTAGCCATGATCTTATTGAATGGCAGTCTCCAGGGCTGAGTGGCCTACTCCTGCTCCTAATTCTTATGTTCGTTTGTAGGTATTCAAAACCATGAAGGGTCTGGACAAAGTAGATAGGGAGAAACTGTTCACACTTGTTAGTGGGCGAGAACGAGAGGACACAGATTGAAAGCAATTAGCTAAAGGAGCAAAAGTGATATGAAAATAAACCTTTTCATACATTGAGTTGTTAATTCTGGAATGCAGTGCCTGTGAGAATGGTGTAGGGAGGTTCAACATTCAACATTCAAAAGGGAATTAGACTGATATCTAAAATGGAAGAATGCGGGGGTTACAGGAAGAATACGGGAGAATGGCACTAATTGAATTGCTCATTCAGAGAGCAGGTACCATCACGATGGGCCAAATGGCCTCTTCAATGCTGTAATAATTCTGTGATCCTGTGATTCTGCTTCTCGCTCCACAGTTGCCACCTGCCATACTGAGCATTTCCAATGTTTTCTGTATATATTTGATGGAATTTGGCATCTTTTGAGTGAATTTAATTAGGTTAAATAATAATCTCATGAAGTTGTCAACATTTACTATTATTGTCATTCATTCTTTTATTGTTGCATAACAAACTTTAAATGTCTATGCCAGATGTAGCTATCTGGATGTGAAGATAATTTCAAATAACAAATTATTTATTGCTTAAATTTATGATTTTTTAATATATAGCTCTAAAAATTTTATATCACTTTTGAAAATTATTGCTACTTTTCAAGAAAATTTCTAGATAATGTTTTTTAATATTTTTTCCATTGTTTTCGATGCTTACTTTTTAAAAAATTTCATACAAACTCATTCTGCTGCAGCAAAATTATCTTGTAATGGAATGGTGGGTGCTGAATTGAATTTTCTGGCTTAACCGATGTCAGTCCTGCCAATAGCAATCTAATTACAGCCATTCTTAGTCTTTAAAATGTACCTCTGTAAAATATCATCAAATATTAAACTCTAAAAAAGTTCTGATGCAAAATATTTAACTATGAGCCAACTGCACAAACTATAGGGTTTATCTCTTAGCCTGCGGTCTGATGGAAGGTACAGTGTCCTTTTAGCTTTAGCTGAATAACCTGCTGTATATTTCCAGCATTTATTATTATAATAAACCACTTGTTATGGATGAAGTAGCACCATAGACAGCAAAATAGAATTACAGTCAAATAATGCCTAATTTAATTACCTTCCTGCAACTAGAGTCAAATTAAGTTAAAAAAAAAAGTGGCCAAAATCATGTTCTTGTCATTCTTGCCTACTATGTCTACAGCTAAAAGTATAATGTGGCTAATCATACCTTCACTCCTTTCATGTTCCCACCTTCATAGACATATGCATCCAGACAAATTGGTTCACTCCACAGAGTAGAAACTGGTATGTGTTACATCCATTTTTCATGCGTAAACCAGACAAAAAAATCTACGCGCACTGCTAAGTTAGTAGTGCCCAGTGTTTTTAGGCATTCCAGATGGGCTTAATCAGGGACAAAGAGAAAGGCCTCCAGTAGCTAGAGTCATACCTGATAAAAAGAAAGATGGTAGTGGTTGTAAGAGGCTAGCCATCACAGTCCCAAGATATTGCTGCAGGCATTTGTTATAACAACGGTCTGGCCCAAACATGTTCATCATTATAATCTTCCTTGTCCTAAGGTCCAGGGTGGTACTGTTTAGTGACCATTTCATAGTGTTCAACTCTATTAAGAATTGCTCCAATAATGGGGTAGCCCATGCCAATCTGCTAAATTATGGGCTTGAGCTGACATAAGTGGCAGATAAAATGAATATCATATAAGAGCCCAGTAATACCCATCTTGTAGAAGAAAAATCCCAGCTAGTTTACCTTGACCTTTAACATCACCAACATCTTGGGTTATAAATGACCAGAAGCTGAACTAGATTAGCCCTAGTAGGACTATGGTTACAAGAGCAGGGTACTGTCTGTCTACTTGATGACAAATGGCTCAACTCCTGATTCATCCATTCTTCTCCTTCATTTATAAGGCCCAAGTCAGTAATCAGATTGAATACTCACCACTTGCCTGGACGGATGCAACCACAGCACTCAAAAAGCTTGATTCTATCCAAACTGAGTTATTGGCTTGATTCCTTGCTTGATCCTTTACAACCGGGCTTAAATAACTTCCAAATTAAATCCCTTCTAAATTCAAAATTCTTGGACTCATCTATAAATCTTTCCATTGCCTTGCACGATCCTACCAATGCACCTTTACCAGCTTTCCAACTATCCAACTCTTGGCCACTATGTATCTCACCATCCCTGTTTTCCTTATGTGGGTGGAGGACTTCCAGCTATCCATAATAGGAAATGAAAACCTGGGTCTTGAGTCCACAGCTGAAAAAAAACAATTTAGATATAGTACTGTAAGTTTTGTCTGGGACATAAATAAAGAAATGGGACTTCAATGTGTATTGTTGGGTACTAGATATTTGTTTGCTGTTTTGCGTTTAACTTTTTTTTGTAAGCATAGAGCCACGGAGCAAAACTGACTAAAATCTGGCATAAATGATCTCATTTTGATGATGTACTTTTGAGAAGTCATAAGGATGGTTCATCTGGGATGTGAAAGAAACACACTCAAGTTTGGAGGGCATACTCTCAGAGCAAATAAAGGAAGCTAGACTTAATTCAGGAGTCCCTGTGCTGATACTAACTCAAAAAATTGAGGTATTTTATAACAGTCCAGTACTGACACAGCTCATTTCTTTGAGCAATATTATTCAATAACAATATTAATTTTAAAAGTCAGAACCACATATTTACAGGTATCTGCATAACATTAATAGGTACTGGATGGAAAGCTTTTTGTCATCCAGTTCTTAAAAATCTTTCATTGCAACAAAGTAAAAGGATGAAAAGGTGGCATGCTTCAAACATTGTTGGGGTATAAAAGGTACACAACAGAGTTTAATACAACAGCACAATGATCCACCTCCTGTATTAAGGGGACCGGATCGGTGGTGGGTGGGAAGGTGAGGAGCAACCTAATTGGCCTATTTTATGTACCCCGCCCCAACGAAAACACACCCATCAGATGGTCTGTAAAAGTCCCCCTTTTGATTTCATTCTCACCTCATCCTCACCAACCTGCCTGCCACAGATACGTTTATCTATGACACCTCACATTCCTTACGAAGATGAAGTCTTATCTTCACATTGAGGACACTTTCCATTGTGTTGTGTGGCACTACCACCATGCTAAGTAGGATAGATTTAAAACACATCTAGTCACTCTAAACTGGGCAACCATGAGGCACTGTGGGCCATCAGCAGCAGCAGGGTTGTACTCAACCACAACCTCTAACTTCATGGACGGCATAAAAGTAAGAATGTTATGCTTCAGTTATACAGGGGATTGGTGAGACTGCACCTTGAATACTATGTGCAGTTTTGGTCTCCTTATTTAAGGAAGGATGTAATTGTGTTGGAGGCAATTCAGAGGAGGTTTACTAGGTTGATATCTGGAATGAGTGGGTTATCTTAAGAGGAAAGGCTGGACAGACTGGGCTTGTTTCCACTGGGGTTTAGAAGAGTCAGGGGTGACTTGATTGAAGTATATAAGATCCTGAATGGTCTTGACAAAGTTGATATGGAAAGGATGTTTCTTCGTGTGGGCGAGTCCAGAACTAGGGGGCATTGTTTTAAAATTAGGTGCCTCCCTTGTAGGACAGGGATGAGGAGAATTTTTTTCTCTCAGAGGGTAATGCAACTTTGGAACTCTCTGCCTCAGAAGGTGGTGGAGGTGGGATCACAGAATATTTTTAAGGCAGAGTTGGATAGATTCTTGTTAGGAAAGGGAATCAAAAGATGTTGGGGTTTGGTGGGAATGTGGAACACACAAACAGATCAGCCATTACCCAATTGAATGGCGGAGCAGGCCAGGGGGCGAATGGCCTATTTCTGCTCCTATTTCATATGTTACTATGCCCCCCACTTTACCATTACGATCAAGCCAGGGGATTAACACTGGGTCAATGAAGAGTGCAGGAGGGCACGCCAGGAGCAGCAGCAGGCATATCTAAAAATGAGATGTCAACCTGGTGAAGCTACAACACAGGACTAATTGCATGTCAAACAGCATAAGCAGTAAGTGATAGTCAGAGCTAAATGATTCCACAACCAACGGATCAGACCTAAACTCTGCAGTCCTGCCACATCCAGTCATGAATGGTGGTGGGAGTCCATCACACCAGTGCAAAAGATAAGGCTGAAGCATTCGCAACAATCTTCAGCAAGAAGTGCTAAGTGGATGATCCATCTTGGCCTCCTCTGGAGGTCCTCAGCATCACAGGTGTCAGTCTTCAGCCAATTCACTTCACTCCACATGATATCAAAAAAGGGCTGAAGGCACTGGATACTGCGAAGTCTATGGGCCCTGACAACATTCCAGCAATAGTACTGAAGACCTATACTCCAGAACTTGCCGCATCCCTAGCCAAGCTGTTCCAGTGCAGCTACAACACTGGCACCTACCCGGCTATGTGGAAAATTGCCCAAGTATGTCCTGTACACAAAAAAGGAGGACAAATCCAACCTGGCCAGTTACCACCCCATCAGGCAACTCTCAATTATCAGTAAAACGATGGAAGGGATCATCAACTGAGCTATCAAGTGGCACTTGCTCAGCAATAACCTGCTCACAGATGCCCAGTTTGGGTTCCGCCAGGGACCTCATTGCAGCCTTGGTTCAAACATGGACAAAAGAGCTGAACTACAGAGGTGAGGTGACAGTGACTGCCCTTGACATCACAGCAGCATTTGACCGAGTGTGGCATCACAGAGCCCTAGCAAAACTGGAGTCAAGGGGAATCAAGAGGGAAAACTCACCGCTGATTGGAGTCATACCTAGCACAAAGGAAGATGGTTGTGGTTGCTGCAGGTCAATCATCTCAGCTCCAGGACATCACTGCAGGAGTTCCTCAGGGTAGTGTCCTCAGCCCAACCATCTTCAGCTGCTTCATCAATGGCCTTCCTTCCACCATAAGGTCAGAAGTGGGGATGTTCATTGATGATTGCACAATGTTCAGCACCATTCGTGACTCCTCAGATACTGATAGCCAGGCTTGAGCTGACAAGCGGCAAGTAACATTCGTGCCACACAATTGCAAGGCTGACCATCACCAACAAGAGGGAATCTAACCATCACCCTTTGACATTCAATGACATTACCATTGTAGAATCCCCCACTATCAACATTCTGGGGTTACCATTGACCAGAAACTGAACTGAACTAGACATATAAATACTGTGGCTACAAGAGCAGGTCAGAGGCTAGGAGTCCTGTGACAAGTAACTCACTTCCTGACTCCGCAAAGCCTGCCCACCATCTACAAGGCACAAGTCAGGAGTGTGATGGAATACTCCCCACTTGCCCAGATGAGTGCAGCTCCAACAACACTCAAGAAGCTTGACACTGTCCAGGACAAAGCAGTCCACTTGATTGGCACCACATCCACAAACATTCACTCCCTCCATCACCGACGCACTGTAGCAGCAGCGTGTACCATCTACAAGATGCACTGCAGAGACTCACCAAGCCTCCTTAGACAGCACCTTCCAAACCCATGACCACTACCATCTAGAAGGACAAGGGCAGCAGATAGATGGGAACGCTACCACCTGGAAGTTCCCCTCCAAGCCACTCACCATCCTAAATTGGAAATATATCGCCGTTCCTTCGCTGTCGCTTGGTCAAAATCCTGGAACTCCCTTCCTAACAGCGCTGTGGGTGTACCTATACCACATGGACTGGTTCAAGAAGGCTGCTCACCACCAGCTTCTCAAGGACAATTAGGAGATGGGCAATAAATGCTTTCCTAACCAGCAATGCCCACGTCCCATGAATGATTAAAACAAATTCTTAACCCACCAGAATATCATAAGAACTATTGAGAGAATCCTCAGATGTAGCAAGGCAAGTCTCATATTAGACTGCTAGGGTGCTTTCGAGACAGATTTTTTAGCCATTTTAGTGAGTGTTTTTCTAATTAATTCTTAAGAGATTGAGTTGTGGAGGATAAGCGCTATTTTTCTGAATGTCGCTGGTCTGAGTTGCTAAACATGGGAGTGTTTCTGGACTTGCTATTGAGGATTCCAAATCAGAAAGAAGAGCAGCAGCATGAAAGGCAGCAAACATCTGGGCAGGTTTCAACAACAGGACAAAGGAGCAAATGGCCAATTTGGACTCAGCAAGATCCCACAAACAGCGATGCAATAATAACAAAGTAATCTGTTTCTCAGCGTTAGTTGAGAAGTAAATATTGTCCAGGACATTAGGGAGAATTCCCCTACTCTTCAAATTAGTCCATGAAATCTTTGATACTCACATGGGAGGGCAGATGAGGCATATCATCTACACGCTCAACCCATAGATGGCACCTCCAGTTGAGCAGCAGCCTCAGATTTTGTACTCAAGTTCCTACATGATAGATCTAGCAACTGTAATAATTTGTGTTCGCTAAGCTTGACATACTTAGCAAAATAAGTTTGAAATGTGAAAGAAGACTATAAAATCTATCAGCAAAAACACATTTAAAAATTATTTTTGCCTTTTGTTAAACTGCAGAGATCCAGAACCAAAATACATTTTAACTCATTTAACTATTCCCCTGAGGCTCTTCAACAGGTGGTTTATATTTTGCTATAAGTAACAGATATGCTGTGCGAGATGGAAAATTTTAGTGAAAATTTCCATTCCATAAATATTGGTTTAATCTCTAAATCAACAGCTTTGCTTAAAAATATGAAAAAGCGTGTCAACTAATTACACCTTTTATAGTTCAATTTCTTGTGCTGATTATGTGTCATGTTGAATTAATTTCAAATTCTTCAAGGCTAAAATAAATGTTTAGCAACATGTGTAATTTTTATTGGCAAATATCTCACATGAAACTGGAATTGTTAATTTTTGACTAGAGTAATGCTTACAAAGCATAATATATAGAACTCAAAACAGATGTAGAATATATCCAGTGGCTGAATATTACATTGCAGCTGTGGTGATGGTATGGTGCAGTGGAGCCCCAACACACTGTGGGGTTGATCTTGACATTATGAAATGGGTGATAGTGACTTGGAAGACTATTATAGAATCAGGAGGCAGACAGGTGGGTAGAATATTAAAAACAGTAAAATTGACAGCTTGAAAGGGGTTCTAACAGGCCAACTTCATCATTTCAATCCAACATGTTAGGCTGTGAGGAACGAGGCCCAGGAGACTATAATGAATGCTGTATCACCAAATGTATCATCAAAAAGCTATCAACATACACTTCTGGTGCCTGGACATTTATGGATGTGCCCTTCAGCAAGCTGCATCCAGGGTTTCTAGCATACCCATGGCTCTACACAATCACTAGCAGTGAAGTTTGGGCCTGCAGTAGGAACAAGATCTAGGGTGTCAAACTCTAGGTGATTCTGAAACAGTGAAGACAAAGAGGCAGAAGGTGACTCGGGTAATGCACCCACCAACAACATACACTGCTGCTTGGAATGTCCAGGATTCCTTCAAAATTGTGAGGTTCACTTCCAAGTGCGCCTATCTAACAAGCAAATGTAAAAGCCATTTTCTCTCTTTTTATCCTCTTGTCAATGTCATTAATAGAAATCAGACTGCAAAACAAACAAGCATTGCTTTCATAGCACCCCCATTTCTGATTGTCAATTTATGCCTTCGCATATATCACCATAGAAATGAAAAGGCCACTTGTTATTCAATAAGCAAGAATGGCAAACATGGAAAGTGGTTTAAAAAAATTAAAACTTATGTGCTTCATATAGACTAGAGAAGATAACAATCTAACAACGTGTAACATACCCATGTGTATCCCTTTCTGCAACTCCAAATCTTTACTATTTCCATTTCCTACTGTTGATATGTGGTACAAGCGCTAAGACTTCAACAGAGTTAGAGGCAGGCTGCTCAGAATCTTGTTCTGGCTGCTGAGATGCTCTTGACTGCCATCCTTTGGATTTTGGAGTACATGAGACCCCTGCCAACGACTTTTTCATCAAGAAACAAGGCAGCATGACTAAGCACAGAGGGGAATAACAAAGTGGAAGAGCTCTGAGCCAACCTCCACCTCCATGTCTTTTCTCTCGATCGCCCCTCTCATGCCTCAGTTGTACTTCCTTAGCAATGACCTAGGGAAAAATTTACTGCCGATCAGCAGAGCAATGTAAGGCCTAGGGATCATTTGTCCCATTTAGGCGGCATTCAGAATATGAAAACCATTAATAAAGGTCTCCATGCACTGGTGTGATTGCCTCATGCAGTTGGTCACTCTTTCCATGAAGGCATCCTTAAAAAGGCCTGTGATATCATACCTCTCATGTTTGAGACAGGCTCCTCCAAACTCTCTGTAATCATGCACAGTGTGCTTTGAACAACAGCCAGTGCAGTGCAGTTGCTTGTTAAATATCCTCTTCATTGATTGTCTCCTGGTACAGCATCTGTGTCCAGTTGAGTAAAGTTTGGACAATCCTATGTCCTATAACATAGATCCTCCACAATAGTCCCTGTTCTATTCTGGAAAGCAAGTTGTTAAAGGATAGTACTGGAACCAAACTTTACTCAGTTTTACATTTATTTACAAAGCGAAATATAACAAGCATAACTCGTACACACCACAATTTCAAAAGTGTCTCTTTATATGTGCTCAAGTGAAACCTCAAATGTCCTCCACTTGCATATGCACAATTAATTAACAATTAATATGCAATTAACTGTTCCTGCCACCAACCATGTGCTTTTACATATGTGTGCATTGTGAGTTATCTACTATCTGTTTAATCCCACCGAAGTCTGAATAACTGTTGCACGGTTCTACATAAGTCTTGTGACTGCACACTCAGAGGGAGTGAACTCTTCTGAGGAGTCGTCCTCATGGAATACCTTGACCATCTCCTGCTGAAAGATTCTGTGGGAGATAAAATAGAGGAATGAGTACTGTGCAGGTAGGAATAGCTGAAGTTTCCATTAATCACATAATCATACAAAAGTCAATCTTGACACCAAGTTAACATGAGTGAGTATTTTATGCCATGCAGCTGTCTGGTATTTAATATAATCACCAGGAGCTGGGAGGCTCTCATCTCTGCATCTCCAATAGCGAGGAATGCCGACATTCCAGTGATCCAGTGCCTCCTCCTCTGCAGCTATTAATTGAGAGTTGGCTGGAGGGCCACCTTCAATTCTCTGCCTCTCAATGCTGCCTCTGTTCTCCTCTCCTACAAGGAGGGTAAAAATATCTACGAGTGAGAGTAATGACGTGTTCACCTGATGGATGTAGAACATTTGTTGATGGTGATTATGAGGGACAAACAAGACATTGAAACATAGAAACATTGATGACACAGAAAGAAGCCATTCAGCCCATCATTCCTGTGCTGGTTGAAAAGGAGCTAATAAGCCTAAACCAATTTCCAACTCTTGGTCCATAGACTTGTAGGTTAAAGCGCTATGATTTCTAGTTATTGTTACTCTATTATATAATTCTGAAATCTATTTGCAGATATACTCCTCTGTCTGCGATTTAGTTGTCTATAGCATTAAGCCTCAAACTTGTTCAGTTGAAGAACTCCTTTTCAAATTGATTAATAATTACAGACCCCACACCATGTGAATTAAAATCCTACACAATACTCATAATATTCTTTACATGTAACACTTTCATGTTTTAATAGCACTTTTAAGAAAACAGATATTTACTTACAGACGTAAATCAGATGAAAGTACATACTTCTCACTGCAGAATCTATCTATCCTTGGCATGAGCACAGCAAGAGCAGGAGTCCAGAAAGAGGAAAGCAGTAGAGGAGAAGGGGATGAGCAAGAGCAATGGGTAAGCACAGCATGGAATGGCAGAAGCATATGGAGAGCAGGAGCCTGGAGAGAGCAGGAGAATGAAGAATGCAGAAAGCCAGTGAGAACATGAACAGAGAGAGAGCAGAAGCCTAGGCAGAACAGGAGCTCAGAGAGAGTCAGAGCACAAGAGAAAGGAGAAAACTGAAGAGAACAGGAGCAGGGAGAAAGTTAGAGCACAGCCAGAGCAGGGGCCTCACATTGACCACGTCACCCACTTGCCAGCCTTGTGTTGTGGATCTGCTGGAAGGTCTCTGTGGAACCCCAGATGTTCATAGTCCCTGGTTTGAGAACCACTAGTCTATAGTAGACATCTCGCAGAAGAACAACTCCCATTCTGCTTCTTAACTCTAGCCAAATAGATTCTTTCTATGAATCCTCAACCATACCAATTC
Source organism: Carcharodon carcharias (assembly GCF_017639515.1). Classification (NCBI taxonomy): domain Eukaryota; kingdom Metazoa; phylum Chordata; class Chondrichthyes; order Lamniformes; family Lamnidae; genus Carcharodon; species Carcharodon carcharias. The sequence continues at coordinate 128,932,436 of NC_054471.1, forward strand.
CAGGGCAGTAATAGCAATTTTCGTCAACACTGTCACCCAACCCCTCTACATTTTCCTTCCCTATTCCTCCAGAATTTGTTGTAGCCAGAAATGCTAAGATCACATTCCTACCTATGTTTGAGTCAGGTCTCTGTTATTACTACTGATCATAATCCCATGTGGCAACACATGCCTGTAGCTCGTACACCTTATTTATCAACCTTTGTGCATTTACACACATATGCTCCAAGCTCACTTCCATCTGCTTTGTATTTCCCCACTGCTTGATCCTCCTGCTTTCCGGACAACTCTTTATTCTAATGAACTTAATCTCTCTCAATTCCCTATGCATCTTGTCTCTCCTCTCTAATGCTTGGTTGTGGTTCTGCTCCTCCTGCCAAGTTAGTTTAAACACTTCCCCATTGCACTAAGATAAAAGCAAATGCTGCGGATGCTGGAAATCTAAAACAAAAACAGTAAATGGTGGAAAAACTCAGCAGGTCTGGCAGCAACTGGGGAGAGAGAAACATAGTTAACATTTCAAGCCCATATGACCCTTCTTTAGCTCTGACAAAGGGTCATATGGACTCGAAACGTAAACTCTGTTTCTCTTTTCTTAGATGCTGCTAGACCTGCTGAGTTTTTCCAGCATTTACTGTTTTTATCCCCACAGCACATCCATCCCAGATCCATTCAGGTGCAATTTGCTCATCTGAACAAGTTCTCCCCTGACCCAGATTTGGTCTCAATGCCCCAGAAATCTGAAGTCCTCCCTTATGCATTATTTTTTCTCGCCATTCATTGACCAGCTTTAACTTTCTGTTCCTTTATTCACTAGCATATGTCTCTGGGAGTAATCTACCTTTGAGATCCTGCCCTTTAGTTTCCTCACTCACTCCTGAAATTCTGTAAGACCTCAATCCTTTTGCTTCCTATGTCACTGATTCCAAAATAAATCAAGGCTGTCCCTTTCCTACTGCAAAATGTTCTGCGCCCATTCCATGACTTCCTTTATCTTCACACCATGTGAGACTTACCTTGACAATTGCAGAACTGTCTTGTAGGAAGTAACCTTTTACCCTTGACAGGTTACTCTATGGCTCAAACATGAGAATTACGAGAAATAAGGAGACAACATTCAAAGCTCAATTAAACACCAACGACTTAACTTGGTATTCCTACCAATCTAATAAACAATACAATTCACTCATTACAATATACCCATTAGTCATACATACATTACAAGGAATCTTACATACATTCAAAAGCGAGTGGTCAGCCTCCTGCCGAGCATTCTTTCTATCAGCTGAACAAGCTACTTTGGTTTAGCACTGGATCACCTTCTTGCTACAGTTTTATACCCTTTTTTCCAAGGTGGCTGGACGTTTCATGCAACAGTGGAAGGCAAACTAAGAAAAATTGCAAATATCGCCTGTTCCAGCTAGGAAGGAGCCCATGTGTTAAAATTTATGGTCATGGTCACCTTCACAGGCACTGCAATGCTGTCTTCACTCTGCTCTGAGGTTGCTGTTGTGGCTGAAGCAGCTGGCAGATTTCAGCAAGGATATCTTTAGTGAAGCGGAGACGCCTGACACATTGTTCCTCTTTGAGATTCAGGTAAGAGAATTTTTTGCTGAACACCATGCATCCTCCATGTAATTTCACAATTCATATTCATGGCCAACCCTTTGACCTTACCATCTCCAATAGCCTCACTATTCCAATAGCATCAAATACAGATAAAGCCATCTCTGAGCACTTCCTTGTGCTCTCTACCCACATTCCCCTTGCCCCACCCAACCCTAAATACTTATATATTTAACACTGGTAAAACTTTCTCCCTTGTCACTGACAAAATTTCAGCTGCCTAGCCTTTGGCCCTCGATACCACAACATTTCTCCATGTACACTGCGGATGCTGGAAAACTGAAACAAACACAGATAATGCTGGAAAAGCTGAGCAGGTCTGACAGCATCCGTGGAGAGAGAAACAGAGTTAACGTTTTTTTAGTCCATATGACCCTTCTTCAGAACTCTGAATAATGGTCATACAGGCTCAAATTGTCAACTCTGTTTCTCTTTCCACAGATGCTGTCAGACCTGCTAAGTTTTTCCATCATTTCTGGGGAACCCCTACAGAACTGCGGCCGTGACAGGACACCAGTAGGTGATATGGCTGAACAGACAGCACAATGGACAAAGTGGGGGAGTAAAAGTGATCCTCCCATGACAATGTAAATGAGGTTACTGAAGTTTACCTGTGAGAAGCTAAAGCCAAATGAGGCTTGGTCAAGGGAAATAGCTAATTCAGAGGATCCATTACGATGGGTTGAGGGGTGGACTGAGTCATCCCAAAAATGAAAGAAGATAGAAAAGGCAGAGTGGCTATGTGGATACGACCATCAACATCGTAAAGATCAGTGGTAAGATATTAAACTCAGGCAAGAAGTAGAGATCCTGAGGAAACAAGTCTCAGTCAGGGAAGCGGTAGTTAACTGATGAAGGAACTTGAGGAGTTAGAGACAGAAAGGACCATAGTACAATCAGAGAATGAACAAACCATGATCTATTATCAGCGCCAGGTCTGTAAGGTAGAGGAAGAGAGATGTGAGTGTCAGAGGTTATATTACAGGCTCAGGACTTGAAGGCTGAGTGTGAGGGTATGAAGGTGGATTTGGTAAAGGAACAGAACAAGGACAAGGTGCCTTTTGAAGTAGAGAGGTCGTTTAATAAACAAGTCCAGACACTACTCACTGAGTGTCTGGAGAAGGAGGGACAGAAGTTATGTTCATTCAAGAATGGAAGGAGCAGAAAAAGCTAAGAGCTGGTTTTGGTTAGAACAGTTTATTGTGCTGAGAAATGTGGCAAAGTTTTTTAGGAGTCAGAGAATGTAAGATACAGAGCACGGAGGGGAATTGGGAACATAAAAGGGAAAATGGGCAGGCAACAGGTACTGGTCCCTGCTCAGATGAGAAGAGATGAGCATCTTGTCAGAGACCATGGTGCAGCTGTTTGCATAAGGTTGACTTATAAGAGAAACTTTGGGGTCATGGAAAATGGTTAGAGGAAAGTAAGAAATTGAGTTGATATGCCCACAGTATAGTTAAAATGCTGTATGAATGGTAAAAGAAACCTTGTGTGTACATGAGTAGATTCAGTTTCTGTCTGTGTGTTTTAATAGAGTGTCTTGTTTGAATTTGTGTATCTGTGCTTCAGTGCCCGTCAATGAATGGATGTTGGAAGGGTTAAAGCCAAATGTGTTGTACACTTCTGCTGAGTGAGAGAGAGAGTGGGTCTTTGTCTCTTTGATTTCTCTGTGTGTCTGTAAGCCAGTGTCTGTGTCACTTAAAAGTTGCTTAACTTCTTGTGGTCTGTTTTCGTATGTGGTTTTCAAACAGTTGGTTGTTTATTGTGGGTTAAAGTTGTAATATTGTGTGAGAACGTGTGTGTGATAAAGATTTTGCGTGGATGAGCACGTTTTAAAATTTCTCCTGAAATTGTGATATAAAAGGGAGGTGTAATTAGTGAAGTAACATTGTCAATGTTTGAACCTGCAGTCATAATTACTGGCCAGAATCATGATTCCAGGGTATTTTGATAAACTTGTGGGAATTTTAATCTGGATACGAATTCACACATGTGAGAGCGAAGGTAGTTTTAATGTTTGGTAGGGTTGATTGGAATCTGAGATATTTGAAGTGATCATGGCTAATCCTAATTGGATTGGTCTTGGGTTAGAAACTTGTTACAAAGTTTAACGATTTGGGAATTTTCTCCCTAGAAAAGGGAACATTTTGAGATTGGATACTGCTAATTGGAACTTGAGTTCAGACTGCCAAAAGTAGGGGAAGTAAAAAAGAGAGCTTGGAATTTTAAACAATTGAAAGAGTAATTTAAAATACTGACTGAGGGGAATGTTAAGAAATCTAATCAAGTGTGTAAAAAGATATGAGAATTCAAAATGTAGAAACAGCTTTTGTTTTTCTTAAATTTATTTGTATTGGGCATTACAACATTTTTAAGTTTCTCAATTGTCAGATATTTTTGGACAAATTAACTAATTTTGCCCTGACAAAATGGATCTTTTGTGCTTTTCTTACAGGCAAACTGCAAGTAACAAGATCTGCAGTAGCTTTGACAAAATAGTCATGGACTAAAGACTTTTTTTAAAAAAGGAAAGCTAAGAGGAATTTGGTCTTAACCCATTCAGGCCATTGGTTATTTCCCAACCAAAGTGCTTGAGAATGGGAAATCTGATGTAAACGCATTGACCAATGAGTGTCAGACTTTTCAAAACCAGTAAGTCTGGGCACAAGAATTTGGAATTGATTAATTAATTTTAATTCATATGGGTTGGTACATTTTGAGGGAAAGTTATCTGAAATTCAAAGGGATTCTAGGAAAACAAAAAGGCATACACAGACCATCTGGATGGTTTCTACAAATATTAAAAGGGGTTTCTTTTGATGAAGAAGTGAATTAAATATTACAAGAAATCTGTCTGCCCAACAAGACTGTTATTTGGATTTAGGACAATTTTGAGATGTGAAAAACACAGAAATTGCAAGACCCCCGGGTGGGAAACCACAAGATGGATACAGATGGAGGGAGAGCTGGAGGATCTTTTAAGACCGTGCTCGATGTAATTTCAATGATATTGAGTGAGGTGATCTGTAGGTCAGGAGTGTCACACCGAAAGGGGTATCAATCTAAGCTTATATTATTCAGAGATCACATTCAAGTTACAATGGATAAGCTGTTTCAGCCCAGAGAGATCAGCGATACTAGGGATGGATTTTGGCACTGATATTCCGATCCATCCCTGGATCTGGATTAATCCTCATTTTTTGTTATTTTGCAATTCATTATTGTATTATATTTACTGTGTGACTTGAAAAGACATAGATGTAAGAAAGCCTGATGTCTGTATGATTATATGCAACTGCAAAGAAAGAGAAAGGATGTTGTAAAATAGATAACTGCTTAGATAAATACGTACGTAACTTAGTTAGTTATGGGGGAAGAAACACTTACAGTCACCCATGGTTGACAAAAAACATGTGACCGAGCAGTAATCTCTTATTTTGGGTATGATACCCAAAACTGGTAAAAGAGGTGAAGCTTTCACAAAAACATTATTATACTCTCCAGGAGACTAGTAAAATGGGAGATGAGATCAGGGAGATAGTGATCCCGACTTGATGGGATATTGGTCTCAAGATCGAAGCCCCCCTTGGATTTGAATTGTATCACATGTATTCGTAATTGTACAGTTAGTTGTGGTGTTATATCTACTTATATTATCATGTAAATTAAAACACAAGGCAAAACAGGTGAGATTAGAGCAGTTATTTAAATAAGGATTCGGCTTGGTGGGTTTAAATGTATAAATTCTGTAAAAAATACAAGGTTTGGTTGGGGCCTGCAATACCTCATCACAGCAGAAGATTCATCAGCAGTAATATCTCATTTAAGGTATAAAAGAGACGTTAAAGGGGGAATATGAAGGATCAAAATCCCTTCCAACTGGGAAATTTATGGAACATAATTTCAACCCCACAGACATGTTTTGACCTCATGATTGGAACTATAACTTTCAAAAAGATAAGCTGCAGTCAGCGGTACAGGGCTGGGCAGCAAGGGGTTAATTCAGACATTTAGTGAAAACACAGTGACCCATCAGAAGGGTTTGGACATTGACCAATATGATCAAGAAGTCTGATTACCCAATGCAATGACACAAAGGACATATCATCAATACAATACACTCAATGAGTTATTCAACTGCCACAGACAGTAGTACTGGAATAGGGTCATCCAAACCCTCATTAACTTTGGAGCCAGGTGCTGTTACTGTGCTGTTAATGTGCCACCTCAACCAACAGGAGAATTGCTCATACAATGAGAACTAATAATATTTGTCTGGATACATCTTCCATGGAAAACCCTGTATTGTTTCAACCAGCAGGAGCTGATGACATTTGTGTGCAATCAACTTAATGGAAATTAGAACAACTGGAAATATGTTTTGACATGGCTGACTTAAATTATTATCTGGGCAGATCTGAGCATCTGGGCTGCAATCGGAAGAAGGGTCGAGTTTGGTCGCCTCGACTCAGGCCTACCATCAATACCAGACAGTCCAGCTGCGTTGGGGATTCTAAGTTTCAGCCATATCATAGTGGTATTGGTCTAAGGGTTTTGTGAAGGTTTGGGGTGAAATCTGGATGTTTTCTGCTGGTAACTTGTAAATTATTTCAGCCATATCTTGGTGGCTTGGTCTGAGGGCTTTTTCCTTAAGATTTCAGGACAGGACATGGTGTTTTGCCTGTATTTTTATAAGATTTAACCGAGTCGTGGTTTTGTACTGTGGGGTTGTGGGTGATACAATAAAACAATTGTGAAACATCAGAAGAAATTTGTCTCGCTGGTCATTCAGCTCAAGCCATACACTTGTGAATCTGGTGTCATGAACCTGAGTGTGGGAGGGGTTTCTGAGGGGAAAAGGGAACCCCTACACACGCAATCTCCATATTTCTTAATTCCATTAGCATTCAAATGTCTAACCATCTCTGACTTGAATATATTCAATGGCTGAGCATCCACAGCCCTCTGGGATAGAGAATTCCAAAGATCTATCATATTTTGAGTGAATGAATTTCTCTTCAACTCAGGTCCTAAATGGTTTAAATGGCTCTGATACTGAGACAATGACTCCTAGATCTAATACCAGCCAGGGGAAAACATACTCCCAGCATTTACCCAAGAAACCACTTCAGACTTTTAAATATTTCAATGAGGTTTTTTCAATTCCAGGGAATAAAGGTCCATTCTATCAACATCTTCCCACTGCTCAATCTTGTCATGCCAGGAATCTGTTAATTGTGTGGAATTTTCCATTAATGAGACTAATTGCGGTGGCAGGCAGTCTCGGCAGCGCCTAACCTGCTGGCCAGAACGGCGGGAACCCGTGCCCGATTCCGTGCTTGGAAGGTTATTAATTCTTCACAGGTGTGTTTTGGTCCAAATCACCTGGTGGGTCGGGAGTGATTCGTCCGCCTGCCATCAGGTGGCGGGTTCAAAGATCTGGGCACTATATTTAAAGGCCATTCTGACACATAATCTCACTCTCTCCAGCTCTCCAGAGATGTTTTGCAGCCAGGAGAAGAAGGCCGAGAGCCTCAAAAAGAAGGCAGCAAACTGCTTCACCCACCAGGCCTTGATCTGAGGACGACAGGCACACAGGCAAGCGCACTATCCCAGGGATGGCTGCAGGAAGTGCAGCAGCCTCACCTCTCCATCATGGGAGTCTGTCACAGAGCAGGTCAGTGCTGCTGGCAACTGCGCCCAAAATGTCATCCAGTGCAGGAAGAGGATGAATGATCTCATTCGCTCTGTCAGGGTAAGCCATTCTTCAACTCCCTCCAATATCAGACTCTCAATCCGGCATCATGCACTCAAATGGCCACTCTCTTCAGGGATCTCACACAACCATTAGTAGGGGACATATATCAACACTCATTCTCTCACCAGGACTTTCACATCACCAACATCCCATTTCCACTCACACTCACACTCCATCCTCTGGCCCTTCTGGGGAGGACTCACCACACACAGGGGACATACATCTTACTCAGTCTCTGCTACATCCCTTCTGATCACATGCTTTTCTTTCTTCTTCACACAGGCCAAGCTGGCGCACAACAGGCATGAGAGAGCGCAGACTAGGGGAAAGACGGCCAACATCATTGCCATCACTGAGTTTGAGAAGGCTTATGTTGAGCTGACTGGAGGGGAAAGGGTTCGCTCCTGTGGGGAAGGGGAGATCGACCTCTCCCAGCAATGTAGTATGGATCACAGCTCCATCATTTCATCAAATCTTGACATTCAAAATGAGTCACATGCGGTATTATCTAGCTCATGCTCATTAACTGCAACTCTATTTTCTATTTTCTAGGCACCAGCTGATCAAGGGCCCCAAGCCAGTCTAGCAACAGTGCGAGCCCCAGACAATGTCCTAAGAGGAAGCTCCAGAAGAACCATCACAGAGCTCATATGCCCCCTCTATCAGCTCAGAGACACACATGTTGATGGGGCATAGCTGCAGATTAGGCTTGGGCTACTTTCTGGAGAACACCTCACTGACACGTCCCCACAACAGTCACAGGCCGAGACAGCCTAGGTCTTCGGCACTCGGAGGGCTGCTGGAGACCAGCCACTTGCTCAGTCCAAGTCAGATGATGAGCCTCTGGAAGCAGCCACCAAATCAATACTGGAAATGCAATGACAGGCGGCGGAACATCAGGCAGAGATTTGATACTCAGTAGACTAGAGCAAATGATGGAGGAGTCCGTCTGCGTTCTATCTGATCTCGGGCTCCAGCATGCAAGTGCCTCGAGGTCACCATGGGCAGGCTGGTGACCATCATGGAAACGTTGGTCCAGCGGGTCTTGCTGGATTTGAGCTTGGCCCTGAACTCAATGGGCACACATCCTGGTGGCCGCCATCAAGATGTAAGCAACATGGGGATGAGGCACCATGACCTCCCTATGGATGCACCTTCTCCTTGTGGAATCAGGGCATGGCCCATGGATGCCCAAAGAGAGGATGTGTGTCAGCCTGACACCCCAGGGGCCTCCTCTCAGGACACTCCAAGGGTGTGTAGCCGCTCACAGCCCCTCTGCCTTCGACCCCATCCACTCCAGTTTCTCAGGCCGTTGAAAGCGCTTCTGCCCTTGAGCAGAAGACCCTTATCAGGCTGCGGCCCTCCAGGTCTTGGGCCACTAGAGGACCTCCACCAAGATCATCAGACATCAGGACGTAGCAGTCAGAGGTTGCCTCCACTTCTGTTGTGGATGTCGGGGTTGCACCCGGGCATGGCGGTAGGGTTAGGAAATGTACGAAAATTTGATGTTACTTTTGGGTCACGGGTGTGCTACACATGTAATGAAATTGCACTTTTATGAATACATTTGATGGCTATGTGAATGTTTTTGGCAACTGAATGTGTTGTGATTTTGTACATTGGAATTGGAAGGTTTAGCCTTCCTCCCACTCAGTGATAATGTCCCACTGTGAGATTTACATTCCGGTATGTCAACATCAGTTATATTGGTCTCCACACACTTGGATGAAGTCAGGGAAGTGTTTTTAAATCTTTATTGGAAGTGTGTGATGTAAGCTTTCCTAACACTTCTTCCTCAAGGAGCACCACTGAGTGAGGGCAGCTCATCAGCATTGATAATCTAGAAACATCTGTGTCTCCTCCGTGGTAGTGGCAGAAGAAAAGACATACACGGGAGGAGGAGATCCCTAGGTATGTCCACATCTCAGTCACAGCAGTGTTTACATCATTAGATGGCGGCAAAGGCTTCAAATCTTCTCTCGCATCATTCTTGTTCCTAAGTGGACTCTCAGTTCCCAGAGTGAGCTCACTCACAGGGCCCCATGGACCAAAGCAACGATCATGGCTTGGCGATTCATGAGGCCAGAACCCTAAGTGTGAATGTAGACTCATTCTTGCTGCAAGTGGATGGACATCCCCTGAGATGAAAGAAAATGGCATTGAGAGCTAAGAGAGATGAAGCCATGTGCTCTCACTTAACTTTACTCTTCCTGGGACTCGTCAGCCATTAGTGTATCACGGGCACGTCTCCCACGTCTTCCTTCTTCCATGGCATGATCATGTTTATACTGACCCTCAGCAGCCTCCTGAGGTTCCTAGGCCCCTGGATCATCATCCTCTGAGTTCTCATCCTCCTCCATTTCAGTCTCTGGCAAAGGTTCATCTCTTTGCTTTACCAGATTGTGAAGGGTACAACACATTGCGAAGATGTGGGAAACCCTATCGGAAGTGTATTGGAGTGAGCGGTCTAAGCATCTAAAATGCATCTTTAGAAGCCCTATGGTCTACTCCATAAGGAAGCATGTGGACCTGTAAGCAGCTCTCCTCTCCTCGGAATGACTCTGAGGGTGACACATTAGTGTCACCAGACTGCATTTCAGTGGTACCCCTTATCCTCAAGCAGCCAGCTCTGCAGATATAATGGCCCCTCAAAAATCTCAGGCACTTGGGAGTGACTCAGGATGTAGGAGTCAAGGCAACTCCCAGGCTACCATGAACAAATGTGCAATATGTGCTTCCAGTGATCACACACTAATTGTACATAGATGGAATGATAGCCCTTGTGATTTATAAATATTAGGGCCTGCTGCCATGCAGCCTGTTGTTATAGAGTTGATCTTCAGACAATTTTTCTTAGTTGAAACATTTAACTTCATTTGCAAGACAGCAGCAGCAACTACACATGTGCATCAAACTCCATAACTAAACAAGGACTCCCGCCTAGAGGTTGCCCGTGCTGCTAATTGATTGGTTTACACAGATCATGTGATCTCACAACACTGGATTATTCTTAAAGCTGCATTCCTACATTTATCAGAATTTTAATTACTACACTCATCCCCCTTTAACTTTTCTATACATTGTGTATTTACAGGGATATTTATCTCATGATATTACAATATTTACACAGATCATGAAATTACAAGTTCAGTCGTTCAAGTGGTTCCCTGATCCGTGTGGAACATCGTAGCTCCACAACTTCCAATTCTTTTGCAGGAACCGCATTCTCTGGAACTGCATGAACGTCAGGTATCTCATTAGGCACAGGCAGTTCAGTGTCATCCACTCCGACACTGACATCAGGCAGGTATGCCCTTGACTGAGCAAATTTAACAGGATCCACAGGTTCAACAATGGTAACAGGTGGAACATAATTTTGTTGGGGTATCTCCCTTGTTCTTAAATGATCCACATGCCTACGGGTGATTCGGCCCTCCAATTCCACATGGTACGACATTGGTCTGGCCATGGAGCTCCCTTTACCAGGTAACCATTTTGGTCCTTCACCGAAATTCTTTACATATACTGCTCCTCCAACAGTAAATTGTCGCTCACAACTATGCAAATCATGAGTCGATTTTTGGTTCACTTGACTTTTCTCCACCTTGCCCTCCAAATTGGGAATTATCCGGCTTAGTCTTGTTCAAAGACGGTGCCTCATCCGTAATCCTGCAGGTGTTGCTCCTGTGATCATGTGGAGGGTTGCTCTGTAGTGAAATAGAACACAAGAAAGTTTGTTGTCCAATGAATCACCTGGCAACTTCTTCATTCCCGCCTTAAAAGTTTGTATTCCTCTTTCCGCCACTCTGTTTGATGACGGATGGTACAGTGCAGTCTTCACGTGGTTGATACCATTGAGGCTGATAAATTGTTGTAACTCAGTGCTTGTAAATGCAGTTCCATTATCTGAGACAATTACCTCGGGCAATCCATGGATGGTGAAGCTTTTGCTTGGTTTTCCTATAGTAGCACCTGACGTTGGCGACTTTACCTCATAAATGTCTAACCACTTGGAATGAGCATCTATAATCAGTAGAAACATGGTTCCAAGAAAAGGACCAAAGTAATCTATGTGCAATCTCACCCAGGGTCTACCATGGGTGTAATGGGGCTGCCCCGGCAACTTTTATAGCTGTTGACACTGACACAGTGTTTTACCACATTTTCAAGATCGTCGTCCATCCCCTGGCATTGAAGATAACTCTGTGCTGTCATCTTCATTTGGGAGATCCCTGGATGGACACTTTATAGCTCTTACTGGAAGTAGTTCCCTTTCTTGTGCAGGAACTACTCCCCATGTACCCCATAATAGAATACCATCTTGACTGCTCATCATGTGTCTTCAGTTGAAAAACTGCTTCAATTCAACAGAGACTGGTTCCTGGGACCAACCATGTAACACTTGGTCTCTCACTTGAGACAGGACTAGATCATGAATCATCCAGTTTCTTATCTGCCTGGCACCGACTGGTGAGGAATCTAGAATATTCATCACAAATACGAGCTCCTGTGCGATTGGAATATGTTCATCATTCTCTTACAAAGGAAGGTGACTTAGGGCATTGGCATTTAACTATATGAATCCCTGGTCTATGTACAAAGGTGTATTCGCGTGCTGCCAAAATTAGGGCATATCTTTGTATTCTTGCAGAGAGGGAGGTATAGTCTTTTCCTCGCTAAACAGACCTAAAAGTGGTTTGTGGTCTGATAATATCGTGAAGTGTCACCCGTGCACTTATTGGTGGAACTTTTTTACACCAAAGATAATCGACAGACCTTCCTTGTCGATCTGACAATATCATTTCTCAGCTATGGTAAGTGCCCTGGATACATAGCCTATCGACCTCTCTGTACTATCACCCATTTTGTGAGATAGTACCGCTCCCACTTCTTGGGGAATGTATTGCAGGGTAGCACCAATTCCTTCGTCTGGTCATAATGTACTAAAAAATTTGAATAGTGTAAGAGTTGTTTAACTTTCATGAAGGCTTCTTTTTGGGGTGCCTCCCAAGACCAATGTTTTTTTTCTTAGCAGTGAATGTAGAGGGGCTAGAACTGTAGATAAATTTGGTAGAAATCGCCCACAATAATTTATCATCCCTAAAAATGATTTAAGTTCAGAGGTGTTCTTGGGTGCAGGTGCCTCTCTTATTGCTTTAACCTACTCTTCAACAAGGTGTAACCCTTGGGCATCTACCTGGTGGCCCAAATAAATGACATTTATTTGAAAAGTGCATTTTTCCTTCTTCAGGTACACTCCTGCTTCTAAAAATTGTTTCAGGACTTCCTCTAGATTAGTCAAGTGTTCCTTTTCTGTGAATCCAGTTATCAGTACATTGTCCAGGTAGACCACAACCTGAGGTAATCCCTGTAGTAAGCTCTCCATTGTAGTCTAAAAAATGGCACAGGCCAAGGAAACACCGAAGGGCAGGAGTGTATATTTGTTAACCCTTTGTGGGTATTTATGGTTACAAATACCCAGGAGGCGCATCTAGCTCCATTGCTGATATGCGTGACTCATGTAAAGCTTTGTATACGTTATCCCTCCTGCTAGTTTGGTGTATAGGTCTTCAGTCTTGGGAAAAGGGTGTGCCAACATCAGGTCGCTTTGGACCTCCCTGCTCACCATTGATGGATGGGCACCTAGCTGGGATATTGGGTGCCCAATCCATTTCCCACATGGACACTGACCAACTGGTGCTGAGGTCATTGCACCCTGATGAGACAGATATATACATCATGGTGCCCTCGCCTTTCGATTATCAATGGGGATTCCAGGTTCGAGGCTCACATCAATATAGAGACAACACTGGAATGGTATCAACAATCAACATTCTCACCTCAGTGCACTGTACTCTTACCTTCCTCTGGCACTCCAACCTCACTGCAGCTGCTTAACTGAGGTGCATGGTGCCTCTCCAACTCCAGGGCCTCCTGCTTGTATCATGTGAGGATGAGGAGGTGAGGGGATCCCCCGCTGGTCTCTGACCTCTCATCATTGTTACGGGATGTTTTCTGCTGAAAGGACAGAGGAGCATTGATTAATTCCCACTCTACCTGCAGCACCATTGCAGCCTGGCCAACTGAGGAACACCTTGCAGGGCTCAACCAGTTCATGACCCTGGAGCCACAAGGCACTCATTCCAAGTAGCCAGGGCTCACCCCCTTGACCAGCTCCTGCCTCATTGATATTTGGCACTCACACTCTAACACCTCTGAGGTCCACAAGATGATGGGCAGCTCTTAACTGTTCTGCAAAATGACCCATGCCAACCTGGTACTCACCCTTCCTGATCACAGCAGATCATTGAAGCGCTTCCACTTCATGTGTACCTCACCAGGTCCTGGCTCCTGACCCTGGAGGCCACCTCCTACCAGGCATTTTTGGTGAAGTGGAGGGGTCTTCCTCCTCCCTTCCCTGGAGACAAGGGTTTCTCTCCTCATTTCCACCTCTTCCATGAGGACTGCGAGGCACTCGTCGGAGAAATGTGGAGCCAACAGCCCCGCTGGCCTGCCCTCCCGTCCCGTCAGCTGTGTCCAGCTGCTACAGTTTCCATTGACAAAACTTCTGTGTCCTTCGGTGGCAGCCTTCCAGAGGCTGCCGAGGCCACATTTGAATCAGCCACTGGGTCTCAATTGGACCCAGCGGACATCATGCCCCCGTCCCCCCTGCGCGCTCATTCCTAGGCCGCGTATCACGTTGGACAGGCCTTAATTGGCCCGCCTGTGTAAAATAGCGGAGCACTGCCGATCGCAGGCAACCATTGGTTTCCCAATCGCCCCCACTGATCCCACTGCCAAGGGTAAAATTCTGCCCATTATTTCCATGTTGCAGAAAGTTATTTTTTAATTTAGTTGCTAAGCTGTTTCCTCTCAAGTTTTGGTTAGCAGGGGCTGCCTCCCACTTCACAGCAGAATCCCAGCTTTTCAAGCCACTTTCAGCTGACTGTTCCTGCCTGACAAGTCCCTTGAAATGCTTGTGAATCCCTTACAGCACTTTCCATCACCAGAACTATTTCTAACGCTTTCTCAAAATCAAGGTTCACTTCAGCAAGCAATCTTCTCTGAATAGTGTCTTCCTACACGTCACATACTAAGTGATCTCTGAGCATGACATTCAGAGTTTCATCGAAATCAAAATATTCTGTTAATTTTTTAATTTTGCCACATAGGTAGCAATTGTCTCCTCTGGGGCTCTATTCCGTGAATTGAACCTGAACCTTTGCATTGTGGCTAAGGGCTTGGGTTCAAGATGTCCCTTAACAAGATCTGCTAATTCACTGAAAGTCTTCGAATCTGGGGTACTGGGGGCCACCTGGCTTTGAATTAAACTGTAGGTCTTGTTCCCCACAGATGCTCAGGAGAATCACTCTTCTCTTTTCCTCCCCTGTGATTTTAGTTGGCTTGAGAGAAGAACACAAGGCATTCTATATATTGAGGCCAATCATCTGTGGCTGGCTCAAATTGATCGATTCTGCCAAACTGTGGAATTTTGGATGAGTATATCTGCTTTTATTTTTGTTGACGTAGATACTAACAGTCGCTGCGTGAAGTGCAGCACTGAATCTGATTTATCCTCATTGCCAGTTTGTTATACAGTTGATCTTCAGACAACTTTTCTTAGTGGAAACATTTAACTTTATTTACAAGGCAGCAGCAACAACTACACATGCATCAAATTCCATAACTAAAGAAGAACTCCTTTCTAGAGGTTCCCCATGCTGCTAATTGATTGATTTACACAGATCATGTGATCTTACAACACAGGATTATTCTTAAAGCTACAATCCCATGTTTATCAGAACTATAATTACTACACCCATATAGCCACATGGGTGCAGCCTATTGCACCCTGCACTGTTGCAAAGGTTCAGGTTCAATTCACGGAATAGAGCCCCAGGGGAGACAGTTGCTACCTATGTGGCAAAATTAAAAAATTAACAGAATATTTTGATTTCGATGAAACTCTGAATGTCATGCTCAGAGATGACAGCCAAGCCAGTGAATCTTGCAGCCTGACTATCTTCATCCAGAGCAAACCTGACATAATGATGGGCCTTCCTGTAAAGGGCATCTATGACTTCCTTTATGCATTAGTGTTTTGCAGACTGAAAGATGCTGCACAGGTTCCATGTTGATCCTTGGAAAGTAACAGAGGCCAAGAAATTTAGCTCTTGCTCTTTGCTTACATTGTCCCGAAGAACAGCACTGTGCTGGGGTACTCATGCAGGCCTCCACTTTCAGACAGTGACCAGTACTGGGGAGTGCAGGGGCCTCCTACTCTCGGTGGCTGGGGCCGTTATCCTCAGGACAGCACTGCGCAGTCGTACTCATGCAGGCCTCCACTTTCAGAAACTAGCTCTTCAAACGGGGGTGAGTTGTGAGGCGAGGATGGAGTTGATGAACATGAGAGGGGCAATGGGGAGGGAAGGCTGTAGAATGGCAGTCAGGGCGAAAGGCGAACATGATTGTGGTCATCTTCAAAGCCACTGGTAGGGGGTACCCTCCAACTCTACTTGGTGTCAGGTCTTCAAGAGGAGTGTAGCATACGTGATTTACCAGAGCTCGGGACAAATGCAGACATGCACAGCGTTGCCCCTCGCACATTTGTAGATCTCTGATGTGGCATATTAATGACCAATCAGTTGCTCATGGTCAATGAGTGGATGCCCTTTGACCCGTTAGGACTGTCAAATCTGGTGAACATGTGACAGGCCTTCATTGATGGAATGCCATATATGATCCAGCTGTGCTTCCCTCAGTATTGGCTGCATTCCCAAATTCTAAATTCCTATGTGTTACCCTTGAGATGCAGCAGCTGCGATGTGAAGTCACTGAGTTCTGAGTAGCCCTTTAACAGTGCTAATGAAGCCATTGGCTTTCAGTGGCTTTCATTCCTCCCTTCTTTCTAAGCAGACTCCTGTTCACTCGCTCCTGTGGTAACAGGTGGTTAGAGGGTAACCCAGAAAGGCCCAATCATGTTCGCTTTTCGCCCTCACTGCCATTCTACAGCCTTCCCTCCCCATTGCCCCTCTCATGTTCATCAACTCCATCCTCGCCTCACAACTCACCCCCGTTTGAGGAGCTAGTTTCTGAAAGTGGAGGCCTGCATGAGTACGACTGCGCAGTGCTGTCCTGTGGATAACGGCCCCAGCCACCGAGAGTAGGAGGCCCCTGCACTCCCCAGTACTGGTCACTGTCTGAAAGTGGAGGCCTGCATGAGTACCCCAGCACAGTGCTGTTCTTCGGGACAATGTAGGCAAAGAGCAAGAGCAGATCAGCCGTACAGCCCCAGCAGTGTGATGTTCACCGCAACAAGACCGGCGGAGCACTATGGCAGGCAGGCTATATATGTTGTACCCACCTTGAAGTTACGAGTGAACTGAGGTTCGAATTGTGCATGCCACCCCTTTTCAAATGGGTTTGAGGCCGATGTGATTTCCCGCTGGTGTGACGCAAGATTGGAAGGCCTGACAAGATTCCAGCGAGCAGCTGTTAAATGAGCATTCATGAGACGTTAACGAATGCAAATGGCGTTCACGGCACTAGTCTGCGGGATAACCAACCCACCATAAACCCACCATTGGGAGAATTGCAAACTCTTGTTATGCCGGCGGATTTTTGACTTTTTGCCTGCCACTCAATTCTCTGCTCCCCCCACCGCCACGAAACCCGCCGTGGGCTGGATGGGAAAATTCCACCTATCTTTATTGTGCTCCCTCGAAGGCAAATATAAGGAGACCAAAACTCTACACAGAACTTCAGGTGTGACCCTGATTCAAATAAAGTAAAACTTCTTCAGTCAAATACTCGAATCCTTTGTAAGAACGGCTAACATACGATTTGGTCTCCTCATTGTGTCCTGTACCAGTGTGTGCTAACTTTCTCTCCTATCTTCTCTCATGCCCTCTCCAAGCTCATCTTTTCCATGAGAACTGCCTCCTACTCTCTTGCCCTATTCCAACTATACTACTGACCACACAACCTCCTTCCTAACACCCATGTAAGCTAATATATTTAACGATTCTCTCTTCTCAGGTCCTCTATCCCACCCCTTCAAATCTGCCATCCCTCTGCTCAAAAAAAAAATGCTTTGACCCTTCCATCCTTGCAAATTACCGCACTATTTCAAACGTCTCTCTTCTATCTTAAGTCCTTGAACATGATGTCATCTCCCAAATCCATGCCCACCTTTCCCAGATCTCCATGTTTGAATCTCTCCAATCAAGGATCCACCCGCCAGCAAACCAACGCTTATCAAAGTCAGAAAAACACCTAATGTGACTGTGACAAAGGTAAACTATCTCTCCTTATTCTGTCTTCTTGAACCATCTGCAAACTTTGACATGGTTAGCCACATCGCCTTCTTCAAACATCTCTCCATTATTATCCAGCTGGGTGGGGCTGCATCCGCCTCTTTCCATTTGTATCTATTCAGTATTAGCCAGAGAATCAACTGCAATTGTTTCTCTTTCCACTACTGCAGTTACCTCTGATGTCCCCCAAGGATCTATCCTTGACCCGTTCCTATTTCTTATCTATATGCGCCTCCTCAGCAACATCATGCAACCATTCCTTGACCTCTGTTCTTTGCTTCCTGCCATCGGATCAGCAATATAGCATATGCAAATTACAAAGAAATTATATGTTAACCACTTTTTGGCAAACCATATTGGTGCTTCACCAATGATGCCTATCAAAAAGAGTAGATTCAAATTAAAACCTACAGGAAGACAGCAGGCCCTCAGTAGATTAGTCCCAGGGTGATTTTAAATGCCTTCCTAGATTCTGCTGCGTGGGCACGATTAAACCTCTGCTTTCCTCTCCCCTGTTTCATTGAGCAATCAATTCTGCATATTCACCATTCTCTGTATGATGTAAACAAATCAAAACTGCCTTCCAAAACGATAGTTATATCCCCAGTGATTCAACATTTAACATATCTGGGAAAATCAACTGTTTGTAAAGACAGAGTAATTAATAAGATTAATTAATAATAAGACAGAGCCCAAGTATCCCCTTG
Source organism: Carcharodon carcharias (assembly GCF_017639515.1). Classification (NCBI taxonomy): domain Eukaryota; kingdom Metazoa; phylum Chordata; class Chondrichthyes; order Lamniformes; family Lamnidae; genus Carcharodon; species Carcharodon carcharias. The sequence goes on from NC_054471.1 coordinate 128,950,843, forward strand.
CCCCTGTGTTTCAGCTACTATTGTAAGATTTTAATTCTCTATGACACTTTTCATATCACAAACTTGTTTTCAACATTCGATTCAGTTTATTGTAAAAGTTCTAAGAAACCTTTGGTCATGCTTCATGATGTTGATAGGTAGCCATGCATTCTGGATCCAATATACTCTCACCAAATAATAAATTCCCTGATTAGCAGGTCAAGATGATCCATTTTCTTAAAACATGCTTTGTAAGCTGAAGAAGTCTGAGGTATAAGTTTTGTTATTTAACCACTCATGGTAATAAAACCTGAGTTGCTGGCAAAGGTCAAGTGGCCCATTTCCAGTTATTAAAATGATCCATGTGTCATTAATTGGATGATTTAGTGCATTACTGACAGCAATATTTTAGCATTTTGGGCTATTGCTATGAAACTATTATATCTAAAAATTTAAGTAACTATTTTTTTAATAGATATTTAAGGGGCAGTCAATGCTGTGGAGCCGACCAAAATCAGACATCAAGATCATAGCAATTGTGAGCTATTTTAAATTGAGCACAAGAAAAATAAACAGTTTTTTCTTAAAATTTATGATGTTGGTTTAAAGCAAAAATAATATTTAATCTTTAAAATATTTGCATTCCATTTACAGAAAGGTACAGATAACAAAGTGATTACTTATCCTGAAGTCTGGGGTTAGACTGTTTACTTTTATATATGCCAGAATCATTCTTAAAAAGGATTTGGTTCAAATGCTGCATTAAAATCAGTTTTGAGCTTTTTCAAAATCACTTTTTTTAAGCAAAGCAATTTCTCATAGGACTGAATTTAACCCCTTTCTTTGCCTTAAATATTGGTACATCTTTCTGTTTGAATAAGCATATTGTGGTTAAAATTGGTCTGTATAAGTAGCAAGAAACATTTTCATCAGCAGCCTTGAGACCACACCCAGGATAGAATTTTACAGTCCGCTGCTGGCAGGTTTGCAGGCAGGGGCACCCATCCTCGGGTAGCCTTCCCGCTGTTTACCCGCCTGGTCTGAATTGTCTGAAATTTTACAGAGAAGGTGGGTGTGGCCTGGGGCAGCCCGCCTGTCCTCGCACCAATTGAGGCCCTTAAGTGGTCAATTAATGGCTGCAATTCTGAAGCCAGCATGAGGAAGATTGGAGCCTGGCCTAAATAGCCAAGTGGTTATGGTACTGGGTTTGTAACCCCAAGATCAAGAGTTCGAACTATGCCTGATTTATCCCAATTTGCCTCTTGCGGAGGAGGTTGTCGGGATTGGTTCTGCGCGGGCCGGGCATCGGGGTGGTCCTTTCGGCTTACGCCGATGACGTGCTCCTTATGTTTAGTGACCCGGCTGACCTGCGGAGGATGCGCGAGTGCCAGGAGGTCTACTCTGCCGCTTCTTCTGCCAGGATCAACTGGGGTAAATGTTCTGGACTCCTGGTCGGTCAGTGGCAGATGGATCCCCTACCCGAGGAGCTCAGGCCTTTCACCTGGAGCAGGACCAGCCTCCTCTACCTGGGGGTCCATCTCTGCCCCGCTGAGGAATCCTGGCCGGCAAACTGGCAGGAACTGGAGACGAAAGTCACCGCTCGCCTGCGGCGCTGGACAGGACTGCTCCGAGTGCTATCTTACCGGGGTCGAGTTCTGGTCATAAACCAGCTGATCGCCGCCATGTTGCGGTATCGGCTGTTCACTTTGACCCCTCCCCCGGACTTTGTCACAAGAATCCAGAGATTGTTAGTCGACTTCTTCTGGGACAAAAGATTGCACTGGGTCGCTGCCGAGGTTCTGAGTCTCCCGCTTAGGGAGGGTGGTCAGGCGCTAGTGTGCCTACGCACACAGGTGGCGACTTTCCGCCTTCAGACCCTGCAGCGATACCTCTACGTTGAGCCTCCTCCTAGATGGTGTGCCCTGATGACGTATTTCTTCCGTCAGGTGCACGGCCTGAATTATGACGTGCAGCTCCTGTTTATAGAACAGCTGGGCCTCGGTGGCTCCTTGCAGGCGTTGCCCGTCTTTTACCAGGACCTGATCAAAGTCTGGAAAGTGGTCGCCTCGCGACGCAGCTCTCCCCCGTCAGGAGTAGCGGCTATCGTCAGAGAGCCGCTGCTCAGGAATCCGCCCCTCCGTCCTTTTCAGTGGTTGGCGGAGAGGAGGGCTGTGGCCGCAGGGGTGACCAGGATCGGGGACGTGCTGGGTGGCGGAGGACTGGGCTGGATGCTCCCGCAGGAGTTGGCGCGACGCGCGTCTGTGAGTGTCCAGGTCGCAGCCGATGCCATCCAAGACCTGAGAACGGTCGTGCTCGGACCCGACGTTATTTTGGGTCTTGAGGTGGCACAGGTGCGCGGTGGTCTTCCGTCTGAGCGTTCCCCTGTTCGGACGGAATTCCACATTGGCCCCAAGCCCCGAACCCTCCCTCGGGTGCTGGTGCCCCGCAATATGAGCCGCCTCGGGGACATGCCCTCTGTGCCTTTTGGCACAGCAAAGAGGGGCTTTTTGTATGGACTGCTGCTGCACACCTTCCATTTTCTCGCCCTTGTCCGTCGACCGGACACGCCCTGGCGTGCCTTGTTGCCGTCCGGCGGCGGAGGCCCTCGATGGGAGGCCCTCTACGGAGGTGTCCTCCCCCTTTCTATCGGGGACCTGGGTTGGAGGGTGTTGCATGCAGCAGTCCCTTATAATAAGAGGATGCATAGGTTCACGGACTCTCAGGACACATGCCCTTTTTGCGGTCTTGTGGAGTCCGTGGACCATGTATACATAGGGTGTTGTAGGCTGCACTCCCTTTTTAGTTATTTGAAAAACCTTTTATTGATGTTTTGTTTGCACTTCAGCCCCACGCTCCTGATCTATGGGCACCCGGTGCGGAGGGGGGTCGGGAAGGAGGAGGACCTCCTCATGAACCTGCTCCTGGGCCTGGCCAAGTTGGCCATTAACAGGTCCAGGCAGCGGGCGATCGACGGGGGAGTCCCGCCCGATTGTTTGTCCCTCTTCCGCGGCTACGTTCGCTGCCGGATGTCCCTGGAGAAGGAGCACGCGGTGTCTGCTGGCACTCTCGAGGCCTTCCGTGCTCGGTGGGCACCGCGGGGACTGGGGTGTTTTGTTGACCCCTTTAATCACATTTTGATTTAAAGTTTGTAAGTTTCCTTTAAACTTTGTTCTTGGTTTTCCAGCTGACATGAATTAGGGGCTGTGCCTGATTTATCCCAATTTTGTTGATTTGGTTTTCATTTAAAAGATTATCAAGAGTTCAAATCTCACAATGGCAAACTATAAAACAATATAACTTCATCTGAATAGGATCAGATGGAAATGAGTTTTGGTCCAAACGTTTCTCGCTGGGCTCCTGAAGGAGATGAAGGACTAAAAAGTCCTCTTCTTCTTTTTAATTACTTAAGGTGAAGGTTTGATGTACCTTTGACAATGAAGACGACTATAGCCAGCCTCAACATCCGCAGCAGCAGGGGCGCACAGCGCAGGTTCCAGAACTTCTCGGTCCTCAGGGACGGGAAGTATGCGTTGTGCTTCCTGCAAGAAACCCATACCGTTCCGGGAGACGAAGCCATGTGGCTCCTGGAGTGGCGAGGGGGGGTCTACATGAGTCACCTGGCCTCCAATTCTGGCGGGGTGGCTATCTTGTTGGCCCCGCATTTTCAGCCGGAGATCTTGGGGGTCAAGGAGCCGGTGCCAGGCCGGTTGCTGCACCTGACTGTGCGTCTGGGGGGGGGCGGTGCTTCACTTTGTGAATGTGTATGCTCCCCTGGGCACGCAGCAGCAAGCGAGCTTCTTTGAAGAAGTGTCCACTCATCTCGGCTCCATCGACGCTGGCGAGTGCATCGTCCTCGGGGGGGATTTCAATTGCACCCTCGGAGTCCGGGACTGTCACGGTACCCCGCACTGCACGCGAGCTGTGAGTAAGTTGCGGGACCTGGTCAGGTCCTTCGACTTAGTGGACGTCTGGCGAAATCTCCATCCTGACTCCAGCGTGTTCACCTTTGTGTCACCTGGAGTCGGAGCGTCCAGACTCGACCGCCTTTACTTTTCGAAGGCGTACGTGTCCTGCGTTCCGGCTGCTTCTATACAGCAGGTTCCGTGCACGGACCACCGTCTAGTGTGGGCGGAGCTCACTTCGTTCTGCGCTTGGACGGGGTCCGCGTACTGGCATTTTAACAAACTGTTGTTGGAGGACCAGCGGTTCCTGGACTCGTTCCGTCGCTTCTGGGCCGGCTGGAGAAGGAAGCGGGGAGGCTTTCCCTCCTTGAGGCTATGGTGGGACGTGGGCAAGACTCACGTCCGAGTTTTCTGTCAAGAGTACGCGAAGGGGTCGACAAAGAGACGCAAATCCAGGGTCGAGGAGTTGGAGAAGGAGGTGCTCGACCTGGAGGCACATCTCCGTCAGCCCGACGCGGACCCGGCCCTGCGGTCGGTGTACGATGAGAAGAAGGGCGCGCTGCGGGACCTGCAACTGGTCGGGTCTCAGGGCGCGTTCGTGAGGTCGCGGATCTGTTTCCTTAAGGAGATGGACCGTGGCTCCCCCTTCTTCTACTCACTGGAAAAAAGGCACGGGGTCCGTAAGCAGCTCTTTACGCTGCTGGCCGACGACGGATCCCTTGTCTCGGATCCGGAGGGCATCAGGGACATTGCCCGAGATTACGACACTGCCCTGTTCTCTCCGGATCCGTCCAGTGAGGAAGCTTGCAGAGTTTTGTGGGAGGACCTGCCGCAGGTCGGCCCGGAGTGCGCCGGAAAGCTCGATTCCCCTATAAGACTGGGGGAGCTGACCGGCGCACTCGACGGTCTTTCTAGGGGCAAAACCCCGGGACTAGACGGGCTGACCATGGAGTTCTTCAGGGCGTTCTGGGACGTCTTGGGGAGCGACTTTGCGGGGGTCCTGGGGGAGAGCATTGCTACCGGGGAGATGCCCCCTTCGTGGCGCAGGGCCGTGATTGCCCTGCTGCCGAAGAAGGGGGATCTCCGCCTTCTGAAAAATTGGCGCCCGGTCTCCCTCCTCAGCATGGACTACAAAATCTTCGCCCGAGCCATGTCTTCTCGGCTCGGCACCGTGCTGGACCACATGATCCACCCTGACCAGTCCTACACCGTCCCGGACCGAACCATTTATGATAACATCCATCTGGTCCGGGACATCATCCACCATTCCCAGAGGGCTGGTCTGTCGAGCGCCTTCCTGTCTCTCGATCAGGAGAAGGCATTCGACAGGGTGGATCACGAATAGTTACTCGGAACTCTGCGAGCTTTCGGGTTCGGGATGCATTTTGTCACCCGGATCCGACTTCTGTACACCGCCGCGGAGTGTCTAGTGAAGGTTAACGGGTCCTTGACGGCGCCCCTTTGCATTGGGAGAGGGGTACGTCAGGGCTGCCACCTGTCTGGCCAGTTGTATTCTATTTGCGTGGAGCCTTTCCTGCGCCTCTTGCGGAGGAGGTTGTCGGGATTGGTTATGCGCGGGCCGGGCATCGGGGTGGTCCTTTCGGCTTACGCCGATGACGTGCTCCTTATGTTTAGTGACCCGGCTGACCTGCGGAGGATGCGCGAGTGCCAGGAGGTCTACTCTGCCGCTTCTACTGCCAGGATCAACTGGGGTAAATGTTCTGGACTCCTGGTCGGTCAGTGGCAGATGGATCCCCTACCCGAGGAGCTCAGGCCTTTCACCTGGAGCAGGACCAGCCTCCTCTACCTGGGGGTCCATCTCTGCCCCGCTGAGGAATCCTGGCCGGCAAACTGGCAGGAACTGGAGATGAAAGTCAACGCTCGCCTGCGGCGCTGGACAGGACTGCTCTGAGTGCTATCTTACCGAGGTCGAGTTCTGGTCATAAACCAGCTGATCGCCGCCATGTTGTGGTATCGGCTGGTCACTTTGACCCCTCCCCCGGACTTTGTCACAGGAATCCAGAGATTGTTAGTCGACTTCTTCTGGGAAAAAAGATTGCACTGGGTCGCTGCCGAGGTTCTGAGTCTCCCGCTTAGGGAGGGTGGTCAGGCGCTAGTGTGCCTACGCACACAGGTGGCGACTTTCCGCCTTCAGACCCTGCAGCGATACCTCTACGTCGAGCGTCCTCCTAGATGGTGTGCCCTGATGACGTATTTCTTCCGTCAGGTGCACGGCCTGAATTATGACGTGCAGCTCCTGTTTATAGAACAGCTGGGCCTCGGTGGCTCCTTGCAGGCGTTGCCCGTCTTTTACCAGGACCTGATCAAAGTCTGGAAAGTGGTCGCCTCGCGACGCAGCTCTCCCCCGTCAGGAGTAGCGGCTATCGTCAGAGAGCCGCTGCTCAGGAATCCGCCCCTCCGTCCTTTTCAGTGGTGGGCGGAGAGGAGGGCTGTGGCCGCAGGGGTGACCAGGATCGGGGACGTGCTGGGTGGCGGAGGACTGGGCTGGATGATCCCGCAGGAGTTGGCGCGACACGCGTCTGTGAGTGTCCAGGTCGCAGCCGATGCCATCCAAGACCTGAGAACAGTCGTGCTCGGACCCGATGTTATTTTGAGTCTTGAGGTGGCCCAGGTGCGCGGTGGTCTTCCGTCTGAGCGTTCCCCTGTTCGGACAGAATTCCACATTGGCCCCAAGCCCCGAACCCTCCCTCGGGTGCTGGTGCCCCGCAATATAAGCCGCCTCGGGGACATGCCCTCCTTGCCTTTTGGCACGGCAAAGAGGGGATTTTTGTACGGACTGCTGCTGCACACCTTCCATTTTCTCGCCCTTGTCCGTCGACCGGACACGCCCTGGCGTGCCTTGTTGCCGTCCAGCGGCGGAGGCCCCCAATGGGAGGCCCTCTACGGAGGTGTCCTCCCCCTTTCTATCGGGGACCTGGGTTGGAGGGTGTTGCATGCAGCAGTCCCTTATAATAAGAGGATGCATAGGTTCACGGACTCTCAGGACACGTGCCCTTTTTGCGGTCTTGTGGAGTCCGTGGACCATGTATACATAGGGTGTTGTAGGCTGCACTCCCTTTTTAGTTACTTGAAAAACCTTTTATTGATGTTTTGTTTGCATTTCAGCCCCACGCTCCTGATCTATGGGCACCCGGTGCGGAAGGGGGTCGTGAAGGAGGAGGACCTCCTCGTGAACCTGCTCCTGGGCCTGGCCAAGTTGGCCATTAACAGGTCCAGGCAGCGGGCGATCGACGGGGGAGTCCCGCACGATTGTTTGTCCCTCTTCTGCGGCTACGTTCGCTGCCGGATCTCCCTGGAGAGGGAGCACGCGGTGTCTGCTGACACTCTCGAGGCCTTCCATGCTCGGTGGGCACCGCGGGGACTGGGGTGTTTTGTTGACCCCTTTAATCACATTTTGATTTAAAGTTTGTAAGTTTCCTTTAAACTTTGTTCTTGGTTTTACAGCTGACCTGAATTAGGGGCTATGCCTGATTTATCCCAATTTTGTTGATTTGGTTTAATTGTTTTCATTTAAAAGATTTTCAAGAGTTCAAATCTCACAAATGGCAAACTATGAAACAATGTAACTTCATCTGAATAGGAACAGATGGAAATGAGTTTTGGTCCAAACATTTCTCGCTGGGCTCCTGAAGGAGAGGAAGGACTAAAAAGTCCTCTTCTTCTTTTTAATTACTTAAGGTGAAGGTTTGATGTACCTTTGACAATGAAGATGACTATAGCCAGCCTCAACATCCGCGGCAGCAGGGGCGCACAGCGCAGATTCCAGAACTTCTCGGTCCTCAGGGATGGGAAGTATGCGTTGTGCTTCCTGCAAGAAACCCATAACGTTCCGGGAGACGAAGCCACGTGGCTCCTGGAGTGGCGAGGGGGGGGTCTACATGAGTCACCTAGCATCCAATTCTGGCGGGGTGGCTATCTTGTTGGCCCCGCATTTTCAGCCGGAGATCTTGGGGGTCAAGGAGCCGGTCAGGCTGGTTGCTGCACCTGACTGTGCGTCTGGGGGGGGGTGGGGCGGTGCTTCACTTTGTGAATGTGTACGCTCCCCTGGGCACGCAGCAGCAAGCGAGCTTCTTTGAAGAAGTGTCCGCTCATCTCGGCTCCATCGACGCTGGCGAGTGCATCGTCCTCGGGGAGGATTTCAATTGCACCCTCGGGGTCCGGGACTGTCACGGTACCCCGCACTGCACACGAGGTGTGAGTAAATTGCGGGACCTGGACAGGTCCTTCGACTTAGTGGACGTCTGGTGAAATCTCCATCCTGACTCCAGCGTGTTCACCTTTGTGTCACCTGGAGTCGGACCGTCCAGACTCGACCGCCTTTACGTTTCAAAGGCGTACGTGTCCTGTGTTCCGGCTGCTTCTATACAGCAGGCTCCGTGCACGGACCACCGTCTGGTGTGGGCGGAGCTCACTTCATTCTGCGCTCGGACGGGGTCCGTGTACAGGCATTTTAATAACCTGTTGTTGGAAGACCAGCGGTTCCTGGACTCGTTCCGTCGTTTCTGGGCCGGCTGGAGAAGGAAGCGGGGAGGCTTCCCATCCTTGAGGCTATGGTGGGACGTGGGCAAGACTCACGTCCGGGTTTTCTGTCAAGAGTACGCGAAGGGGTCGACAAAGAGACGCAAATCCAGAGTCGAGGAGTTGGAGAAGGAAGTGCTTGACCTGGAAGCACGTCTCCGTCAGCCCGACGCGGACCCGGCCCTGCGGTCGGTGTACGATGAGAAGAAGGGCGCGCGGCGGGACCTGCAACTGGTCAGGTCTCGGGGCGCGTTCGTGAGGTCGCGGATCTGTTTCCTTAAGGAGATGGACCGTGGCTCCCCCTTCTTCTACTCGCTGGAAAAAAGGCACGGGGTCCGTAAACAGCTCCTTACGCTGCTGGCTGACGACGGATCCCTTGTCTCGGATCCAGAGGGCATCAGGGCCATCGCCCGAGATTACTACACTGCCCTGTTCTCTCCGGATCCGTCCAGTGAGGAAGCTTGCAGAGTTTTGTGGGAGGACCTGCCGCAGGTCGGCCCGGAGTGCGCCAGAAAGCTCGACTCCCCTATAAGTCTGGGGGAGCTGACCGGCGCACTCGACGGTCTTTCTAGGGGCAAAACCCCGGGACTAGACGGGCTGACCGTGGAGTTCTTCAGGGCGTTCTGGGACGTCTTGGGGAGCGACTTTGCGGGGGTCCTGGGGGAGAGCATTGCTACCGGGGAGATGCCCCTTTCGTGGCACAGGGCCGTGAATGCCCTGCTGCTGAAGAAGGGGGATCTCCGCCTTCTGAAAAACTGGCGCCCGGTCTCCCTCCTCAGCATGGACTACAAAATCTTCGCCCGAGCCATGTCTTCTCGGCTCGGCACCGTGCTGGACCACATGATCCACCCTGACCAGTCCTACACCGTCCCGGACCGAACCATTTATGATAACATCCATCTGGTCCGGGACATCATCCACCATTCCTAGAGGGCTGGTCTGTCGAGCGCCTTCCTGTCTCTCGATCAGGAGAAGGCGTTCGACAGGGTGGATCACGAATACTTACTCAGAACTCTGCGAGCGTTCGGGTTCGGGACGCATTTTGTCGCCCGGATCCGACTTCTGTACACCGCCGCGGAGTGTCTAGTGAAGGTTAACGGGTCCCTGATGGCGCCCCTTTGCTTTGGGAGAGGGGTACGTCAGGGCTGCCCCCTGTCTGGCCAGCTGTATTCTATTTGCGTGGAGCCTTTCCTGCGCCTCTTGCGGAGGAGGTTGTCGGGATTGGTTCTGCGCGGGCCGGGCATCGGGGTGGTCCTTTCGGCTTACGCCGATGACGTGCTCCTTATGTGTAGTGACCCGGCTGACCTGCGGAGGATGCGGGTGTGCCAGGAGGTCTACTCTGCCGCTTCTACTGCCAGGATCAACTGGGGTAAATATTCTGGACTCCTGGTCGATCAGTGGCAGATGGATCCCCTACCCGAGGAGCACAGGCCTTTCAACTGGAGCAGGACCAGCCTCCTCTACCTGGGGGTCCATCTCTGCCCTGCTGAGGAATCCTGGCCGGCAAACTGGCAGGAACTGGAGACGAAAGTCACCGCTCGCCTGCGGCGCTGGACAGGATTGCTCCGAGTGCTATCTTACCGAGGTCGAGTTCTGGTCATAAACCAGCTGATCGCCGCCATGTTGTGGTATCGGCTGGTCACTTTGACCCCTCCCCCGGACATTGCCACAGGAATCCAGAGATTGTTAGTCGACTTCTTCTGGGACAAAAGATTGCACTGGGTCGCTGCCGAGGTTCTGAGTCTCCCGCTTAGGGAGGGTGGTCAGGCGCTAGTGTGCCTACACACACAGGTGGCGACTTTCCGCCTTCAGACCCTGCAGCGATAGCTCTACGTCGAGCGTCCTCCTAGATGGTGTGCGCTGATGACGTATTTCTTCCGTCAGGTGCGGGGCCTGAATTATAACGTGCAGCTCCTGTTAATAGAACAGCTGGGCCTCGGTGGCTCCTTGCAGGCGTTGCCCGTCTTTTACCAGGACCTGATCAAAGTCTGGAAAGTGGTCGCCTCGCGACGCAGCTCTCCCCCGTCAGGAGTAGCGGCTATCGTCAGAGAGCTGCTGCTCAGGAAGCCGCCCCTCCGTCCTTTTCAGTGGTTGGCAGAGAGGAGGGCTGTGGCCGCAGGGGTGACCAGGATCGGGGACGTGCTGGGTGGCGGAGGACTGGGCTGGATGCTCCCGCAGGAGTTGGCGCGACGCGCGTCTGTGAGTGTCCAGGTCGCAGCCGATGCCATCCAAGACCTGAGACTGGTTGTGCTCGGACCCGACATTATTTTGGGTCTTGAGGTGGCCCAGGTGCGCGGTGGTCTTCCGTCTGAACGTTCCCCTGTTCGGACAGAATTCCACATTGGCCTCTAGCCCCGAACCCTCCCTCGGGTGCTGGTGCCCCTCAATATGAGCCACCTCGGTAACATGCCCTCCGTGCCTTTTGGCACGGCAAAGAGGGGATTTTTGTATGGACTGCTGCTGCACACCTTCCATTTTCTCGCCCTTGTCCGTCGACCGGACACGCCCTGGCGTGCCTTGTTGCCGTCCAGCGACGGTGGAGGCTCCCGATGGGAGGCCCTCTACGGAGGTGTCCTCCCCCTTTCTATCGGGGACCTGGGTTGGAGGGTTTTGCATGCAGCAGTCCCCTATAATACGAGGATGCCTAGGTTCACGAACTCTCAGGACACGTGCCCTTTTTGCGGTCTTGTGGAGTCCGTGGACCATGTATACATAGGGTGCTGTAGGCTGCACTCCCTTTTTAGTTATTTGAAAAACCATTTATTGATGTTTTGTTTGCACTTCAGCCCCACGCTCCTGATCTATGGGCACCCGGTGTGGAAGGGGGTTGGGAAGGAGGAGGACCTCCTCGTGAACCTGCTCCTGGGCCTGGCCAAGTTGGCCATTAACATGTCCAGGCAGCGGGCGATCGATGGGGGAGTGCCGCCCGATTGTTTGTCCCTCTTCCGCGGCTATGTTCGCTGCCGGATGTCCCTGTTGAGGGAGCACGTGGTGTCTGCTGGCACTCTCGAGTCCTTCCATGCTCGGTGGGCACCGCGGGGACTGGGGCGTTTTGCTGACCCCTTTAATCACATTTTGATTTAAAGTTTGTAAGTTTCCTTTAAACTTTGTTCTTGGTTTTACAGCTGACCTGAATTAGGGGCTGTGCCTGATTTATCCCAATTTTGTTGATTTGGTTTTCATTTAAAAGATTATCAAGAGTTCAAATCTCACAATGGCAAACTATGAAACAATGTAACTTCATCTGAAACAGATAAAAAAAAGGATTGATGCAGGCAGTTAGGGGGGAGTGGGCAACCTGATTTTTTTTTGTCGCCCGGATCCGACTTCTGTACACCGCCGTGGAGTGTCTAGTAAAGTTTAATGGGTCCCTGATGGCGCCCCTTCGCTTTGGGAGAGGGGTACGTCAGGGCTGCCCCCTGTCTGGCCAGCTGTATTCTATTTGCGTGGAGCCTTTCCTGCGCCTCTTGCGGAGGAGGTTGTCGGGATTGGTTCTGCGCGGGCCGAGCATCGGGGTGGTCCTTTTGGCTTACGCTGATGACGTGCTCCTTATGTTTAGTGACCCGGCTGACCTGCGGAGGATGCGCGAGTGCCAGGACGTCTACTCTGCCGCTTATTCTGCCAGGATCAACTGGGGTATCTGTTCTGGATTCCTGGTCGGTCAGTGGCAGATGGATCCCCTACCCGAGGAGCTCAGGCCTTTCACCTGGAGCAGGACCAGCCTCCTCTACCTGGGGGTCCATCTCTGCCCCGCTGAGGAATCCTGGCCGGCAAACTGGCAGGAACTGGAGATGAAAGTCATCGCTCGCCTGCGGCGCTGGACAGGACTGCTCCGAGTGCTATCTTACCGAGGTCGAGTTCTGGTCATAAACCAGCTGATTGCCGCCAGGTTGTGGTATCGGCTGGTCACTTTGACCCCTCCCCCGGACTTTGCCACAAGAATCCAGAGATTGTTAGTCGACTTCTTCTGGGCCAAAAGATTGCACTGGGTCGCTGCCGAGGTTCTGAGTCTCCCGCTTAGGGAGGGTGGTCAGGCGCTAGTGTGCCTACACACACAGGTGGCAACTTTCCGCCTTCAGACCCTGCAGCGATAGCTCTACGTCGAGCGTCCTCCTAGATGGTGTGCCCTGATGACGTATTTCTTCCATCAGGTGCACGGCCTGAATTATGACGTGCAGCTCCTGTTTATAGAACAGCTGGGCCTCGGTGGCTCCTTGCAGGCGTTGCCCGTCTTTTACCAGGACCTGATCAAAGTCTGGAAAGTGGTCGCCTCGCGACGCAGCTCTCCCCCGTCAGGAGTAGCGGCTATCGTCAGAGAGCATCTGCTCAGGAATCCGCCCCTCCGTCCTTTTCAGTGGTTGGCGGAGAGGAGGGCTGTGGCCGCAGGGGTGACCAGGATCGGGGACGTGCTGGGTGGCGGAGGACTGGGCTGGATGCTCCCGCAGGAGTTGGCGCGACGCGCGTCTGTGAGTGTCCAGGTCGCAGCCGATGCCATCCAAGACCTGAAAACGGTCGTGCTCGGACCCGACATTATTTTGGGTCTTGAGGTGGCCCAGGTGCGCGGTGGTCTTCCGTCTGAACGTATCCCTGTTCGGACAGAATTCCACATTGGCCCCAAGCCCCGAACCCTCCCTCGGGTGCTGGTGCCCCTCAATATGAGCCGCCTCGGGGACATGACCTCCGTGCCTTTTGGCATGGCAAAGAGGGGATTTTTGTACGGACTGCTGCTGCACACCTTCCATTTTCTCGCCCTTGTCCGTCGACCGGACACGCCCTGGCGTGCCTTGTTGCCGTCCGGCGGCGGAGTCTCCCGATGGGAGGCCCTCTACGGAGGTGTCCTCCCCCTTTCTATCGGGGACCTGGGTTGGAGGGTGTTGCATGCAGCAGTCCCCTATAATACGAGGATGCCTAGGTTCACGAACTCTCAGGACACGTGCCCTTTTTGCGGTCTTGTGGAGTCCGTGGACCATGTATACATAGGGTGTTGTAGGCTGCAGTCCCTTTTTAGTTATTTGAAAAACCTTTTATTGATGTTTTGTTTGCACTTCAGCCCCACGCTCCTGATCTATGGGCACCCGGTGCGGAAGGGGGTCGGGAAGGAGGAGGACCTCCTCGTGAACCTGTTCCTGGGCCTGGCCAAGTTGGCCATTAACATGTCCAGGCAGCGGGCGATCGATGGGGGAGTGCCGCCCGATTGTTTGTCCCTCTTCCGCGGCTACGTTCGCTGCCGGATGTCCCTGTTGAGGGAGCACGTGGTGTCTGCTGGCACTCTCGAGTCCTTCCGTGCTCGGTGGGCACCGCGGGGACTGGGGTGTTTTGTTGACCCCTTTAATCACATTTTGATTTAAAGTTTGTAAGTTTCCTTTAAACTTTGTTCTTGGTTTTACAGCTGACCTGAATTAGGGGCTGTGCCTGATTTATCCCAATTTTGTTGATTTGGTTTTCATTTAGAAGATTATCAAGAGTTCAAATCTCACAATGGCAAACTATGAAACAATGTAACTTCATCTGAAACAGATAAAAAAAAGGACTGATGCAGGCAGTTAGGGGGGAGTGGGCAACCTGATTTTTTTTTGTCGCCCGGATCCGACTTCTGTACACCGCCGCGGAGTGTCTAGTGAAGTTTAACGGGTCCCTGATGGCGCCCCTTCGCTTTGGGAGAGAGGTACGTCAGGGCTGCCCCCTGTCTGGCCAGCTGTATTCTATTTGCGTGGAGCCTTTCCTGCACCTCTTGCGGAGGAGGTTGTCGGGATTGGTTCTGCGCGGGCCGAGCATCGGGGTGGTCTTTTCGGCTTACGCCGATGACGTGCTCCTTATGTTTAGTGACCCGGCTGACCTGCGGAGGATGCGCGAGTGCCAGGACGTCTACTCTGCCGCTTCTTCTGCCAGGATCAACTGGGGTAACTGTTCTGGACTCCTGGTCGGTCAGTGGCAGATGGATCCCCTACCCGAGGAGCTCAGGCCTTTCACCTGGAGCAGGACCAGCCTCCTCTACCTGGGGGTCCATCTCTGCCCCGCTGAGGAATCCTGGCCGGCAAACTGGCAGGAACTGGAGACGAAAGTCACCGCTCGCCTGCTGCGCTGGACAGGACTACTCCGAGTGCTATCTTACCGAGGTCGAGTTCTGGTCATAAACCAGCTGATCGCCGCCATGTTGTGGTATCGGCTGGTCACTTTGACCCCTCCCCCGGACTTTGTCACAAGAATCCAGAGATTGTTAGTCGACTTCTTCTGGGACAAAAGATTGCACTGGGTCGCTGCCGAGGTTCTGAGTCTCCCGCTTAGGGAGGGTGGTCAGGCGCTAGTGTGCCTATGCACACAGGTGGCGACTTTCCGCCTTCAGACCCTGCAGCGATACCTCTACGTCGAGCGTCCTCCTAGATGGTGTGCCCTGACGACGTATTTCTTCCGTCAGGTGCACGGCCTGAATTATGACGTGCAGCTCCTGTTTATATAACAGCTGGGCCTCGGTGGCTCCTTGCAGGCGTTGCCCGTCTTTTACCAGGACCTGATCAAAGTCTGGAAAGTGGTCGCCTCGCGACGCAGCTCTCCCCCGTCAGGAGTAGCGGCTATCGTCAGAGAGCCGCTGCTCAGGAAGCCGCCCCTCCGTCCTTTTCAGTGGTTGGCGGAGAGGAGGGCTGTGGCCGCAGGGGTGACCAGGATCGGGGACATGCTGGGTGGCGGAGGACTGGGCTGGATGCTCCCGCAGGAGTTGGCGCGACGCGCGTCTGTGAGTGTCCAGGTCACAGCCGATGCCATCCAAGACCTGAGAACGGTCGTGCTCGGACCCGACGTTATTTTGGGTCTTGAGGTGGCCCAGGTGCGCGGTGGTCTTCCGTCTGAACGTTCCCCTGTTCGGACAGGATTCCACATTGGCCCCAAGCCCCGAACCCTCCCTCGGGTGCTGGTGCCCCGCAATATGAGCCGCCTCGTGGACATGGCCTCCGTGCCTTTTGGCACGGCAAAGAGGGGCTTTTTGTACGGACTGCTGCTGCACACCTTCCAATTTCTCGCCCTTGCCCGTCGACCGGACACGCCCTGGCGTGCCTTGTTGCCATCCGGCGACGGAGGCCCCCAATGGGAGGCCCTCTACGGAGGTGTCCTCCCCCTTTCTATCGGAGACCTGGGTTGGAGGGTGTTGCATGCAGCAGTCCCCTATAATAAGAGGATGCATAGGTTCACGAACTCTCAGGACACGTGCCCTTTTTGCGGTCTTGTGGAGTCCGTGGTCCATGTATTCATAGGGTGTTGTAGGCTGCAGTCCCTTTTTAGTTATTTGAAAAACCTTTTATTGATGTTTTGTTTGCACTTCAGCCCCACGCTCCTGATCTATGGGCACCCGGTGCGGAAGGGGGTCGGGAAGGAGGAGGACCTCCTTGTGAACCTGCTCCTGGGCCTGGCCAAGTTGGCCATTAACAGGTCCAGGCAGCGGGCGATCGACGGGGGAGTCCCGCACGATTGTTTGTCCCTCTTCCGTGGCTACGTTCGCTGCCGGATGTCCCTGGAGAAGGAGCATGCGGTGTCTGCTGGCACTCTCGAGGCCTTCCATGCTCGGTGGGCACCGCGGGGACTGGGGTGTTTTGTTGACCCCTTTAATCACATTTTGATTTAAAGTTTGTAAGTTTCCTTTAAAGTTTTGTCCTTGGTTTTACAGCTGACCTGAATTAGGGGCTGTACCTGATTTATCCCAATTTTGTTGATTTGGTTTAATTGTTTTCATTTAAAAGATTATCAAGAGTTCAAATCTCACAATGGCAAAACTATGAGGAAGATTGGGACAGGAGGATGCCCGACAGGTTACACTGCTTGGGCCTTGGACGGCAAAGGGTGGGCTGCCTCTTTCACAAGCCTCTTTTCTCGAGTCGGACCCCCCTGTGCACACCTTATACCTCCCAGTCTTTCCAATTTACATGCCCCCCAAACTCCCACTCCAACCCCAGGGCCTCCCTCCCTAGTCCCAGCTCCCACACCTAATCCTGGGGTTCCCGGCACTTAGACTCATGGGGCTGCATGGAGTCTCAGCAGTGACAGGCAACTTTTTGAGGTGGGTCTTTCTCCTCAGTGGGGTCAGAAATCCTGCCTCCAACTGAGTAACCTTCTGGAAAGTTAACTGGCTGAGGCTGCTGACATTGTGGGAATGTGCTGCCCTCGCTTTTCTGAGTGTGGGAGCAAGACACCCCACCATTCAATAAACAATACTGAGAGGGTGGAAGAACACTGATTGGTTGGCAAGTCGACTTTGGTTGAGGTGTTGCCATGGAGAATGCACCAGGGGACTACTGTCTACCCTGCTTTTAATTCAAAATAGACACAATGCCTGGACATGTTTCATTTGCCTGCGTATGAATGTAGCTTTTAGCAAGTGTAAATGGGCTACTTTGTGAATTCGACTGATAATCTTAAATTTGTTGTTAGTGTAATTCTTAGCACACTTGGGATTTTTCAGCAAGTGCTGAATTGTGGAATCACATCTAATGTTAGACATTATGTTCTGAGCTTTTCAAGTAGGGACTGGATGAGTATAGTCAGTGGTCTACCTATTGTGAACAGCCGGAGGGAAGTGCTATTTGAAATGATCCAAAAGTCATTGAGATTTATGACCTAGATACCTGGCTTGGAATGGCACTGAAAATATATCGCATTACTCATTTGTGCGGTAGGCAGAATATTATTTTTTATTGGTGGGAGCATTCTGAAGTGGAAAATACCAACTCATGTTGTTTCTACATAGTCGCAGTGTAAAATGGCAAGCTTCACCTGTTGCTCAAATTTTTGAGATAGCTTATCCTTAGAGGGTAATTTAAGGTAGACTGGGCATGTGTGTCCTCTGCAGGAAAAAGGAATTTGTCCTGGCATTGTACCTTTTTTGAATTAAACAGAAGTGTGGCGGGGGGTGGGGTGGGGTGGGGTGGGGGGGGCAACAGTTCCCTGATGCATTCTCCATGACAACACTTTAATTAAAGTTGACTTGCCAACCGATCAGCAACATTTTCTCATACAGTATGATTTGTTACTCCCTTTGACATTTGGCATTCTTGCATCTCTCCTGATGAGTGTAAGACGAAAAGCTTTGAAGGTGTAACACTTTTTCAGCAATTCACAAGTTCTGTACTACCAAGTGATTATAAAGATAAAAGACTTAATGCAAATCTGGGACGATTTCACCCTAAGTGCGGTAGCGGGCGGGTAAAATTGCCCACTGGTCGCGATGGCGGATTTTCATCCGTATTGTCCCAAACCTGCCGCATTATTTATGCATTTCTGGGAAACACGCCATTTCCATGGCAGGTGGGCTCACATTTGCCCGCCACGCTGTTACTTCATTGCTTCATCACGCCAGACACCATATTTAAAATCCAGCTACACATACGCATCTCAGTGCTTCCAGCCCACAACTACTGCAGGGAAGATGCCCACGAAAGGAAAAAAGACTGCAGCCTCCAGGTTTCACAGTGCACCTCTGGAAGCCATTTGGACACTGTGGAGGCCCGTCATAATGTCCTCTACTGCTGCTCTGGCCGCAGGACGGCAATAACCAATCCAGCATGGCAGGCAGTGGCATCGGTGGTCAGCGCCAATACCTGCGAAAGATGACAGCCACCCAGTGTCTCTACAGGATGGATGGTCTCATCTGTCCTGTCAGGGTAAGTCACTCATCACACTCAACTCACACTCGCAAACCCATCACACATCCAGAGGGATCTCACACCTAAAGGGACAACACCACTAACTCTCACACACACCCTCACATCAGGCTCATACCCTCTGGAGCTCACATCCTCATTCTGTCCATGGTGCCGCTCACCAAACAAACATTCCTTGCAGTGTCATGTGTCCTGCTCACACTCTCTCCATCTGTTCCCATGCAGGAGAAATCAGCTCACAAGAGCAGGGAGAGATCCCAGATGTGGGGGTGGAGTAGCCCACATTAGGCCTTTCACTCACTTTGAGGAACGTGCCATCGTACTGACTGGTGAGGATGTGGACCCTGTCTGCAGTGACAATGAGGTAGCAGCGAACACCCACGAGGATCCTGCGCCACATCATCCCTCCCTCAATGCAACTGTGAGTGCTCTCTCTCCTGCATTTGACTCTGCTGCCGTGCACTAATTATCTCTAATTTGGTTCACAGGGAGTTCTACCAAGTGACCAACACCCTCAGCCAACCAGTCCTTCAACTCCACCCAAATGCAGCCAAGAGGACACCTCCTCCAGTGAAGAGGTGGAAATAAGCAGCCTGGAAGACCCATCAAAGAGCGTACCCACAACCTCCACCAGTGCAGTGACATACACCTGGATGGGACCTAGATCTAGAACAGACTCGGGTTCACAATCTGATGGTCACCACATGGACACGTGTCTGCAGCAGGAGGAGGCAGGTTCAGAACTTGGAGGACTGCTGGGGAAGAGGTATCTGTGAGGTCCGAGTCTGATGACGAGCCTCTGGATTTGGCCTTCCAACTCATCCTGGAGAGTCAGCAGAAGGTGGGGGAACATCACACATAGCTGTTGAAAGCCCTCAACAGAGTGGCATGCAAGTCGGAGGAGTGTGACTGCCTGCTCTCAGATGCAGTGGTGCCCACATGTGGGTGCATGGAGGGCTCCTTGAGAGGATAGCCATGAAGACCCTGGGCCAGCAGAATGCAGAGATGTGTGCAGACCTGCACTCCATCGTGGTAGCCATGGGTAAGTTCCTGCAGTAGCCACATGAGAGGGACATGGAGCACCTCAATGCCCCTCCAGGTGCTCCTTTCCCTCAAGGAGTCAGGCCAGCTCTCAGGCCCCTGAGGGGAGGAGGAGTGACATTGGACACCTCTGGCTCATCCATTCAGGTATCACTGAGGCTCTCCTCTCCCTCCGAGCCTCCTTTGCCTGTGACCCCCTCAACCTCATCCTCTGTCACTGCAGAGGGAGCAGCCGGCCCACAAGTGATTCTGGAGGGAGAAGTGTGTGTGGCAGGGCCTTTCAGAGCGCATGTAAACACTCTCACAAGCACGTGGATCCTTCACGTTTCACACTCATCTCAATGTCCTGAACATTTTGAATGCTGCCTGCTGAGGTTCTCATTCAATTGTCCAGCTGAGCTGAGCTGCATCTCTACACACCCACTGACCACACTCCCATACAGCACCTGTTCCCGTCCAATACGACTCTCATTTCATTTTTGATTTAGACAGCATGGCCTGGATTTGCTTTTTCGTCAGCTCTTTCATCTTTTCACCCATTTCCTTTCCCCCATCAGAGTTGACCCCCCCCTCCCCCACCCCCGGCATCAACTTCCACCTCCCCTCTATTATCTACCAGCCACAACCGTTTTCCTTTGGAGATGTCCAGGTGAATGTGTAAGTTCCCTTCTTTCTAAAAAATCCCACCCCATCCATATTAACCCCATCGACCTCCTCCTTCGCATCCCCAGAGTCCATGTCAGCCCCCAAGCAACCACCAACCACCCTCGCCATCCCTTCCATCGCTACCGTCAAACCCTCAACCACCCACCCTATTGCCTCACTCTGCCTACGGTCATTCTCACCCTTCCTCCATGCCATGTCCACCCTCAGTTCGCTCCCCAGGACATGGACCTATCTGACCCCTCCCGTGCACGTTCACATGCACACCCTGCCCTTTGCAAACCTACCACACTTTGCACCCCTTCCCCCATTTGCACTCCTTCCCCCATTCGCACCCCTTCCCCCATTCTTACCCCTTTGCACACCTTCCCCCATTTTCACACACCTTCCTCCGTTCGCACTCCATGCCCTTTTAGCACCCCTTCACCTCCAGAACCACTTCCCCTCTAGAACACCTTCCCCACCCTCCCAGAACCCCTCCCCCACGGTCCTCCCACCAACCCACCAACCCCAGGCTCACCCCCCTGCCGCCTTCCTGACCCTTTCCTCCATCCTTACCTTTCCCAGCACCATTAGTCCCTCCTCCATCCTGATTTCTTCCTCCAGCCTTACCTCTTTCTCCAGCCTTACTTCTTCCTCCTGCCTTACTCCTACCCCCTTCCTGATTCCTTCCTCCATGCTTACTTCTTCCTCCACCCCTTCCTGCCCCCAGACACCCTCTCCCTCCGCACCCTTTCCGCACTCCTTCCTTTACACCTTCCACCCTCCTTACACCTACATCCCCAGTTGCCGTCTTCTCCCCTGTTACGCACTCCTTCACCATTCTCCCTCCACCCCAACCTCACCCCCTGACACCTTGATTTCCCCCTCCAAACCTCAACACCTCCCAACACCTATTCCTCTCCCAGCCAATCCTAAACCTTCCTCTCCATTGTGAGCATCAATGATCACTATCCAACTTCTTTGCGCTGCTTTGCAGCAGAGCCATGTCCATGAGAATCCACCCAGCATGCCTTGTGCATTACTCCAGTGTGCCTTTGGTGTTGGGCTCCTCCAATGTCCATGATGTGAGAAGTCCTGTCTTCTGCACGTCACATTTGTCAATACGTGTTTTACACCGGCGTGTTTTCCCGCAACGTGGGCAGACAATCCACCCGGGGGGGACAATTTCAAGTGGCAGGCCTAATAATGGAATGCTGATGTAGGTCCCCAACGTCCGATAGCGGAGAACGTAGCCAGCCATTGGTGGGCTGAGTGGACAATCGCAAACTGGTTTCACGCCACTGTGAAACCGATTGCGCCATATTGTCCGCTCACGCCACTGAGCACGCCCGATGCCAGCAGGCATGGAAAATCCCAGCTTGAGTAAAACTGGAATGTGTAAAGACCATTCAGTTAATGCAACCATCTTGATTTCATACAGGAAAATATTAAGTGGCACCTACCCAATTATCTTTACGCTCCTTAAGCAGTTTTCCCTGTAAACTGCTTGGCCACACAGCAGCCCAAAATTTCCTGACAGGCTGCATTCAAGTCGGTCCCCTTAAGTCAGTGGCTGCACAAGAAAACTTAAAGGGCCCACACACTTGGTTGAATCAGCTACACATTATAAAAAAAAATAGGTTACAATTTTCTTAAGTCTCAGCTTTTTCCACAAAACTTAGTGAATATCTTACACTTAGTCATCCTCCTTACAATATCTATCAGATTTATTAGTATTTTGAATAAGTGCATTAATGAAGTGCAAATATTCCCATTGGAATTATTTTCATCCTGCTATTTTAAAAGTGTAGCCCCTGTTCAGGAACATAAGAACCTACCTTACTGCACTATTGTTCTATATTCAGTATTGAGTTTTGTGCTGTTAGCCTTTATGAAACTGATATGTTGTTCCTTTCAATTTGCCAGATTGGGCATGTGTATAAACATGGATAGATAAGTTGTCCATTCAGAATGTACTTGTATACGCCACTTTTTAATAACATTAATGACTTACCTTTTGACAAGATAAGTTGTAAGGAGACTAGATTTAAGTTGTTTTCTGCTGGGTTCCATGTCATATGCTGGTTGGTCCATGCCATTGCTGATGTTATTTTGGGTTCCTTTGAGGGTTGGAGATGTACGCTCTGAGTCCTCAATGTCACCTAGTTCTATGTGAATGGTCTTATTTGGGACAGGACATTTAGGAAAATCCCAGGAAGGCAATAATAGGAACCCTGTCTATTTTTGATCCTTCAAATAATGTCTGCCAAAATAACAGTAGGAGTGCACTGGAAGGGCCAAGGATTTTGGCCCAATTTTCCCACATGGACATTTCAAGTAGTAAACAGGTTGGAAGATTCAGGGGTTGCATAATGATCAATGCTCTTCCATTGATGCTAGTTTTGGCTTTCATTTCTTGAGTACTTCAATGCTGCAATAACCTCATTTAGGACAAAACTGTTGTTATAACCATTTATTACTGACTCTCATAACAACATGTGAGACTTTAGCTTTCAAAGACATCAGTTCCAATATGGAAATATGTTTGGACATTGCTAAAAGGACAGATTATGCTGAACAATCATTTTGTTTGAAAGCAATGACTAGTTGTGCCAATGTGCCATTAAATTAAAGAATAGAACTCCATCTACTGCCAGTTTCCATGAAAGAAAAATAAGACCTATCTTGCCAGAAATTTCACATCAATAGGGGCTGTTTGTTTTGTAAGCATGATACAGACACCTTTTCATTTTACAGCTACGCTACAAATTTCAGGAAAAAAATTCTTTGTTTGATTTCTGAAAAATTCTCACCTTTTGCTCTATAGTCATTTTCTTTTGTCATACATTTGGCATCAGACCATCCATTTCTGCTAATCTGTGTTTTCAGTTTTCTGATTCTAAGGAATACCACAGTAGTCCACAAAGAAGTAATACCTAGAATTATTTCTATAAGCCGCTACAAAATAAAAAGAACTTGGGGAATTAACTGTCCACAGGCATTTTTCAATGATCTCTATTAATGAAATAACTATTGCTGTCCAAGTCTTGTTTTATTTCCCACATTTTTATAGCTTTATTTAATGTCTTTCAGTTTCCTCTCCCAGTGCCACTCAGCAGTTTCCAAGTCAGAAATTAGTCAAGTGTCTGCTCACAACTCTTGTCAACTTCATTCTTGTTATAGAATCGAATAACTCTTTTTTTGCATGGGTAAGTATACTGCCCTCATTGAGGATGCCTCTGTTCAAGAACCAAGGTGTGTTCAGGAGGTCACAGTGAGGTGATAGATACATAGTTTAACATTTGTAGTATTATGATCACTGATCTGCCTTGTTCATTTTTTTTAGTCTTTCACTTTAAATTAAACTATTGCGTATATTGACAGATTTAATCAGGGTTCTTGGAAACTACATTACATTTCCCTTTCCCCGGGTCCACGGAATTACCTGAGGGTGCTCTCTGAAATAACAGAACCAGAAGTACATTTGCAGCATTTAAAGGATGGAACATCAAACGTTCCATATCTCTGCCCTTATCAAAGGTTCAGAAAGATACTTGTTGGCAAAGCAGAACCCATTGATGGAGCATTGGAGAGGATATTTCAAATGATGATGAGATTCTATAGACAAGAGAGGTGCAGTTGACTGCTTTCAGGCTAATGATCATGCACACTGTCAATGTCCATGGTAATAAGTCCACAGAAAGTATAAAAGTATAAATGTATATTACAATTTTCTTTACCAATTCAGAGAGTGGGTAAAATTAATGCCAATAATAGTGGTGAACCCTGCTGAGGCTGTAGGCAGAAGGGGAGAGCACCTCCATGCCAAGTCCCACTCGAAGAACAAGGCAGACACCAACAATGCAATGGGGAGCTATAAAGAAGGGCACCCCCTCCCACTAACCTGGGAACTTGCTGGGAGGCCACCAAGAATCATCTGGCAATCTCCCCAAGTAGCGGCAGGCCTTCCTGAAATCACTGGTTCAGGAGGTGGCCTTAATTGGGAACTCAATTCACGCAACTGGCCGCCCAGTGGATGGAAGCTCTGCTGGTAAAGTGCCATTGGACTTCCACAAGGTTCACCAATATTTTATTAGCCCTCCTGTTTCCCAATGCACCTCCTCTGTTACAGCACACCATACTATGGCATGCAGGTGCTCCCATGTGCTGCAGTATTTCACTGCCCTATCCTATCCTTTATTTACACATATTGCTATTAATCATATTATCTTCTATATATGAAATATATTTA
The DNA here is from genome assembly GCF_017639515.1 of Carcharodon carcharias. NCBI lineage: Eukaryota > Metazoa > Chordata > Chondrichthyes > Lamniformes > Lamnidae > Carcharodon > Carcharodon carcharias. The sequence goes on from NC_054471.1 coordinate 128,974,845, forward strand.
GGTTCCTAGTGGTTTTCATGTGTGATACTCTGAAGTTTATTTGAACTTTGTTAATGATGAAACAAATCTTCAGAACAGAAAGTACAGCGATATATTGTGACACTGAGGTAGACTTAGCATGGCATGTTGAACTAGTGGTGTACTGCAGGGATCGGTGCCGGGGCCCCAGTTATTCACAATATATTTTAATAATTTAGATGAGGGAGCTTAATGTAATACCTCCAAATTTGCAGATGACACAAAGCTGGGTGGGAGGGTGAGCTGTGAGGAGGCTGCAGAGATGCTTCAGTGGGATTTGGAGAAGTTGAGAGTGGGCAAATGCATGGCAGATGCAGTATAATGTAGATAAATGTGAGGTTATCCACTTTGTTAGCAAAAACAGGAAGGCAGATTATTATCTGAATGACTATAAATTGAGAGAGGGGAATGTACAACGAAACCTGGGTGTCCTCATATATCAACCGCTGAAGGTAAGCACGCAGGTGCAGCAGGTGACAAAAAAGGCAAATGGTTGTTGACCTTCATAGCGAAAGGATTCAAGTACAGGAGCAGGGATGTCTTGCTGCAATTATACAGGGCCTTGGTGAGACCACACCTGGAATATTGTGTGCAGTTAAGGCCTCCTTATCTGAGGAAGGATGTTCTTGCTATAGAGGAAGTGCAGCGAAGGTTTACCAGATTGATTCCTGAGATGGATGGATTGACATATGAGGAGTGATTGAGTTGGTTAGGATTATATTCACTGGAGTTCAGAAGAATGAGGGGGGATCTCATAGAAACCTATAAAATTCTATCAGGACTAGACAGGATAGATGCAGGAAGGATGTTCCCAATGGTGAGGGAGTCCAGAAGCAGAGGTCACAGTCTGAGGGTACAGGGTAGACCATTTAGGACTGAGGTGAGGAGAAATTTCTTTATCCAGGGAGTGGTGAGCCTGTGGAATTCGCTACCACAGGAAGTAGTTGAGGCCAGAACATTGTAAGTTTTTAAGAAGGAGTTAAAAAAAGCTCAAGGGGCGAAAGGGATCAAAGGATATGGGGAGAAGGCGGGAGCAGGGTATTGAGTTGGATGATCAGCCATTATCATAATGAATGGCAGAGCAGGTTCGAAGGGCCGAATGGCCTACTCCTGCTCCTATTTTCTATGTTTCCTTGCAGTAAGAATGAAACAGAACTGCTGTGAACCCAAATTTCTCTGGTCGATTGAAACTGCAGTAGCAAAGGCCTAGGTAGTACATACCTGTCCATCCGCTCAGCCACGATAGAGTGTTCGATGTGGCGAAAATAAAAAGAAAGAATGATAGATAAATTACTAATTTCTTTTAAACTGCAAAGGAATGATTATAGATCAGTGAGCCTTAACACTGCTCACTGGCCTGTAGAACCAAAGTCCCACTGTTGAATGGCATTAGAGCTTAATTGACTTCAGTGAGTGAGAATTGCCAATTCTCAACTGGGTTATAGAATGGAATACTTTGTCATGGAGGACAATAAGGCACAGAAAAACAGCAGGGCAAGTCCCAGTCCTGCAGACCCTGTGACTGATCATGGTGCCATTGACTGTTGCCATGGAGAAATCCAAACTATCCAATTCTTTTGGCGGAAGAAGGAAACATCGTGGCAGGAGGTAGCTGTGTGGTCCTTCAAATGGAAAAAAATATGGAATAGAGGATCAAAATGATTGCTTAGTACAAAACACAGAGGAAACTTTAAAAAATAAATACTGGATGAAGTGCAAAAAGGTAAACCTTGTCGAATGTGTGGCTCAGATGCAAAATGTGACCACCATAACCTTTAATCTATTCAGATGTCCAGCCTCCTTATAAAGAAAGATATGTGCCTAAAACTGCTGTCTGCATGAAACATTTATACTTACAGAAATTGTAGGATCATAGCCAGCAATTTTAATGTTTCTAGCATTTGCATGGTTCCCATCTGCTGAATGCTTATCATGACTTTATGGTAGAGGGTTTAAGCTTGCAGTGTATTATAATGGATAGATTAGGCTTGTTCAGCGTCAAAATACTGTCATTACTGGTTTTTAAGGGGACATTTCCACAAAATTGCTGTCTTCCTGTATTCCATCTGTAATGTGCTATTCTTGTTCATATGAAGTGACCATTAGAGCTTAGGCAGAATTTTCCATGCCAAGAATCCAAACCCTCTTAAAAAAAGTCTAGTATTCAGTCTTCATGTAATAATTGAGGGTTGATTGCAGAATGCTACAAATTTTTGAATTGATTTGTTCCTACTATTTTAAGATTTTGGGCTAAAATCTGGTCATTCGCTTTCAGCCAATAGGCCAGCCAATGATGGGGGAATAGCATTAATCACCGAGGGTAGCTGAACTACAATTGAGGCAGTTAACTACCTGAAGTAGCACTGTGAAGGCAAAGCTAACTAATTACTTGTCAAATCACTGTATATTTGTATATCACTGAATAAGAAAACCATTTTGCATGTCAGGAGCTATATAATATTCTCCAAGCGGTTAGGAAGAGAGTAGCTTGTTACAGATTGAATACATGACAATAACAATTTAATTGAATGATGGCCATCCCTCAAAAGTGCACAAAGAAAAGGCAGAGGTATCTTGAAGCAGGCTGAACCATTTATCCACAGCAGTCCCAGATGTGCATGCAGGACTCTGAGAAAACACAGTCTATCAGAATGCAAGCAGGATTCAATGAAACCTTACAGCCAACTTATTCCTTCCACATGGTGTGGTAAATGAGATATTACATATCTGAAGCAAAGAGCTACCATTAAGAGGCAACACAACATTCAAACATCTGGAAGTGAATGTATTGCACTTGATTTGACATTGTATAGACTAATAATTTAACATGAAGCTGGAGCCAAACATAAGGTGACAATAATAAATAGAATTTTAAGAACTGAGGCTGGAAATGTAGACCGAGGTGGCTTGAATGCAGTTACTTGGCAGATGAGGTTTGGCCTTTTAAGAATTTGTGTAGCTACGACATTCCTTGTAAATCACCTGGATTTAGAGCCTTCTGGGTTAGTATTTCTTGCTGCTTTACTGTATCACTGCTAATTCACCTTGGTGAACTGCTAGAGCTTGGCCATCCAAGTCAATGAGTTGTCCAGTGCTGCCGATCTTCTGTATGAAGCTACAGAGCATGCAGCAGACAACAGGCCTTGGAGACTCCTTTGGGTTTGAAGCAAAACTGTACTGAAAGCTTGTCATTGATCAGCCCAGACAGCTTTCAAAATATCAGTGTTTAATAATAATTCTGGTTGAAGCATAAGAGTTGTTGCTCCAATGTTCTGCTTTTGACTGTGGCTGGCACATAAATAGCCTTGGTCTCTGTAGTGCCATTGCTCCAATCTTCATTCCCTCAAATAAAGGAGGCACAGATGATGCCCTGGTGGGCCATATGCTACATGTAACAGAAGATTACTTTGTTGTAGAAAATAACATTTCTGTAATGTGTCTTTTTCATGTGACATTTTAGAAAGGTCAATATACTATGAATTTAAAGTGAAAGTTTGATAGCTGTTGTTTGAAATAATTTGCTTTAATAGCTTTTTGTACAAAAATATTATTTCATTCAATACATACCTACAGGGCTGAATTTTATCACAAGCCGCAAGTCCCTGCAGCGGCACCATAAGTGAGCGCCACTTTTGTTCAGGCATCCAGAATCACATGGTGGGTGACTAAATGACTTAGGGAAAGGGTCGGGGCCCATCCAATTAAACAGCAGAGCCAGAAAACAGGGTGCCAATGGCACCATCAGCTGAAGCCATGTCAGGTGCTGGTGCTATGGGTTGCCAGCCCACTGTCGCTGCTGACTGAAGAAGTGGCCACCTGACCGACCTTAAAAGCCCTCTATCTATCTGGCTACCGCTGACAGCCAAGAAGCTGAATGCGACCCCGCAGCAACCATAGCAGATGGAAGCCCCCAGGTTCCCCAAGCAAGCCCAGACAGAAATTGTAGTGGAGGTCAGCAGTCATGGAATCACCCCACCACCAACCTGGGTTCAGTGACACAAGGGGATCAACAACCTTGTTCCCTCTGCCAAGGTGATTTTACCATACCACTTTCCTCTTTGGGGTTTGTATGTGGCAACACGGGATGCTGCACTTGTTGGTGACAGAGTGACCACCCTGTTGGTGGCAAGGAGGTCAGGAAGCAGCATATCCTGTCAGATACACCACTCCATCTCAGCAAGTGGTTCCTGTCTTTCTTTGCTGATCTCCACAATGTTGAGAGCGCACATTAGAGGAGGCATTTGTGAGCAGCCATCATGAACCATTGGGCTGCCACCAGCATAAGTGTTGTGTCTGTGGGGAAACTAACAGTGTTCCTCCTTCAGCTTGTAGCAGAAACAGGTACAGAACAGTAAAGAGAGGGCTAGGACTGGTGGCGGACTCCCTGACATTCATGCTTTGACCTTGGCAGAGGAGTAGGCCTTGAAACTGACTGAGCCTCAGGGTGGCCGGGGAACTGCTGATGGTGAAATAGGAGTGTCATCACAGGAGAGTGGATGAGCGAGCGCAGGGGCACAAGTGTGCATTTGAAGCCCGATGCTTCCCACATGTCATTCATGAAATTAAAAATCTGCTGCAAAATTTGAGTTAATTGGCCTTTTATGGCCCACTGCATCAATATCAGAAATCAGCCCTCCATGGTTCCTGCTGTTAGTAAAATCTGGAAGCAATGCCACAATGACACATGTCCAGCCAAATGCAACCTAACCACATTTTACTCCACTTCCCGGCCACCCCCTCTGCACCTGCCCTACCTATCATTGCTCTTACTATTAAAATTCTGGCCACTGTTTCTGGAACCATGGACGCATCAAAATTTGCAGCACAGAAGGAAGCCATTAGGTCCATCATGTCAGCACTGGCTCATTTCTAAGGCAATCCAAAGCTAAATCCATCTCTCTCTCTCCATGATGTTGGATCTCCTTCTGCTTCAAATATTTATCTATTTTTTTCTTTAAAAGATTCAGTCGTGTCTGTCTCAACTATGGCCTGTTGCAAAGCATTCTATGCATCAACAATGCTCTGTGCAAAGAAATGTCTCCTAACCATTTTCTTCATTCTCAAAGTGACAATTTTAAATTGATGACTGCTCATCATTAACTCGGCAAGAGAAAATGATTGTGCTCCAGTCAGTCTGTGAAAAGAATGAGCTAAATAAAGAATCTGAGAATTCCTTGATATATCTGTGGGCTGTAACCTGGCTGGCATTGCAAATGTTTCTAGTCTTAATCTAGGAAAAGTCTGATGCATGGAAATTGAGAGCCATGCTGACTTTGGCAGCCACTGGCCATGTTGTGCTGCTGTGACCTATTCTGCAGAGGACTTATGAAGACAGAGAGGGGAATTTTAATCTGGAGGAAAGTGTGGGTTTGGGTGTGGCTAAAAGGTTAAAACAGGCAAACAATATCAGTGTGTCAGGAAGTCAGCTCCAAATCACCAACTTCCAGGTATAACAGGAAAGCTTTAGGCTGATTGTGGACAACCCAATGAGAAGCAGGTTGCCTGTTTAATGTTTCAACTGATTTTTAAATTTAATAATACACCCATGGATTTCCTTGACATCTTCAAACTCGCCACTGAAGGAAACACAAGACCACACTGGCAATTGAGCTGAATCAAACTCATGGATTGATACAGTAATAAATACTCAGCAATCTGAGTTGCTTTCTTACTTATTAATGCAAAAGGGGTTGTTCACAGTAATTTTACTGAGAGTTTGCTGTCTACTTTGAGGCTTTCTGAATCAAATCAAGACAGTTGGCCTTAGCCTGCACATCAGACGAGGACCAATATGACCACAATCATCATCAGTAGGGGCTTACTGTTCAGAAACCTAGCCTAGCAAGAGGAACAAAGTGAAGAACTCTGACAGGCTTCAGACAATTTGAAGGAGGAGGAGGAAAACAAGGAGAAGGAAGGTGATAAGGGCAATCTAGAAGGGCAAGAGCAGCAGATCGATGGAAACAGCCCCACCTGGAAGTTCCCCTCCAAGGCACTCAACATCCTGACTTGGAAATATATTGCTGTTCCTTCACTGGTGCTGGATCAAAATCCTGGAACTCCCTTCCTAACAGCACTGTAGGTATACCTACACCACATGGACTGCAGCCATTCAAGAAGGCAGCTCTCAAGAGCAACTAGGGATGGACAATAAATGCTGACCCAATCAGAGAAGCCCACATCCTGTGAATTAATTAAAAAAATCTTCACTTGTTGAAGCCAAGTCAGCACAGCTGAGTGCCAATTGACATAAAGATTGCCAATATTTAATTAAATTACCAGGTAACCCCATCTGCAAGGGCCAGGGGTGCTAAATCTCCTCTTATATCCAGCTCCTCATCTTCAGCACATGTGTATTGGGAAATTTCTGACAGCCTGGCTCTCTTCCTGTTCCTTTGTTCCGTGTGCTGTTCTGCAATGGATTGAACGAACAGACCTATGGGTGAAAATAATGGATTGTGCTCATGCGATGGACAAAATGCATTTGTTGAGGGTGACTGTCAGGGAGAGGCATGAAATTGCATAAGGATGAGGGTGAATGGGTATAGTGAGTGGATAGATGTGGATGTAATGAAGTGCATAAAAGAAAAGGGTGGGTATAATTGCAAGGTAAATTGACATGAGGAGTGATGTGATGGGATAGATTTGAAAAGGCAGAGTTTGTGCGTAGGGTGATGTGCACAACAAAGTGTTGGTGTATGTGCAACAGTCAGCCCAGTGAAGCCAGGCAGGTGGGCAGTTAAAATGGTTCATGGGACTTACCCACAGCATTCCCGCGAGTTGTGATTTTAACCAGCTCTTCTGAGCAGATGAGAAGGGCACCCACAAAAAGGTAGTGGTGTCCTTCATTATATATGCAGAATGGGCTTCAGTGATGTCCTTAACTCATAAAATAAAATTATGGAACTCAAATAAAAAGATGCATATAACTTGTTTATTTACCCTGGGTTGAAGGCATAGGTTCTATATTTTTGAACAGTGTACAGTAACCCTCAAAAGGTTCATAATTGTATCTTAAGCTCATGATAAAGAGGAAAACCATCAGGATGATATCAATTTGATATCAACAGCTCATACTCAGCCCATGGAATTAGTAAATTAACTTCTTTTAAGTCAGGGCTTTACAAACTGTGGGCCCCTGTGGGTCTGGGACTGATTTCTGAGGCTCAACTGCTGCTGGAAAAAATGCCTGTGAATCAGTGTTTGGTTCTTTTGGAAAGCCCTGCCAGATTATCAACTCTCTCTACACTCAGTTCCTGTTCCCCCACCATCAGGTCAAGAACCATAGCTCCCCTTCCCCTGGCCCTCCCACTGCTCCAACTCAACAACTGAAGCCTCCCTCCCCACGCCGTCTCCAGCACCAACCCCCCCCCCCCCTAACGCCCAATCAACAGCTCTCATCACCCCCAAATTTTGACTCTGGGGCATACCAAGTCTGAGCCATTAAAATGGGGCCACAACTGGATAAGTTCAGGTAGCACTGCTTTAAGGTGAAGAACAGTGTGTTCTATTGCTAGTGCCAGACTCAATGGGCAAGAATTTGCAGTCATCAGGCGGGCATGATGGGTGGGCCCGGAAGCAGCCGTGAAACATGGTGCGGCGCACCTGGGACCAATACTGGCTTCAATGACCTGCTGCACTCAGGAAGGGTGAGTGCCATGTTGGTAAAGGTCAGTGTACAGATGTGTTAAGGTCTGGCTGTCTCCCCCCACCCCGTGGACCTCAGGGGTGCTAGAATCTGAGTGTCAACTGTCAATCATGCCAGAGATGGCCAAGGGGGTGAGGCCTGGCTGCTTGGACTGAATGCCTTGGGGCTCAAGGCCCATGACCTGGAAGTATCTTGCCAGGTGCTCCTCAGCTGGAGTTGGCCGGGCTGCAATGCTACAGGTAGAGAGTGGACTAATCAATGCTCTTCTGTTGTTTCAGGAGAAGGCGGCCCACAACAATATTGAAAAGTCGCAGACCGGCAGAGGTTCCACTAGCGTCCCAATACTTCCCAGATACAAGCAAGATGCCCTGGAGCTTGAAAGATGGCACACTCCCCGTGCAACCAGGCGTGGAGAGGCAGGTGTGCCAGATGAAGGTAAGAGTGCAGTGCACAGAGGTGAGACTTTCAGTCTGTGTAGTCTCTTCATTGATGTGAATCTCGAACCTGGAGTCCCCATTGATCATTGGAAGACGAGGGCACCCTGATGCAGACCTCCATTGTCTCACCAGGGTGCCTGGCATGCATAGTGACAGTCTGATGACTTTAACTAATGACATGTCCCTCTTCTCCCTTTTAGATTCGCCAGCAGGCACTCGGTTTCAGGACCCTGAAAGGCCACCCCTGACACTGAAGGACCACCGAACTTCTGCTGCACCTGCATCACACCCGCTCTCTGAAGCAGGGACCAGCACAGGGACCAGCACCTCAGTAAGCATTATGTTGGCGGCGAGTATTTCAGTGCACATTGGTGAGTGCACTTCATACTTATTTGAGGTGCAGGTGGAGGCATAGAGTGTCCAGGGCGCCAGCAGTCAGAGGACTGCTGGGGACCAGGACGATGCTCAGTCAAAGGTTGATGATGGACCTCTGGAGTCGTCCATTAAGCAGTAGATGCTAGATGTCCAGTGAGATGTGCAGGAGCATCCGTCGGAGATTCATGAGGGTGTGTGTACTATGGTCTCCGTGATGGAGGAGTCCATGTGGAGCATGAGCGCTGCGTTGACCCTCATGGCCAAGTGCAATGCCTCCTCCATTGAGAGTGTGGCGACTCTCATGGAGAGGTAGCTCCAGGAACAGAATCGGGGTTCCCAGTGTTGCGCTCAGACCTGCAAGCCCTCACACAGGCAATGACCTCAGGTGGTCAGTGCCCATGTGGGAAATGGATGAGGCACCCAGTATCCCAGCTAGGTGCCCGTCCATCAGTGGCGAGCAAGGAGGACCAGGGCAGCCTCACGTTGGCACACGAGTTGCCTGTCGTCTCTGCGGGTTCCTCTCAGGGCACTTTGTTTGACGGCAACAGCCGCTCCGCCCCTATGCCAGTGACTGTGGCACCTGATGCGTCTGCGATGACTGGAGAGATGCCAGCCATGGCACTGGCCACTCCCTCCCAGGCGAGGCAGGCACAGGCTCCATTGGTCAGAGGGTGACTGCCAAGGTCATCAAGGCCAACAAGACAGCAGAGTGAGCAGGCTGTCTCCAATGCCAGTGCCAGCGAGGGAGGAACGCCAACACGTACTACTCACAAACGTAAGCTAAAAGCACTACGAGCAAAGGAGGGACAGGTCATGGGGGATTTCATGTTAATTTATGTTTACATTACGTATACTGGTCTAAGGTCAAAGACCAGGAACATTTATGTAAATATTATTGAACTGTCAGAATGAGATAAATTGTGTTTTTGTTGTCATGGCCTGAGTATGCTTCGCCTTTTTATTTCATTGGTGCAGGGAAAGCCAGTATGAAATGTTGGACGTGGGTGGCTCTGAACTTTATTGCACAGGCACTGGATGTTCTTTGTGTTCAAATGAAAGGGTCCTTTCAGACATCTGGGATAGAGGCGGCAGCCCTGGCATATGGTTGTAGCTGGTCTTTTGTATCCTAGCTGGCATATGGTTGTAGCTGGTCTTTTGTAGCCTAGCTGAAGGAGTGTTGGATTGAGGCGCCCCTGGTTTCCCTACACCCCTGCAGGTTACTGATGTCTGGCTCCACACCCTCAGCATTCTCCTCACCGTGCTCATCTTCAGACTCACCACTGGGCTCATTATCTGTGGCCTGTGCAGCTGCATTAAAATCCACTTCCTCCAGTAGGTCCCCCCTTGCCAGTGCCAGATTGTGGAAAGGACAGCATGCAACCACTATCAGTGATGCCCACTCTGGGGGGTATTGTCATGCTGCCCCTGAATGGTCCAGGCATCGGAAGCGCATCTTGAGAAAACCTATGGTCCTCTCTACCACTGCACTTGTGGAGGCGTGGCTCATATTGTAACGCTTCCCTACCTCCATTATTGGGTGGCGGAGAGATGTCATGAGCCACCTCTTCAACGGATAACCCTTGTCACCCAGCAGCCATCCATCCAGCCAGCCCGGAGCACTGAAGAGCCTCGGCACCTGGGAGTGTCTCAGGATGTAAGTGTCATGGGAGCTGCCTGGGTGCCTTGCACAGACTTGCAGAATCAGCATCCTGTGGTCACACACTATCTGCACATTCATGGAGTGGAATCCCTCCCTGTTGACGAAGGCACCCGGCTGACCTGCTGGTGCTTTGATGGCCACGTGTGTGCTGTCGATTGCACCCTGGACGCAGGGAACCCAGCAATCGCTGAAAAGCCTCTGGCTCACTCAGCCTGGCTGGCCTCATCTGCATAGAAATGAATAAATGTCATGACCCGCCTGAACAGAACTTCTGTCACCAGCTTGACACAACTGTGCACAATTGATTGGGAGACTCCACAAAGTTCCCCCACTGAGCCCTGGAAAGAGCTGGATGCATAGAAGTTGAGGGCCACTGTAACCTTCAGTGCCAGTGGCATGGGGTGTTCACCCACACAGTCGGAGCCTATTCTAGGCCCAATCATCTCCGTTGAGAGGCGGAACCTCCTTTGTCATTGCACCTCAGACATATTGAGGCAGCTGCATCACCACCTGTAAACCCTGGCAGCAGGATAGTGGTGTTTTCTGAAGCCCTTCTGCCTTGGGCTTCCTGCTGGCCCTGCACCCTTCGCTCCCCTGAAAGCTGCATTGGGACACCTGGCCTCCTCTCCCTTCTGACCGTTTCTTCCTCCACAGAGGAGGTGCCTCCAGCAGAGTCCACAACCCCCATTACCAGGGTAACAGAAGGCTGTCTGATACCTGGAAGGGTCCACATGGTTTGAATTCTCTGGGGACCTTGGCGACACCAACTAGTCCTGAAGTGAAGCCTGGAAATGCTAAAAATGAAGCCTCGAACAGAGATAAGGCTGTCAAGTACCAATAAACAACCAGCAGCAAACTATCTCCAAAACTCCTCACTGCTCACACTGGCAATGCTGCTGACCCTTTTCATCTCGCCCTTGGATGAGGTTTTGGAAAACGTCAGCTGGCTGCCTGCCCATTTTTCCCATGTGATGAGCGCAAAATCGCAAGGGTCAGGAAAAATCACCTTAAATCGCCTTACGTGGCCTCTCAATTAATGGCAGGCAAGGCTCCAGCACCCGTGCGTGACTAAAAACCGAAATATTGCACAAGTGCGTGATGATATCAGGACACTCACCGTACGTCATTGCATAAAATGTTATGCTCAATTGGCTCGGGCAAGCGCCCGTCTGCGTGACATAGCATTCTGCCCAAAGTGACTTTGTTTCTTAATGTTGTTCAAGAGAACTTTGGCCCTGCACTTCAGAACAATATTATTTGTTCTACAGCACACATTGCTGAAGGGTCTATGCAAAAACGTGTTCAGCAGATTTTTGTCAATTTATTAACAAACGTATATTTTGTGCTGCAAGTTGTGTTGCTGTGACCAATTACATCACATTCCAAAAATGCACAGCTTCCCTGGTTTGTTTCACATCTCACTAGAAACAATGATGAGGAGAATTGTAAAACCAGCTGCTGATTCATCATCACCCATCTTAAACTTACCCCCAAAATTACCCTCAATTAGTGAACTGGCTCCCAGCTACCCTGGCATTCACAAGCTGTCCTGGGGGTGCACTCAGTGCTTCAGGTGTGTTAAAAGCCTCGGCCCATCATGCAAGATTTCCAAGGGTATTGTTGTCTGATGCGCTTCAACACGTTGGGCAACTTCCATCCTGTGGCCCTATAGTCTCAGACTCACATGCCCCCACATACAAACACTAAGGTGTCGACATACATATACACAGTCAAACTCACATTCACAAATACGTTTAAAAACATCTCCATCTGCTTTGGCAGTTCAAGAAATCCATCATTTTTGCAACCCCCATCTTTCTCTTCCAATTAAACTAAAGTTGGACCCAAGGCTGTTGTCCAAAGAGTGTTTATTAGTTGTTGCCTTTCTGGATAGTCTTTGCTCAGAAAGAGTAGGTGAGATCTGCTTCTGAATGGACACAGAGATCAATGCAGGGTTTGGCTACACAGAAGAAAGAGGGGAGGTCTGGTTAAGAGTCAGGTTCAGATCAAACAGAGATATTGGCTCGTATCTTCCAATCTCTGGGATGTCATGCCAAGTGAGGGGGCTACCCCAAAGATGCTCTGCAGTGGAACCATTCTACACTCCAATTTAAAACACAGTCATTGGATAGTTCCAATTGTCTTACAGGAATAGTTGCCTGGGGACATTTAGAAGAATTAAAACCACTTCTAATTCATGGGTAACTATGTACACACACACCTGCCATGACACCCCACTGCTGGGCCTTCCAACCACACCCCACTCACGCAAATAACCCCCCACCCCCCCCTTCCAACTATCCCCCACTGACTACCCAATGCCCCACAATGACCACCAAACCCCACTACTGATCAGCCTCGCTCCAGTAATTATGATTATATTTAGTGTGCAATGTATCTATAAGAATAATACTTGTTATGGAAGATCATATGATCTGTAGTAACCAATAGGAGAGTAGAACGAGATATTTCCACAGGCACTGTAGAGTTAGAGTTGCAGTTGAAAGCACGTGTGTAGTTGCTGCTGAATATATTGTAAATAAACTTAATGTTTCCTCTCAAGAAGTGTCTGCAGATCAACTCTCTTACAAATAGGCAAATCAGCCACCCTACATCAAACTGGCAATAAGGATAAAACAAGACTGAACAGAAGAAATCAAGTTAAAAAGAAATTGGCACTGTACCCCACCCAGTGATTGTAAGTAGCAAGCTCCATTAGAATTGAAGAAGTTATCCTCTCTCAAAATGCCAACATTTTGTACCAGCCACAGACAATTGGTCTCAATACATAGAATGCCTCAAGTTCTTTTTTCAAGTGAAAAAGATTACAGGGGAAGAGAAGAGCGAGCAATCCTCTTGAGTACTTGTGGGAGCAAAACCTATGGTTTGATTTGAAGATTGATGGCACCAAGTGTCCCAGATTTGAAAAAAATCAATGAATTGGTGTACTTCATGAAGGGACATTTCAGTCACAATGCAGATGTTCAGGTTTAATTTGTGAAATTGAGCCCTGCGTGAGACAATTGCATGCTACGTGCAAATTTGAAGTAGCTAATGGAACATTGTGAGTTCGGTATGACTCTGAAAGACATGCTCAGAAATCTTGTAGTAAGTGGTGTGAAAGAGGACACTATTCAAAAAAGATTATTGCCCAAAGTGAATCTGGATTTAAAGAAGGTGCTAGAGATAGCGTTGGCTGTGGAAAGTGCTGTAAGAAATTCACAAGCAATACAGGGTGCACAAGATGAAGCCGTCCTCCACAATCGGCAGGAGACCTCAGCCAAAAGTGGCACGAAAATGGAGACTCTGCCAAGAAGCAGGAAATAGCCCCTGCTAGCTAAAGAATCAAGGAAAATAACTTAGCAGCGAAATCGAACAATAATTTTAATAGTCGATCAGTCTTTTAGTGATTATCAGTTTAAAAAAATTGAATGCTATTATTGTCACAGAAATGGACATATGATGAGGCAGTGCAAGGAAAGATTCAAGCAGACTTGTAAACAAAAGAAGAAGCCCAATGAAACCTACAATATAGAAGAGGCTGAAACAACAAATTCAGACATTTTCTCATTGTTTAATCTGAAAGTTGGAAATACAGAACCAATATTTGTCACAGTGAAAGTAAATGGAAAACTTGTTAAAATGGAAGTAAGTATGGGAGTTTCCACTGCAGTAACTGGGGAACATACTTTCAGATATTTGAATTATGGTGAACAACAACAAACAAATTCCAAGCTAAAAACATATACAGATGAAGACATTCAAGTAAAAGGCATAAGCAGAGTAACTGTCCATTATGGAAGCCAATCAGCAAAGCTACCAGTGTTAGTATTGAGAGGCAGAGGACCAAACCTTTTAGGGTGAAACTGGCTAAGAGAAATCAACCTTGATTAGCCACTGAGATTCCAAAAGGAAGCTGGAAGCTTTCTTGTTTTGAAAAAGGAATGTGTAAGGACTCAACAGCCTGAAGAAATGCAGGCTGTCCTAAGCCAAAGCCTGGAAGAACAGCAGAAGGAACATGAAGAGACCCTGCTCAATGATGTTTGGGACGAGTTGAGCAACATTCACAGGAAGAAGAAAACCTGTTGAAAGACTTTCACACATGACAAGATTCCCTCAGGTCAAAGTTTGTACCTCTGAAAAAGTATGAAGAGAAACAGAAAGAATTCAGCACCACTCTGAACAAACTGAGGAATGAGTTGGCAGAGAAGACAAGACAATGTTCGATTTTCCGGGAGGCAGAAAACAAGTTAAAAAAAATGGATGTTAAATGAAGCCAAAAAGGCTTTGGAATCAAAAGTTGCAGAATTTTCCGAGAAGTAGACAGATAATAAAATTCTGGGAGACTAAGTCACTGGGCACAAATAAGTTGAGCTTGTATCTGAGAGAAGTCTGGACAATAGTGAAGTCAAAAAGAAGGCTGAGATTAAAGTCTGCACTAGAAAGAAGAAGACACATAGAAAGAAGGTACAGAAATACTAATAGGTCAAAATTCTGGCAACATATGAATACGCTTTTGTACATACACCTGGCAATCAAATCGCAAACACCAATGTCCTTAGACATTTGCCTTTACAAGAAAATGATGAGCACTTCTCAGTTCCATAGGAACCTGTTTTACTGTTAAATTTCTTACATTTGTCACCATTATGTGCTCGACAGAGCAGAGGATGGACAAGTCGGGACACAGTCCTATCTCAAATACGAGAACAAGTGCTACATGGTTGGTCCCAGGAAACCGTATCTGATGAAATGAAACCGTACTTCAACAGAAGACATGAAATAACCAATCAGGGTGGCATACAATTGTGGGCTGCACAAGAGATAGTTCCTCCAAAGGGAAAGGACTTTTAATTGAGATACACAGTGCCCATCCAGGAATTTCCCAAAGGAAAACCAAAGCACGTGGCAGTCTATGGTGGCCTGGGATGGAAGGTAAAATAGAGTATAGTAAAGAATTGTATGCAATGTCAGCAACTTCAAAAGTTGCCAGTGACAGTTGCATTACACCCATGGGATTAGCCAGGTTGACCCTGGGTGCAGTTACACATTGACTATGTCGGACCTTTCCTGGGAACAATGTTTCTGTTCCTTGTCAATGTCCATTCAAAATGGTTGGACGTATATGAGGTGAAGTCACCAACATCGGGTGCTACAATTGAGAGAATACATTAGAGTCTTGCCATTCACAGCCTACCAGATGTAGTCATTTCCGATAACGGCACAGCATTTACAAGTGCTGAGTTTCAAAGGTTTATCAGCCTCAACGGTAAAACTCATGTGAAGACTGCATCGTACAACCCGTCCTCAAACAGACTGGTCGAAAGGGCAGTTCAAACTTTCAAGGCAGACATGAAATAAAACTAACTAGTGATTTTTTGGCAACCAAGCTAGCACGCTTTCTTTTTCATTATAGGACCACCCCTCACACAACAACAGGTGTCACACCTGTTATTGTTGAACCACCGACTCAGGACGAAATTGAGCTTAATAATGCCGAATTTAGAGGGGAGGTTGGAAAGGAGTCAGGGAAGGCAGAAAACTAGACACGACTGGCGTGGTCATGAGACGAAATTTACCGTGAGAGCCAGTATATGTGACAAACTTTGGGGAAGGATCAAAGTGGTTGCCGGGTGAAGTAAGTGCAGTGACTGGACCTCTATCTTACCATGTGGAGGTGGAAGGCCAGGTCATCCGTAATCATGTGGACCATTTAAGGAAGAGAGAGACAAATCATCAAGATATGGTTCCACCAGTGACCATGACCGGGTCTGCGTTTCCTGTTGAGGATTCTCAACCCAGGACTGATATGTCTGATGTTCTTGTAAGAGTTCAGGATACAGAGCTGCAAGTAGCCACTGAATCACCTGATGTTCAGGCAACTCCGAAAAAGGAGGTTCCTGACAAAGAGCCTGAAGTTGTGGAGCTCCAACATTCCACACATACCAGGAAACCACCTGAAAGACTGAACTTGTAAATTCCTCACCCAGTGTAAATATTATGTTGTCTTGGAACCATCCTAACCCCACATCCTGCAACCCACCCCATCCTACCAACTAACCTTACACCCTTATCTTCTATCTGGCTCTTCAAAGTAGCTGGACCTTTCAACCTTCCTGCTTTATGGCAGCTCATGCTGTAAAAAAGGGGGCTTGGATTTCTTTCTCCCAACTCTCCTGCATTCGACTGAAGACGTTGGGAACCCTCTGCCCTGTACATCTCTCACCTGGTCTGAGTTGGAAGGTCAGGCGAGAAAGGTACCGTTGCATTTTAGTGTAAGTAAATAGGAGTGGAGTGGCAATCCGACTGTGATTGCCACTCTGTGTAAGTTATGGCCAATTAGGTTGAGGGCTGAATTTTCCATTCTGGAGACTAAGGGTACAATTGTCCCAGATTTGCACTAAGTGCAGTAGCGGGCAGGCAAAAGGCTTTACCCTCCACCCCAAACCCGCCTCATTAATCATGCATTCCTGGGAAACACGCTGGGTCGGTAGTTGGGCACCCTCTCATTTGCCCACACCGCTATCACATCAGGCCTTCAGTAAACCAGCCATATTTAAAGGCCAATCCTGCAAAGAGCTAACATTCTTCAAGGGATAGGAGCTGCGAGCCAATGGCTGCCAACGGGAGGAAAAGTGCTGCCCCAGATTTAGCGACACCTCCCTCGAGCAAGGACACCAGTCCAGCATGGCAGGTGGTGGCAATGATGGTCAGCACCAAAGCCCTGCATAAGAGGACAGCCACCCAGTGCCACTAATGGATGAATGGCCTCATCCGTTCCGCAGGGTAAATCACTCTTCTCATCACTCTCAATTCACACTCACAAATCCATCACACATCAACAGGGATCTCACGCCTCAAAGGACAACACCACTAACTCTCACACACATCCTCACATCTCCATCAGGCTCATATCCTCTGGAGCTCATGTCCTCATCCCATCCATGGCACCGGTCACCACACAAACAATCCATGCAGTGCCATGCATCCTGTTCACACTCTCACCATCTGTTTTCATGCAGGAGAAGCCTGCTCACATCAGTCGGAAGAGGTCCCGGACAGGGGGTGGAGAGGCCCACATTAGGCCCCTCACTCACTTTGAGGAGCATGCCATCACACTGACTGGAGAGGACATGGGCCATGCCTGCGGCATTGGTGAGGTTGGCGGCAAACACCCACATGAGGATCCTGCACCACATCATCCCTCTCTCATTGCCAACTATCAGTGCTCTCTCTCCTGCTTTTGACTCTGCTGACGTGCACTAATTATCTCTTCTTTGGTTCACAAGGAGCTCTGCCAAGTGACTGACATCCTCAGCCAGCTAGACCCTCAGCTCCGTCAAGACCCTCAACTCCAGCCAAGAGGACAACTCCTCCATTCGTGAGCTGAAAATAAGCAGACTGTCACAGCGCTTATCCACACCCTCCACCAGCACAGAGACACACACCTCAGTGGGACCTAGATATAGAGCAGCCTTGGGTTCACAATCTAGTGGTCACCGCACGGACATGTGCCCACAGCAGGAGGAAGCAGGTTCAGCCCAGCTCCCTAGCACTCGGAGGACTGCTGGGGAATAAGCATCTGTGAGATCCGAGTGAGATGACTAACCTCTGGATTTGACCTTCCAACTCATTATGGAGAGTTAGCAGAAGGTTGGGGAACATCACGCAGAGCTGTTAGAAGCCCTCAACAGAGTGGCATTTGCGTCAGAGGATTGTAACTGCCTGCTCTCTGATGAAGCGGTGCCCATATGTGTACGCATAGAAGGCTCCATAGCTAGGATGGCAGGCACTATGGAGACCCTGGTCCAGTAGAACAAGGAGATATGCACAGTCCTGCACTCCATTGCGGTAGCCATGGGCGACCTCCAGCATGGCAAGTCAAAAGGGAAACGGGACACCTTGACATCCTTCCAGGTGCTTCATTCCCTCAATGATTCAGGCCGGGCCTTCGGGCACCCGAAGAAAGGAGGATCAGCAGCTGGGCACCCCTGGGTCATGCACTCAGGAATCTCAGAGGCTGGCCTCACTCCTGAGTCCCCTTTGCCTGTGACCCCCTCAAACTTGTCCTCTGTCACTGCAAAGGGAGCAGCTGGCCCACAGGAGGGCAGCCAAAGCAAGCTGGGGCTCTCAAGGACTCGGCTCTACAGAGGAAGCACGCTGAAGTCATCAGAGGCTACAGGGCCAACCATTGCACAGGCTGTCTCCATCTCTGCTGCAGATGTCAGGGCAGCACCTAGAAAAAGTTGTAGGCCTAGGAAAATTAAGAATTTCTGATCAAAATGATTGCATGGGTGACCTTTCTTCACTTTATAATCTGAAAATATATTGTCTTTCAGCTTCATTAACAGGCTTCGTGAGTCCTCCCACTGCATCCACCCCCCACTAGCAGTTCAGCTGCACACAGCCGGCCTATGACTGATTCTGAAAGGAGAAGCGTGTCAGTGTGTGTGTGTGTGGCAGGGTCCTTTTGGAGCCTCATGCAAGCTCTCTCCCATGCATGCAGATCCTTCCTCCATCACACTCATCTCAATGTCCTGAGTATTTTCAATGCTGCCTGTTGGGGTTCTCTTTCCATTGTCCATCTGAGCTGACCTGCATCTCCACCCACCCACTGATCACACTCCCACGCAGCACCTATTCCCGGCCAACACAAGTCTCCTTTCACTTTAAGATTTAGAAGCATGGTGCTAAAAATTGTCTTCAGCTCCCTCGCCCTTTTCCCTCCCCTGGTCACCCATATCCTTTTCCCCATCTTTGTCAACCCCCCGTGGTATCTCCTTCCATCTCCCCACTGATACCTACCAGCTGGAACCCTGTTCTTTCAGGGATGTCCAGATGAACATGCACATTCCCCACCTTCTCAAGAATCCAACTCCTATCCCCATTGACCTCCTCAAACTCCTCCTTCCCTTCACAACCTCTGCATTTGCCTCCGAGTCCCCACCAACAACCGTCACTGTTTCTAACACTACCATCACATCCTTACCCTCCCATCCTACTGGCTCACTCTGCCATCTCTCATTCTCACCATTGCCTCCCACCACACCCACCTTTATTTCACTCCCCAAGAGGCAATCATTGACTCCACAGTCCCTTCCCTTGCACGTTCACCTGGACATCCATCCCCCCTTACTCCTTCCTCCACCCTTACTCTTTGCTTCAACAGCCCCAACCCCCGGATCACCTCGGATGAGTAGCTTGAGGACCCACTAGATGTAGGTCCATCACTGCTTTCAACCCACCAGCGCAGATACACACACCTTGGAGGGGCCTAGCTTTAAAGCAGGCTTGGGGACATTATCTGATGAGCACAACAAAGATTGTGGTCCACCACAAGCAGACACAGTGATAGCCAAAGTCACTGACATTCAGAGGACTAGTGGAGGCCAGACTTCTGCTGAATATGGGTCTGATTATGAGCCTCTGGAATTGGTCTCAGAGAGATGTTGACGATTCAAAGACAGGCGGAGCACAGATGGCAGTATTGTCAGAGGCTGTCATCGAATTAGAATGGAGGATGGAAGAGTCCATCCATGATCAGCCTTATGTTGTTGCGCCAACATGCCAGCGCATCGAGGTCACCATTGGAAGGGCGGCGACGTCCATGGACACCTTGGTCCAGCAGTTTGTGCCGGATATGCGCTCGGACCTGCACACAAGCGCTTTAACCATGAGAATGTTCCAGCAGTTGCTAGGCAAGTGGGGAATGGGGCACCTTGGTCTCCCTCCAGGAGCCCATTCTCCTCAAAGAGCCAGGGAGGGGCCCTCAGGCACCCACAGGGAGGAGGAGCATTAGCTGGACACCCCTGGCCTATCCACTCAAGACTCTCCTTGGCTGTCCACCTGCTTCAAGTTCCCTCTGTCTGTGACCCCGCCAATTCCAGTTGCTCAGAACATGGAAGGTGCACTTGCCCCATAACAGGAGACCCAAAGCAGGCCAGGGCCCTCCAGACCTCAGCCCTCCAGAGGACACACGCCAAGGTCATCACAGACGACAGGACATAGCAGTCATCAGGCTGCCTCCACCTCTGCCACAGATGTAGGGAAGCACCTAGATGTAGCGGCAGGATAAGAAAAATGAAGAAATTTTGAGAGCACAAAGGTGGCACGGGTGTTCACTAACTGTATATGCTTTGCGCGTCTGTATGTATATTGAGCTGTAACTTCTGAGCTCCAGGGCAGTGTAACAGGGGTGGGTACCTCAAAGATGCATTTGGGAATCACCCCACCCACCTGGAAGTTCCTAGATACGTTTGCATGGTAATTTGTGAGTTAAATCACAAACTTCAGATGGTTCTCACTGTGTTACATCAATAGTTATCCAGAAAGAGTTAGAAGAATTAAAACCACTTCTAGCTCCTGGGTAACTATTGTACAGACCCACACCGACACCCCAGAGGACTCTCCTCACACTCCCAAACTCCCGAAGGACTCCACCTGACAATTCCCCACAAGGGACTCCTTCCCCCACAGGACTTCCCCCTGCCCACAGCACTTCCCCCACCCCCCGACTACCCCTGAGGCCTGACACAACCCGACCCAACCCCACTCAAGGCTGAACCCAAACTGACCCGACCACCCCTTCACCACCCAAGGTCCAGCCTGACCCTTCCTGACCTGACCACCACACCTCACTAAAGTCCAACCCGATCACCCCACCAAAGGCCTGACCCGATCCAACCCGACTCCCCGAATGCCCAACCCGACTTCCCCCTTTCACAAGGCCTGATCCAACCAGATCCCTCCCCAAAAGCCTGACCTGACACCCCACCAAGGCTGCTCCCGACCCCCCAACCCCTAAGGCCCAACCCAACCCGACCGCTCCCACCCCTCAAATCCTACCCATTTACCTTGTCAAAGACCTTTAAACTTACTTTTTCAACAGCAGCCATTGCCATAAGACAGGGGACATGACTTACTTACCTCCGACTCTACAGTCCTCGACGTGAGGTCCTGGGGATGTGTGTTGCATTGCCCAGATTTAGCCTGGCCTGAGTCAGAAGGCCAAGCGAGATAGGATAGGCTGGATTTCAAGGTAAGAACTTTCGAGCGGACTGGCAATCCAACTCAACTGCCAGTCCATCTGAAGTTATGGCCCATTGCGTTTCTCTGAAATTCTCATCTAGTGAATGGTTCTTCTTTCTTTTGCAATGCTCCGAGGTCAGGCCAATGTAACCGATGCCCCCTCCTCACATATCTCCCATTTGTGCTTCAGATCTATGGTTTCTTGCACCATCTCATTGCAGTGCATTGCCTTTTTGTCTACAACAGTGACATGAGTAAATCTTCTTGCTCCAACAACATAGTCATTGGGCAATGCATATCTTAGACTTGACTCAGAGGATGATATCATGTGGCCTCATGAGAATAGATTTTGCAGTCTGGTTTATTCTCTTGGTGCTCCTCAATGTGGATCTTATAGGTTGTAATGGCGACCCGCATTGGAGTCAATCTAACTCGCATCTTTCAATGGCCTCCAAGTAATGTCTATCAGACTAGAGTGTGGGTAACATTTTAGGTGATAGTCTGAGATCTTAGGCATTCATGGCAGCCTATAGTGTGAGGTTGTGACTGTGTGAACAGCTAGGCATCACCCATATAGTAGTTTCCATTCTCCACTTACATGATGCAGAGCTATGGACCAAGCTAGCATTCGGTGACTCCTGAAATGCCTGCTAGACAGCAATGACTATGCGAAATCAGAGGTATGTCAAGGTCCCAGATGCTGGACTATTAAATGGGAGGATACCACTTTGCGCCTCTTGGTCTGGCTAGTGTGGCTTGACATGAGCTTCCCCAATGGGCAATCAACATGGTAATTTGATTGTGACAATGTCCCCAGTGTGCCAGCTTTCTACGTTTATATGTGAAACTGCTGAAATGAAAATGTGGAGGCCTCAAATGGGCTCAGAGCAAAGCTCCACTGCATCTGATGGATGATCTTTGAACGTAGTTACTAATTAATGCCTAAATGAAATATTGGAATTTCCGGGTCCACAGATGCCAAGGCAATGCTGAACGGGAACTTGGGAAGCTTCACACGAAGGCTGGATCACGAGTGCTTGTCAATGATCAGACAAAGGTGCTGCTGAAGCTCTCTCTGTGCACACAAAGATGATCTAACTCGTAGGCTTGCATCTATGACTGATAGTGACAGGTCGCTGCATCCTAAAGAATGATCTCATGCTGGGCTGGAACATCATTCTTGCATAAAGGATGGCCCTTGTAAATGGCGCAGTCTGGATTCAGATCAGACCTCAGATGTGAATGCAAGAACCAGTGATTGATAATTGTCCTCATTGAGACGTCTTGCAAGACTCCTGGCATACTGCCATGAGTGCGCTGAAGTTTGCATTACTGCTTTTGCCTCTTAAAGGCTTCCACAGGCAGTGAAATGTTGGTGTGATGCTTGAAAGGACTGCACCATATCTAATTTCTTCACAGTGCATGCTGGTGGAGTTCTTATCCCATTACAGAACAGTAACATTCTCTGGAGGCTGCATAGCCTTCCATAATTGAGGCCATTGTCAAGCAAAATTGTCATTATTCATTTGGAGATTGGGGTCCTTAATTGACAGGCTAAGGATATGAAAGAAGCTGCTAATGTTGAGCTTGCATGGAAGACACAGGTGAAAGAGACTTGTATGAGCTAGTTGTCATCATCTTCCTGGAACCTTGTGTCTACAAGGATTTCACGGGCATGCCTGCCACATCTGGCCCGTGCTTTGGCTCTTTCTCTGGGGGCGCAACATCCTCACCCTCATTGAGCACATCCCTCTCAGCATTTTCCTCACTAGAGGAGACGTGCAGCTCATCCATCTCTCCATCTGGAAACTCATCCCCCTCTGGAGTGCTAGGTGGTGTAGAACGCAGCATGATGATGTGGGAGACCCTTTGAGGAGAGTACTGGAGGCCACCACCTGACCTGTCCAGACATCTGAAATGCATCTTGAACATGCCAGTGGTCTGCTCAATCAAGAAGCGTGCTGCTGACCGAGCCACATTATACCTCCCCTCTGAAACACGTTGTGGCCTCTGACCAGGTGGTCATTAGCCATGTCTTTTGTCATCGATGAGCCAACCCTGGAAGCATTGAGGGCCCCCGAAGAGCTGTGGTGCCTGCAAATGACTAAGATCGAAGAGTCGTGCAAGCTCCCAGGGTATGTTGCACAAACCTGCATAGTGTGCTTCTAATGGTTACAGATCAGCTGCACGTTGAGAGAGTGGAAGCCTTTTCTGTTGATGAATCATAGTGGCTACTGCCAGGGAGTTCTCAAAGCCACACGTATGCAGTCAATAGCGCCTTGCACCTGTGAGAATTTGGAGATTGCTGCAAATTCCACTACTCTGGCAGCTGGGCTGATCCAGGGAGAACAGGACATAACTGTGTTGCTTACTAAATAGAGCATTGGTAATCTTTAAGATACATTTAAGAGCAGAGAATTGTGATATCCTGCAGAGGTCTCCAGTGGAGCCCTGGAATGAGCCACTTGCAAAAAAGGTGAGGGCAGTGGTCAACTTTAGAACCATTGGCAATGGAGGGCCTCCCAGGCTCACCCCAAAGAACGTGGCAGGTGTGAGCCACTACATGCCTTGATAAGTGAAGGCATCTGTTTCTCGCGTTTTTGTAGATATGAGAAACGTCTTCAGCACACTATTCGTCAAGCCAAACACCTCCATGGTATTGGTCTGTCAGCCTCATCTTCTGGGTCTTGATGGGGTCTCTCTGGCCCATGTTCCTCAGGGAGAGGCTCTTCTCTTTGCTCTGCCTGACAGTGATGGGCCCTTCTTCTCCTCCACAGTTGCCTGCCTGCCATCAAAAAGGTAGCATTACTTGCTCCATCCATTCTGCACTCCTCATCTCTGCAGGATATGGAACAGAGGTATGATGACAAGAACGCTGCAATGATCACCTTCCACTGCCAAGCTAGGGAGTCATTGTTAAGCCCTTGGGCTGCCCTCATTCCAAGCATTCCATCCTCAGGTCATCCCTTGCAGCTGTCACACAGTCTTAAGGATCACTGGAAGCACCCCTGACACCCTCCCAAACACCCCAAGCATGACAGCATTTTCACAAAGGGTATAAGATATGCTTTTTGCATATGCACTTTAGCCATTTCTCCAATACAGTTGGATCCTTGTGACTTTTGCACATTCCTATGAGAGGGACAAATAATCGTTCATATCCAATCAACATTTGACCCCAAGCCGCTATGGATTCTGGCAAGAATGCGCCTCATGAGTTAAGCTGCCCAAATCCTTCAATTGGCATTTGATTATTCCTAACATGTCTCAGCTGAGCCTTGCTGTCCCTGTCCTGAAGCAGGAATTATTAGGGTACCCCTTCAATCGGCCCAAAAGTGTAGTAGTCAACTCCTCCCACAAGCCCTCAGAACCTCCCCTGGTTTTTTTCTTTCCTAGGTTATTTTTCAACTGCTTCATTGCATCAACTGGCAAAATGGTGGTGCTCTGTTGCATTGTGACACCAGCTTCCAACCCACCCCCCCCCCCGCCCACTATGTGACCATCCAAGTCCCTCCTCTCATCATGGAAGAGCATCATGTGCTAGTTTCCTTCTCTCCGATCTCTCTTCTTCCTCCACCTCTAATCCTGGATCCCATCCTGATTGTTGTTGATATCTCTGTCCTCCCCAGAAGCGTTTTCTGTAGACATCCTGATGCCCGATGTGGACCTGACCCCTCCCAATCTTGAAGCATTATAATTAAAACTTCCAGGCATCTTCATGATGCAAGTTGATTATTTCTTAAGGGGTGGCACTGCACAATTTGAGAAATGTGTTATTGATAAGATTAGAGTAGAATTTAAAATGAAGAGTAAGGCTTGGGGGTCTTTTAAATGTATTGGTTTAGATATTAAACTGATTGGGTCTGGAATAGCTTCAAATTAATGATCCTAGATTGTTATGTCCATCCCAGTTGATCTTACTGAGCCATCACAGAAAGATGTTTTATCTAAGGAAGAGCCAGAGCAATTGTGAATCTTGATTGGTCAGTTGAACTGGTTGGATGCTCAGATTAGACCAGATACTAGTTTTGATGTCTGGGGATAAGTATTCTGATGAAAAACCATGTAGCTAAGCATGTTTTAAGGGAAACCAAAACATTGAAAAAATAATTTGGAGAAAGGCATAATTATCTTTGCATCCATAGGTGAACCAAGGAATGTGAAATTGGTCATTTTTACTGATGTTGCACATACTAACCTTCCTTATACGAACATATGAATTAGGAGCAGAAGTAGGCCATTCAGCCCCTCGAGCCTGCTACACAAGTCAATAAAATCATGGCTGATCTGATTGTGGACTCAATTCCGCCATCCTACCTACTCCTGATACCCTTTGATCCCCTTGTTAGTCAAAAATCTATCTATCTCTGTCTTAAAAACATTCAATGGCCCTGCATCTACCATTCTCTGGGAAAGAGTTCCACAGACTTACGACCCTCTGAGAGAAAAAAATTCTCCTCACCTCTTTCTTGAATGGGAGACACCTTATGTTTAAACTGTGTTCCTTAGTCTTGGTCACTCCCACTGTTTCTTATGGGTGAAGATGGTAAATGTTGTCCCTTAGCTTGGGAAGCTAAGATAATACAAAAGGCTGTTAAAAGTACTTTGTATGCTGAAACACTTTTTATGAAGGAAGTTGATATGGGATTCCAAAGATTTTAAGTGAGATTATGTACAATGGGAGTCCTGAAGATAATATACTCATTGAATGTTATGTGGATAATTGTTCATTGTTGGATAATATACAGTCTAAAAAAATGTGATTGACAAAAGGTTAAGGATTGAACTTGTAACCTTGAAACAAATCATGGAGAGAAGAGAAATCTCAAATTAAATGGGTGGATGTAAATCATCAACTTTATGATAGTTTTACAAAAATAATGCATGTACAAAGAAATTGTTTGGCATTCTAGAGGAGGGGCATCCCACAATGTGGTGTTTTGTACAGAATATGGAAGTTGATTTAATTTGTTTTGAAATTTTTTTGATACATATAAACCCTAGTTTTTGTTTAAAATAGGAAAAGAGAACCTGTAAGTGTGTATTCTTTGTGATTAATTATAGGCAGGTGATGGGCATTAACTGTGGATTACTTGTACCCCTGTAAATACACATTGTCTTCAAATATGGTTGTAGGGTTAGGAGGCACCTGCTTGTAATCTGCAGTGAAATAAAACTTAAAATACTGTGTAAGGATTGGCTCCAGTTATATCCTTCATCAATTAGCTTTTGGTGGGTAACACATAGCCGTCTGTTTTCACTGTTGCATGAGTTCCTGGCAACCCTTTTGTTACACATAGGAATTTGTCACATCATCACACTCTGCAGGGGCTTGCCACAGTACTCTATGTTCCTGTTGTAATTTGTCATGATGCTCTCATTTTGTTCTGTGATTCAGTAAAATGCACTTGCTTCTCAATGTTTTGCCAAGATTCACTGAGCATTGCACTTTATTGTTAGCAGTCGTCATAATTCAGCGTGACATTTTAGTTCCTCACAGTGCCTCGCTGGAATGCTTTTCTTTTCATTACAATTCAGTGGTGCACTTAGGCTCCTCTAGATTTATTGAAGTCAGTTTCATGAAAGAATTTGAATGAAGGCAGTGCTTCCTTTTTTTACATGCCTAATTGTACTGAGTTCATTATATTCTTAGTTCTAGCTTTTGTCATTTTTACTTCTCAGGTTACTCAACTGCAGTACTTCTCTTAGGTTCCATGTCACATTCACTTTTATGCTGCAGGGAAGTGGTCCATGTTCTGTTTCTCTCTTTTTACAG
The DNA here is from genome assembly GCF_017639515.1 of Carcharodon carcharias. Lineage (NCBI taxonomy): Eukaryota > Metazoa > Chordata > Chondrichthyes > Lamniformes > Lamnidae > Carcharodon > Carcharodon carcharias. Next base: position 129,001,787 of record NC_054471.1, read on the forward strand.
CAGTTAGTTGCAATTTCATACTGTCCTTGTTATCATCTTATTCAATCTGCCATCTTTATTTCATGGTAAAATGTCATTTAACTCTTGCCACCTATAACACATAATGCAATTCTTAGAATGTCCTTTCTTTTATTTATTTGACCATAGACCTATCATCAGTGGCCTTGAGTTATCAAAACTTTGCTTCTCATAAAATAGCTTCCTTTTTCATATTTCAAGGTTTTAATTCCTCACAATCATGAAGTGTAATGATCTCAACTCTTTTTATTACTCATTCATGGGATGTGGGCATCGCTGGCTAAGTCAGAATTATTGCCCATCCCTAAATGCCCTTGTTCAGAGGGCATTTAAGAGTCAACCACATTGCTGTGAGCCAGACCAGGTAAGGCCAGCAATTTTCCTTCCCTAAGCCAACTGTAGGTGCACTAGAAATGATCTGAACACCCTTGGACTATATAAGAGAAAAATGGCTGGCTTTAAAGCCGGACTTCACAGTTAATACCAAAAATGACTGGTTCCAGTTTGTACTCATTCAGTCATCAAATGCTGGAGTACTTTCTGGAATAGGTTTTGTGGGGGAAGCTCATTCTACTTAAAGGGAGGTCAATTAGCAGTAAAATGTACAACTGGAGCAGCATAGTAACAGCAAGTGATTGAAAGTTGTGGTAATCTGACGTGTAATATCCCTTTAAGAAGAATGTTATAGTAGAAGATCACATGATCTTATTATCCAATGACAGAATAGCGTGGGCTACCTTAGTAGTCTGTAGTCAGTAGTGAGTAGTCTAGAGTAAGAGTCTGGAATGTTGAGACAGGGTTTAGTTGCAAGCATACAAGTGTAGCTGCTGAGTTCCTTTGTAAATAAATAGAATGTATTCTATATAAGAACCGTCTACTGATCTGCAACGTCTATGGTACCAACTCCGTCAACCCGAAACAATCAGGCAACCTGGATCCATTAGTCCAACCAAACCAGTGACCAAGGATCCAACAAACTGACAACAAGAGAAGAAGCAAAAAAAAGCAAGGAAGGACAAAAAAAAGCAAGAAAAGCGAAGAAGGAAAACAAATGAACTGAAATCGGGCCTTAGCTTACACGATTATTATAAGTAGAATTTCCGCCCTAATCATCGAAGTAGTCCCTTCGATGCATGCCACAATTTGGAAGAGTTGATTCTTTCAACCCAATGGTGGATGATTGGTTTCATTATGTTAAATGTTTTGCATTCTTTTTTCAAGTTAATGACATTGCAGGGGAGGAGAAGAGGCACGCGATCCTCTTATCCACACATGGGAGTAAGACTTATGGATTAATCGAAGTTTAATGGCACCCGGTGCTCTGGATTCAAAAAGTTTTGATGATTTAGTGAACCTTGTGAAGAATCATTACCAGCCCAAGCCTTCAGTAATAATGCAATGGTTCAAATTTAACTCAAGAAATAGAGCCCTAGGGAGACAGTAGCTTGTTGTGTGGAAGTCTAAAACAGTTAACAGAATATTGCGAGCTTGGTACATCTATAAATGAAATGCTTTGAGATCATTTGGTGTGCCGTATAAATGAAGATTCCATTCAGAAGAGATTACTGTCTGAAAAAAATTTGAATTTTTAGAAGGCGCTGGAAATTGCATGGGCCATGGAAAATGCAAAGAGGGACTCGAAAGCCATACAGGGAGTGCAAAATGGTGCCGTCCTCCACATTGGGCAGGGAGCCCCATCCAAAAAGGGCATGAAAACGTACAGCTCTGATGAGAATCAGAAAACAACCACAGCTTATAGACAAATAAAAAGAAGTGGCTTAGCAGTGAAAACATGGAATAATGGTAGCAGAGCTGGAAGCAGACAACCTTGCAATGAATCGAAGTTAAAAAATTGAATGTTTTTACTGACATCGAAACAAACACCTCATGAGACATTGCAAGGAAAGAATCAGGCAGATTTTCAATCAGAAGAAAAATCCCCATGAGATTCACAACATAGAAGAGCCTGAAGTAACAAATTCAGATATTTATTCGTTGTATAATTTAAAGGAAGGAAGGACAGAACCAATCTATGCAACAATAATAAGCTTATCAGAATGGAGGTAGATACAGGGGCTTCCACTAAGGTAATAGGTAAGCATACCTTTAAATACCTGAATCATGGGGAGTGTAAGTTAAATTTGGAAGAAACAGATGCCAAATTGAAAACTTACACAGGAGAAAACATCAAAATCAAAGGCACAAGCAGGGTTACTGCACAATAAGGAAGTCAATCAGTGAAATTACCCTTGATGGTGGTAGCAGGTGAGGGGCCATTGAATGGATAATGGATTAGAAAGGCCTATTGGTTATGTTTCAAGAATGCTCAACACAGCTGAAAAGGGATAGAAAAAGAAGGCTTGTCAATCATCTTTGGTGTCAAGAAATTTCACCAGTATGTACACGGTTGTCATTTTACTATCATTTTGGACCACAAGCCTTTGCTAGGATTGTTCAGCGAGGACAAGGCTGTACCACCCATAGCCTCAGCAGCAATACAGAGATGGGCATTGATCCTGACAGCGTATGAGTATACTTTCAACTACAGGCCTGGAAATCAGATTGCAAACGCTGGTGCACTTAGTCGTTTGCCTTTGAAAGAAAACAATAAGAATGTTCCAGTTCCTCAAGAACTCGTTTTATTATTGAACTTCTCAGATTCATCACCGTGATGTACTAGACAGATTAGCAATTGGACAAGTTGAAACCTAATCTTATCAAAAGAATGAGAACAAGTTCTTCACGATTGGTCACAAGAACAGGAACCTGACTAAATGAAACTGTATTTCCACAGAAGATATGAGATAACCAGCCAGAATGGTATCTTATTGTGGGGAGCTAGAGTGATTGCTCCTCCAAAAGGATGAAAGCCTTTGATAACTGAATTACATAGTGCACATCCAGGTATTTCCTGAATGAAGACAATAGCACACAGCTACTATGGTGACATGGAATGGATGGAGAAATAGAGAGCTTAGTGAAAAGTTGTATGCAGTGTCATCAAGTGCAAAAGTTACCTCCAACAGCTCCGTTACACCCTTGGGAGTGGCCAGGAAGGCCATGGATTCGATTGCATATTGACTATGTGGGAGCTGTTATGGGAACAATGTTTCTCCTTATTGTTGATGCTCACTTAAAATGGATGGATACATATGAGGTAAAGTCATCAACATCTTCTGCTACAATTGACAAGTTACGTAAAAGTTTCGCCATCAACAGACTACCAGAAGTAGTCGTATCAGATAATGGCACAGCATTTATGAGGGCTGAGTTTCAACGGTTTATCAGCCTCAATGGTATTACTCATGTAAAACTTCATCATACCACCCTTCTTCGAATGGACTGGCCAAGTTAGCAGTTAAAACATTCAAAAATGGTATGAAGACATTAACTGGAGACTTCATAGCCACCAAGTTAGCACTTTTTCTTTTCCATTATAGAGCCACTCCTCACACAACAACAGGTGTCACACCTGTGGAATTGTTGATGAATCACCGTCTCAGAATAAGATTGAACTTGGTAAGGCCAAATTTAGGGGGGAAGGCGGAAAGGAGTCTGGGAAGTCAGAAAATTGTACATGACTGGCATAGTCGTGACAGAAAGTTTACCGTAGGAGAGGCAGTATATGTGAAAATTTTTAGTGAAGGACCTAAGTGGTTAAACAGGTGAAATAAGTGCGGTGACTGGACCTCTTTCTTGCTATGTGAAAGTAGAAGACCGAGTCATACGGAGACATATAGATCATATAAGGAGGAGAGAAACAAAGTATCAGGAAATGATTCCTCCAGTGTTCACGACTGTGTCAACATCTCCTGTTGAAAGAACTCAATTGAGCACAGATGTGTTTGAAGGATCGGTTATACCTACAAGAGTTGACGAAACAGATTTGCAGGTGCCGCCAAAGAACCTGGTGTTTGGATAACACCCAAAAAGGAGGCTCCTGACAAAACATCTGAAGCTGTAGAGCTGAGACGTTCTACACGCATAAGAAAACCTCCAGAAAAACAGAATTTGTTAATTACTTATCTGAGTAAATAATTTGATATTTTGAGAAGAATTGTAATTGTAACTGTAAAATGTATTTCTGAGTAAAGGGGGAGGAATATGGTAATCTGATGTGTAATATACCTTTAAGAAGAATGTTATAATAAAAGATCACATGATCTTATTATCCAATGACAGAATAACACGGGCTACCTTAGTAGACTGTAGTCAGTAGTCCGTAGTGAGTAGTCTAGAGTAAGAGTCTGTGATGTAGAGACAGGGTTTTAGTTGTAAGTATACAAGTGTAGCTGCTGAGTTCTTTTATCAATAAATAGTACTGTCCACTGATCTGCTATGTCTATAGTACCAACTCAGTCATCCTGAGACAAGCATGCAACCTGGAGCCTTTAGTCCAACTAAGATAGTAACGAGGATCCAACAAAAGTGTTAGCAGAGGAAGACATGTTTAGAAATATTTGATAACATCTTTTTTTAAATCACTTTGCCACCTTCTGTTTTGTTTCTCACTTAATGAGCCAGGTATTAAAGACCAATTATTGTGGTAGCGTAACTTTCCTTATGTTCACAAAATCACATAAGGTAGCTCTTGTCTGAGTTACCTTGGAACAACTCACTTCACATTTCTCTTTGCAGCATATGCCTCTTTCATAGCTGCCTGAATGTAAAATTGCACATAACAGGAAGAGGCACTTAAGTTAGGAAGACTCACCGAAACTTTGGCATTCCTGCAGACTCAGTAGTGACAATGACCACGTGGCTGATCATTGCACGTCCCAGTTTAACATGATTCACACCTTTAAGAAAGGGAAATGTAAACTTAGGGGACAGAATTCTCCCTTCATCAGGGGCGAAGTTGAAAGGCTGGCGCGCATAGGCGCACTTCCAATCGGTGCCATTTTATGTGGGTGGGCCAATTAAGACCCACCTAGCATGACATCCAAACGGAAGCACTATGCACTTCCTGTGCGGGCAGGGGGAGCAATCCCAAAATCGAGAGTGCGCTCTTTCACGCATGCGCACGAAAGAGCACACTCATGTCCCCGAGGATAAGTGCTGCCTCAGGGAGATCAGCTGTTCTGAGACAAATATTAAAAATAGAAAAAAAAAAAAATCCTGACATGTCCCCTCAAGTGACACTGTCACATGTGTTGGGACATGTCCATAATTTTTACAAAAACTTTATTAAGATGTTTTAAAACCTACATGAAACCTCATCCCACCTATGGATGAGGTTTCATGCTTTTTCTAGTTCCCGCTGGGGCTCCTGGCCTACCCGCCAACCTTAAGTTGGACGGGCAGGTGCATTAATTAGTCAAATGACTCTGTCAATGGCCTCAGTTGACCATTGACAGTTCGGCAAGCGGACAGCTGGTTTTGCTGTGCTCCTGCCTACCGGAAAATTTAAATGGGGCGCGGTGACGTTGGGAGTTCCGCCCGACATCACCGCGCGTCATTTTACGTGTCAGCGAGTGGGCCCCACCCCCTGCTCGCCGATGGGAAAATCCTGCCCGGGGGAAGAAAAAAAGAAAACTAAAACATAAGCAACTGAAAAGCTGATTTATTTACCCACATGCTCAAACATGGAGGTTTTGTACCCCTATACTTTAATGCATGGTTTTATTTGATTTAACTTTCTAAAGTAATTGGAATGCTTAAGTGCTGGAAATGTATTGTTTCTTAAGTATGGCTTGATGAAAAAGAAAATTGTCATGGCAATTTCTAATTGTATACTGTATTTTTGAATTAAATTAGCCACTGAATATCATGTTGTCTCTTTTATGAACGGCATGTACAATTAATTGTACATTTAAAGAAAAGAGGGAACTTGATGTTTCTATTATGCACTTTGGAAAATAGTCTGGATCTGGCCTCTGTGGTTTGATCATGCACCAACAAGCTCTTAATACTGCAAATGATTAAAAGCTGTGTTCTTCTTAGCAGATGTGAGGTTTCCAGTTCTTGCCATCTGGGGAACAAAAGCATCCATCAGTTCTTCTTTATCTGGTACTTATATTTTCTCAATTCTCTCAAGTCGGTTTTGTGTTAAGTCTGATGACGTTAAAACCTAGAAATGCCTTACATTGTCACTTGGTAAACAGATGTTGCCACAGCAGGCCTAGTCGGCTGCCTCTATACGACTTTATGAGGCCAATTAATGAAGGCATAAATTTCTTCTTGTATGAAGAGAAAACAATAGTTTTTAACTATTGGTGCTGGCGTTTAACTATCTGATCTTTTGTTATACAACTTGCAACTACCCCAATCACTTGTGCATTTGTCAGCAGTGAACACACTAAAACTACATCTCGGTAATGTTTTATTCTTTTAACTTAATTGGATGCCACATGAGTAGCTAATGTTTCAAGTTAGCAGCACTGTTTGATGCCATAGAATTGGCTCCACAGTGTATTTAAAAAACAAATACTAGCTTCAGGAATTTACTGGAACCAATGAGACTGCCTGGAATGCAAAAATACACATCCACCCAGCTCCAGTGGTTACAGAGATTTCATTTTACACAGGACTGGGGGAACATTGACTAAGAAGTTACTTTGAGGAAGCATTTATTTCATAGCTAATAAGTTAATTAACATTTTCAAGGCTCTGAAATTAAGTGGATCATCTAATCCCCCAAAACAGGTGAGGTGTGAAAAAACTGAAAAATTTCAAAAATGACTCGAATTTGCCCATTTCCAGTTTTAACAGAGCCAGAGTGGGGACAAATGACCAATCTACTCTAAGGAAAGGGGTTAGTTAGTTAATTTTATAAGGAGACTGCTTGTCTTTGTTTTACCAAGCTATTCTACCCATTTTGGCCTCAGGAATCCCAACAACAGGTAAAAGAAGGTAAACAGGGATGCACCCTTAAGTCTTTCCAGCACTGCTTGTGAGCTAGGAGGGGCAGAAGTGTTTCCCCAAGGCTAAAGCAACTTACCTGCTTCCAGTCACATAATCACTGATAACATGCCTCCCCTCCAGATGAAGATCACCCATCTCCAAGCTCTCCTCCCTCACCCACTACCGCCCCCCTCACCCCCACCCCAGCCTGAGCTAGATCTTACACCAACTCCATGCACTATCATTTGCATTCACTAATCCTTCCTTCCCCCACCCATAGCTACCATTCCCCCCCTGACTGCGTCTCTCCAACCCTCCCTACAATTCTCTGCTCCTTGGCTATGATGGGAAATCAACAGAAAAGATTTAGAAAGTGTATTTGAATTGATTCCTGCAAGACATCCAGAAAAGCCATACTTTCTGTTCAGAAATCCTTCCTCCACTCTTTTCTGCCCCCACATAAAAAGCAGGGTCTGAATGTTCAAGGAAAAATTATCGGAATGAAATCAAAAACAAAATGAAATGCTTCTGTGTATTAGAGTAATATATTTGACATTCCTTTTTGCGGTCTTTTGAGGCCCTTTTGCTTGCTATGTGCAAGTAATTATTTTCACATACTGCCCAAATGGGAATGCTATATTTTGCAACACAATAACTTAACTTACTGCTGGAAAGCAATACTCTTAATATTATTCAAATCTACTATCTCCAAAAGTTATTTACATATGTTCACATGTGTTAGAAGTGCTAAAAAATGCAAATTAGAATGACTGCATTTTTGAGAGTATTAAAAGCACAGCATGGAATCCAGAAGGAGTGACATAGCCACTCAGTAAGAACTGTTTATACTTGGACAAGTATAAAAATAACAAAGTTGTAAAACTTCAATAATGGGAAAACAATTAGAATGTTAATACCAAAACAATATTATTGAAGCCAGGATTGATGATAACATGTCAAACAGAAGATCAGGTAGCAAAGGTTTTTCACATAACATCAGAGGTTGAAACCTCCATCCTACAATTCCAGGTCTGACAACTTTAAATTACTTTTTTTTCCCATACAATCTTCCATTAGTAATGATTTAGTCAGTGTGGAAAGTACAAGGGGTAAATTTATCATGGTAATGTGATGTGTACATATGTAATATTAATCTTTAATTTCATCAGCTGGTCAAATATATGTTTAGCTTCTTGAACAGAATGGTTTTTCAAAGCAAAGATCCTGACTTAAGATGGCTACCACAGGTCACATAACACATCTGGTATTACACATTGGCCTGTTTCTGGAATCTTCCAATGTGGATTACTATTAGGACATGCCAAGGCAGCCTCCTATTGAAGTTCTCCTATTGATGTTAATTATTTCAAATATGAGCTGAAACTTGTAACCGGCTCGCACTATTTGCATTTCTAGAAAGCTTCTTTTCAGGCAGAGACAGAAAGTCGACTGGGACAATGGCTATATAGAAGGGGTTCTTCTTAGCTCATCACAATGAAGAATGTTCCATGGAGAACTGATGGCTGGGACATTTGAGAAGCTAATCACATAGGTCCAAACATAATAGACAAGGTCTGTCCAGACATGAGCTAATCAATTACCTTCTGTGGAATACTCATTATTATGGGGAGAGAGCTCATGTGACCAGAATAACTGTTTTAAAGTGTATTTTATTACAACGCCTGGGTTTCTAAAAGCAATCCAGAGGAAATCTGCTAATGGAGTAGTAACATCATCTTTCTCTCCCCTGCTCTCAAGTTCAAAGCCCTATCTCTGTTTTATTGTGGAATCCATCACAGAGATAGAGAATTTTAATTGAAAGGAAGCTTGAGTACAATGTCATCGAATTTTTGAGAAGCTGGATTACATTTTAAACAGAGACTATCTCCAGAAATTTCAGCATTACACCAGCCTCAAACCCATTGGAACTCCAAGACCACTGTGAAAAGATTTCCCTCAACCACAAACAATAGCGAAGGCCTCAAACAGCAAACTCTCTATTTTTACCTTTCCTTAATCTTAATTTGGTCAAAAAGCTAACCTCCTAATATATATCTTGTGAGAGAGAGAGAGAGAGTGTGTGTGTGTGTGTGTGTGTTGTGAAAGTCAGGACATGTTTATCTTTTTAAAATATCTTTTTGTCTTCACCTAGGTCGGTGTTTAGTACAATAAAAGCCAACTCCTTTTTGTTTAAGCACAAGAAAGCTTGTCAGACTGAGTTATTTGCAATCAGCACATAAATGGTTAAGTACAGACACTGAATAAATACCTTCATCCTTATAAATTACAAAAAACCCTGTTATGATCAGTCAAGAAGTGGGAAAGGAAGGTCAAGTCCTGACGCATGTCCTCACCAGTCATAACAAATTGTTCTGGCTGTACTCTCTCCTGAAATTCCAGAGAGTTTGCAGACCAGGTTCACTCTTGCTTTCACTTTTTGGCTGGTTTTGATGGGATGAGATTAATTGGCGAGAGCCCTGTTCAGGGTGATACCCAGATGTTTTGCGTGGGGCTCATGGATAAGTCACCTTCCACAGAGGAAATGTTAAGTTCTTCCCTGGCAGAGTTAGCATTCAGGTGGAATGCTGACATGAGTGGCTGAATTTTATGCTGATCAGGCAGGCGTGTGCCTGACCTCATCGGGCATGAAATCGCATGAGATGACACTGGATGAGTGTCCCAATATCATTCCACACTCCCGCGATATTTTGGTCAGTGTGCTCGCCGACAACTAAGAGGGCAATTAAGCCCATTAATGGCGCAATTGTCTGTCATTTTACATGACCCGTCCAACCTTACGGTTGGCGGACCTGCAAATTGGCCACGCACCTTTACATTTTTCAGCAAATCTCATCCAAGGTTCGAATGAGGTTTCAATTATTAAATCAAATAAAAATACAAATCTGTGGGCAGCATTTTTAAAACCTAGATGTTCAGGTTCCTGATTGTGATGCTTGGACATTTTGTTCCTGATTTTAAAAACTTTATTTCCTAGGTTTCAGGTCTTCAGCTCCCTCAGGCAGCTCTCTGCCTTCAGGTATCTTTCTGTCATCGCCTGCCCCCTTCCCCTCCCCCACTTCAGCAGAGCTGAGCTTTCTAGCGCACGCTTCACGCTGGCTGGCTGTTAATTGGTCAGCCAGCATGAAATCGCAGTCAGGGGCAAATCACAATCGGCGGTCTGCTTCCTGACCGCTCCCAGGCCCGCCGAGTTAAAAATTCAGGCCAAGGTTTTTTCTCTGCATTGGGGTGGAAGCACCAGGTCAGGAAGTAGCATTCCAACAGTTCACTGTGAATGTCTGACTTAGTTCTCCTAGCATGGATACCTGCATCAGCAGTGCTATATCATCAGCATAGACAAACTGCCAGAAAATTAGTACAGGACATGGTCACTGTATAGATGCTAAAAAGACTGGTGCAAGCACTGACCCTTGTGGCAGACTATTGTTGAGAGCCCATGTTGGCTGGTCTTACCGCCAAGATAAATGCAGAACTTACTGTTGCTTGTTAGGGGTTGATAGGCCTAAAAATTCTGTGGCAGTGAATGATTGTTGAAAGATTCTGTTACAGGCTTTTGAAGCAGCTGGTAATAAGTCTGTGAAGGGAGTTCCAGTCTTCAGGTGCTTCTGGAACCCTGACTCAATGTTGACTTGAGAGCAAGGACCTCCTTAGGAAGCAAGTTCCAGGGGCAGAGCTTTTCGTCCCGCAGGCGGGTACGCGACAGACTCCAAAGGGAGTAAAATGGCAGGCAATGACACCGGGTGAGCGTGCCGACGTCATCAGGCACTTGCGTGATATTTCGCTCGGTGGGCAGGGGTGGATCTTGGAGCAGCACCTGGCATTAATTTAGTGGCCACTTAAGGTACTTAACAGTCCAATTGACTGTGATTTCTCTTTGCCTGTGTGATTTTCTGATTGTCGCTCGTGCAAAACAGATAGGCAGCCAGCCGACATTTTCCCAAACCTCATCCAAGGGCAGGATAAAAAGGGTCAGCAGCGTTGCCAGTGTAAGTAGTGAGCTGTTTTGGAGATAGTTTGCAGCTGGTTGCTTATTGGTACTTGTCAGCTTCATCTCTGTTCAGGGCTACATTCTTAGCGTTTCCAGGCTTCATTTCAGGACTCATTGTCAGGCCCCCAGAGGATTCAGACTGCGAGAACAATTCCAGGTATCTGACAGCCTTCCCTTACCCTGATAATGGGGATTGTGGTGTCCGCTCGAGGCACCTCCTCTGAGGAGGAAGAGTGCGGCAAAAGAAAGAGGAAGCCCCATGTCCCAGTGCAGCTTCCAGGGGAGGGACCTGTGGGAGGAGACGTGCAGGTACAAGGGTGCAGGGCCAACAGGAAGTCCAAGGTGGAAGGGGTCGCAGAAGACGCCACTATCTTGCTGCCAAGGTTTACAGGTGGCGATGCAGCTACCTCAACACGTCTGAGGTGCAAAGCCGAAGAGGCTCCGCCTCTCCAGGGGGACAATGACCTCCATTTGTCAGATGATTGGGCCTGAGATCAGCTCAGACTGTGTGGGTGGACACCCCATGCCAGTGGCTCTGAAGGTCACGGTGGCCCTCAACTTCTATGCATCTGCATCTTTCCAGGGTTCAGTGAGGTGTGTTTGTAGAGGCTCCCAATTAGCTGTCCACAGTTGCATCAAGCTGGTGACAGAAGCTCTGTTCAGGTGGGTACTGATCTTTATTCTTTACCTTACAAATGAGGCCAGCCAGGCTGAGCAAGCCAGACACTTTGCAGCAATTGCTGGGTTCCCCTGCATCCAGAGTGCAATCAACTGCACACATGTGGCTATCAAGGCGCCAGTGGATCAGCCAGGTGCCTTCATCAACAGGAAGGGCTTCCACTCCATGAACGTGCAGATAGTGTGTGACAGGGTGCTGATTCTACAAGTCTGTGAAAGGTACCATAGCAGCTCCCATGACACTTACATCCTGAGACACTCCCCGGTGCCGAGGCTCTTCAGTGCTCCAGCCCGACTGGATGGATGGCTGCTGGGTGACAAGGGCTATCCATTGAGGAAGGTGGCTCATGACCCCTCTCCTCCACCCAAGAACAGAGGCTGAGAAGCGTTATAAGTCATGACTTCATAAGTTACGAGTCATGCCTTCACAAGGGCGGTGATTGAGAGGACCATAGGTTTTCTCAAGTTACGCTTCTGATGCCTGAACCATTCAGGGGGAGCACAAGATACCACCCATGGCAGGTGTCACTGATAGTGGTTGCATTCTGTGTTCTCCACAATCTAGCACTTGCAAGGGGGGCCCCACTGGACGAAGAGGATCTTGAGGCAGTTGCACAGGCCCCAGATGATGAGTCCATTAGTGAGTCCGAAGAAGAGCATAGTGAGGAGAACACTGATGGCATGCAGCCAGACCTCTGTAGCCTGCAGGGAGGCAGGGACGCCAGGGACACCTTGATCCAATGCTCCTTCAGCTACGTTACCAAAGTTATCAAATGCATGTCAGGGCTGCCGCCTCCATCCCAGATGTCTGAAAGGACCCTTTCGTTTGAAGACAAAGAACACTCAGTGACTGTGCAATAAAGTTCAGAGCCACCAGCTACATCCAGCATTACATACTAGCGTTCCCCGCACCAATGAAACACAAAGGTGAAACATACTCAGGCCATGAAGACAAAAACACAATTTATGTCATTCTGACAATTCAATAATCTTAACAGCAACATTTCTAGTATTCAACATCTGACTAGTATACATAAAGTTAACAAAAGTGAACATAAAATCACCCGTGCACTGTCCCTCTTGTGCGCATGGTGCCTTTAACTTGCATTTTCGGGTGCTACGTCTAGGTGCTCCCCCTGCTGCTGGCATTGGCATTGGAGACAGCCTGCTGACTCTGTTGTCCTGTTGGCCTTGATGACCTCTGGCCAGTGGAGCCTGTGGTGGCCTGGGAGGGAGCAGCCAGTTCCATGGCTGGCATCTCCCCAGTCATTGCAGCCTCATCAGATGCCACAGTCACTGGCAGAGGGGCAGAGGAGCTGCTGCCATCATCCAGAGAGTCCTGAGAGGAGCCCACAGAGACGACAACAGCTCGTGTGCGAATGTGAGGTAGCTGTGCACCTCCCTGCACACTATTAATGGACAGCCACCTAGCTGGGATACTGGGTGCCTCATCCATCTCCAATGTTGACCTGAGTACCTCCTCCTCCCAGAACCATGATAGGGTCCCCCTTGTCCTCAATTATCACTCCACCAGCATCCGCATTCAAAATATCATCCTCTGCCATTTCTGCCAACTCCAGCATGATGCCACCACCAAACACATCTTCCCTTCACCCCCCGGTGGCATTCCAAAGGGATCGTTCCCTCTAGGACACCCTGGTCCACTCCTCCATCACGCCATACACCTCAACTCCCTCCCACAGCACCTTCCTATGCAACCACAGAAGGTGCAACACCTGCCCTTTTACTTCCCCTCTCCTCACCATCCAAGGGCCCAAACACTCCATTCAAGTGAAGCAGCATTTTACTTGCACTTCCCTCAATTTAGACGACTGCATTCGTTGCTCCCAATGCAGTTTCCTCTACATTGGAGAGACCAAACGCAGACTGGGTGACCGCTTTGCAGAACACCTTTGGTCTGTCTGCAAGCATGACCCAGACCTCCCTGTCGCTTGCCATTTCAGCACTCCACCCTGCTCTCTTGCCCACATGTCTGTCCTTGGCCTGTTGCATTGTTCCAGTGAAGCTCAATGCAAACTGGAGGAACAGCACCTTATCTTCTGACTAGGCACTTTACAGCCTTCCGGACTGAATATTGAGTTCAACAATTTTAGGTCATGAGCTCTCTCCTCCATCCATGGGAGAGGTCTGGAGGGTTATGGACTAGGTGCAGGTCAATGGGACTAGCGGAATAATATTTCGGCACAGACTAGAAGGGCCAAATGGCTTGTTTTCTGTGCTGTAGTGTTCTATGGTTCTACGGTTCTATCCCCACCCCCTTTCCGATCCCCCCCACTTTTTTCTTTTTTTTCCAATAATTTATATAGATTTTTCTTTTCCCACCTATTTCCATTATTTTTAAATGTATTTCCATCCATTGTTTTATCTCCACCTTTTAGCCTTTTTTGATCCCTTCACCCCACCCCACCCCCACTAAGGCTATCTGTACCTTGCTTGTCCTGCTTTCTACCTTTAATTAGCACATTCCTTAGATAATATCACCACCTTCAACACCTCTTTGTCCTTCTGTCTATGACATCTTTTGGTTATCTTCACCCATCACTGGCCCTCTATCCAGCTCTACTTGTCCCACCCTCCCCTCAACCAGCTTATATTTCACCTCTTTTCTATTTTTACTTAGTTTTGTTGAAGAGTCATACGGACTCGAAACGTTAACTGTGCTCCTCTCCGCAGATGCTGCCAGACCTGCTGAGTTTTTCCAGGTATTTTTATTTTTGTTTTGGATTTCCAGCATCTGCAGATTTTTGCTTTTATCTTTTTGCTTTTACCTGAGGTCAGTGCCTGTGTGAAGGCTTGCAGGGCCGTGCGCAACCCAGGAATCCCTCATTCGGTCCCTGGACTCCATGAGAGTCGCCACTCTTTCAATGGAGGAGGTATTGCACTCAGTCATGACGGTCGACGGGGTGCTCACGCTCCGCATGGACTCCTCCCTAACGGAGACCATGGCGCGCAGACCCGCACATCTTGCTGGACATTCAGCATCGTCCGCCTAATGGACGACTCCAGAGGCTCATCATCTGCCTTCAACTGAGCATTGTCCTGGTCCCCAGCATTCCTTAGACTGCCCTCGCCTGGGCACTCTCTGCCTCCACCTGCACCTCAAGCAATTGTGAATTGTGCACCAATATACTAGCAGCCACTCTAATGCCCACCGAGGAGCTAGTATCTTCTCTGGTGCCTGCTTTAGAGAGAGGGTGTGATATAGGTGCAAATGACTCCCGGTGGTCCTCCGGTGTCAGGTGTGGCCCTTGGGGGAATGGAGACCGGACGCCTGCTGGTGAACCTAAAAGGGAGAAGAAGGACATGTCATTAGTTAAGGTCAACACACAGTCACTGTGAATACCTGGCACCCTGATGAGACTATGCGGATCTGCATCATGGCGTCCTCATTTTCCAATGATTAATGAGGACTCCAGGTTCGAGCTTCAAAAATCAATGAAGAGACTACACTAGAATGATTGCACAAGCCGAAATTCTCACCTCTGTGCACTTCACTCTTACCTTTTCCTGGCATCCCAGCCTCTCCATGCCCGGTTGCACGTGGGGCATCTTGGGTCTCCAGCTCCAGGGCATCTTGCTCAAACTTCAAAAGGATTAGGAGGCTAGCAGGACCTCCGCCCGTCTGCAACCTTTCTATGTTGTTGTGGGTTGTCTTCTCCTGAAACAACAGAGGAGCATTGATTAGTCCAACCTGTATCTGCAGCACCACTACAGCCTGGCCAACCCCAGCTGAGGAGCAACTTGCAGGGCACTTCCGAGTCATGGCCCTTGAGCCGCAAGGCACTCTGTCCAAGCAGCCAGGGCTCACCCCCTTGGCTAGCTCCAGCAGTTGGCACTCAGGGTCCAGCACCCCAGAGGTCCACAGGAGAATAGCCAGACCTTACCACATCTACACGCTGACACATGTCAACACGGTACTCACTCTTCCTGAACGTAGCAGGTCATTGACCCCAGCACTGCACCCAGAAAAACCGCAATACATCATGTCTGCTGACCAGCATTGCCACCTCCTCTCCTGCCCTCTTTGCGAGGTGTGGTACCCTCCTCCTCCCATCTCAGGGACAAGGGTTCCTCTCTTGGCAGCCACCTCCTCCAGCAGGATGGCAAGGCACTCATCAGAGAAACAGAGCGCCGAGTGCCCACTCGATCTGCCCTCCCATCTGCCATGTCCTGCTGCACTTGCCAACATCCTCCATGGCAGCCTTCCAGGGTCCACTTTTAAACTGGCCCACAACAGGCCCCCACCCCTGCACAGCCTTTCCCGGCCTATGTGGAGCCGCTTTTCATGCTGGGCAGGCCTTAATTTGCCCAACAGCATCAAATCGCAGTTGGGACCTGATCGCAGGTGGTGGTCCATTTGATGGCCGCTCCCAGGCCCATCCGCCGTGCCAGCCCAACAAAGGGAAAATTCTGCCCCACTTTCCTACTGGAACATGTGGAATGCAGGATTTCAGTTGTTTCTAATCAACATGCTAGTCTAAGAAATCCATGTGTGCTGTTGCTGTACCTTGGTCCAGAAGGACATCAAACCCTTCCAGCAATCTGCCGCTCTCCTGAAACAATAGGGCACATATTCTTCCCAGTAGCCACTTGCAATACTCCCGGCAAAACCCCACTTTCAGTAATCAGGCAAAATGGGTGTAATTCTTTGGGGGGAGCGGTGGAGAAGGGTGTCAGCATTCTCTGGATTGTATTCTCGATGATGCTTGTGAAGGTAGGCCATGAAGCTGTTCAAAGTCCCATCATAGCTTCAGAACACCCTATGTATACGATGTGGGCAGGAGTTGTGAATGGGGTAAGTTGCTAAGGATCTTCCGAAAGTTGGTGGGAAACTTTGCTGTCACCAGTCAGGAAACAGAGGGCTGAATTTTCCCCCGGTGGGGGTGGGAAGAAGCGAGTGTGAACTCAATCGGGTCCGCACCGCCATTTTACGTGAGCGGGCCAATTAAGACCCGCCCAGCGTGAAGCTCACCCGGAAGCGCTGAGTGCTCTCTGTGCCAGTGGGTGGGGGGGGGGTTCCCTGAATCAGGGCCTGCGCTCTTTCGCACATACGCATGAAAGCACACAGGAATCACCCTGAGGCACAGAGGTACCTCAGGGAGATTAGCTTATGTCTTGAACAATGTAATACAGGTGAAAAAAAATTTAAGGACATGTCCTTTCATGTGAAACTGTCACATGAGCTGGAACATGTCCATTAATGTTTTTGAAAAAAAATTATTTAATTAATGATCCTTTCATGAAACCCCGTCGCACCTGTGGATGAGGTTTCATGAAAAATGCGAAGGCCGCCTGGGCTCTTGGCCTGCCCACCAACCTTAAGGCTGGACGGACAGCATTCTTTACAGCTTTAATAACTTTGTTAATGGCCTTAATAGGCCTTTGACAGTTTGGCGGGTGCACAGCTGATGCGGCTGTGCGCCCGCCGAACTGACAATCTAAATGACACGCAGTGATGTCAGGACACCCGCGCAATGTCACCATGCGTCATTTTACGTGTCGGTGAGCAGGTCCCGCCCCCCACTTGCCGACGGGAACACACTTCCCAGAGTTTCATTGAATATTTCTTCCACCAATGGTCAGAGAAAAGCTGTTGCCTGGCTGTTTGGCATTGTAGATTAGATGGATATCAGAGGTCAATGTCTAGTCTTCTAGTTGTTTGTCCCCTTAGTTAACTTTTTGTAGTGTAGTGGTGGTGTGGAAATCGTTGATGTAGATGACTGGATGGCTGATGGTTGGTTGGGTGATGGTTAGCGATATGGTTTGTCAATGTTCACGATGGTCAGCATGCCCACTCTGATTGTAATGATGATCGGTGAGCTGTCTGCCAGCAGGATTTCCTCAGCTTTGGTAATCAAGTCAGACTGGACCTATGTGGCCAAAACATATTTCTGATGGTGTCAGCATGCCGTCCTGTGGAATCCATGGATCTGCATCTATTATTGGCTGTATTTGGGTAGGTGGGTTTCATGGAGGGTATTGAATGCCAACCATTTCTATTCCAAGCTCCCTTGACAAAACATCACATTTGGCTCTAGTTAGATCTTCAATGTTAGGTTAATAAATGCGGAGTGCTGGACCAATTATCTTGGTTGGTTGGTCTTAAAGAGGACTGTTGGTTGGCATGTTTGATACTTTCATACTTTTCAGACTGGGCGGTCACTTTTGGGCATTCAGTCATCTTCTTAATGAGATTAGCCAGCAGGTTCTTGATGAACCAACATTCACAGGGAGATTAGATGCAGATCCCCTCTGGGTAGGAGCACAATGAAAATCTTAAACTTGTACTTACTGTCCTGTTTATGCTGACATCCGGAAGCCACCATTTTGAGTGAATTCTAAATATGGACGGCTCAAGCAGGTTCCTCATTAACTCATGTAAGTCAGGGTTCTAATACATTAGTAGGACCCCAGTGGAATACTTAGGGATCAAAAGGCAGAATGCATGTTCTGTGTACTTGTCTTAGGCACGGCAATCAGAAAAGGGAAAGTAAAAGGTTTTAAAATAGCTTTTGCGAAGTTAGTAATTGTCCTCTTGCATCACAAATACCCGTCCCCTCGAACCCTGGTGCTGTATGATCACCCCCACCCTCAATCCAGTGAATGCCTACTCCTCCCCTTAACTTGCCTGCAGTTGGGCCCAAAGTGGAGCTACAGGATTTTCCAGCTCACTAATAAGGCATCACTGTGAATATTGACTGAGTCTCTCATTAGCAACATTGGGGGCAGTGACCAAAATCTACCCACCCAATGTCAGGCAAAAAAAAAGTGCCTATACATCACAGGCCAGAGGCTTCATTTATTCATAAACAGCAGGCAGAAAATCTATTCCAGTCCAGGAAGCCTGTGGCCAGTAACAGTATTAGACAGCAAAGCATGGACTAGTATGAAGTAGCAGTTAGATGCAGCTCATCTGGCAGTAAGGGGAGTCCCAATGTAGCATTTGAACAACAGGAAGAATGATCACAAGTCGATGGGTCCTCTACAGATTGCCTGAAGTCTGCTAATAGCTCTATTTCTGCAGCTTCATGCAGAGAATTCATTTTCTTTCTGCCCTCCTAATTCGAAGCCCTTACTGTGGGGTTTATTATGGAAAGTCTGTCATCTTTGTCACACCGCATTTGCACTTGTCCCATTTTAAGAGGCCATTTTGGGCAGCATCAGAGGGCCTTGCCCCAGACAGGTGAGAGCCTCGTAAATATTTGAGAGTCAGGACCACAATAGCATCATGAGGATATTAAATATATTTTAATCATCAATACGTTCCCAGGAAAGCTGCTGTGAATTAGGTTCAGCACTAGAAGAGTCTAAGACAAATGATATATTAAAATTCCTTTAAGGTTTCTCAGTTCCTCCGAAGCCATTTTCATTACTGCCACATTACTGCCACTAGTTCATGACTCCACATACAAATCTTGCTACTTCAGGAGGTGGGCAGTTCTGGTGATATTTACGAGGATCCTCAGCCGCTCTCAGAAAGTTTGTGGAGACATTTTTCTTGCATTATATAATAGGCTATTTTTAGCAACTTTGGGGATTTCAGATTTTTTTTCTGCTGTGAATGCTTGTGGTTGTTTTGGTAATGTGTTATATTCCTCTTTGGAATATCTCTGGCAATTCCACTCTGCAGGTGGAGGTGGAGGAGCAGCAGAAGGAAGATGCACTCACAGCTCCGGCTGCGAGGAGAACAAATAGAAGCAGGTGAGTTCACACAGATTTTTATCAACCCAACAGATAGAAGCCCAGGACAACATTCCAGCAGTTTTAAAGCACACAGCTTGCACTTTGACCGTGAAAGTCAGTTCAGGGACTAAAGGTTATCTGGCTGGAAAAGCAAAAAAGGAAGCAAGACATTGGGAGCTAAGAATAGCTCTGGGACTAATTCTTGGAGAGTGAATTAACTACTTAAGGGGCAGAATTAAGTATAACCATGGAGGGGGATTTTTTGTCATTTTAAAAGTTAAATGAGGAAATTTTTCTGTAGTTTAGAGTATAAATTACCTACTGAAATAGTGTTTATTCAATGTTGCTTTTAGTTTGTTTATGGTAAAGGTTTTAAAACTTGAAACGTTGCTGTGTGATCCTTTCAGTTAGTTAATGAAAATTCAAATATCTTTCTAAAAGTTATTGATCTCAATGGGGACTGTAACTATATATACAGAGGTATATATGTGTGTAGGACTGCGAATGAATGGAAGTGAAATACTGATATTTAAATACTAGCATTAAAAATAGAGGCTGGGAAAAGTAAAATTGTCTTTGATCAGAACTATGGGCGGAATTGTCCCAAGTGTGATAGCGAGTGGAAAAAAGGTTTTACCCGCCAGCTGCAATAGCGGCTTTTCATACTGTATCGTCCTAATCCCGCCGCATTAATTATGCAATCCCGGTAAACACGCCATTTTGATAGCGGGCAGGCTCTCATTCACCCTTCACTCCACCACTTCACCACTTCCTCATGCCGGAAGCCATATTTAAAGTGCAGCCAAACGCACACCTTCAATGCTTCGAGACCAGGACTGCTTCACAGAAGACATGGCCCTGAAAGGCAAGAAAATTGCAGCACTCTGATTTAGTGGTGCCTCCCTGGAATGCCTTTTGGATGCCATGGAGGCTCACTGTGAGGTCATCTACTGCTGCTCTGGCTGCAGGAGAAGCAGCAACATCACCAATCTGGTTTTGGAGGCAGTGGCTGTGTTAGTCAGTGCCAATGCCCTTCGAAAGAGGACAGCCACCCAATGCCGAAAAAGGTTGAATGATCTCCACTCTGCCAGGGTAAGTCACTCTTCTCATCACTCACACACTCACAAATCCATCACAAATCCACAGGGATCTCACACATGCTAGTTCAAGGAACATTACCATTCACTCTCACACTCTTCATTGCCCTCAGCCTGGCCATGGCACCACTCATGACCTACACATGCCAGGCATCCTTATCATCTGGCCTGATGCTTACACTCTTTCTACCTGTATTCATGCAGGACAATCTGGCACACAATATGATAGAGAGGTCGCAGATTGGTGGAAGAATGCCCGACATCAAGGTTCTAACAGTCTTTGAAAATCGAGTCCTACAGCTTGCTGGTGAAGATCTGAACTGTTCCTCTGATGATGGTGAGGTCGGCGCTGCTCTACCAAGTGAGGATCCAGCAATGCAAAATCCATCACACAACCATGCTGTGAGTGATGTTCCTAATTCACAGGCCACTGCCACGCACTAATTATCTCCCCTTGCTTTTGCAGGCACAACTGGGAAACGGCTGATGATGCCCACGGCCCAGGTCCTTGATTCAAGCCCCAAAGACATCTCAGAAGAGGAATCTGCTGAAACCCCAATTGAAGATTTGTCAAAGCGCAGCAACACAGCGACATACACTTCAGTGGAACATTGGTGTAGAGCAGTCTCGGGATCATAACCTGATGCACATTACACAAGATCTGTTCCACAGCAGGTGGTAGCAGGGACTTCCCAGGTTTCTGGCATTTAGAGGACTGCTGGAGACCAGAAACCTGCTGAGTCCAAGTCTGATGAGGAGCCTCTGGACGTCAGTTGCTAGAGTGGCAAAGACAAGCTTGGGAACATCAGGAAGGGATGTCCGCTGCACTTCTCAGATTGCAAGGCACATTGAAGGAGTCTGTCTGCCTTCACTCTGAGGTGATAGCACCAGCATGCCAATGCACTGAGGTCAATACTGGTAGGATGGCAGCCGCCATGGGGACCTTGGTCCAGGATGTTGCTCCTGCACTGCTGAGCTCCATCACTGATGCCATAGTTGGCCTCCAACAGTGTCAACATGAGAGGGGCATGGGGGAAATTGATCTCAGTCCAGCTTTCCCTTCTCCTCAAGGAGTCAGCTTGCGGCCCTCGGCACCCACATTGAGGAGGATCAACAGGTGCACAACCCTGGGGCCATCCATCCAGGTGACTCCAGGAGTGTCCAGCCCATCTGAATCCCCTCTTCCTGTGACCCCAGCACTTCCAGCACGACAGGCCAAGGAGGGTGCCGCTGCCACTTAGCAGGCCTCTGAAAGCTGGCTGGGGCCTTCCAGGTCACGGCCCCCCAGAGGACGCCCATCAAGGTCATCACAGACAGGACAGCAGGCTGCCTCCACTTCCACTGTGTATATCCAGGGAGCACCTCGGTGTAGCGGCAGGGTAATGAAGGTTAAGAAGATGTAGTTGCACAACCTGGGCATGGGTGTTAATCACATGTACATAATGTTGCCTATGGCTCCTTGTTCTGATGAGAAGTGTTTGTGTCATTCAGGTGTGAAACCTTGGTTGCTGCACAAGATAAAGGCAGGTGTCTCAATCCAGGGCTTATTCCCTGTGCAGTGTATAACCTTTGGACCAAAATGATGGTCCTGCTTCACACTCACTAGACACATTAATGATGCCTGCACCTCAGTAGCGTTTGTCATTGCTGCCAGAATGCTGTGGGCAGGTTTTACAGAGTTCCATCATTCTCTCTGTGTGCCCTCAACATCTTTGAGGTGGGGCTGACCCCACCCCACATCACTTCAACATCTGTGACTAGTGATGCTATGCTCGTGAAGAGGTCAGGTGCTGAAGGCTGACAAACAATCACAAGCATTTAAAGTTTCATGGCTGAGTCTTTATGATATGACCCTGATCACGGAGCCCAAGCAACCTGCCCTCAGGCAGACAGGAGTCAGACATTCTCAGAGTCTATGTAAAAATCTAAGGAGTGTCCTCACTGCATGTTGGCATCATCCTCCTGCAATCGAGCGACTGTTAGGGTCTCCGCTGCTTCTCCATGACAGGAGCATTCTCACAGAGGGTATGCTATCAATCAGACTCAGGTCAAACATTCACAGATGCAATGTGAGGATCTATGATGTCTCTTCACTGTATGTCGTCAGCATCTTCCACAAATCTAGCAGCTATGAGGGCCTCCCGAGTGCACCTGCCTGTCTGGCCAGTGCAAGGGTCTCACCCCTGTCATCGTCACATTCAAGGCCCTCATCACCCTCATCCCTATTGACATCCTCCTCATCAGATGAGACATCCAGCTCCTCCATCTCCTCCTCAGCCAGGAGCTCTCTTTGTTGCAGCACCAGGTTATAAAGTGCACAGCAGGCAATGACAATGCCTGACACCCTCTAAGGACTATTTTGCAGGGCTCCCCCAGAATTGTCCAGGCAACAGAACCTCAGCATCCCGATAGTTTGCTCCACCAAGTTGCGAGCTGCAGCATGAGTCTCATTATACCGTCGCCCTGCTGCAGTCTGAGGCTGCCGCAAGGGTGTCATCAGCCACGGCCTCTGTGGACCCTGGAAGACGTCAGGGATCTGACACCTACTAAGGATGTAGGAGTCATGGAAACCCCCTGGGAACCATGCACAGACCTGTGGGATGCATTTCCACACCAGCTGAACATTCAGCGAGTGGAAGCCTTTGCGGTTGACATAGTTGACCGCTTGTTGCCACAGAGATCTGAGCACTACATGACTGTATTTGATGGCACACTGCACCTGTGGGAAACCTAATATCTGGGCAAATCCAATCACTCTTGCATCCTGGCTTTCCTGGTCCCAGGCGAAATGCACAAAGTCGTGTGCCTTTGTGAAGATGGTGTCCATGACCTCATGGATGCATTGGTGGGTGGAGGCTCATGATAACCCAAGAAGTCACCTGTAGAGCCCTGAAAGGAGTGACTGGCCTAAATATTGAGTGCCATGGTCACTTGCACTGCCATTGGTAGTGGATGCCTTCCACGTTCCCGTGGCGCCAAATCCTGCAGCAGCTGGCAGATGTGACCGACCAGTTCCCTAGACAGTCTTCGGTGCCACTGGTTCTTGGTCATCTGCAGGAATGAATGGCAGTGTCTATAGACCCTAGATCTAGCCAGGCGCCAACCTGTGATGGCTTGCTGTGGCTCTTCAGCAGTGTGAGCAGGATCCCCAGCCGTCCCTTCCTCCTGAGGTTTCTGCTCCTCCATCTGCACAGCCAGGCACCTCCGCCTCTCTCTTCTTCATCTCCACTCTCTGTAAGCCCTGAGGCATACAACTAGGTACCAGACTCCATGATCCTGACGTACTCCTCCTACAGAATGAAAAAGAGAGACACATTGGTTAACTTGGGTGCTTTAAGAAACTCTCCTGGTTAAGTCTGATAACCCCTTAATGCATTCCAGAGAGTGCTGGCCATCACTTGGATGGCCAGAGTTTAGTGCACTGCATGGCTGCCCGAAACCCCGCCCACCTACATCCCATGTTGCCTGACCGATTGGTGGCAACCTTGCCCATTAGGCTGCATACTGTGCTCTCTGGTCAGATGCAGGCATTTTCCTAACCTGTACTGCAAGGCTGCACTGTTAGCTTGAACCATGGGGAAGACTGGTCCAAACCGGGATGATGACATTGCAAGGGACTGTGTGCACCTCCACCAATGACTGCTCCATGGCCAGTTTTAGCAGGGAGACTGTACATCATGCCCAGTCGTCCAACTGTTCTGCAGTCCACTAAAATGCTCATTAGTTTGCAGTTTGTGCCCAAGGGGTGAAGAGCTCTGCAGCTTTTGATGGTATTTTCAGTCCTCTGTGTTGTTTGAGTGGGTGGGTAAACTAGAGGCCTGACTCCAAGCATGTTAATGTGGCTGCACCTGAACTGCCTCAGTTGCAGAGGAATGGTTACTTTATAAAACGTTTCCCTGATGCACGGCCACTTCCCTCTCCACCCACCCCCCACCACACCTCTCCTCCCCTACACATGCTTGTGCACCAACATTAACTAGAGTGCAGCCCTTGCCCCACCCCCAACTTGCCTCAACTGGAGCGCAGCCCGTGCTCCCCCACCCTCCAACTGGCCTCAACCACAGGGCAGCCCTCGCCCCCACACCCGCCCACCCCAAACTCACCTCAGTCGGAGTGCAGCCCATCCACCCCCTCAACTCATCTCAAATGCAGTGCAACTCTCGCCCCAACACCGCACTGTCAGCCAGCTGGAAAAAAGTGACTTGCTTGTCCCCTCACCTGAATGTGAGGTGCCTCACCCTTGAGATCCACCAGGCAACCCTTATGAGCACTGTGCAATGTTACTGTGCACTCACCTCCGAGTTCCCCTTGAAGTGCAGCTTGCCAGGTGTACGCCTTATAAATACTGTTGTGAAATGCACGCCGACATACTCAGATAATCCAGCGTGCGAGGCTGATTCTGACAAGTTGGGCTTATAATGATATGCAAATGTCATTGACCGGCGCCGAGAAGCATGGCCTGCCATGGATAGGTGGAGTGGACGGTTGCAAACGTGTTTCACGATGGCGTGAAACTGATTTTTGGCCTTCCTGTCATATTGTCCATGTATGCCCGCCATGATGCCCAGTGCTAATGGGCACCGACGCTTCCACCCTAAGATTTGTAGCCTGATGTTAGCAGGAAATTCTGATTGTATGAAAATGTTCATGGGTCTTGGGAAAGGAGTGGGACAATTGATGAAGGGGAAAATTCAAGATGCAACTAAACATAGTGCACAGTTTTTCCTTTTCAGCAATGGGTCTGAAGTTTTTTGTCTTTTGAACAAGTCCCTTAAAAAGTTACAGCTGCAGTAAAATTATGCATGAATGTAAATGAAATATGCAAATATCTGCAATACCGAATAATGTCCATACAGCCAAAATTAGATGTCTCTCTAAAGGCGCACACCAGGGATCTATTATTGCAGTTTCGTGGAGGAAAATACGGCCCCTAAAGGTCAAGCTTCAAGCATGTTAATTTAAAAGAATTTTAAATGCATGTTAATTATTCAGCATACATTTTGTCATGTGATTAATTGCATTGTGCTGTTATACATAACAGATGTTAGAAATTGTTTCATAAAATAATTGAATACATTTAGAGTACTGACTACGGAAAAAAATCTGGCCACTAATCCTTGGACAAGGCTCAACAATTAACTGAAATGAACGCAAATTAATCTAGCTGCCAATTATTGTCAAACTCTTCTAAGTTTATTCAAGAACAGAGCAGATGCTAAGTTACAATAATTCTTGTAAATCTTTATTTGTAGGAATATTCCTGATAGCAGCTCTGTCTCTTTAATGGTTCAGTGTTAGTACCATTTCTGAGATCAAAATTGGTTGCCTTAATTTATTTTTATCTTCAGTCAACAAATGTTTCCATATGGTAATTTGCATGTGACACAAGACATGTAATGAAAAGGTGCTTTTTATTTATCAAATGAACCAATCCTAAATAATTTCTTTCCTAAACTGTTCCTTATTCTGATTATTGGGATCAATGTCATAGGATCATTGCTATAGATTTGAAAGACAGCAGTGTTCCAAAAATCCTTAATCCATGTGCAAGTGATCTTTTGGAAACTGAGCTTTAAATAGTTATCTAATATTAATCAGAATATTATAATCAAACAGGAATCTGCAGGCATTACGTAGCCCAAAGAAACAAATTATAATAATGGGGCTTTTATAATTATTAGCCCCAGATTCCTTTAAGTAGATACAGATGCAAAGGGAAAGACTAACTTGTAAAATGCTATTGTCTGCCCTTGGCTACTGGGACTGAATTCATTCCAGAATATTGGGCTGAAGGCTTCCTCTTTCTGATGGTATCAGCCCTAAGTGAAAGTCCATAACCAAAACAACTGCCTTAATAATTCCTTTGATTTTAAAATTATGTCTCTCATTATTATTCAAAAGCAACTAAATTGAAATTCAATAATTTTGTACAGTACATAGTTTGGAGGTTGTTGAAGTATTCAGCATTTACTGTTTATGTAACATTCATCTAGATTAAACAGAAATGAGGCTTCATGAGACAATCATACCATGGAGAAAAGGAGTGTTAAGATGCTTAAGAAAGAAAGACTTGCATTAATATTGCTGAGAAAAGAGACATGTCGAAACTTTTCGTCTTGCACTCATCCGGACACCTTGCAAGAATACCAAATATAAAGGGAACAATTTATGCTGCATGTGAAGAGAGTGCTGATTGGTTGGCTGGCAGACTCTGAGGTGTTTCCATGGAGAATGCACCAATTGATGGTGACTGGCAGTTAACTGCTAAGTATTGTTTTAAATTTAACCCAGGCCATTTGACACTGCTTAGTCAAGGCATTGTCCTGAGGAATTTGTCAGCAAATGGCTATGAGTTATTTTGTTTAGCTGAATCAGGTGCAATGTGTGTACATGTTTTTTTTTTCTGTCTGCAAAGATCGGGGCCCTGTGTATTAATATATGTAGCTTCCTGTATGTGAATACTGCAGGCTTGCTGTTTTTTTATTTAAAGGTCAGGATATTTAAATGACTTGACAATTTGACAGTTCCACTGAGTTTATCCACTTTTTACACACATTCGTGTCTACCCTTAGCAATCCCAAAGGGTACCTGACCTCTTCCAAAGGGTACCTGACCTCTGCCAAAGGGGTACATTGTCTCTTCAAAGAACTCTGGCAGAATGAGATCTTTCTCTCAAATGCCTAAAACCAACGAACCATGTTTCAGAAACCTGGGTGACAAAAATTGCTTCTGTCTGAAGGCAACTGCACTTTTGAATGTGAGCTGTGAATATGTGTAATACATCACAAACCTGTTCATAACCACCCCCACCATCCCACCTCCCATCCCGCCACCACCACCCCTGTGGAACTGGTGGGTGCCAGTTTAAGGAAGGATCTTCTGTATCCCAGGCTCCAGCACCATTTTGGCTTAGGCATGGGACCCTTCTGGCTTTGCAAAAATCCAGGCCTAGATTGTTATACATTTGTATTCATAGCCCTACATCTAATCTCTTTATAACCATTCTAAGCTGTCAATCAAACTGAAACCTCCAGGGCCCCACTGTGAAAATGACAGGTTGTGGGAGCAGTCAAGCAGTCCAAATCCCATAATGATAACCTTCAAGCTTATGTCAACAAAAATCTATTGGTTTTGCAAGCACTGGTTTTTTCCAACTGTAGACTGGCTGTTTTTTTTTTCAATATTAAAAGGGTAGGTTATTTAAAAGATCTGACAGCTTGACAGTTCCACAGACTTTATCTACTTTTTACACACATTCATATATTCTCTTAACAATCCTAAAGGGTACCTGACCTCTCCCAGAGGGTACCTGACCTCTGCCAAAGGGGTACCTTGTCTCTTCAAAAAACTCTGGCAGAATTAGACCTTTCTGTCAAATGTCTAAAGCCCACGAGTCAGGTTTCAGAAACCTGGGTGACCAAAATTGCTTCTGCTTGAAGGCAGCTACACGTTTGAATGTGAACTGCAAATGTGTGGGCAGGGTTTTGAGTTCGGCATGCGAACGTGGTCGGTGAGCCTGGGAGTGGCCGGGAAATGGGCTGCCAACTACGATCGGCCCCTGACCGTGATTTTTTGCAGGCTGGCCAACGTGAAAGGCACCCTGAAATGCTCAGCACTGCCAGGGTTGGGGGTGGGAGGAGGGTGAGCGCTGAAGTCAGCATGGGCGCAGGGGAGTGCAGAATGAAAGCTCGCTGAAGGCAGAGAGCTGTCTCAGGGAGCTGAAGAAATCAAAAGCTATGAATAAAGATTTTGAAATAAATGTCCACAAATCAGAATCAGTCACCTGAACATCTGGCTGATGAAAATTCTGTCCAATCATTTTTATTTTTTTAAATTAATATCGGAAACCTCAAAACCTCATCCCACCCTTGGATGAGGCAAGTGCGCAATGTCACCTGGATGCTCGCCCGCGTCGTCATGTGCTTTTTCACGCTTCAGCGGGTCTGGCATGCGCCTGCACACCAGGCAAAAAATTCTGCCCTGTGTAATACATCCCAACCCAGTTCACCACTGCACCCGTCCTCACACCCCATCCCCTAGCTCCACCACCCCGCCCTAGCGAAACTGGAGGGTGCCAGGTTCAGGAATGGGACTACTGCTTTCCAGGCTCTGGTGCCATTTTGGCTAAGGCACAAGACCTTCCTGCTTTGTAAAAATTTAGGCATAGGTTATTAGTGTGAGGTGCTGGTTAATGGATAAATGTTGACCATTGGGAGAAGTACCTTGCTCTACTTCAAATAGTGCTGCGGGATCTTTTACCAGTGCTTGAAAGGGCAAATGACGCTGAAATTTAGCCTGTCATTCAAACCATTTAGGTAGTTTAAGGTTAATATTGCATTAAGAAACTTTTCCAGGTATTTGGAAAGTTTGATCATTTAATATTAGTGTTTATTTAATTGTCCTCAGTTTGTGTACTGAAATAAAGTGGTTGGGTAAGGCAGACAATGGTTAAAGTGAACCTGCTGGCAATCTAAACATTAAAGTTAACCTAACCTATGATTAAGAATACATATGTATGCTACTCTTCACGAAAATGTGGAAAATTCTAAACAGTCTAATGAATTGTACCAACTAAGTATTAACATAATTGTTGATTAATTCAGTGTGAGGTGTTCTGTTAAGATTCAATTAAATATTAGATGGAAAATGCAAAGTAGCAGTAAGCACCATCTGTGTTAGGTTACTGCTGATGGCAACATACCACAACCAGTGGCTAATAGCATTATTACACACAAGATTCAGATCTTAATGGTTGTGGAATAAAATTGTGGTTTAAGATAGCTCTTCTTACAGACGTGAACAATTTTTTGATTTTTGTGTTTTATCCCTTCTATAGGAAATAAAAATCAGAAAAAATACAAAATTGAGTTTGAAATGAAAGCTGATATAATGAATGGTTAGTGTAGCAGATTGTACAAGTAGCTCCCTAAATTAATTGTTTTTTTCATTGATCAAAGATTAATTCTATTGTAAGTGCATAAATTAGGAGAAAGATAAACAAGGAATAATAATACAGAGAGGTTTATATTATAACACAAGGAGAAGAAGTGATTCCTTCCAACAACAGTTCTGAGTAATCAAGACAACAACAAGAACTTTTATTTATACAGCACCTTTAATGTAATCAAATGTTCCAAGGTGCTTTACTGGAGCATTATTAAACAAAGTATGCCACTGAGCCACATAAAGAGATAGTAGGGCAGATGTCCAAAAACTTGGAGAGAGGTATATTCAAAGGAATGTTTTAAATGAGGAATGTGAGATAGAGAGATGTAGGGAAGATATTCCAGAGCTTGGGGCAATGGCTACTGAAGGCATGGCCAGCAATGGTGGAGCAATGAAAGTTGGGGATGCTCAAGAGGCCAGAATTAGAGAAGCCTAGATATCTCAGAAAGTTATGGGGCAGGAGGAGACTACAGAGACAGAGAGAGGTGAGACCATGAAGGGATTTGAAAATGAGGATAGCAAATGGGCCAAAGGCCACCACTTTCGGATCTGAAAAGTACCCGGTCTACCACAATTTAACTTGGAAAGGAAAAGTATCTCAAAAATTTGAACAACAGGATAAGCACACTATGTCATGCTGCTACTATGCAGTAACTACGCAAGTGATATTTTCCACTAACTGAATGTTGCCATCAGTCCAAAAAGATGCTCTGCCTACCACACAATTGAACAACTTTGTGTATGAATTTCAGTGTTGGTCTGATGTCAGGTATATAGGCCATATGCCTTACAATTGGCTGATCGAATCAAACAGCATTTTGCTTTGATTGTTTGTAATAGGTAGAGCACAAACTGTACTCAACCAGCCTGTGCTTACAAAACCCAAAACAAAACATATTCTGTTAGATGTGATTCTGCAATTGGACAACACTTGCTGAACAACTCTAATAGCTATACTAACAACCAATCTAAGAGAATCAGTCTAGCTCATAATGTGGTTCATTTACTCTTGACAGAAGCACATGCAGGGATCTGTTCTCTGCAAACAGAAGGAATATGCCCAAGCCTTGCATCTTTTTTAAATTAACCTGGAGCTTGGGGAGCCTATGGTTCCCCGTTGCTTTCTCCATGGCAAGGCCTTGCCAACCAATCAACACCCTTTTCTCCTGTGGTATAAATTGTTGTGATCGTTTGACATTTGGCATTCTTGTGTTTTTCCTGATGAGTGCAAGATTAAGAGCTTCTGCAACATCTCCCTTTTCAGCAATAACAATAGGACCTAGACACAATGCAAAGGAAATGTTCATAGACCTGAACACAGCAGCAAGAGGGAGTACAGTTCTTCATTTCTCCTCTTTGGTGCATTTCACCTGGCAACATTCCAACGTCCTTTCTCCCCCACCCTCCCTGCACCATTGATTCCTTTGAACACTTCCTTCCCTGCATTATATCCTCTTGCACCAACCATAAGGGGACATTGAAATCTTTCTTCTCATTCTAAATGCATGCTCACGGGTAGCAAATTGTCTTCACTGCTGACAGGGTCAGCAGAATAGTCAAGGCTGAGGTTGCTAGATTTTTGGCCTCTCAAGGGAATCAATTGGTGATTGGGGGGAAAGTGGAGTTGAGGTTGAGGATCAGGCATGAGCTTATTAAATGGTGTAGCTGGCTTGAGGGGCCAAATAGCCTAGTGCTGCTCCTATTTTATTTTGTTTTATGTTCTTATGACAGCTTGCTGTTGCTGTTTCTCCTTCTCTTCATGCAACCCAATCAAAGTAGCAGGAAAAGCCTTCATCGTGGCCTGTGTGCTGATTGAAAGTATGTAAACAGAATAAATGCAGAAGAAAGCAACCTCCAAGACAGACTTTTCGAAGAATCCAGAAAACTCAAAAGCAAGAGCAGGGGAAGAATGTCAGTGAATGTGTTGCAGTGTGTTGGTTGGTAGTATGTGGAAACAGCAGGAGGTGGGAATGAGGCTGGCATTACTGCAAAGTGTGTAAGGGTGAGTTGGAGCATCTGAATGCAAGGTCCGAGTCCTGAATAGTAGGGACTGATAGGGTGCGGTGTTTTGCGCAGCATGAAAGGTTGGTGATATTGTGGATATGAGGTGTCAAATGAAAATGCATGCATTGAGCTTAACCATCCTCACACAGTCATTGAACTTTGCTGCCAGGCCTTTGGTCCAGACTCCTTACATTGACTTCCCTGACCATCTGTTAATGGTCTCCTAGCCTCCTGTGGAAACATGGCCTCTCTTTTCCTGTTAACCACAATGCTACATGCCTCTGTAAATCTGGGAACCCTCTCTCTGCTCTGTTGCTCAATTTACCTTTTTACCAAATGTAGAAAATTGCAGCACTGGAGGTCAACAGCATTTTCCTTTCAGTCAATGCAGCTCCTCTTTAAGGACAGAATGTCTTTAAGATCTAGAAGTCAGCTGGAACACATGCTAGTTTTGCATTCCATCAGGCCCTTTGTTGAGCTTGCAACAGCCAATAACACAGTCAAATCATGCAACTGAGGAGGCAACACGAGGTTTGCATGCTGCTTGCCCTAGTGAAACTTGACGTGGGATGATTCCAAACCCCATGCCTGAAAATGGGGGCAGATCAAAGTTCCTCCTGAGTCGTGCAGCCCAAAAGGTTCCCATGCAAGCCATGCACAAGTCAGCCCCTTTAACTTACTGCCTGTGCAAAGCCAGGCAAACAAAATTTAAAGATGCCTTGCTCTTAAACAAATAGCCCCCAATAATTAGAGGATACACTGGTGCAGACCAATTTTTAGCCTCTATTCCATACTTAAAAGCTGAGCCTTAAGTAAATTTTGGACAACCTCAAAAAAACCTCAGTCTAAGACAAAGGGATCATCAATAACTCATTATTAGTTTATGATAAATTGGTAATGAGAATATCCACTGTGAGAAATGGAAGCATCATGATGATTCAGTAGAATGCTGGGCCAATATTGAGAAATATATAAGACCAAGGGAAATAATTTCCTCTGTGTCTATCTGATGCTATACCTGACACCAGGGAGTGCTGAATGTTGGTAAAAGCAAAAAACTGCGGATGCTGGAAATCCAAAACAAAAACAGAAACAGAAATACCTGGAAAAACTCAGCAGGTCTGGCAGCATCGGCGGGGAAGAGCACAGTTAGTCTTCTCTGCTGATGCTGCCAGGCCTGCTGAGTTTTTCCAGGTATTTCAGTGCTGAATGTTGGCTCTGAGTGAGAAAGTGTTTCTGTTCTGCTCCAGAAAGACTATTTATTTTGCAGACAAAAGCACACTTTGATCCCTCAGTATTAATTATTCTGTTATTAAGCTATAACTATTGAACTTTCATTACCTTCAGATTATAAGAGTGCCATGTAATCAGGTTGTTGAAGAAAATTTGCATCCCTGACAACTAATTTTCCTTTGATTATCCCTTCCCCCATCTTACATTTTATTGCCATAACTAATCAAAATAATGTACCAAGACTCCATATATCAAAACACTAAATTGAGAATAAAAGAATAAATGTATTATGCACCTAGCAAAGCTATTTTTCAAGCTGTTACAGAAACCACAAAGCACATTTTATGGCCTCATGGAGTGCTAAATTCCAAGTACCTCGCCACAGCTGTTTTCAATTAGCATGCCAGTCCCAGTGGTATATCTGGCAGACAGCAGTTCATTATAAGCTGCAAGCACTATGTGTAGGGATTCTGTATATTTCACACTCGGAGTGTCTCACCTCTAAATTTTAAGCATGACTCTGCTCTTTTATATTACTAATCTGTCAATTTGAACAAACCTAATGGCTTGTCAACTAATTCCATTATGCACACTGGCATTGGATATCTGTTCTCATTCCTGAGGGATTAGCCATTTCCCATGATTATGATGGAGGAAATGAAGTGAAGGAGTAATCATAGAAAGGGAGTGAAAGGTATAAGCTTAAGTAACTCACAAGCACAGGCAAAAGGAATGGATCTGGTTGTCTCATGCTTATTTGTCATAAATTAAATGTGCACAAGAATACTTGAGTAGTCAGCCAAATTCCAAAAGAGCTGCTTTTGCTTCCTTACTCATTGTTTGTGTTTCTATCAATCGAAAATGTAATGTACAAAAGTACTTGGTAAAACAAAAACAGAATTACCTGGAAAAACTCAGCAGGTCTGGCAGCATCGGCGGAGAAGAAAAGAGTTGATGTTTCGAGTCCTCATGACCCTTCGACAGAACTTGAGTTCGAGTCCAAGAAAGAGTTGAAATAATGGTGTTAGCTAGAAGTCACTTGTGTGAACAAAGGAAATAATTTATCTTTGTATGGTATCTTTCACAATATCCCAAGTCATTTCGCAGCCAATGAACAATTTTTGAAGTTTAAGCACTGTTGTAATGTAGGGAAACCTGGCAGCCAATTTATACAGAGCATGATTCCACAAACAATGAAATAAATGACCAGGTAATCTGTTTTGGTGATGCTTGTTGAGTGATAAATATTTTTTATCCATTTACGGGATGTGGGTGTCACTGGCTGGGCCAGCATTTATTGTCCATCCCTAATTGCCCTTGAGAAGGTGGTGATGAGCTGCCTTCTTGAACCACTGCAGTCCATATGGTGTAGGTACACCTGGAGTGCTGTTATGGAAGGAGTTCCAGGATTTTGACCCAATAACAGTGAAAGAATGGCGATATATTTCCAAAGCAGAATGTTAAGTGGTTTAGAGGGAGACTTCCAGAATATCAAGAGAATGCCCCTATTTTTAATCAACTGATGCTGAGGCCATTTTTTTTAGATTAACCTGAGGGGACAGAAGGGTCCTCAGTTTAATATCTCCTTCAAAAAATAGCACCTCCTTAGCACAGCAGACGTGCCAAATAACGTGCTTAAATCTCCAGAGTGAGCCTTTGATTCACAACCTTCTGGCTTAGCCGAAAATGCTAACTTTGACCCAAGACTAACTGAACTGAAACTCAGAAACTTAATTAATGTAATAGATGGGATTTTAATTATGGAAAATATGCATTTATCTTGTGTGGCAGTATTATTTTATCATGCACATTTACTTAGATGAACGTTGGAATTTTGCATGTGTGCAGGGGGAAATTTTCAATGCTGACGAGAGTCATGGCAGGTGTGAGTGGACAATATGGCGAGAAGGCCAAAAATCAGTTTCACCTCGTCGTGAAACCAGTTTGCAATCATCCACTCCCCCCACCAGTGGTGGGCCACCTTTCCTGCCGCCGCACATCAGGAACATCATTTTAATACATCTGCGTATCATTATAAGCCCTGCTCGCCAGAATCATCCCCCATGTCAAATTTACCACCAATGTCGGTGGGGAAAAACCCCGGCCCAGGACATGTCTTGACAAGTGTGACATGCAGAAATCAGAACTTACCATCAGGGCCTTGCTCATATTATGGACATCCAAGGAGCAGAAGATGCTGGATCCCTACAGCAACAAGACCCTGGAGGAACACATGCATCGCATTCTTGGTGGATTCCAAAGGACATGGCTCCGCCACAAAGCAGCTCACAGAAGGTAGAAGATCACCGTTGAGGGCCTGCTTCAGGACCTCAGTGTCTTAGCCATGGTCTACTCTGGACAATTGTCAAAGGGATGGAAAGGAAGGTCCAGCTGTGAGTTGGAGAGGAAGGTGTATCGGGGGACTGGTGGAGGAAAGTCTAGGTTTGACTGGGAGAGGAAGGTGTACCGCGAAGGGTGCAGAGTGAGGTTGGGAATGGGGGGACGATGGTTTCAGGAGTTGGTGAGGTTCGGAGGGAGGGAACGATGGTGTTGGGGGGAGTGGTGAGGATTGTGGGGAGGGAGTACAGGGTGGAGGAGGGTGCAACAGGGAAGAATGCGGCAGCTGAGGAGGTAGGTGTAATGGAAGGAGTTCGGAAGGGGGAAGGCATTCGGAGGGGGGCAGGGCTTCGGGTGGAAGAAGGAGTTTGGGCGTGCGGGGCAAGTCCTCGGGGAGAGGAAGGATTTGGGAGGGGGAAAGGAGCCCAGGGAAAGGAAGGGATCCGGTGGGAGGAAACATTTCACAGGAAGGAAGGAGTCCAAGGGGGAGGAAGGACCCCAGGGAAGGAAGGGCTAAGGGTGGAGGAAGGAATAAGGGGGAAGAAGGAGTAAGGGGCAGTAAGGGGGGGTGATGTCCAGGGGTCTGTGGAGTCGATGACTGCCTCCTGAGGAACAAAATGAGAATGGGTGTGGTAGGATGGAATGGTGAGAATGAGAGAGGGCAGAGTGAGCCAGTAGGGTGGGAGTGTGAGGGTGCGATGGTAACGGTAGAAGAGACAGTGAAGGTGGTTGGTGGGGACTCAGAGGTAGACACAGACCCTGGGGGTAGGAATGAGGAAGTCAGGAAAGTCAATGTGGATTGGGGCAGGATTCTCAGGAAGCTGGGGATTGTGCACTTTCACCTGGACATCCTGGAAAGACAAGGGTTCTGGCTGGTAGGTGACAGTGGGGAGGTGGAAGGTGATGTCAGGGGGTCAGTAGTGATGTAGGAAAGGACATGTGTGACTGCATAATTGGAAATGACAGGGCAGTTGAAGACACACTTCACTACTACCATCTTGCAAAATCGCAAGTGAACGGTAAGGGTAGGGCAGGAATAGGTGCTGCCTGGGAGTATGATCAGTGGGTGGGCGCAGATGCAGCTCAGCTCAGATGGACAACTGAAAGAGAATCCCAGCAGGCAGCATTGAAAATGCTCAGGACATTGAGATGAGTAAGATGGAGGAAGGATCCATATGTGTGGGAGAATATTTGCACAAGACTCCAAAAGGCCCTGCCACACACACACTTCTCCCTCCAGAGTTACTCGTAGGCCACTGTGTTCAGCTGAATTGCTAGCAGGAAGGGATGCAGGAGGAGCAGTTGCAAAGCCTGTAAATGAACCTGAAAGACACCAATACACATTATTCAGTAAAGGTGAATATATTTTCAGATTATAAAGTGTCATAATGTGTTCACTCATGCAACAACTTGTGATCAGAAATTCTTAACTTTTCTAGGCCTACCATTTCTTCTAGGTGATGCCCTGATATCCGCAGCAGGGGTGGAGACATCCTGTGCAATGGTTGGCCATGTAGCCTCTGATGACTACAGCGTGGGTCCTCTGCAGAGCCGAGGCCTTGAAGGCCCTGCTTACTTTGGCTGTCCTCCTGTGGGCCAGATGCACCCTCTACGGTGGCAGAGAATGAGGCTGAGGGGGTCACAAGCAAAGGGGACCCTGAGAGATAGTGTAGCCTCTGAGATTCCTGAGTGGATGACCCAGGGGTGTCCAGCTGCTGCTCCTCCTCCCTTCGGGGGCCCAAAAGCCTTGGCCCGATCCCTGAGGGGAAGGAGCACCTGGAGGAAGGTCGATGGGGTGCAGGCCTGCATGCATCCCCGCATTCTGTTAGACCATGGTCACCATAGCATTCGCCATGCTTCCCAAGGAGACCTCCATATGCGAACATATGGGCACCACTTCATTAGAGAGCAGATGGATGCACTCTTTTGACTCGCATCCCACTATGTTGAGGGCTTCCAGCAGCTCTGTGTGATGTTACCCCACCTCCTGCTGACTTTCCATGGTGAGTTGGAAGGCCTAATCAGACCTCACAGATGCCTCATCCCCAGCAGTCGTCCTCCTGCTGGGGGGCTTGGCTGAACCTGCCTCCTCCTGCTGCGGACACGTGTTCATGAGGTGACCACCAGATTCTGTACCCGAGCCTGCAACTGAGGTGTGTGTCTCTGAGCTGGTGGAGGGTGTGGGTAAGCACTGTGATGGGTCTTCCTGGCTGCTTATTTCCACACCTTCAATGGAGGAGGTGTCTTCTTGGCTGGAGGTGAGGACCTGGATGGAGCTGAGGGACTGGTTGCCTGAGTGTATCAGTCACTTGGCAGAGCTCCCTGTGAACCAAAGCAGAGGTAATTAGTGCTTGGCAGCAAGTCAAAAGCAGGAGAGAGAGCACTCACAGTTTTGTTGAGGGAGGGAATATATGGTGCAGGATCCTCACAAGGGTGTTTGCCACCAACCACACTGTCACCCCTGGCATGGTCCACGTCCTCACCAATCAGTGCGATAGCACACTCCTCAAAGTGAGTGAGGGGCCTAATGTGGGCCACTGGACAGAAATGAAGATCTGAGCTTGAGAGGATATGAGCCTGATGGAGATGTGGAGTGCGTGTGAGTTAGTGGTGTTGTCCCTTGAGGTGTGAGATCCCTGTTCTGCACTGAGTGGCTATCCACTTTTGAGGGGTGTTTGTGCTGACAACCGCTGTTACTGCCTCCCATGATGGATTGGTGATCTTGCTTCTGACAAGGGAGTAGAGAACATTGCAGCAGCTCTCCACTACATCCAGTAGGCGCTTCAGAGAGGTGTTGCTAAATCTGTGGGCAGCATGTTTCCTTCCTTTGGCAGCCATCAGTTCGCAGTAGCTTCCTATCCCTAGAGGAATGATAGCTCTGCACAGTGGCAGCCTTTAAATATCGCAAACTGTTAACTGAAGGTCTGAGGTAATGGTGGGCAAGCAAATGAGAGGGCGCCCCGCCAGCAGCCCAGTGTGTTTCCCGGGAATGCATGATTAATGAGGTGGGATTGGGATGATGCGGTGTGATAAGCTGCCATTGCAGACAGCAGGGAAAACATTCTTTTTCCTGCCCACTACCACACTTAGTGCAAACTGGGATGATTCTACCCATAGGGTCATTTTATGTACAACTCTGTGTGTGTGTGCTCATCTATCACACATCTCTGTTTATGTATATTGCTCTCTCAGCTTTTCCTATGTTACATGGGGTCACCACAATGCTGGTTGATCATTCCTTCCTATTAACCTTCACCTTTTGGATTTGGCAGATGGATTTTACAGCCAGAGGCCCTTCCCACCACTAGCTGGGGACCAGCACTGGTACACACTAGCTCGCCTGCACTAATGGCTGGATTCTTTCGCGGCCAACAAGTCCTAGAGTGGGACTTGAACCCAGGGCCTTCTGGCTCAGGGGATGGGATGGCTAACCACTGAGCGGCACCAGCTCCTACCTACATGTATTTGTGTATGTGTTTGTGTATTTTTGTGTTAAGTGCACAGGACTGGTGTTGTTGATTTGTGACAGGCACAGAGGAGCCCAGCTCCTCACCTTTATGTAGCAGATTCACCTAAAGAGCAGCTGAGCCTAGAACATTTGTTATATTTGATTTTTCAGGGTTTGAGTTAAGTTCCTAGTCAGATTGACAATAGTTACAGAACCTGTAAAGAGAGCTTATTTAGTGGAATCGTCACAGATTTGCACAAAGTGCAGGAGCAGATGGGAGAAAGGCGGTTTTACCCATCGGCTGCAATGGTGGATTTTCATGGCCGATTATCACGTCCCCACCTCATTAATTATGCAGCCACAAGAAACATGCTGTCTCGCTGGCCGTGGCCTCCAATTTTCCCGCCACATTGTTACCTCACCATTTCCTCACTCAGGGCGCCATATTTAAACTGCGGCCATGCTCACACTTCTCAATGCTTGAGCTCAGGAAGGCACCGGTGAAGATATGGCTGCAAAAGTCAAGAAGAGTGCTGCCCCCAATTCAGTGGTGCACCCCTGGGAAACCTTTCGGACATAGAGGCCCACTACAATGACGGCAGGAAGCCCATCTCTGTCACCACTCCGGCTTCGGAGGCGGTGGTACAGGTGGTCAGTGCCAATGTTGCAAATGACAAGTCGGCCATCCAGTGCAGAAAATGGATGAATGATCTCATCCGTGCCACCAGGGTAACACAACCATCTCAACACTTTCAACTCACACATTCACAAGGTCATCATTCATTGGCATCTCATTCACTGCCAGCTCAAGGGATATCACCACTTATTCTCTCATACACACCTTCACATCTCCATCTGGCCTCATCTCCTCTGGACACTGCCTCCACAGCCCTCACCATCTTGAGGTCACTTGCACAAATCAACAAGTGGCCCATCTTGGGATACCCCATTTCCCCAGTACAGCCCTCGTCCTGCAGCCTCTTCCCTTGCGTGATGCCATTTCTCCCCCTACCCCAAGCAAGCCCTAGCCCTGCAGCCATTGAAAAGCCATTCCCGCCTTTTGGCTGGTCTGGTAGGTGGAGACCTGACCACGGTAGAGACCTATCTGTATGCCCCTCTAAAAATGATGTGGTGCTGCTTGCGAAGCCTGGTGCTGATAACCGTGAGTACTGCTCGAAGCAAGGTAGGCAAATAAACCTCGAAGTCCAAGTGAAGTGCAGCTCTCCAGGCGCATGTCATTTATGTACAGTTATAAAACACCTCAGCATGATCCAGTGTTGGGGGTTGGGGGGGGGGGGGGTGATTCTGGAAAGTAGGGCTTATAATGACATGCTAAAGTATTGAAATTAGCTTCCTGGCATGTAGCTGTGGGAAACGCATCCTGCCATTGATGGGTAGGGCAGACAATCCCAAACTGATTTCACGACAGCGTGAAACCCATTTTTAGCCGTCTCACCATATTGTACCCTTTCCTGCCCACCATGATGCCAACAAGGCTGGAAAATTCCAGCCTCCTTGTGGATCCTCAGTTTCGACTTTTAAAAAATGAACTTTCAGTTATCATTTTGCATCAAAATTCTAAGTTCTATGTAAAATACAGTTCATTCAGAAAATCATGCAAGCAATATTTGATGACTACTGCAGATATAC
The DNA here is from genome assembly GCF_017639515.1 of Carcharodon carcharias. Lineage (NCBI taxonomy): Eukaryota > Metazoa > Chordata > Chondrichthyes > Lamniformes > Lamnidae > Carcharodon > Carcharodon carcharias. The sequence goes on from NC_054471.1 coordinate 129,041,751, forward strand.
AGATATCCATGTGCTACCTGCAAATTTATTATGATTGTACAAAGCATTATTTTCATCTTTACATGTTCAAGAAGAAGAATTTTGGTAAGAAACCTGGGAACACTCATTAGGAGTAATTTTACAACTTGCACTGCTAGCAAGAAGCCATGCCCACTGAGAGTGCATGTCAACAATTCTGGCATTTATTGCACACGATTCAACAATCATTTAAAGTAATGGTCAGAAATTGTGCACATGCCAGATCAACTGCTATGTTCTCTCAGAAAGTGAGGCTCTGCCCAAGGGGAGTAAATGGAAAATTACCCTCATTAAGAACACACAACTACTAGTTTCTTGCAATACTTCCTCATAGTACATAATAATGAAGTAAAGACGTTTAGTAGAGGCATTACTAATAGATGATTACTACTAGATAGAAACCTGGCTGAGGATGCTGACACCTTCTTCCTAAATGAAGCCTCTCCACCTAGCTGTCCTTCCATCACATGCCCTGCCCAAACTGCCCCAGTGATGACCTGGCTTTAATCACACCTTGATTAAGCAAATCACACCTTGGTCTGTTCCTGCACTCCAGTGGCACCTTCTACCCTTTGAGTATCTCACCCTGTTCTACCCGTCTTGCCTCTCATTTAAATTCTCATTCTCTACCTCCCACCCAAGACCACTACCCTTTTATTCGCCCTTAATCTCTCAGTCTTTGTAAATTCACCAACCCATATTCACGGCCACCCCCTTGGTATCTCATATGGTTTCACTACTTCCTTCATGCCAAACATGGATAATGCCATTTCTGATCACTTCTTTGATTTACTCTTTGCCCATATCTGCCTTTTCTCTCCCAATTCTCTCCCAATTTGCTAACAACTGGGCTTTCAAAATCCCAGCTGTCTTGACTTTGGCCCTTAATTCACCACAATATTCTCAATCACATCCTCACATCCATCTTGGATGCTCTAGTCACTATTAAAACCATTACTCTCTCCCAGCCTGGCTGTTTCCTCTAGTATGGCCCTCATCCTCACTCTCTTAAGCCCTGGGAGTCCTTGACATTTCTGGAAAACAATTGGTTTAGCCATGCATCATCAAATCTGACTTGACATCCTATAGCACCTTTGAGCCCTCTTCTCCTCTGTCAAAACTGTTCATTCTTCCAGGATCATTCTGGAATGCAAAGATAATCCCGGGCTTGGCTTCTCTACTGCAAACTGACTCTTCAACTGACTTTTCACACCCTTCTTTCTTATCTTCTCCATCCTCATCTCCAACATATCACTGTTTCTACCATTATGATCAAGCCAGGGGCATCCTCACCCCTTTTTGATTCCTTTTTTTCAAATATTTATTTTTTAGTTTTTATATATACATTTTTTCCCACCTATTTCTATTACCAATTTTAAAATTTATTTCCATTCATTGTTTTATCCACACCTTTAAGCCTATTTTGATCCTGGCTCCCACACCGTCCCCTCCCCCCACCCCACCCCAACTAGGGCCAGCTGTCACTTGCTCATCCTGCTTTCTACTCTTAATGTCCCCATTAGTCCCTCCTTTAGCTAGTATCACCACCATCAACACCCCTTCGACCTTTGGTTTATGACATCTTTTGCAATCTCGCCTTTGCCTCCACCTATCACTGGCCTTCTATCCAGCTTCATCTGTTCCACCCCCACTTATACAGTACATATTTCATCACATTTTTACTCCTCTTTAGTTCTGAAGAAGAGTCATCTGGACTTGAAACGTTAACTCTTTCTCTCCACAAATGCTGTCAGACCTGCTGAGTTTTTCCAGCAATTTGATTTTGTGGCTTAGACTTCAACTTGACACATTTGTGTAATTAATAAGATTTAAATTATTAAACTGTACTGTAAGATGAGTCACGAAAAGCTTCAATTTGCATGTATTGCCAGAATATTGTTAAGAGTCTTTAAGTTGGCATCTCTTTAAGCTCCATAGTGGCTTTAAGAAAAAATACAGAAGGGAACTGAAGTTATAGTTGGGACACATTTTGCATTTGGGCTCCAGTGAGTCATTAGAGATTACCAGAAGCCAAAATTAGGAAGCTGATTAGCTGGAAGGTTGGCCTGAGTGGTGGAATTGGATGAAAAGGGCACAAATTAAGGTTAGTTTGTTGTAGGGAATCCAGAAGCACTCTTCCCATTGGTTACGAATAACAAATATTTGGGTAGAAGTTATTTGTTGTGTTGGCACAGGTGCAAAACTTGGGCTGTTTTTTACAAAGCTGCCTGCAAAAAGGGTATAAAATAGGATGCCTGCCAGGATGGAGGCAAGCGAGATAGAGAGAGAGAGAGGATGAGAGTGAGAGAGAGAGAATTCAGCAGCAGCCGTGAAACATGCTGTTACAGCAATCCATGTCAACTGGGAAATTAGAATTGAAGTCTTAAAGCTGCAAAGGGGTTTTGCATGTATGTTAGAGTTGAGTTGACTAAGTTAAAATCTCAAAGAATTTTGTGTGTTTAAGGCACCCTGCAGAAGAGAAGATGCAAGAAGTCCTAGCTTCCATGGAAAAGACAGTATATCATGCCTTCCCTAGAATAGTGGAATGTTAAGCGTAGTATAAAGGGTTAACGGATGGGATATGCTCAAGTATGATGTAGACACTAGTCAATGGTACATCACTAGCTCTGAACAAGAATCATATGGACTGAAAACATTAACTCTGCTTTTTTCTCCATAAATGCTGCCAGTTCTGCTGAGTTTTTCAAGCAATTTCTATTTTTATTCTAGTCAGTCATGTGTTAGATTCTCCATGAGAGGTTGGAATCATGCCTAAGAGTCATGTGCCTACTCTGTAACCTGTTTAGAACAAGTAGTAATAAGCAAATGTTAAGCAGATACCAGAGTATGCCTACAGTCTGTTTAAGAACCAAGTCCCACACATAAGGCAAAATTTTTACCTTGGCAGGTGGGCACACGCCCGATGCGCTTGAGTGTAAACTGACACGTGGTGACATTGGGCAAGCGTTCCTACGTCAAGGTCCTGTCGCACAATATTACAGTCGGCAGGCGTGCACTGGAATAGACAGCAGGCCCGCTGACAATTAAATGGCCTATTAAGGCCCTCATGCGTCCTTCATGAAGTAAGGCCAGAGGCGATGGATACAGAAGGCACTGCAGCAGATGGTGACCCATCCGCATGAAGACCTGCTGGAGCTGAATTGGCTCTTCCTAGAGAGCGTTGAGGAAGAATCCCTTACAGCACTGACCTCTTGGGGATTGATGTCCCAGAGAATGAATCATCTTTCCCATTGTTGGATGCACGTTCTTTGTGTACTTTATGTCTCTGCTGTATTTTTAGAAGAATAAGCTGTGCTTTTAGTGGTTGTGCAGCATTCAGATCTTAGTTTCACTGAATCTACTGATGTTTTGCCCACGTTATCTCCTGTTGTTCGTGAAGAGTGTTCCACCAAGAATCGTTGCCTGAGTTCAAGTTAGAATTCATAGAGGATTGCACTGTTGGAGAGCTGGTATCTTCCCAGACAGTCATGCTTCAGCCCTAGCTGAAAGTCTTCCCTCAGAGCTGGAGGTCAGCACAGGAGTTGCAACAGAATCTTTAGCACTTCTGAAGTTGCAGAATCCTGTATAGCAACCTTGTCCTAGAGTTGATTGTCTAGAGGAAATTTCTCTCATTTCAGAAGATGAGGTTGTCTTGTCTCCATATGCTCAGCAAATCTTCCCATTGCCCATAGTGGAGCAACAGTGAAAAGTGTGGATCTCTTACCACTGCCTACTGAAAGTACACAATCCTCCCAATGGGAAATTATCTCTTCTTTTCCTGACAGTCTTACAGGAAGTTGGTCTTTTTTTCCTTCGTCATCTAAGTTCATTGCAATCTCAGATCTTCTATGCCTTTTCAGCCTTTGATATAGTGGCTGATGATACAGCTGTGATAGTCTTCCCAAGAGTTGAAGATCATTCCTCTTTTGAAGCTTCTTCTCAGATGCCTTCAAGGAGGTAACGAGTTTCTTAGAGTGTTCTGAGTTCTTCTCTTCTCGTCCTAGAGGGTCCAAAGGTTAATTCTTTTCAGTCTTCTCCTTTGGATCAGTCTCTTATTGAAAAGTTTTTGTTGTCCTTGCAGTTAGTCATTCTGAAACTCTGCTTGCAAGCTATGCTGACAGCAATGTTGCTAAAGCGTAGTCCAATTTCTGCAGCTGAAGATGCCATATCAGATGCAGAAGAAAGCTTTTGTGCCTCCAAGCCGTCTTCCCTAAAGGCCAAGAATACTGAGGGAGATTGAATCACACAGAATTGTGACTTAGGCAGGGAAAGAATGGGAATTGGAATTGAGTAGAAGCAGTGTAAGAAGGGAGTTACAGAAATGCAATGTAAATAGGTAAATACATCGATTCATGTTGTTGCTAAAAAGTAGGATAACATACTTAAGGGGGGAGGTGTAGTATAAAGAGTTCACAGATAGGCTATGCTAATACATGACGTAGATGATGATGTACCACTGGCACTAGTCAGTCATGTGTTAGACTTTCACGATAGAGGTTTGAATCATGCCTAAGAGCCATGTGCCTATTCTGTAACCCATTCAGAAGCAATGCTAATAAACATGTGTTAAGCAGGTACCAGAGAATGTCTACAGTCTGGCTAAGAACCAAGTCCCATGCAGAATCACAGAATCACAAAGTGCAGAAGAGGCCCTTTGGCCCATCAAGTCTGCACCGACAGGTGAGAAACACCTGACCTGCCAAATCCCATTTACCAGCACTTGGCCCATAGCCTTGAATGCTATGACATGACAAGTGCTCATCCAGGTAATTTTTAAAGGATATGAGGCAACCCGCCTCCACCACCCTCCCAGGCAGCACATTCCAGACCGTCACAACCCTCTGGGTAAAAAGGTTTTTCGTCACATCCCCCCTAAACCTCCTGCCCCTCACCTTGAACTTATGTCCCCTTGTGACTGATCCTTCAACTAAGAAGAACAGCTGCTCCCTATCCACCCTGTCCATGCCCCTCATAATCTTGTACACCTCGATCAGGTAACCCTTCAGACTCCTCTGCTTCAACGAAAACAATCCAAGTCTATCCAACCTCTTTTCATAACTTAAATGTTTAATCCCAGGCAACATCCTGGTGAATCTCCTCTGCACCCCCTCCAATGCAATCACATCCTTCCCATAATGTGGCGACCAGAACTGCACACTGTACTCCAGCTGTGACATTACCAAGGTTCTATACAACTCCAACATTATCTCCCTACTTTTGTAACCTATGCCTCGATTGATAAAGGCAAATGTCCCATATATCTTTTTAACCACCCCACTAACATGCCCCTCCACCTTCAGAGATCTATGGACACACATGCCAAGGTCCCTTTGTTCCTCAGAACTTCCTAGAGTCATGCTGTTCATTGAATACTTCCTTGCCAAGTTACTCCTTCCAAAGTGTATCACCTCACACTTTTCAGGATTAAATTCCATCTGCTTCTTATCTGCCCATTTGACCATCCCATCGATGTCTTCCTGTAGCCCAAGACACTCAACCTCACTTAAGCACCCGGCCAATCTTTGTGTCATCTGCAAACTTACTAATCTTACCCCCCGACATAGTCATCTATGTTGTTTATATAAATGACAAATAATAGGGGACCCAGCACAGATCCCTGTGGTATGCCACTGGACACTGGCTTCCAGTCACTAAAGCATCCTTCTGTCATCACCCTCTGTCTCCTACAACTAAGCTAATTTTGAATCCACCTTCTCAAATTACCCTGTATTCTATGTGCATTTGCCTTCTTTATAAGCCTCCCATGTGGGACCTTGTCAAAGGTTTTGCTGAAATCCATATAAACTACATCAACTACACTACCCTCATCTACACACCTGGTCACCTCAAAAAATTCAATCAAATTTGTTAGGCATGACCTCCCTCTGACAAAGCCATGATTCTTGATCAAACCTTGCCTCTCCAAATGGAGATAGATTCTCTCCTTCAGTATTTTCTCCAATAGTTTCCCTACCACTGATGTGAGACTCACTGGCCTGTAGTTCACTGGCTTATCTCTACAACCCTTCTTAAATAGCAGAACCACATTAGCTGTTCTCCAGTCCCCTGGCACCTCCCCCGTGGCCAGAGAGGAATTAAAAATTTGGGTCAGAGCCCTTGTGATCTCCTCCCTTGCCTCCCTCAGCAGTCTGGGACACAAATCATCCGGATCTGGGGATTTGTCCACATTCAAGCCTGCCAACATCTCCAATACCTTGTTACTCCCTATATCAATTTGCTCAAGAACCTCACAGTCCCTATCCCTGAATTTGATACCTTCATCCTCATTCTCTTGGGTGAAGACAGATGTGAAGTATTTGTTCAACGCTCTAGCGATGTCCTTTGGCTCCATCCATAGATTGCTGCCTTGGTCCCTAATGGGCCCTACTCTTTCCCTGGTTATCCTCTTCCCATTGATATACTTATAGAATATCTTGGGATTTTCCCTACTTTTACCAGCCAGAGCTTTCTCATATCCCGTCTTTGCTCTCCTAATTGCTTTCTTAAGCTCCACCCTGCACTTTCTGTACTTGCCTGCCAAGAGTACCTAGAGTACAAGTTCAGAACATGGTGGCAGCTCAGAATATTAAAGGCGGAATCGTCCAAGATTTGCACTAAGTGCGGTAGCAGGTGGGAAAAACGATGTTTTACTCACCAGTCGCAATGCCGGCTTTTCACACCGTATTGCCCCAAACCCACTTCAATAATTATGCATTCCCAGGAAACAAGCCATCTTGATTGTGGACAGGTCCTCATTCGTCTGCAACTCCATCACTTCACCGTTTCATCACACAAACACAATAAGTGCAGCAGCCATGCGTACGCCACTTAGTGCTTCCAGCCCACAGGTTTTGCAAGGAAGACATGGCCCTGAAAGGCAAAAAAACTGCAACCCCTGGTTTAAAGACGTGACCCTTTAGTGCCTTTTGGATGCAGTGGAGACCTGCCGTGATTTCCTCCACCCCTGCCCTGGCCACAGGATGTGCAGCAACATCACCAATCCAGCATGGGAGACGGTGGCAGCGGTGGTCAGCACCAATGCCTTACAAGAGAGGACAACCACCCAGTGCCGACAAAGGATGAATGATCTCCTCCATTCAACCAGGGTAAATCATTCTTCTCATCGCTCTCAACTCACACACTCACAAACCCATCACATATCCACAGGGATCTCACTCACTGCCAGTTCAAGGAACATCACCATTCACTGTCTCACACAGGCCTTCACTGTCGTCCTCAACCTATCCATGGGAGCACTCACCACCCACACATGCCAGGCATACTTATCATCTGGCCTGGCAGGTATCCTGCTTACATTCCCTCCATGTCTATTCTTGCAGGACAAGTTGGAACACAACAAGAGAGAGAGGTCTCAGACCAGCGCAGGAGTGCTTGAAATCAGGCTCATCACGGACTTTGAAAACAGAGCCATCCAGCTGGCCTTTGAGGATGTGAACCATTCCTGTGCTGATGGTGCTCAGCCAAATGAGGATCTGGCAGTGCAACATCCATCAGACAACCATGACATGATGGAGTTCCCCTGTTCCACACTCCCCTGCCATTCCCCATAGGCCACTGCCATGCACTAATTATCTCTTGCTTTCGGAGTCACATCTGGGAAATAGCTGATGCAGTCCATAACTCAGAGCCTCCAATCCAGCCCCAAAGAAGCCTCTAAAGAGGAATCTGAAGGCGCCTTCATTGAAGACCAATCACAGCGCTCATCCACACCCTCCACCAGTGCAGAGACACACACCTCAGTGGGACCCAGCTTTAGAATAGCCTCGGGATCACAATCTGGTGAGCACATTACACTGTCTGATCCATAGCAGGCGGCGGCAGGGGCATCCCAGGTCTCCGGCATTCGAAAGATTGCTGGATGCCAGAGATCTGCTGAGTCCGAGTCAGATGATGAGCCTCTGGACTCAATATTACTTCAGTTGCTGGAGGTGCAAAGGCAAATTCAGGAACATCAGGAAGGGATGTCCACTGCACTCCTCAGATTGCAAAGTACGAAGGAGGAGTCCGTCTGTCTTCAGGCTGAGGTGATAGCACTGGCACACTAATGAACCGGGGTCAACACTGGAAGGATGGCAGCCGGCATAGAGACCTTGGTCCAGGACATCATTCCTGCACTGCTGTGCAGGATGACCTTCATCGCTGATACCATGTTTGGCCTCCAACATTGTCAGTGCGAGAGAGGTGCAGGGAGGCTCGATCTCACTCCAGTTTCTCCTTTCTTCAAGTGGACAGCCAGGGGCCCTCGGTACCCATGGGGAGGAGGATCAGCAGGTGCATACCCCAGGGTCACCTACCCAGGTGACTCTGGGAGTGTCTGGCCCATCTGATGCAGTCAGCAGGCTGCCTCCATCTCTGCTGTAGATGTCCAGGGAGCACCAAGGTGTAATGGCAAGATTAGGAAGTTTAAAAAGATGCAGTTGGGCATGGGTGTTAATCACTTATACATAATGTTCAGTATTGTAAATAAATTCCCAAGAATCTCTCCCTGCCTACAGCTCCTTGTTTTGATAAGCAGTGTTCTTGTCACTCAGATGTGAAACCTTTCTGCACACGATAAAGGCAGGTGTCTCAGTCCAGGGCCTCATCCGTGTGTTTTGCACAGCTTTCAGACCACAGTGATGGTCTGATTTCACACTCACTGGACACATTACTGTCTCAGTGGCACTTGTCATTGCTGCCAGAATGTCATGGGTAGGTGTCACAGAGTTCCATCATTCTCTCTGTGTGCTCTCAGCAACTTTAAGGTGGGGCTGGCCCCCATCTCTTCAGCATCTGTGACCAGTGACTCTGTGCTCCTGAAGGGCTCAGGTACTGAAGGTCGACAAATGATCAGGTGGTTTTAAAGTTTTTCAGCTGCATCTCTATGATATGACCCTGATCACAGAGTGCAAAGTGAGCTGCATTTGGCCAGACAGGAGTCAAACATTCTCAGAGGCTATGAGAGGATATTATGGCGTCTCCTCATTGCCTATCAGCATCATCTTCCAAGAATGGAGCGACTATTAGGGCCTCCACTGCATTTCCATAGCAGGAGCCTTATCACAGAGGGTATGTGCGCTGCCATAAGCCAGGCTGGAGTCAAATGTTCACAGATGCAATGTGAGAATCTATGCAATCTCCTCACTACATGTCATCATCATATACCACAAATCTAGCAGCTATGAGAACTTCCAAGCGCACCTGCCTTGTCTGGCCAGTGCGAGGGCATCATCGTTACCATCATCGTCTTCTAGGACCTCCTCACCCTTATCCCCATCGATGTCCTCCTCATCAGAGGAAACATCCACCTCTTCCATCTCCTCCTCAGCCATCTTATCTCCACGTTGCTGCACCAGGTTGTAAAGAGCGCAGCAGGCAACAATGATGCATGACACCCTCTGCGGACTGTATTGCAGGGCCCCAACAGACCAGTCGAGGCACTGGAACCTTATTTTCAACATCCCGATGGCCTGCTCCAAGGTGCGAGTTGCAGCATGAGCCTCATTATACCGCCACTCTGCCGCACAGGTGTCATCAGCCACGGCCTTTGTGGGTAGCCTTTGTTGCTGAGGAGCCATCGCTGCAGTTTCTGTGGACCCTGGAAGAAGTCAAGGTTCTGTGACTGACTGAGAATGTAGGAGCCGTGGACACTCCCTGGGAATCATGCGCAGACCTGCAGCATGCGTTTGTGGTGGTCGCACACCAGCTGAACATTCAGCGAATGGAAGCCCCTGTTTTTGATGTAGTCCACCATTTGTTGAGATGGAGACCTGAGCACCATGTGAGTGCAGTCAATGGCACCCTGTGCCTGTGGGAAACCTGTGATCTAGGTAAATCCAATCGCTCTTCCATCCTGGCTTTCCTGGTCCCCAGTGAAATGCACAAAGTTGTGTGCTTTCACAAAGGTGGCATCCATTACCTCATGGATGCATTTCTGGGTGGAGGCTTGTGATATCCCACAAAGGACACCAGTGGAGCCCTGTAAGGAGTCACTGGCATAAAAACTGAGCGCCACAGTTACTTGCACAGCTATGGGCAGTAGATTCCCTCCATTTGCCCATGATGTCAAATCCTGCAGCAGGTAGCAGATGTGACTGACCTGTTCCCTAGACATGCGCAGTCTTCAGCAACAATGGTTCTTGGTCATCTGCAGGAATAAAAGGCGGCATCTATAGACTCTCCATCTAGCTAGGCACCCACCAGCAATGGGTCTTCAGTGGCATGTGTGAGAGCCCCAGCTGCCCTTTCTTCCTGAGAGTGCTGATACCCGCTCTGTGCAGCCAAATGGCTCTGTCGCTCCCTTCTCCTGTGTCTTCACTCTCTGCACGCCACATACAGCAAGTTACCAGGCTCCTGATGTATCCCTCCTGCAATATGAAAGAGAGAGACATGTGGGTTCGCATGGGTGTACTAAGAACCTCTCCTGGTTAAGTCTGAAGACCCCTTAATGCATCCTGAAAAGTGCTGGCCACAACTTGAATGGCCAGAGTTTGGTGCGCTGCATGGCTGCCCAAAGCCTCACCTTCCTCCACCCCGTTCCAACCGACCGATTGGCTGCATCTTTGCCCATTGAATTGCATGCTGTGCTCTCAGCTCAGATGCAGGCATTCTCCTAACCCAAAATGCAAGGCTGCACTATTAGCTCGAACCACGGGGGAGACTGGTCCAAACCGGGAAGATGATATTGCAAGGGGCTGTGAGCACCTCCACCAGTGGCTGCTCCATGGCCAGCTTTCTCAAGGAGATTGTACAACATGCCCAGTTGTCTAATTGTTCTGCAGTCCACTAAAATGCTCATTAGGTTGCAATCTATGCCTGAGGAGTGAAAAGTTCAGGAACACTTGGCGGCAATTGCATGCATCTGCGTTGCTTGAGTTGGCAGATAAGCTAGAGATCTGACTCCACGCATGTGATGTGGCTGCGTCTGACCTGTTTCAGCTGCAGAGGAATGGTCACTTTGTCCAAGGTTTCCCTAATACTTGGTTGCTTCCCTCCACCCCCCCCCCCACGTGCTGGTGCACTACCATCAACTGTAATGTAGCCCTTGCTCCTCCCAACTTGCTTCAACTGCAAGGCAGCATGTGCTGCACCCTCCCCCTCCCCGCCCCCCCACCCGCCTTCTCTCTCCCCCCCCCCCCCACCCCCCACCCCCCAAAGTGCCTCAACTTTGAAGTCCAACTGGCCACCCTCACAAGCGCTGCCCAATGTTACTGTGCACTCACCTCCGAGTTCCCCTCAAAGTGCAGCCCGCCAAGTGCATGCGTTATATATGCTGTTGTGCAACACGTCGGTGTGAATGCACGCTGTCGTGCTCGGGATGATTCCAGCAGGCTGGGCTTACTATGATATGCAGATGTATTGCAATGAGGTTCCTGACATCTGACAGCTGGCCCATCATTGACAGGCAGAGCAGACAGTTGCAAACTGGTTTCACAATATCATGAAACTGATTTTTGGCCTTCTGGCCATACTGTTCGCTCACACCGCCGAATCCATCTGATGCCAGCGCGCACAGAAAATTCCGCCCTAAGTATTAATCTTTGTTGTCCAATAAACCTTGTTAGTTTGCATTCTAAATTTGTGCTTGCCCTTTTTGGTAGTACTCTTACTGCTGAATCATAAGGTTCCGGGTTCAAGGCCCACTTGAGTGTAAAAATCAAATTGACACTCTGAGGAAGCACTGCACTGTCTGGAGTGCTGGCTTTAGAATGACAAGTTAAACAGGAGTCTGCTTGAGTGGATTTAAAAGGTCCCATGGGAATGTTTTGAAGAAGAGCAGGGCAGTTATTCCCACTGTCCTGAACAATATTTATCCCGCAATCAACATCACAAAAAACAGATGGTCATGTCATTATCACATTGCTGCCTGTGGGAGTTTGCTGACTGCTTTTTGGCTGCTGCATTTCCTACATTATAACAGCAGCTACACTTCAGAAAGTACTTTATTGGCTGGAAAGTGCTTTGAGATGTCCGGAAAAGCACTACATAAATGCAAGTCTTCCTTTCTTTAGCAGGTCAGCTGTAAGTTCTACAGTCCAGCCACTTCCACTGTGAATGGAAATGCACAATGAAAATAGAGGCCAACTCTGGCTGAAAGAAAAGGGGACACTGTACCATAGAGAGTTCAGCAATACCTCAAGAGCAAGGGGGTGCTGAGACTATGAAAGCAATGGGTTGTTGGAGAGGCGGAGGAAGGTTCCGGCAACACCTTGAGACCGGGATGGACAAGTGGCTTCCTGAGTCTGAACATGCCACCTCGGAGCTCCGACAACTGCTCGACAGTCCCATACCCAAGCCACCAACCTGCCGATGTTAAGACATGTGCAGACACGAAGTCTGCAGAGACAGCAGAAATCCAGGACAAACCGCATTCCAGGAAGGCCTTACCTGGGACATGGGACAAAAGGCCAAGTTACAGGACAGTCCTGGAAAATCTGGGTCAGCTGATCACCATGATAACTAAACAACTAACAGAAGGAACAGACTCCATGAAGATTACCATCCTCAACAATGGTGGAGCCCAACACATCAGTGCAAAAGACAAGGCTGAGGTATTCACAAACATCTTTAGCCAGAGTTGCTGCATGGAAGGTCCACTTCAGCCTCCTATTGAGATTCCCAGTATCATAGAGCCCAGTCTTCAGCCAATTCAATTCACACCATGTGAGAGGCTGGAATGCTGTAGACCTATGCTCCAGAACTAGCCATGCCTCTAGCCAAACAGCAGTACAGTTGCAATAAACATTTTTTTTACTCTCTCATGCAATGTGGACATTGCTTGCTAGACCAGCAATGATTGCCCATCCCTAATTGCCCTTGAGAAGGTGATGGTGAGCTGCTTTATTGGACCACTGCAGTCCATGTGGTGTAGGTACACCCACAGTGCTGTTAGGGAGGGAGTTCCAGAATTTTGACCCAACAACAGTGCAGGAATGGCGATATATTTCCAAATCAGGATGGTGTGTGGCTTGGAGGGGAACTTCCAGGTCGTGATGTTTCCAAGTATCTGCTACCCTTGTCATTCTAGGTGGTAGAGGTCGCTGGTGTGGAAGGTGTTCACAAAGGAGCCTTGGTGAGTTGTGTAGTGCATCTCGTAGATGATACAAACTGCGCCACTGTGCATCAGTGGTAGAGGGAGAATGAATGTTTAAGGAGATGGGTGGGGTGCCAATCAAACAGCTGCTTCAACCTGTTTAGTGTCAAGCTTCTTGAGTGTTCTGGAAGCTGCATTCATCCAGGCAAGTGTACTCCATCATGCTCCTCACTTGTGACTTGTAGATGGTGGGCAGGCTTTGGGGAGTCAGGAGGTGTGTTACTCACTGCAGAATTCCCAGCCTCTGTCTTACTTTTGTAGTCACAGTATTCCTGTGGCTGGTCCATAGGACCAGTTTCTGGTCAATGGTAACACTCAAGATGTTGATAGTGGGGGATTCAGTGATGGTAATGTCATTGAATGTTCTGGGATGATGGTTAATTTCTCTCTTGTTGGAGATGGTCATTGCCTGGCACTTGTGTGATGCAGATGTTACTTGTCACATGTCAGCCCAAGCCTGGATATTTTCTAGGTCTTGCTGCATTTGCACATGGACTGCTTCAGTATCTGAGGAGTTGTGAATGGTGCTGAACATTGTGCAATCATCAGCGAATATTCCCCACTTCTGACCTTATGATAGAAGGAAGGTCATTGAAGATGCAGCTGAAGATGGTTGGGTGAGGACGCTACCCTAAGGAACTCCTGCAGTTAATGCCCTGGGACTGAGATGATTGATCTTCAACCACCATACTTCATCCACTGGAAGCATTGATTTGGATTTTCACTGAACTAGCCACGGGGTTTACTTGGGAGCCCTTTTAAAAAGGACAGGCGAGTCCCGATTCCAGGATGCCCGACCCCATTATCGGGCTGTTAATTTTCAGAAATGCCTTTAAACCTTATGGGCTGCTTCCTTTCACAAGCCCACATTTGGCACTCCTAAAATGGCCGGCTCAATTGTGGAGCTAGGTATCTCCTACTCCTCCATAATTTTCATGGAGTTGGGCCAGGGTTTTCAAGAGTCGTGGTTCACGGCCCCTTAGAGAAGTCATGAACTCCAGTGTGCATGAGAGGATCTTTTAAAAGCCAAGTTCAAATGGTCCCCCTCCTGTCCCCTATGCAAGCTCTGCCCTTCTCCCCCATCCCTCAGGCCCCTTATGCCCCTATGCCAAGCTCAGCCAATTGTATATAATAAGGCTTGGCTGAGAGCCCAGACAAATATTACATTACAAGAACACCTGTTCCCCAGAGGAAACATTGTTTGATTGGCAGCTTAGGCTCTCTGATCTCTGCAGTCAATTTCACAAAGCTTGTTGGCACAAGTTAAGTGGTTTCAAGAGCATGTAGTTTTTGAAACTTCAAAGAGCCTGGATAATTGCCATTTGAATTAGCTTGGTCCTGACTATTTTTTTAAGCATAAGAGAAAGTTTTTAATAGATTACCTTTCTTTAATTTTTTTTTTTTTACAAATGCGAGTCTATACTGTGTTGTTCATTGGTTCTAGAAAGTGTACTGTGGGTCAAGAGGCATAGAAGTGCCAGAGCTTGGTATAAGGGGTATGAGGGGACAAGGTGGCATGGATGGGGCATGGGGAATGTTTGAAGGATGAAGGGCATGTGAGAGCGAGGACTGGGGGGCCTTTATGTGTTTTTTCCACTAGCACTGAGGCGAGCCTTTTACACATCTTGCCTCCACACCTGGCAGCCCATGTGACTGCCTCCGCACTTCTTCCCAGGTTGGCTGATTCCAGCTCGCACCTGTCCCCCAGTAATGAAGATCCCCCTTTGCAGGCACTTTCTCCTGAGGCAGGCAGGCCGAACCAGGAATTTTCCTGACTCCCCTTACCCACCTCGAGGATGAAAATCCAGGCCATTAACTTTGTTTCTCTCCACAGGTTCTGTCCAACCTGCTGAATATTTCCAGCATTTTTGGTTTTAATTTTGAAATAATATTAAGTGGAAACGCAAGAGAAAAAAAGCTTTTCAAAATGCATAATTTGTGCTTGGATCATCAATTGAATCCAAAGTGAAAAGTCCATGCCATCATATCGTTTTCTCTACTAACTCTATCTCCCTAAAATTTATAATATGCTAAATTTACTACTTACATAGTCCTATAAATTTCTTAAAATTAGCCATAAATTCTTTTCAGTACTGTCATAAACAAATAAAAAGCATTCCCTTAAATTGGTCCATGAGCTAAGAATTTGTGTGTATTTATGTAGCCCCTTTTAATTTATGAATGATTCAATTTAAAAATAACCCAGCAGACAGGTTTTAGTTTTAAACAAGATAAAAGCTAGTTTTTTTGCCAGGAGGATATAATAATTTTCATAATGTTATATTGGAATTTATTGAAGCAGATTAATACTGGGGCCCGTGTTAGTGAGTGTGTGTGTTTGTGTGACTTAATTGAATTAAAGACTGTTGGCCTGGAGGCTTTGATGTATCAGAAGATAAGCTCTGTTTGAAATGTTAAGTAGGTAAACATGGGGGAAGTTTTAGAATGTGAGGTGTAAAGGAAACATTGGGCAGAATTTTCCCCATGTCGGCGGGGGTGGGGGGAGATTTAGGAGCAGGCGCAAGCAGGTGCACCTCCGATCGGCACCCCCAATCAGGAGCGCACCGCCATTTTACGTGGGCAATCTAATTAAGGCCTGCCCAATGTGATGTCCACTGTGCGCTCCCTGTGTGGGCAGGGGGCGGGAGGGCTGAGCCGAGAGTGCGCACTTTCACATGCATGGCTAAGTGCTGCCTCAGGGAGATCAGCTCACAATAAAAAATCTTAAAAATAGAAAAAAACATTTTCCCTGACATGTCCCCTCATATGACACTGTCACATGAGTTGGGACACGTCCATCACTTTTAAATATACTTTAATTATATTTTTTTAAAACCTACATGAAACCTCATGCCACTCGTGGATGATGTTTCATGCTTTTTCCAATGCCCACCAGGGCTCCTGGCCTGCTCGCCAACCTTAAGGTTGGACGGGCAGGTCCATTGGTTGCTTTAACGACTTTGTCAATGGCCTCAATTGGTCATTGACAGGTCGGGCGGGCGCATAGCTGATTCTGCTGAGCCCCCACCTGAAAATTGAAATGGGGTGGGGTGACGTCGGGAGTTCCTCCCAACGTCATTCCGTGTCATTTCACACGTCAGTGAGCGGGCCCCGCCCCCCCGCCCATCGACTGGGAAATCCTGGCCATTAAAATTTTTAAATAAACCAGACTAGTTTGAATTCAAAATGGGGGCGGGGGTGAAATGTTTCACTGAGCCAGGAGAAGTAAAGAAACAGTTTTTTATTTTTCCCAATGATTACTGGTAAAATTGATACTCTGATAGATTTTTTATTATTATTAGAGAGGTAAAGTCCAAAGACATAGTGAAATAGTGGGAATTTGCACTCAAAGCAGAAAATATGTTTGAAGGAGAGAAGTCTATGTGTAAGGGCAGGAATTCTAAGATCTAACAAGTGTGAAAAGCCTCCAGCATCTAAGTCTCAAGCTACTTTCTACAAGGAACTGAAGCTGAGAAAGCTCACTTTGTGTATGCTATGCCTGGATCTGTTTAAATCTGTGTGTTTTACTGTTGCCTTAACAAAAGTATAACTGGGAATTAAATTAACCAGGGGATTTAGAAGTTATCATAGTAGTAATTTGTAGATCTATGTATGTATTTAAAATAATTTATTCTATTAATAAAGGTTTAATTTAGTTTTGTAAGAAACCTGTGAGACTCAGTGGTCTTATCACTGCTGAATTCAAGGCATGCATCTCAAAATATATACAAATTGAAAAACAGTTGTGGTACTTATTTCAAGTTTCCTTTTGGGATTTGAGCAGCTCAGCATTTGGCATCACAAAAGTGATATAGTTATTAATTAAACTACAAATACAAAGGTTAAAAGCAGGTAAAGATAAAAAGAAAGTTAAAGGTAAGATTTCAATTCAGTCTCTATGAGATATTTTTGCGGGCCATAGCTTGAATTCCTTCTTTCTAAAGTGAAGGGGTTGGAACTTGAGGTTCAGTTTAGCAGCTGCAATGGCTTCTGCAGTTGAAGAGTTAGAGTTTGCCTTTGCAGGTGGACTCAACAAACAGAACAGGTCTTGGGAGTGAGTGAAGTATGTTTTCACTTTTGCAGTACTGCTCTTGGTAGTCTGAATCAGTGCATTAGTCCGATAGCTGTCTCTGGAAGCCTTGCTCGGTCTCTCCCTGTTGAAAAGTAGTTTCTGTTTCAAGGTGCCTCTCTCATGATGTTCAAGATGGTTCTCCCCTTAGGCTTCCAGCCTTCTGTTATTGTATGAAACCCAAAGTTGGCTGCTTCCAAACTGACACATCATTCTTCATGATAACAGCTGATACTGGCTGTCTCACAGCCCCCCAAGTATTGCAGACAGAGGCTTCAATAAAAGTGTTGGATATATTTGCATATGCAAAGAGGATAAATCTTGTTTGAGGCTTGCACACTTATTTTTCTACCTTTATAAGATTGCATTCCTGCCTGTATCTTTAAGGGCTTAGGTATCCGCTTGGAGCCCAGTTAACAGGCATGGTATCATTGAATTTCCAGGACATTGCATTTCAATTCCAAATAATTTTAACAAACAAATATTGCCAACCCATACTAGTCATGTAAAATACTGAATGAATAAATTCATTTGGATAATGTGAAATGCTGCATATGATGACATATTTCAAATGCCAAGTATCCTAAGAAAGCTAAATGAGATAACAGGCATTCTGAGCTTTGCCATGCTGGTGGGAGTGTTGTCTGACAAAAGTACATGTTGGAAATTCAGGAATGCACTGTTCATAGTTTTCAAACTATTTGGAATAATACTTAATCATACAAAATCATTCTTAATAATCCTGTTGTAACAAAGGCTAGAAATCTCAATGACCTTCACCTGGAACACATGTTAAAAAGCTGTGTACTCCCAGTTTGCAATTTTCCACCCATTAATTTTAATGGCCAGTCATTGAATTATATTAGCTGGGTCTCTTTAGCCTGTGCAACAGCCTGCTTTGGAGACGGCACGGCAAAGATAAAAAGAAAACTCTGCAGATGGCAATGTGAAATCAGCACAGCTATACTTCCCTAGTAAGTGGATCAAGAGTTCCATTTGTGAGACTTAGGTTAGGACCTATCCAAGGGCAGAGCACAAATGAGAAAGAGCCTTGTGTGTCATTTTGAGGCCCCCATTATAGAAGGGGGATCAAAGTGTTAGAGACCATGCAGTGTAGATTCACCAGCATGATGTCAGGAATGAGAAACAATAGGAATGAGGGGAGATTTGAATTACTGTGACCATTTTCACTAGAGAAGGTATGAAGAGATTTAGTAGAAGCTCCTGAAATTACGAAGTATTTAGATGAAGTGAAATGAGAAACAGGACTGATAGTCTGGCAGATTGTGAGCTTTGAAGTGTTATATCAACACGATTTAAACTATAACTCAATGAATGGACTGAATCTAGCACGTCCTTATTGGGGCGGGGAGCAGTGGGGTCTGCCGCCAGCTCTGTTAGCTGGACGGCTAGTGTGGATAAGATTGGTGCCAATGGCATGGGGTTTGTTCCCTGTTCTGGCTCGGATGGAGCTAGGACCTGCCTCCTTGCCCTGCCCTTGATGGAGGCTGTGGTGCTGTGGGTCGGACCTGTCTTCAGGCTGAGAACTCAAGAAGAAGGAAGTGCCTGTGGATGTTATTTATATGGGTTTCCAGAAGCCTTCTGATACGTTTCCAGGCAGTGGAAGAATTATAACGGAGAGGGAGATTTACCCACTCCTATCCTGTGCATATCCGGTCAACTACAATTTTAAATTGAGGTGCAAGGGCACCTGACCCAAATAGACAGGGTTCTCTATAACTATGCAGGTCAGGCTCTGAAGAACAAGGAGACAAATTGTTTCAATCTTTCTAAAGTTTTATGTATCATTTTTGCTTGGTATAAAAACACATACATGAACATCTGGACAGAAAAGGTTTGCTTCCCAATGTTATATGCAGACTCACCTATTCATATAGCTGTGATAAGTGAAGGAAGTATTTTTGTTATCTACTTGCACGAATAAGGCAAATATTATTTATTTACAAGCATATTTTTCAGGAACCATTCAAATACACTCCAATCTGTCTGAGATTGTTCATAATTTTCTTACTAAATCCTTCCCCATGTCGATATTGGAAGAGAGAAGGGCAGGCAGTTCTCCTGTTGTCATGGCCAAAAACGTTACCAACACCATAAAAGGTCAAATAACCAACCTCTCATTGCTGTTGGTGGAATTTTGCTGTGTGAAAAATGGCTGAGCCATTTGCCTGAGGCAATTAAAATAATTTATTGCATGTAAAGTGCTTGGAAATATTGTGAGAGATTTTTAATAAAGTGCTATAAAATTACATGTATTTCTTCTTCCTTTCAGTTAGTAGCAACCCAATGTAAACAAGTAGCATTCTTAGATTCAGTTAAATATTTTCCAGAGGCTGTGAAGGCAGAGGTGCTCCTGATAATATTAGTTAGATTGCCGTTCAAACTGAAAACACCATCCTTTCTGTCCACTCTAGAGTTGTAAAGCTCCGACTGCCATACAGGCCAATGTATCAGATGTTGTTTCAATGATCTGCCAATGGATAAGGCTCAATTGCTGGAAACAAAAATACAAGTCATGACTTTAAAATGACCGTGAATGCACAAGCTTGCACATCTATGGATGGTTTTCTTTTATCTTATTGCAATGGAAACATAAATGGGACAGGTTCCACAAGAACAGGACATTGAAGTTCTTGAATCAATTATGTTATATAAATATGCTATTTGCCTGCAAATGAAAGGCCTTTAGGCCCTGAAGTTCAAGTTCTGGTAGAGGACCGAAATACTATTTCTCTCTGGAGTCCCAGAACATGGCCCAAAACCCAGCTCCACCGGGACTCTAGCCTAATTAGGATAGAACCTTAAAATGTGAAATTCTAGGGAGGATGTTTGGATTTTCCATCCTCCCATTTATGTATCAAAGGAAGAAATTCCCAGATCATCTGCGGGACTCTTCTCTTAAAAGGCTTCAGAACTTTGAGTTGAGACCTGGTTTGAGTTCTGATGAGGTCTCCTATAACTCCCATATCTTTACCCTGATAAAGTAGTTGATCCTGGAAAACTTTGTCTAGTCAGAGCTGACTTCAGTAGGAGCCAAATTGTTTTTAAGAGATACTGCATCATTTGGGTCCTTCAGAAGGAGTGGTAAGTTGCTATTCCACTTTAGACAGGTGGATTGGGTTTGGCTAGGGAAAGCATTAGTGATAAGAATATAAGAAACAGGAGTAGGCCATTTGGACCCTCGAGCTTGCACCACCATTCAACAAGATCAATGCTAATCTGATCATTGCCTCAACTTCATGTTACTGCCTGCCCACTTTGACTCCCTTGTAAGATCAAAAATCTGTCTAACTCAATCTTGGATGTATTCAATGGCCCAGCCTCCACTGTTTTCTGGGGTACAGAATTCCAAAGGTTAATGACCCACTAAGGGAAACAAAAATTCTCATGTCGAGCCCATATTTTGAAACTGTGTCCCCTAGTTGTACATCCCCCCATAAGGAGAAGCATCCTCTCAGTATTTACAATGTCAAGCCCCCCTCAGGATCTTTTATGGCCAGAATTCTATTCTCCCTTGGTGGGTTTACAGTCAGGGTGGAGAGACTGAAAGTAAAAGAGATGGGATTCCCTTCTGGTTCCCGCCGCCCCAACCACAGCAATTTTACACTGGAGCAGGCATGGCCTCAGATGGTAAGCCCGCCCTCGCCCCAAGTAATGGCCAGTTAAGGGCCATTTCCCTCACAACTCAATTTTTAGGCTGGCAGGAAGATTGAACCTCTGTGGGGGAAGCCCGAAATACATCAAATTTACATCAAGGGTTGGAAGAATATGGAGGGGGGTAGTGGAGGGGCAGCTCCATCAGAAGCCTCCTTCTGGTCGGGCATCCCCTGCCCACCCCCTTTAGGTCCAGTGGCCTCCGAACCTCCCCCTGACTCCCACCACCCCCCCCAGGCGTCCCTAAACCTCATTGACCAGGACCCCCTGAACTTACCTAAGCCTCCGGTTCCTGGAGTCTCCGACAAATTTTGAACTTCCTTTTCTGTCCACTGCAACACTGTTGCTGCAGGGACTGGAGAGCCCCCAGTCAATCTGATTGACCGGCAGGTCTCTAAGGTAAGACTTCCTCCCAAGTGAGGGGCAAAAGTCCTGCCTACAGCCAATTAACGCTCGTCGGAGCATTATAATGTCTGTGGGGCAGTCGGAGTCAGCGGGGATGTGTTCCCTGCCAACTCTTTGGATGGCGGGAAACAAGGCCCCGCCATCCAAAAAATTCAGGCCTATGTTTCAACAAGGTCACTTTTCTAACCTCCAATGATGCACCTTGGCAGGCATGAGCAGCAAATCCTCGCTATGAGAATCAACTTGTGCTAGATTTGTCGTGGTGTTTTCAGTCTGAGGCAAAGAAGGAAAGGAGTTATTTTCTGCCACATTTTGCTGGCGGGGTATAGCTCCAGGAAATTTGGAACCATAATCTTTAATCAAGGAGCATTTTGAAGTCTGGAATCCAAGGGGCTAATTTTAACTTTTTGAATGGTGTTAAATGAGTGATATCAGATCGGCAAGCCACCCATTAAAGCCACCTATTAAACACCTTGTCTGATTTCCCTTCATACTGAAGTCCATGCAACCACCACCAGTCATCCCACCGTCAGTAAACATATCACGAGAAGGAACAATAATTCAGGAACTGAAACGGGGGATTTAACAAGTGCAAACCATAGTTTTGCTTGTTGTGAGTGATTATTTAATTATATTAACACAGGATTTTAAAGCATGAAATTCAGGATGTACAATGCTGACAGAAAGGAGTACTATGCCAGTCCAGTTATGAGTTCCACTATTAATGCTAGATAAGTCCTACTTGCCCATGTTGGGGACACCCTTTTATGGTCAATATGTGGACAGCCACCTCTGACAATAGCTGCTGTTTCATGCATTACGAATTAAACAAAACTGCTGGTTGCTAAACAGTACAACATTTAGAATTTCACTGTAAAAAATTTTATCTGCAGCAACTTATGATGATCAAATTGATCACTTACATTTTTAGGTTTGCCTTATGTAGAAAGATTGCTGACTACAGGCCAAGGCTACACTTTTGGCTGTGCTGACAAAACAATAAGCAGTAATCAAGTACATTTTTATTCTGATGGAATTAGGTTTCTCAACAGTTACTGATATATAGTCAAGCACAGTTGTTACCATTCTGTTACCATAAATATTAGGACTATGACCTACCAAATGTCTGAAAATGTGAGGTAAAAAATTCCATTGCGCTGCTGCTGGGCTTCTGCCAGGAAACCATATTGAAAAATTGTGGACTTCTCCCAGCTTGCGATGTTTTGTCCATTAACTTTAATGGGCAGAAAATTGCAGAAGTGTGCAATTTTGTATTATGTGATCATGGCATGTGCCAAGGAGCCACACAGTGCAATTTTAAACTGCAATAACAATAGAAGTCAATTGTGGGCATTTTGGCATTGATATGTATGCAAAGCTTTGGAAATGTAAGAACTGAGGTTCTGAACAGCAAGTTCAGTCAACTGATTTTCATCCAGAGCAGGTTTCATACAGGGGAAGTGTGAAATATTCTCACTGGCCTAAGTTCCAGGCCTCATGTGAATACTCTGGTCCACCATTTGCTCCTTTTGGCCCCACAAAAGAGCCTTTTCTGAGTCAGTGGAGGCTTTTCCCATCCTTTCCATATACCATTGATCTGCTTCAGCCTGGTGGGAAATTTATGGTGACTTTTTTGCTTAGGTCACAATTACATTGCCATCGAAGCTCTCTTAATTTTGTAGGACCCCAATTTATGCATGAGGCTCCCACCTCAACTGGGGGTGGGGGGGAGGGGGTGAAGAGGGGAATCAACTCGCCAGCAACTAAAACCAAAAGCATTAAAATCAGATATCACGAATTAATCTCCATTTTTTCTATTCGTTCTGTTCTCACCTAAAGGAGACAAATTGTAACCCTCCCTCCAGGTTTTAAAATTCTGAAACCAATAATCAACATACATCATATTAAATAATAGCACAAAATATGGGGAAAAGTCAGATGTAGAGAAATTTCAGCCCTTTTGGACACTTGCTTAATATAATCCAGAGATGAAGAAAGAAATGAGACAGAACCTGTTCCGAATGGGTTTTTTCCCTTCCTGGACACTATATAAAATCCCAATAAGGCAGGGGGCTGGCGTTTCTCATGGCCACACCCTTATGTTATGACTTTTCTTTGCGTCTAATTGTAAGTTCACCTGCATGAAATATACTCGCTCTCCAACAGCCATGAACCTTAAAGAGGTTGATTGTTTCTGGGGGAGAGCAGCAAGTCAAAAATGGAACAGCCAGCAGTTCAAATTTTAAATGCTGGTTTCTTAGACCAGATCAGCTTGTAACTCCATAACAGCAAGGTGGCTCTGAAATCCCAATACTCCCCTTAATGGGCTCCCCCATTAAAAAAAATGCCTTCCTCCTAGGAATTTGAAATGGTGAGAAACGTGACAGACAAATGGTTAAAAACTGCCCTGCTGCTCTTCTGAGGACAGTCCTCAGGAATTTCCCAAAAGAACTATAAGGATTTTGCCCTGGAGGACCAAAACTAAAATCGAAGACTAGAGCATCAGAGCATGAGTTCAGAATATTTCCAAGTTACTAAAGGGTCTATAGGAGAATCTGTCTTTAATGTATAGCTCATGGAACATGAAGCACCTTGGGATAGAAATTGGTATACAGTGTGTCTGTCTTTCAAGTGTACAATGGGTGCAATGGACAGCCTGAACCCAACCTGTGCATACGTTGATCCCACAGCAAGATTCCATCCAATGTCCAAACCAAATATAGCCCTCATTATCCATGCCTACTTCCTGAAACCAAATAAAAAACTTATGGAAAACACATACACACAAAAAATGCACATCTCTTTCTCTCTGACGGTACTCTGTAGGTTTCTTGTTTTGTTACCTTATTTGACTTTCTTTTAGCAAGCTGTTAATGTATGTATAAAAATAAAGGGAAGCCCAATTTGGTAAAAGAGAAAATGCTATCAAAGCTTACTTCCTTTTGTTGCCATAGCGATAAACTACCTTAAATCATCCATCTGGTTAAAAATTGGCAAAGAATTATGCAGCAATCTCCTGATGTATTTTAATGCCTCTGGCATATAAATGGAGTATCATAAAAATACAAGTGCCATTGGAAATTTAATCAGGATATTTTATTTGTCCTTTTTCATAGAAAAAAGGTGAGTGATAATCTATTTCTGTCAAACAAAGGCACAAGAGTGGATCCAAGTTTGTGGAGAGAATAGAAATTAATAATAGAGGGATTGATATAAATTTGAAACAGCTCAATATTCATCACTCATAAGGCCCAAATGAAATATATGCAATGGCCTGTCTATATTGCAAAAGCTCTTCAAAAGCCCAACGATTGTAATCTCCAGTCCCTAGAAGTCTATTGCTGTACTACCCAATATTTACCACTTGTAGCTTCAGTGGTTAATAAAATGTTCACGTGATATTTATTATGGTTATGATGCATGACTAAATTTTCCAATTAGGGGTGAGTATTCGTCCATCCCTGCTAATCACAACAGCCCCACAGCCATTTAATGCTCCAATGAGGGTTAATTGGCTGGAGACAGAACTTCAGCCCCTCACTTGGGTAGAAGTCCCACCTCAGAGAGCGGCTGGCCAATCTGATTGGTTGGCAGCTCTATAGTGCCAGCAGCACCAGTTGCAACAGTGGCCAGCAGTGGGACTACAAGCAGTACCCAGATTCTAAGTCCAGGAGCAGGTAAAAGGGGGGGTCTTACAGTGAAGAGGGGAGGTAAGGCCTCAGGGGGGATGTCTTAATAGAGAAGCTGGGGGGGAACGTAGCACCCATTGGGGAAAACCTTTGGAGAAGCGAACCCAAAGTGGAAAGAGGACCCATGAGGGAGGCTCCACTCACTTCCCCTGCCCCTGAACTTCTCCCGCCAGCCTCAAAATTGAGGCCAGGCAGGAAGCAGCCCTTAAGTGGGCAACAGCTGGCCGCTTAAGGGCCTCAATTGGGGCATGGGTGGGTGAGCTGACCTAGGCCTTGCCCCCCCACTCTTTAAAATTGCAGACAAGTCGATGGTATGCAGCAAATCAGTGGGAAGACCACCTGGGGAATTTTACGGGCTAGACCACTGATGGGGTATGGTAGAATTGTGCCCATGTATTTTCTTGAAAGCCATGGCTTAAAACTTTATTTTGGTTGTCAGACCTCTCCCAAGCCTAGAGAAGTGCACAATAGGCTAGGGAATTCAAAAATATTGCTTGTCTGTACAGGTTGGCTGAAATACTCAGCCTGTTTCTGGCCAGCAGAAATGGTATCCACTTCCGCTGAAAGAATGTTGGGAAAACTGCTGGTGAAAATAGTGAGGAGTCCCACCACAGTGCAACCTTCTATCATCAGCAACATTATGAGGTAATTAAAGACTTGAATTAAAGGACATTAAAAATGAGACAAAGATTATGATCTATGGTGGATTGGTTTAAGTGTACAGGAGCTAGATTACAAGAGTATTGGCGAATATCTGATGCTATTCCATTCTTTTTAAAAAGTGCTGAAACATAATCCTAAAAACTACAGGCTTGTCAGCCAGCGTGTCCCTGTAATAAGAATATATTGAAGTACAATAGTACATCGACTTTTAAGTAATATTTAACGAATTAAAAATGTAGCTTTCATGACTTTAAACTCTCAATGTTAACCTTGCCCTGGCAGCACGTTTTAGCAATTTGGGCATGTAAATCAGTTAATTACAAGGCTTACCATTCATTAAATCTAATTGATGTAAAATCTTGCTGCAATTGAGCAAATCACTGCACTGAGAAGGAATCCCACAATGTGAACCAGAAATCCAAATTATGATTGTGAGGCTCTATAGCTCTTCCATTTATTTTTTCAGTACTCTATTCTAAGGTTGAGGGGATGAGATATCCAAGATATCCCATAAAATCTCAGGGCAACATAAAGGCAACAGAAATTGGCATTACAGATTTCCTTCCCTCCTTTTCCTAACTTTTGAGCCAGAGAATTGGTATTCCTGGGGATGAAGATCAAAAAAATTGAACTTGCATAAGGTATAAAGCCTATTCTATTCATTTAGGTTGTAACTGAGCAATGGGTAGTCTTGAGCCATAAAGAATGTGTTGAATTCAATTCTCCATCCTGGAGACAGGCTGAGAGGCACGGGGGTGCCATTTAATCTGGCAGGAAGGTGTGGGTGGAGATCCTTCTGTCTTCCCGGCTCCCCACATTCCCAATTAAATCCAAGGTGGGAAGGGTTGAGGATGACCTCCTGACTGAAAGCCAATTGAAGGCCTTGGGTTACTTAAAGGCCTCATCCTTTTACCACTTATATTCAACCAGTGACAGATGGAGGCCACGCAATGTGGGTAACCCTCCATGTAATCCAGGCAGATGCGGCCTGATGGAGCGGGATGCCTTGTACTTGGGTAGCCCATGTTCAATGGAGAGACCAACCAGAGGCAAGGGATACCAATGGGTGAAGACCTTTTTCTGGCCTTGAAACTAACAGCCCCTTCCCCTTCCCTCGCCAGGGCTTCCTCAACTGGCCCCATTGAGGCTGCTTTACCTACCTTCACTCCAGGCTTCAGTGATGATCCTGCAGCCTGGGTCTCCTGCAGTAACAGAAGTGGTCACTGCTCCCAATGGTATTGCTGGTACTGCAGAGATGTCAGCCACTGATTGGTTGACAGCTATTGGAGGCAGGATATTTTCCCTGAACACAGTGAGGACCCCATCACCAATCAGGCAAGCGCCTGGTTGGCACTAAATTGGGGCAGGGGGCAGTCTTGGAATGGCCGCAGTGAGGTTACCACCGGCTCTCCGGATGGTGGACAGACTCATCGCTGCAAGCGTAGTAAGTTCCACCCAATGATTTTCTTTCACATTATACTAACTTCTACACCACATACATTGCTCTTCAGCTCCCCTACCATGGGGATAACTTTAGACAGGGGCCCAGCTGCCAGGAGTGCTTATTGGAAATGATGCTGTCGAAGTCTATAATATCCCAATATGTGCTCATATTGGGGATGACTTGGTAGCATGACTTTGTACAGTCTTCTCACTAAAATGCAGTTATGTTATTAAAAGGAAAGATAAATTAAATGAGATGTGCTCCCTTTACCTTAAGTTATTTCTGCTGAGACAAATAATATTGACCAATTTCTGAAAGTGTGCAGAAAAGCCCTAAAAATTGAAACCTTGCTTGTTTGTGGAAAAGTATTCAATCGCGTTTGAGCATACAACACAGAAATAAAACAATTCTAACTATCTCTTTATTTAATGTGAAGTTGATGGGGAGCTTTACTCCATTTTTTGCATGCTTGTTAGAACAAAAGAAATGAGCTTACACATGACGATGTCCATGCTCTGATTAATACTTTACTGAGCTACAGCATAATAAAACTCAGGCTATATAGAACATAAAAAGAAACTAGAAAAGTGACTTAGTATGATACAATCCCCTAGCAGTATACATTTTTCATATAATGTTAACTTAAGGAGTTAAGACTTTTTCTCATGCATACATTCCTATATGTATGGGTTAATTTTCAGCTTTGTTACTTACGCAGTAATGGTAGAACAATTCACACAACAACTGTAAATGCTATTGATCTGCAAAGGACGGATGTTCCACTCTGCCAGGGTATAACCTAGGTGTCAAAATTGAGAATTACCGTCACTGGGTAACACAATTTTTGACTTGTTCAGTAATGTTAGAAACTTGAGAATGTAAATATTTTGCAAGTACAACCAATGCAGCACTCTCCTATAGAAAATGAAAATAACTAATACAAAGTTAAAGATTAGAGTATGACTTCTCAATACTTTCTAAGTGGCCAAGCCCACCCTCTATATTTTCACCCTGCAGAGCCAGGGGCATGGCTGGATTTGGAGCCCCACCCTCCCAAAGCAAAATGGAAGGATAATCGGGAGCCGGATACAAGATCCTCCTCCAGCTTTTACCACTACATTACTAGGAAGGTTATTCAGGAAGTGACTAAAGGTGGCTGAACTTTGACCTGTGAGTACGCACTGTCATTGTTGATTTAATTGATTGCTGATACATAGTTGCCCTATGGAAGCTGGCCCATTATGAAAAGTAGTAGTATAAAAATAGTGACTTCCCAACCCATTGTAGGATCCACTACTGTCCTTATCTGTTGCCTGTGGAGTCCTAGCTCTGAGGACTCTGCTAGACCAGCCTTTTGCTGCTTGCCACAGAAAGTGGTTACACTCTACCAAATAAACGTGCATCAACTCACAGCATAGATCTGTAATTGGGCACAAAAGCCCAGCTCAGATGTTGCACCCAACACCCAGACTTCCACTCCACTGGCCCTCGACTTCCCTCTGACTGCAACCTCAACAGAGGGGACCAGGAAGTGAGCCATCCCACGGCTACTCCTAGCTTTACCTCATACCAAGGCATGTGTGCCCCTCAAGGAGCTGTGGCCTCTTACAAATTAGCCACGCAGTCTCAAAGCATGCCACCCTGGCACTTGTACAGCAACGGTGAAGCCAACATACCTCTACATGGCGAACTCATCACTGATGTCAGACCATTAAACACCATCCCCTCACTATCATGGCATCTTGACAAGCTAACGATGCACCACACACTTAGACAACACATACTGATCCATGTGTCTCTTCCACTCCAATATTAGGATGGCTAAAAGAGATAGCTGCCAAGAGATCCGGAACATTCGGGTGCCAACAGGAGATGCTGGAAATACACAGCAGGGCTGGCCAGATCCATGGAGAGAAACACAAGCTGCAAAAATAGCTGTTCTTCACCATAGAATGAACCCCACTGTAAATCAGGTTCTGTTCTTATGACCTGCACTCCCAGAAGACAAGATTCTGTATTGCCAGTGCAGTCTCAATTAGTTGACCCTACAAATGTACCAAAAGGGTTCCCCTGTCAGAGATGTATATTTCAGCACTCTACTTGTTTTTGTTTAATAAGCCATGGAAACGTATCTCCATATCTACTGTTGACTCATACATAGGAAAATAAAATTGCACAGCCATTCCACTAATGTAGTCATTGTTTTTTTTCAAATCTAGATTTTCATGATGTTAAGTACACACTTCAAACATAACCTGTGTCAATGATCTCAATAGGCTTTTGTTTACGGTAATTTTTTCCAAATAACTCAACAAAAAAAAAAGTGAATGCTGTGTTTATGTTTTTTATTTCTCAAACAAGTGGCAAAGTATACAACAGGATCTATGAGAGGCAACTTTATGAAGCCAACATGGCACCTTACCAACTGAGAGGGTAATTTGATAAAATTACCTCAGTACATGCTTCATGAGTGGCAATTAACAAAAATAGTAATATCAGAATAACCTTGAAAGTATTTCTTTGGAATCAAATTGATCAGAATCTGTTTTCACTTCAATCAAAAAGTATTTCCTGTTTCTAGCGATCACAATGTTAAGGTAGTGTGTAATGACCATGCCCTTCTGAAGGGTAAGGCTCCTTCCCAAGGGTCATAATCAAGTCTGTTCAAAGAAACACTTTGCAAAAGGAAGTTTCAAGTGTTGCTCCCACAATTCTTGATCCCACGGCAAAGTTGGTTAGAACTTTCTTCAAGAAATATCTTAAATCTGACATTCTAAAGATCCACAGGATGACCTTCCAGCAAATATCCTGCCTGGCTCAACTGTCCAACTAGCTGTTACTGCTAATACTGAAAATTACACTTAATGAAAAATATCAGTGCCAAAGAAAATTGGAAAGTAGAATTTTCTGTGGCTAATTCCTTGAAACAAAGGTGGGACTTCAGTATTGTCAGATGCAAATGCATATACTTTGCGTATATGGACAGAATCATCCCAGATTTGCATGAAGTGAGGGAGCAGGCATGTAAAATGTTGTTTTACCTGCTGGCCGCAATGGTGGGTTTTCACATCATATCGTTCCAAACCCGCCATATTATTGATGCATTTCCGGGAACCATGCCATTTCCATGGTGGGCGGGCTCACATTCACCCACCCGCAATTACCCTGCCGCTTCATCATGCTGGGCACCATAATTAAAGTCCACCGTGCGCACAGCTCTCAGTGCTTCCAGCCCACAACTGCTGCAGGGCCCTGAAAAGTAAAAAGACAGCAGCCCCCAGGTTCAGTAAGGCGTCACTGGAACGCCTTTCGGATGCCATGGAGTCCCACCGGGATGCCCTCCACCACCACTCTGGCTGCATGATGGCAGCGGCGCGACCAACCAGGCTTGGAGGTGATGGCAGCGGTGGTCAGTGCTAACGCTCTTCAAAAGAGTACAGCCATCTAGTGCTGCAAGAGGATGAATGGTCACCAGGGTTAGTCACTGTTCTCATCACTCTCAACTCATGCTCACAAACCCATGACACATCCACAGGGATCTCACTTACTGCCAGTTCAAGGGACATCCCCATTCATTCTCTCACACTCACCTTCATTGGGATCACTCACCACCCACATAGGCCAGACATACTTATCACCTGGCCTGGCCTGGGCCCAGCTTACACTTACTACATCTCCAATTATGCAGGACAAGCTGGCACACAACAAGAGGGAGAGGTCGCAGACCAATGGCGGAATGCCCGAAATCAAAGTCCTCACAGATTTTGAAAACAGAATCATCCAGCTGCCAGCCACAATCTGGGCCAGTCCTGTGCTGACAGTGAGGTCAGCAGTACTCTACCAGATGAGGGTCCAGCTGTGCAGCATCCATCAGACAACCATGTTGTGAGTGATGTGTCCCGTTTCACAGGCCATTGCCAAGCACTAATTATCTCCCCTTGCTTTTGCAGGCACATCTTGGAAATAGCTGAAGGAGTCCATGACCCAGGGCCTCCAGTCAAGCCCCGAAGAAACCTCTGAAGAGGAATCTGAAGGCTCCCTCCTTGAAGTCCCATCACAGCGCTTACCCACACCCTCTACCAGTGCAGAGACACATACCTCGGAGCGACCTAGCTTTAGAATAGCCTCAGGATCACAATCTGGTGAGCACATCGTATTATCTGATCCACAGCAGGTGGTGGCAGGGGTATCCCAGGTGTCCACCACTCGGAGGATTGCTGGAGGCCAGAAATTTCCTGAGTCCAAGTGAGATGACGAGCCTCTGGACTCAGTCATACCTTAGTTACTGGAGTTGCAAATGCAAGCTCGGGACCATCAGGAAAGGGTGACTGCTGCACGCCTCAGATTGCAAGGCAGGATGGAGGAGTCTGTCCATCTTCATTCTGAGGTGATAGTGCCGGCATTGCAATGCATCGAGCCAACACTGGTAGGATGGTGGCCGCCATGGAGATCTTGGTTCAGGAGGTCGCTCCTGCATTGCTGCGCAGGCTCAACTCCATCACTGATGTCATAGTTGGCCTCCAACAACGTCTACGCAAGAGGGGTGTCGGACAACCGGATCTCACTCCCATTACCCCTTATCCTCAAGGAGTCAGCCTGGCGCCCCCAGGCACACATAGGGAGGAGGATCAACATGGGCACACACCGGGGCCAACCATCCAGGTGACTCCAAGAGTGCCCAGCCCATCTGAATTCCCGCTTTCTTGACCTCAGCAGCTCAAGCTCCACAGGATGAGGAGGGTGCCACTGCCACACAGCAGGACCCCAAAAGCAGGCCGGGGCCCTCCAAGTCTCGGTCCTCCAGAGGACATCCGCCAAGGTTGCAATCAGGAAGGTTGCACGCCTCTGCTGTGGATGTCCGGGGAGCACCAAGATGGAGCAGCAGAGTTAGGAAAGTGAAGAAGCATGAGTTGTACAGCCTGGGCGTGGGTGTTGGTCACTTGTACAAACTGTTCACTACTGTCAATAAACTCCCAAGAAAGTCTTCTTGCCTATGGCTCCTTGTTCTGGTGAGCAGTGTTCTTGTCGCTCAGATGTGAAATCTTTCTGCACGAGATAAAGGCAGGTTTCTCAGTCCAGTGCCTCTTGCCTGTGCTCTGTGCAGCCTTCAGACCAAAGTGATGGTCTGGCCTCATACTCTCTGGACACATTACTGATGCCTGCACCTCAATGGTGCTTGTCATTGCTGCCAGAATGTAGTGGGCAGGTGTCACAGAGTTCCATCATTCTTTCTGTGTGCTCTCAGCACCTTTAAGGTGGGGCTGGCCCCCATCTCTTCAGCATCTGTGATTCTGTGCTCCTGAAGGGCTCAGGTGCTGAAGGCGGATAAAGGATCAGACGCTTCTAAGGGTTCATGGCTGCATCTCTATGATATGACCCTGATCATGGAGCGCAAGCGAGCTGCCCTCAGCCAGACAGGAGTGAAACATTTTTAGAGGCTATATGAAGATCTATAGAGTGTCCTCACTGCATGTCGTCATCATCCTCCTGGTATCAAGTGACCATTAGGGCCTCCACTGGGTCTCCATGACAGGAGCATGATCGCAGAGGGTATTCACGCTGCCATAAGCCACACTGGAGTCAAACGTTCACAAAGCGATGTGAGGATCTATGGAGTCACTTCACTGCATGTCGTCATCATCCCCCACAAATCTAGCAGCTATGAGGGCCTCCCAAGCACGCCTGCCTCATCTAGCACATGAATGGGTTTCATCGCTGTCATCGTCACCTTCGAGGACCCACTCACCCTCTTCCCATCAGCGTACCCATCATCGGAGGAGATCTCCAGCTCCTCCATCTCCTCCTCAGCCAGCTCCTCACTCTGTTGCAGCATCAAGTTGTGAAGGGCGCAGCAGATGATGATGATGATGTGTGACATTATCTATGGACTGTATTGCTGGACTCCACCAGGCCGGACCAGGCACCAGAACTTCATCTTCAGCATCCCGATGGTCTGCTCCACCAAGTTGTGAGCTGCAGCAAGAGCCTCATTATAGCGTCGCTCTGCTGCAGTCTGAGGCTGCCACATGGGTGTCATCAGCCACGGCCTCTGTGGGTGGCCCTTGTCCCCAAGGAGCCAACCCTGCAGCCTCTGTGGACTCTAGCAGGCTTAGAGATCTGTAACCAACTGAGGGTATAGGCGTCATGAACACTCCCTGGAAACCGTGCACACACCTGCAGGATGTGTTTCTGATGGTCGCATACCAGCTGCACATTCAGTGAGTGGAATCCCTTGCGGTTTATGTAGTCCACCATGTGTTGCAATAGAGACCTGTGAATGCAGTCAATTGCACCCTGCACTTGTGGGAAACCCGAGATCTGGCCAATCCAATTGCTCTTGCATCCAGGTGTCCCGGTCCTGGGTGAAATGCACAAAGTTGTGTGTCCTCGGCAAAGATGGCATCCATGACCTCATGGATGCATTTGTGGGTGGAGGCTTGTGAGATCCCACAGAGTTCACCTGTGGAGCCCTGAAAGGAGCCACTAGCATAAAAATTGAGTGCCGTGGTCACTTTCACAGCCACTGACAGTGGATGATCTCCATGTCCCCATGGCGCCAAATCCTGCAGCAAGTAGCAGATGTGAGCGACCAATTCTCTAGTCTTCTGCAACAGTGGTTTTCAGACAACTTCAGGAATGAAAGGCAGTGTCTATGGACCCTGGGTGTCACTAGGCGCTGACCTGCAACGGCTCCCTGTGGCTCTTGGGCGGTGTGTGCAGGAGCCCCCACCGCCCTTTCTTCCTGAAGTTGCTTCTCCCGTCTCTGCACAGCCAGCAGGCTCAGTTGCTCGCTCCTCCATCATCTTCACTCTCGGCAGGCCATCAGGCATAGCGCTCGTTTACCAGGCTCTATGATCCTAATGTACTCCTCCTGCAGGGTGAAAGACAGAGATGCAAGGGTTAGCTTGGATGTACTAAGATCCTGTCCTGGTTAAGTGTGAAGGCCCCTTAACGCATCCCTGAGAGTGCTGGCCACCACTTGGGTGGCCAGAGTTTAGTGCGCTGCATAGCTGCCCGAAACCCCACCCACCTCTGTCCCACTCCACCTGACTGATCGGTGGCACCTTTGTCCATTGGACTGCATGCTGTGCTCTCAGCTCAGGCGCAAGCTTTCTCCTAACCCACACTGCAAGGCTGCTCTGTTAGCTTGAACCATGGGGACGACTGGTCCAAACCGGGATGATGACATTGCAAGGGCCTTGCATTATGAGCGCCTCCACCAGTGACTGCTCCATGGCCAGCTTCAGCGAGAAGATTGTACAACGTGTGCAGTCATCCAATTGTTCTGCAGTCCACTAAAACACTCATGACTTTGTAATCTGTGCAAAGTCTGTCTGGTGGGGTGAAAAGCTTTGGAGAACTTTGTGGTACTTTGATGCCTCTGCATTGAGTGGGCAGATGAGCTAGAAGCCCCATTCCAATCATATCAATGTGGCTGCACCTGAACTGTCTCAGTTGCAGAGGAATGGTCAGTTTATAGAAGTTGCCCAAAAGCGTGGCCGCTTCCCTCGCCCACCCTACCCCCACCACTAATGCTTTAGCGCTACATTCAATGGCAGGGCAGCCCTTACACCACCCCTCCAAACGGCTCAAAAACTTGAAGTCCAACAAGCGACCCTGTACTTACATCTGAGTCCCCCTCAAATTGCAGCCGCCAAGTGCACACCTATGCATATGCTATTGTGAAACACGTTGGCATGCAATCACGCTGACATGGACGAATGACCTAGTAGGTAGGGACAATTCCAGTGGGCTGGCCTAATAATGCTATACATATGTATTACAATGAGGTTCTCAACATCCGACGGCAGGAAATGTGGCTGGCCATCGACGGGCTGAGCGGACAATCGCAAATCGATTTCACACCATCATGAAGCCAATCGCACCATATCGTCTGCTCAACCTTAGATCACGCCCGACACCAGTGGGCATTGAAAATCCCGGCCTATGTCTGATAACCAAACATTTGGACATATCACGTGCATAATTTGTGTAACATTGACCATTTTAAACTTCAGGACCCCCAAGTGAAGAATTAGATGCAGTAGCCTTGACTTATTTTGTTTTATGAAAAGGAGGAAGGAGGTAAAGTGTTGCATGGGAAGGTTCTGTGGGAAGGGGATGAGGAGTCGGAGGTAATGTTGGAGTACACCAGGGTGTCATGAAGGGAATGGTCCCTCTGAAATGCTGAAGGGTGGTTGGGGGTAAGTTGTGTTTAGTGGTGGCATTATGCTGGAGTTGGGGGAAATGGCAGGCGTTGATCTTTTGAATGCAGAGGCCAGTGGGGTGAGAAGTGAGGACAAGGGGGACCCTATCATGGTTGTGGGAGGGAGAGAAAGTTTTGAGGGTAAAAGCGTGGGAGATGGGTCGGACACAGTTGAGGGCTATCAGCACCTTAATTTAGTCCTTAACACTATCATTAACACTCCCTATTTTGTTCCACCTTCTCCACCCCCTCTTAAACAGTATAAATCCCATCCCATTTTTATTTCTCTTTAGCTCTGAAAAAGAGTCATACGGACTTGAAACGTTAACTGTTCCTCTCTCCACAGATGCTGCCAGACCTGCTGAGTTTTTCCAGCATTTTCTATTTTTGTCCTAGGTACTTAATGTTATCCGTACACATCACCTTGAAAATGCTCAAAGTCTCCCACCAACCAATACTGATCAAGAGTGGAGGTTTTAACAAGTGTTGTAACTTGGCCAAGTTGTACTATTATGATAGACACTTCTTGGGTGGAAACATTAAATTAATTTACAGTATACTCAGCAGCAACTACATGTGTGCTTTCAACTCCAACTCTATCTCTACATTGACTGCTCAGGTAGCCCACGCTGCTCTCCTATTGGTTACTACAGATCATGTGATCTTTCCTAACAAGTATTATTCTTTAAGGCACATTACACACTGAATGAAACCTTAATTATTACATTCCTCGCCCTTTAACTTGGCTATACATATTATGTTTACAAGTACAAAGTTTTAAAGACAACATAATATTTACTCTGGGTGAGGAATTTACAAGTTCAGTCTTTCAGGTGGTTTCCTGGTATGTTTGGAACGTTGCAGCTCCACAACTTCAGATGCTTTGTCAGGAACCTCCTTTTCCGGAGTTGCCTGAACATCAGGTGCTTTGGTGGGCACTTGCAGCTCTGTATCCTCAACTCTTACAGGAACATCAGATATGTCAATCCTTGGTTGAGCATCTTCAACAGGAAACGTTCATAGTCACTGGTGGAACCATACCTTGATGATTTGTCTCTCTCTTCCTTAAATGGTCTACATGTTTCTGGATGATCCAATCTTCCACCTCCACGTGGTAAAATAGAGGTCCAGTCACCGCACTTACTTCACCCGGTAACTACTTTGATCTTTCTCCGAAGTTTTTCACATATTTTGGCTCTCTCACAGTAAATCCCCTCTCGCAACTATATCAGTCATGTCTAGTTTTCTGGCTTCCCTGACTCCTTTCCACTTTCCCCCCTAAATTTGACATGATTAAGCTCAATCTCGTCCTGAGACGGTGTTTCAACAATAACTCCATAGGTGTGGCACCTGTTGTTGTGTGAGGGATAGTCCTGTAATGAAAAAGAAAGTGTGCTAGCTTAGTTGCCAAGGAGTCACCAGTTAGCTTTCTCATGACTGTCTTGAATGTTTGAACCACCCTTTTGGGTGGTGCAGTGCAGTTTTCACATGAGTGATACTGTTGAAGCTGATAAACCGTTGAAGCTCAGCACTCGTGAATGCTGTGCTGTTATCAGAAATGACCACTTCTGGTAGTCCATGAATGGCAAAACCCTGATGTAGTTTCTCAATTGTAGTGCCGGACATTGGTGACTTCACCTCAGATACGTCCAACCATTTTGAAGGGCATCAACAATGAGCAGAAACATTAATCGTAGGAAAGGTCCAATGTAGTTGCTGTGTAACCGCACCCAGGGTCTACCTGACCACTCCCATGGATGTAATGGAGCTGTCACTGGCAACCTTTGCAGTTGCTGACATTGCACACATTGCTTTATCATACTCTCTATTTCACCATCCTTCCCTGGCCACCATAGATAGCTACATGCTATGGTCTTCATTCGGGAAATTCCTGGATGGGCACCGTGTAGTTCAATTAAAAATGGCTCCCTTCCTTTTGGAGGAACTATCACTTGTACTCCCCACAATTAGATGGCATCCTGGCTGGTTATTTCATGTCTTCTGTTGAAGTACAGTTTCATTTCGTCAGATACAGGCTCCTGTACAATCATGTAGCCCTTGTTCTCACACCTGAGATAGGAATGGGTCCCAACTTGTCTCTGATCTGTCGAGCATATACCAGTGAGGAATCTAAGAAATTTAACAGTAAAACAAGTTCCTGTGGAACTGGGAAGTGCTCATCATTTTCTTGTAAAAGCAAACGACTAAGGGCATCAGTGTTTGCGATTTGATTGCCAGGCCTATGTATGAAAGTGTATTCGTGTGCTGCCAGAATTAAGGCCCATTGTTGTATTCTTGCTGAAGCTATGGGTGGTATAGCCTTTTCCTCACTAAACAAACATATGTGGTTTGTGGTCTGAAATATTTGTAAAATGGCAGCCGTGTACACACCAAATTTTTTGACACCAAAGATGATGGATAGGCCTTTTTTTCTATCTGTGAGTATCCCTTTCAACTGTGGTGAGTGTCCTTGATACATGACCTATTGGCCACCCCATGCCGTTGTCCATCCAATGAGAGAGAACTGCTCTAACTTTGTAGGGGGATGCAACACATGTCAGCACTAATTCTTTCATCTGGTCATAATGCACTAATAGATTGGACGAGTGCAACAATTGCTTCACCTTTATGAAAGCTTCTTTCTGGGGCGCCTCCCTAGACCAATGTTGGTTCTTTATGAGTAGAGAATGCAGGGGAGCCAGCACTGTACATAAATTGGTTAAGAAATGACCGTAATAGTTGATCATTCCTAGAATGATTTGAGCTCTGAGGCATTCTTTGGCACAGGTGCCTCTCTTATGGTTGAGGTTTCCTGCCCAATGTGGAGGACAGCACCATTTAATGCACCCTGTGTTGCTTCTGAATCTCTTACTACGCTTTCCAGGGCCAATGCTATCTCTAGCACCTTCTTGAAATCCAGATTCACTTTGGACAATAATCTTTTCTAAACAATGTCCTCTTTCACACCACTCACTGAACAATCTCTGAGCATATCATTCAGAGTCATACCAAACTCACAATGTTCTGTAAACTGCTTCAAATTTGCCATGTAGCATGCAATTGTCTCAGCTGGGGCTCTATGTCACTAATTAAATCAGAACATCTGCATCATGACTGAGGGCTTTGGTTGAAAGTGTCCCTTCATCGAATTCTTCAAACCTGGGGCACTGAGTGCCATCAAACTTCAAATCAAACCATAGGCTTTGCTCCCACAAGTACTCAAGAGGATTGCTCACCTCTTCTCTTCCCCTGTAATCTTGTTCGCGTGAAAAAAGAATGTGAGGCGTTTTATGTATTGAGACCGATCGTCTATGGCTGATTCAAAAGGATCAATTCCCCCAAATTGTGAGAGAGAATAACTTCTTCAATTCAAACAGAGCTTGCTACAACCACAACCCCCCTTCTCCCTCCACCACCGCCCCCCCCAACCAAAATACCTTAAACCAGCTTATATTTCACCCCTCTCCTATTTTTACTTAGTTCTGTTGAAGGGTCATGAGGACTTGAAATGTCAACTGTGCTCTTCTCTGCCAATGCTGTCAGACCTGCTGAGTTTTTCCAGGCATTTCTGTTTTTGTTTTGGATTTCCAGCATCCACAGTTTTTTGTTTTTATTGCTATTTACTATCACTGAGCGAGGTACAATGCCGATTTCTTTCTAACTTGATTTCTTCTGTTGAATCCTGTTTTATCCTTGTCACCAGTTTATTGTAGGGTGGCCACGTTGTACTATTAGTGATGGTGTTAATCTGCAGGCACTTCTTGGGTGGAAACTTTAAGCTTATTTACAATGTACTCTGCAGCAACTACGCGTTATTCTCTGAACTGTAGCCTGCTCATTAACTGAGTGATCTTGTGGTAGCCATTGTCAAGGTCTATCTTCAAAGAAAGTAGTACATTAGGAAAAAGGGTAAATTCAAAACTAATCTAGGGAAACAATATTTTGGTGACCAATTGGGCAATATTTGGAATATTCTTCCTAGGGGGTCAGTGGGAGCAGTTAATATTGATTCATTCAGATGCAAATTAGATAGATGTTTTCAGAAAATACTATTTTGGGGCACAGCATGCAAATAATTTGAAAAATGATTAGTGGTGTGGTGAGTGTGATATATAGGTAAATTTAGACCTATGGCTTGCAAGGCCCTCACAATTATTAGCTTTCTGCATCTCATGCCTGGGTCTGTTAGAAAGTGAGTTGGCTCCAGCGTCATTTCAGATCAGTGCAAATGCTGGTGTTTGGTACATTCGCCACAGGTTGCAGCAATTGCCCCAGCTCTGATACTCTGTGTAGGGTTCCATATCTTAGGATTCCTTTCACCAGCACCTGCTGAGAGGGCAGTGGAATGTCTTTCAACCTCTGCATGAGGGACTTCCTCTTTATCGTTTTTGCTCACCTGCACCAAGCCATTTATCTCTCTTGCTCGTTTATATTCACTGTGTAAGCCCCCGAGGTGGATGGATCTCAGCTGTTGCTCATTACTATAGGGTAATAGATGACTGTGATTCACTTGGACTACATGTTCTTGATTGGCCCAAC
The DNA here is from genome assembly GCF_017639515.1 of Carcharodon carcharias. Lineage (NCBI taxonomy): Eukaryota > Metazoa > Chordata > Chondrichthyes > Lamniformes > Lamnidae > Carcharodon > Carcharodon carcharias. Next base: position 129,081,552 of record NC_054471.1, read on the forward strand.
CTTGGTCCTTCTTCAGAGTCGACATTAAAAGAATGTTAGGTTGTTGCTTCGGTGAATTTGTGGATGGTCATAAAAAAAGGAATGAAAGACTTGCATTTATATAATGCTTTTCAAGGCAACCGGATGTCTCAAAGTGCAGTAGTACTATTTTGAAGTATAGTCACTTTTGCAATGGAGGAAAGACAGCAGCCAATTTACATACGAACATACAAATTAGGAGCAGGAGGAGGCCACTCGGCCCCTCAAGCCTGCTCTGCCATTCATTAAGATCATGGCTGATCTAATTGTAACCTCAGCTCCACATTCCCACATACCCTCGAAAACCTTTCACTCCCTTGCTTATCAAGAATCTATTTAACTCTGCCTTAAAAATATTCAAAGACTCTGCTTCCACTGCATTTTGAGGAAGAGAGTTCCAAAGGCTCACATCCCTCTGTGAGAAAAAAATTTCTCCTCATCTCACTCTTAAATGGGTGATCCCTTATTTTTAAACATTGACCTCTAGTTCTAGATTCTCCCACAAGAGGAACCATCCTTTGCACATCCACCCTGTCAAGACCCCTCAGGATCTTATAGGTTTCAATCAAGTCACCTCTTACTGTTCTAAACTCTAATGGATACAAGCCTACCCTGTTTAACCTTTCCTCATAAGACAACCCACTCATTCCAGGTATTTCCTAATAAACCTTCTCTGAACTGCTTCCAATGCATTTATATCCTTCATTAAATAAGGAGACCAATACTGTATACAGTATTCCAGATATCGTCTCACCAATGCCCTGTATAACTGAAGCATAACCTCGCTACTTTTATATTCAATTCCCCTCACAATAAACAATAACATTCTGTTAGCGTTCCTAATTCCTTGCTGTACCTGCATACCAGCCTTTTGTGATTCATGCACTAGGACATCCAGATCCCTTTAAATCTCAGAGCCCTACAATCTCTCACCATTTATATACTATGCTTCTTTTCTATTCTTCCTGCCAAAATGGACAATTTCACATTTTCCCACATTATAGTCCATTTGGCAGACATTTGCTCATTCGTTTCACTTATCTATATCTTTTTGTAGACTCCTTATGTCTTCTTCACAACATACCTTTCTACCTATCTCTGTAGCATCAGCAAATTTAGCAACCATGCCTTCAGTCCGTTCATCCATTTATATAAATTACAAAAAGTTGAGGCCCCAGCATTGATCCCAGTGGCACAACACGCGTTACATCTTGCCAACCAGAAAATGACCAATTTATGCTTATTCTCTGTTTCCTGTTTGCTACCCAATCTCTTATCCATGCCAATATGTTACCCCCTACACCATGAGCTTTATTTTCCACAATAATCTTTGATACGGCATCTTATACATCTTATGCATGAGGGAGGCAATGGCATAGTGGCATTGTCATTGGACTAGTAATTCAGACCACCATCTGGAGACTTAGGTTTGAAACCAACCACGGCAAATGGTGGAATTTGAATTCAATAAAAACCTGGAATTAAAAGTCTAATGATGACCATGAAACCATGGGTTCAACAATTGTTCACTAATGTCCTTTATGGAAGAAAATCTGCCGTCTTTACCTGGTCTGGTCTACATGTGACTCCAGATTGGCATTAATGTGGTTGACTCTTAAATGCCCTCTGAAATGGCCTACCAAGGCTTTTAGTTGTATCAAACCGTTAAAAAGTCCATAAAAAGGAATAAAACTGGATGGACCAGCTGGCATCGAACTAGGCACCAGAAATGACAATGGCAAACCCGGCCCTGTCAACCCTGCAGAGTCCTCCTTACTTACATCAGAGGGCTAGTGCCAAAATTGGGAGAGCTGTCTCACAGGCTAGCCAAGCAATAGCCTGACATCATCATACTTTTTTAAAATTTCATTCATGGGATGTAGGCATCACTGGCTAGGCCAGCATTTATTGCCTATTCCTAATCACCCTTCTTCAGAGGGCATTTAAGAGTCAACCACATTATTTCTGAAATTACATGTAAGCCAGATCAGGTAAGGACAGCAGATTTCGTTCCCTAAAGAACAGCAATGAACCAGATGGGTTTTTAATGACAATCTCTTCATGGTTATCATTAAACTTAATTCCAGATTTTCATTAAATTCCAATTCCACCCACTAATCCCACCATGGAGGAGTACTGTGGTGGGATTAGAACCCAGGTCCCCAGAGCATTATTCAACACTTCTGGATTACTACTTCAGTGACAACACCACTATGCCACCAACTCCCCACAGAATTCTACCTTACAAATTATGCCCCAGATACCACCATCACCATCCCTGGGTATGTCCTGTCCCACCAGCAGGACAGACCCAGCAGAGGTGGCAGCACAGTGTATACCATTGGGAGGGAGTTGCCCTGGGAGTCCCCAACATCAACTCTGGCCCCTAGGAAGTCTCATGGCATCAGGTCAAACACGGGCAATGAAACTTCCTGCTGATTACCACGTACCGCTCTCCTTCAGCTGAGGAATCAGAACTCCTCCATGTTGAACACCACTTGGAGGAAGCACGGAGGGTGGCAAGGCTGCAGCCTGTACTCTGGGTGGGGGACTTCAATGTCCATCATCAAGAGTGGCTTAGTGGCACCATTACTTACCAAGCTGGCCAAATCCTAAAGGACATAGCTGCTAGGCTGGGTCTGTGGCAGGTGGTGAGGGAACCAAAGAGGAGGAAAAATATACTTGACCTCATCCTCACCAACAAGCCTGCCACAGATGCATCTGTCCATGACAGTATTGGTAAGAGTGACAACTGCATAGTCCTTATGGAGACGAAGTCCTGTCTTTACATTGAGGATACCCTCCATCATGTTGTGTGGCACTACCACTGTGCTAAATGGTATATATTTCAAACAGATCTAGCAACCCAAGACTGGGCATCCATGAGGCCTTGTGGGCCATCAGCAGCAGAAGAATTATACTCCACCATAATCAATAATCTCATGGCCTGGCATATCCCACACCCTCCCATGACCACCAAGTCAGGGGATCAACCCTGGGTCAATAAAGAGTGCAGGAGGGCATGCCAGGAGCAGCACCAGGCATGCCTAAAAATGAGGTGTCAAACTGGTGAAGCCACAATGCAGGACAACTTGCGTGCCAAACAGCATAAGCAACAAGTGATCGACAGAGCTAAGCAATTCCACAACCAATGGATCAGATCTAAGCTCTGCTGTCCTGCCACATCCAGTCATTAATGGCGGTGGACAATTAAACAACTCGCTGGAGGAGGAGGTTTCACAAATATCCTCATCCTCAATGATGGAAGAGCCCAGCACAACAGTGCAAAAGGAGAAGCATTCTTAACAATCTTCAGCCAGAAGCACTGGGTGGATGATCCATCTCGACCTCCTCCGCAGGAGCCCAGCATGACAGATGTCAACTCGACTCACTCCACATGATATCAAGAAACAGATGAAGGCACTGGATACTACAAAGGCTACAGGCCCCGACAATAGTACTGAAGACTTGTGCTCCAGAACTTGCCGTGCCCCTAGCCAAGCTGTTCCAGTACAGCTACAACCCTGGCATCTACCCGGCTATGCGGAAAATTGCCCAAGTATGTCCTGTACACAAAAAGCAGGACAAATCCAACCCAGCCAATTACCGCTCCATCAGTCTACTCTTTATCATCCGTAAAGTGATGAAAAAGGTCATCAAGCAGCACTTGCTTCGCAATAACCTGCTCACTGATGCTCAGTTTGTGTTCCGCCAGGATCACTCAGCTTCTGACTTCATTATAGCCTTGGTTCAAACAAAGACATAAGAGCTGAACTCCAGAGCTGAGATGAGAATGAGTTCCCTTGACAAGGCAGCATTTGACCGAGTGTAGCATCAAGGAGCCCTGGCAAAACTGGAATCAATGGGAATCAGGGAAACTCTCCGCTGGTTGGAATCATACCTAGCGCAAAGGAAGATGTTTGTGGTCACTGGAGGTCAATCATCTCAGTTCCAGGGTATCACTGCAAGAGTTAATTAGGACAGTGTCCAAGTTCTAGCCATCTTCAGCTGTTTCAACAATGACCTTCCTTCCGTCATAAGGTCAGAAGTGGGGATGTTCGCTGATGATTGCACAATGTTCAGCACCATTCACAACTCCGCAGATACTGAAGCAGTCCATGTCCAAATGCAGCAAGACCTGGACAATATCCAGGCTTGGATTGACAGGTAACAAGTAACATTTGCACCACACAAGTGCCAGGCAATGATCCTCTCCAACAAGAGAGAATCTAACCACCACCCTTGATGTTCAATGGCATTACCATCACTGAATCCCCCAGTATCAACATCCTGGGAGTTACCATCGACCAGAAACTGAACTGTACTAGCCACATAAATACCGTGGCTGCAAGAGCAGGTCAGAGGCTAGGAATCCTGTGACAAGTAACTCACCTCCTAACTCCCAAAAGCCTATCCACCAATCTACAAGGCACAAGTCAGGAGCATGATGGCATACTCTCCACTTGCCTGGGTGAGTACAGCTCCCACAACACTCAAGAAGCTTGACACCATGCAGGTCGAAGCAGCCGGCTTGATTGGCACTCTCTCCACAAACATTCACTCCCTCCACCACCACCTTCTCAAGGGAAAAAAGGGATGGGCAATAAATGCTGGCCTAGCCAGCAAAGCCCACGTTCCATAAACCAATAAAAAAAACAATAGTTCCCCTTTATCCACACCACATGTGATTTCTTCAAAGAACTCCAATAAATTGGTTAAACCTAATGTCCCTCTCACAAAGCCATGTTGACTCTGCCTGGCTACATGGAACTTATCTCATTGCCCTGCCATAACATCTTTTAAATTCTAACTTAATCACTACGACAGATGTTAAGCTAATTGACCTGTTGTTTCCTGCTTTCTGTCTCCCTCCCTTTTTGAATAAATAAAATTTGTGGAAAGCAAGCTCCCACAAAAAGCAATATAATAATAATAATAATAATAATGAGATAAATTGTTCTTTCATGTTGTTGATTGAGGCACAAACATTGCCCAGGACATCGGGTCAACTCCCCTGCTCATCTTCAAAATAGTGGCATGGCATTTTTTACATCCATCCTAGCAGGCAGATAGGCCTTGGTTAAGTACCTCATCTAAACAAGAACAACCTTGATCGTGCTCAGTGTACTACACTAGAGTATCAGCCTTGACTTTTAAGCTATAAGTGCTAAAGCGGAACTTGAACATAGAACTTTGTGGTTCAGAGGCAAAAGTGCTGCTAACTGAGCCACAGCTGACAGTCAAATGCGTTTTTATGTTACAAGGATACCACTTTGGATGCTGCACTCCAGAGTTTACTAAAAACATCAGTGGGTTAATTCCTCCTGTCTCACCATCCCAGTTTCTTCTTGTGGACATTGGACTTGTCTGAATCCCTCCAATCAGGTTTTTTCCCCCTATTGAAATGGTTTTTGCCAAAATCTCAAAAGACACCCTAGTCAACTGTGAGAAAGGTAAACTATCCCTTCTCTCTCTCCTCAACCTATCAGCAGACTTTGACATGGTTGAGCACAAAATTCCATCCCACCACCTCTTTACCATTCTCCAGCTGGGTGGGTCTAGACTCACCTAATTGCATTCCTATCCATTCTGTCACAATCAGAGAATCATCTGCAATGGCTTTTCTTCTTGCTCCCTCACCATTACCCCAAATGGTAAACCCCAAAGATCCATCCTTATCCCCTCCTTTTTCTCACCAAATGATGACATCATCCAAAACCATGGCATCATTTTCTATATGTGTGCTGATGATAACTCTCTTGTTCTTTCATCTTTCCTGATGCCAGCCCGATCCCCAAATTATCTGGCTGCCTGTCTGACGTCCAATATTGAATGAGCAGAAATTTTCTCCAATTAATCATTGGGAAGACAGAAATTATTGACTTTGTTCCTGGTCACACATTCCATTCACTGATAACTGAATCCATCTCTCTCCTAGGAAACTGTTTGAGGCTGAATCAGGCTGTTCACAATCTTAGTGTTATATTTAACCGTGAGATGAATTCCCTACCACACTCCATCTTTCCTCAGCTTAGCTGATGATAAAACCGTCATCTGTGCCTTTGTTACCTTTAGACTTGATTATTTCGATGCACTCCTGATTGGCCTCCAATATTCGACAAATTTGAGGCCATTCAAGACCCTGCTGGCCATTTCCTAATTTGCACCAAGTCCCACTCACCCATCCCCACTATTCGCTCTAATTTGCATCCCAATCAAGAAATGCCTTGATTTTAAAATTCTCATCCTTGTTTTCATATCCTTCCTTGACCTCCTTGTTCTTTCCTATCTCTGTAATCCCCTTTCAGCCCTATTACCTTGCCACCCCCTCCCCTGCTGGCTCCCTGTACTTTGCCAATTCTGGCCTCTTGAGCAGACCCAATTTTAATATCTCCACCATTATTGGCTGTGCCCTAAGCCCTGGAATTCCCTCCCCATTTCTCTCTGACTCCTTACCTCTTTTTCCTTTAAGACACTCCTTAAAGTCTCTTTTTTTGACCAAACCTTTGTCTTCTGTCCTAATATCCCCTTGTGTGGCTCAGTGCCCAATTTTGTCCCATGATGCTTCCTATAATGCACTTTGGAACATTTTATTGTGTTAAAGTTGCTAAATGAAAGCAAGTTTTTGTTGTTGCTGCTTGCTTGTGGTTTATTCTTCAAAGGATGAAACATTTTAAATGGTGACTGACCCTCCATCAGTGGTAGATCACTGCCTGCATCTAGGGAAGGTGAGTGTGATTCTGATACTTCTCTCAAGTATCATCACTGCTGGTGTGGGAAGTGGACTGTGATTGCAGAGGATTTCAAAATGGCATTCCTGTATTCACAAAGGCGCTTGGTTCAAGTGGTAACCACACTTTACATATTGGTATAAGATGCAGTTATTCAGGGATGCACATCTACCTTACCACTTCTGCTCAGATCATTGAACTTTTATGATACTGAAACCATGTAGTTGTTGCACATTGAAGCCCTTCACTACCACCTGCCAAGCCTTCCTGCTGTCTGTTTTATTTACCCTCCTGCCAGATGATGAATATAGATCTCTTTCTGCCTTTCAATCTCTTATTGAAACAGCTCAGACTCTCATCTTTTAATGTATGAGCACAAATGCAAGAGTTTAGTCTTGGGGTCGTCTTTGACAGCCAGTAAAAATATTTTAGCTCACAGTTAAAAAATTCAGCACTGGTGTCCAATACCAAAACTTGCCCAAAGTTTCAACAATGTACTTTAACAAGCAGCCTCACAGCAAACCTTTACGTCTGACAATAACTGTTAATTCCTTGCATGCTGCTTCTTTGTTGGATCTTCACATGAGAGTTTGTGAAAAATCACAAATATGGAGAAGTCATGTGTAGGTAAATGGGACGCTATGAACTAAATACAATCAGTATTTATTTGTTCTCGGAATATGAGTGTTACTGACAAGGCCCACATTTATTGCCCATCTCTAATTGCCATACGAAGGCGGTAGTGGGCTGCCTTCTTTAACAAGTTCTCACTATTTACTGAAGACTTGTGAGTTATGGCAAGATCCATTGAATTGAAGTGACTAAATATGGGTTATTTCATAAATTTGGTTGCTGACTAGGGGAGTTAGTATGTTAATTCCAAGTAGGGATAATTCTCTGACTTTGCACTTCCAGCAAATGTCAGGGAGCAGGCTGTCTGCCTCCAGCCGTCCCTCAGCCAGGAAATGTAAGCCTGTTGGTTTGTTTTATTAACTTAGGAATAGTTGTACATCTGGGGAAATTATAGTAGCTTCATTAAAGAAAATAATGGAAGACCTGGAACAATCAAAAGTGAAAGGGAAATGTTTGGTGAAATTATTATCCAGTTCAGTAATGCTCAGTCTTTCAAATTACCACCATGTCATTCCCATTTAATTAATGTAACGTTACTTTCCTTATCTGATTACAACTGAGCCTGCATAGTCTACATCTGTACAATACAAGGCCAGGGGGGATAGTTTAAGCTTAATTTTAATGTGTCGTTTGCTGAGTGCACTGGCCTCCTGCACAGCATTTAAAAAGCCATCAAATCATTTGGAGCCCTTCTAAAAATGTTGCTTTAACCCTAAATAATCTTGGACTTTGCTTTATAAATCCCTGGTATTTTGCAATGTGTAAACTTTTGATTTCATTCTTTTTGTCCTCAAATCTTTTATGGGTAGGTGTATGACCTCTGATTTTAGATTAAATGATTTCTTTAACAGCTTCAGATACCAATGGAGAAATCTCCTACATCAAACTGTCTTCTCCAAAACTGTTGCAAATAATATTATCCTTGTTAATTTTGGGAAAAATTACAGAATGCAGTCTTGAAACACACAGGGTTAGGGTTTAATGTACTTTCTGGGTGGGAACTGCCTGTTACTGAACAGCCCAATTTCATTTCCTTTGAAATAATTTCACCCATACAGTAAGTAGCCTACACCATCTCCGTGGCCCTCACACATTTCTGTGTGAAGATCTATGCTGCAAATAATAACACGCCATATGGACCCTGTTCTAACTTTTAAAATTCTGTGCCAACTACCCAATGGAAAATAATGTTATGATTGCCAAATAAACTTTCCAACCTTGTGTTCCTGGCAGGAGCTTCACCCACCAAGAGCACAAAGCCAAAATTCCAAAGCACCACACATGACCTTGATGGCTGGAAAATCATGCATAGTGCATGCAAAACTTTCTGGTCTGTGCTCTTGCTGCACACCTATAGAACTATTGCAATATGTATCCTTAAATCTCACGTTTCATTGTAACAGGTTGTGCTATATGTCTGATTCCATTATCATCTATCCAGTCGTAGCCAGATAATCACCCACAATGACTTCTCTTCTCACACAGTGGCGATTTGGGGAATTTTGGCTGGGCCATATAGACCTTCTCTCAAAGTACATAGTCCAAATAACTGAATTGTCATTATTGCATGTCCACAGCTTAAAACTAACTTGACTGACAGCATAGGCCTCAGTGAGCTGTATTTTCCTGGCCCCATGGAGATGGGGTTGGAGACAGGGAGGCAGGAAAATAGAGAGGAGTCGCATCAGGATAGCTTCCCGACACATTCCAACCTCCAGGGACTTTCCTAGGGGCTGACTCTGAACTTGTCGGCTGCTCACTCCAGAAAGGCAGGCAGTCAATTAGTCCAATTGAGGTACTACTTAGTGATGAGTTGGGACCTCACTGTCAGGTCCATACAGTGACATTTTACTGACACCAGAGTGGCCCACACCCTATGCGTGAAGCTCACCAACTGAATCAAGGCGACCTTCCAACAGCAGTCCAAGACGCTCCATGCCTCAATTATGAAGCTTCAAAGATGAAAGGATACAGCTGTATGCATCACTAATTTTGAGGACGGATGTCTCCTTCAACCCAGTGATGTGCCAACTGGCTTCAGGCCCCTTTATTTCATGAATTCTATGCAGGCAACTGAGGGTACCTTTATGTCGAAGCCTCCATGCTCCACTACCTGCCTTGGCAGCACTTACCTCTCCCAGTGGGCCTGTTAACCTGATGTTGCTGCATGCCTGCATCCTCAAGAAGTTAAATCCCACCAGCAGGACAGACCCAGCAGAGGTGGCAGCACAGTGGTATACGGTCGGAGGGGGGGGGGGCGGGGGGGGAGTTGTCATGGGAGTCCTCAACATCGACTCCAGACCCCATGAAGTCTCATGGCATCAGGTCAAACATGAGCAAGGAAACCTCCTGCTGATTATCATGTACCGCCCTCCCTCAGCTTATGAATCAGTGCTTCGCCATGTCGAACACAACTTGGAGGAAGCACTGAGGGTAGCAAAAGTGTACAATGTCCATTGCCAAGAATGGCTCAGTAGCACCACCACAGACCGAACTGGCCGAGTCCTAAAGGACATTAATGCTGGCCTGGATCTGTGGCAGATGGTGAGGGAACCAACAAGAGGCAAAAACATACCTCATCTTCACCAACCTGCCTGTCATGGATGCATCTGTCCGTGACAGTAATAGTAGGAGTGACCACCACACAGTCCTTGTGGAGCCGAAGTCCCAGATTCACATTGATGTCCTCCGACATGTTGTGTGGCACTTCCACTTTGCTAAATGGAATAGATTCCAAACAGATCTCTCAACATAAGACTGGGCATCCAGGAGACACTGTGGGCCATCAGCAGCAGCAGAATTGTACTCAACCAGAATTTGTAACCTCATGGCCCGGCATATCCCCCACTCTATCATTACCATCAAGCCAGGGGATCAACCCTGGTTCAATAAAGAGTGCAGGAGGTCAAGTCAGAAGCAACATCAGGTATATCTAAAAATGTGTCAAGCTGGTGAAGCTACAACACAGGACTACCTGAGTGCCAAACAACATAGGCAACAAGTGATAGGCAGGGCTAAGCGATTCCACAACGAACAGATCAGATCTAACCTCTGCAGTCTTGCCACATCCAGTCGTGAATGGTGGGTGGACAATTAAACAACACATTGAAGGAAGAGACTCCACAAATATCCCCATCCTCATCGATGGAGAAGCCCAGCACATCAGTGCAAAAGATAAGGCTGAAACATTCACAACAATCTTCAGCAGAAGCGCTGAGTGCCTGATCCATCTCGGCCTCCGCCAGAGGTCCCCAGTATCACAGATGCCAGTCTTCAGCCAGTTCAATTCACTCCACGTGATATCAAGAAATGGATGAAGGCACTGGAGACTGCAAAGGCTATGGGCCCTGACAATATTCTGGCAATAGTACTGAAGACTTGTTCTCCAGAACTTGCCGCGCCCCTAGCCAAGCTATTCCAGTACATCTACAACACTGGCATCAACCCAGCTATGTGGAAAGATTGCCCAGGTGTGTCCTGTACACAAAAAGCAGGACAAATCCAACCTGGCCAATTACTGCCCCATTAATCTACTCTCAATCATCAGTAAAGTGGTGGAAGGGGTCATCAACAGTGCTCTCAAGCAGCACTTGCTTAGCAATAACCTGCTCACTGACTCACGGTTTGGGTTCCGCCAGGGCCACTCAACTTCTGACCTCATTATAGCCTTGGTTCAAATATGGACAAAAAAGCTGAGTTCCAGAGGTGAGATGAGAGTGACTGCCCTTGCCATCAAGGCAACAATTGACAGAATGTGGCATCAAGGAGCCCAAGGAAAACTGGGGTCAATGGGAATCGGGGAAAAACTCCCGTTGTTTGGAGTCATACCTAGCACAAAGGAAAATGGTTGTGGCTGTTGGAGGTAAATCATCTCAGTTCCAGGACATCATTGCAAGAGTTTCTCAGGGTATTGTCCTCAGCCCAACTATCTTCAGGTACTTCATCAATGACCTTCCTTCCATCATAGGGTCTGAAGTGGGAATGTTCGCTGATGACTGTATAATGTTCAGCATCATTCACCACTCCTCAGATACTGAGGCAGCTCATGTCCAAATGCAGCAAGACCTGGACAATATCCAGGTTTGGGCTGACAAGTGGCAAGTAACATTCGTGCCACACAAGTGCCAACAATGACCATCTCCAACAAGAGAGAATCCAATCATCTCTCCTTGACATTCAATGACATTACCATTGCTGAATCCCCCACTGTTAACATCCTGGGGCCTCCCATTGACCAGAAAATGAACAGGACTAGCCTTATAAATACTGTGGCTATGAGAGCAGGTCAGAGGCTATCAATCCTGTAGTGAGTGACTCAGCTCCTGATTCCTCAAAGCCTGTCTACCATCTACAAGGCACAAATCACGAGTGTGATAGAATACTCTCCACTTGCCTGGATGCGTGCAGCTCCCACAACACTCAAGAAAACTGACACCATCCAGGTTGAATCAGCCCACTTGATGGCACCCTTTCCACAAACATTCACTCCCTCCACCACTGACGAACTGTGACAGCAGTGTGTACAAGGTGCACTGCAGAAACTCCCCAAGGCTCCTTAGATAGCACCTTCTAAGCCCACGGCCATTACCATCTAGATGGACAAGGGTAGCAGATACTTGGGAACACCACCATCTGGGAGTTCCTCTCCAAGCCACTCACCATCCTGGCTGTCACTGGGTCAAAATCCTGGAACTTCCTCCCTAACAGCAGTGTGGGTGTACCTACGTATGTGGACTGCAACAGTTCAAGAAGGCAGCTCACCACCACCTTCTGAAGGGCAATTAGCAATGGACAATAAATGCTCGCCTAGCCAGCAATGCCCACATCCCGTTAATGAATAAAAAAACTTTTAAGTTAGACATGTGTTTTTTAAATGGGACCTACAAGCAAAAGCTGGCTGGACTCTTAAGTAACCACTTGATGGAAATTTCCTATATGGATTACACTTAACCAACTAGTACAGAGAGAACAGAATGTTGCACCTAAAATGGTATCATGACCTACTTCAGACAGAGACACTTCTAAGGAAGAGATGTAATGCAGAAACTGAACTGAAATCTCCTGAGGTTGCGGAGACAATGGGGGTTCATTACCATCTCAGCTGAAACTATATCCTGTTGAGTTATATTCCAGACTGTGGACATGATCTAAGTTTAATGAAGGCAGTTTCTGGATGAAAGACATGTTTGTGCTTTCTCTTCCAGGAATACACAAGGAAAGGGGTTAAAAAGCCAACTGCAACCCTGGTCTTGGTGTGCCACTCTGTTGTTCTAGTGTGTGTTTTGTTAGTTTGTGCTGTGTAGGTCACAGCTAAAGAACATCACCGAGGTAGCCCTCCACTTACAGGTAAAAAAGTCTCTCTCTATGATAGCTGGAAGCAAGTCACAATTCAGCAAAACCACAGCCAAAAAGGAAACAGGACAATTCCTTTCAGCTAACCTGAAGAACCAAGAATCTCCAAACCAACTGCTCAACTGCCAAAGTCAGCTCTACTAGCATCATCCAACTTAATAGCCACAATTTTTCACCATCTACTCCTCACGGACAAGCCAAGAACTAATTTGCATAACTTTTTAAACTTTTGTTTCTGGACTCGCTTCTCATTTCTAATCTGTGTGTTTGTACGTTGCACTTTTAGTATTTTTTTCTTGCATTTTAGTAATCAATAATCTTACTCTTTCTCTGACTCCAGAAAACCTGGTTAATCTTATTCCTTCTAAAAAAATAAATGCATTTGGACTGGGAAAAGGTATTCATGAGGGAAGGGATCATTTTTAAATTAACCTTGTTGTGACCAACCAAAGGGGTTGAATAAAGAAAGGAAGCCAGTTCATTCCTCCTCACCTGGGAGCATAACAATTTGGGGGAACCTCACCCAGGGACATGTACCTCCATCATCTCCCTATCATTCTGCAACCCAAGAGGGACTGCAACTATAAGCCCATACCTGAGAGCAAGTTATCTGCTTAGAGGCCTTAAAAATCCATGCCACTCCTTGTAAAGTTCCAGCACTATTCCTTTCTGACTCTAAGAACTAACGCGAGCTCCTCCAACAACACAGTATACAGTACTTCCATCAACTCTGCAACAACAAAATAAAAGCAAAATCACCTCATGTATAAGTTACAATTTATATAGTGAGGGATTCCTTGTGTAGCTGAATGCATGTTCAGCTGTGCGTGTTTAGGAGAGGGTGTTAACAGGACATGCCAGGCAGCTCAAGCATCAAATCACTGTTAGGTGTTGAGTCATGCCACAACTATCCCCCCTACATTGTTCTGGTGAACGCACAGCATATCACTTTTTCCAACATGATGAATGGTGTGCATTGTACTGAAAGTTGACGGGGCAGACTCATGCCACTTTCTGAAGTCCTGGCTCCTTGAATGCCAAAACCAAAGGCGCTACAGAGCTGAATTTTATAATTATAATACTTTGGTGGAACATAGAGTGAAAAACATAAGTAATGACGCTTATTCATATTGTACTTTTTATATCTTGGAACTAAGCAGAGATGACACTAGTTTCTATATATGTGACAGGTTTATTCACAGAGCTTTGAAATGTGTGTTCCATGCTTCCAGCTTTCGCTTCTAGCTCCTTCTAGCAGCTATCTACAGTTTGTTTACATTTCTCTGAATACACACCCAGGCTTAACTAATCGAGCACAGCGAGGATCAATAGTAAACAGATGCACATAATAAACACGGAACAATTGAACCCTACAAAGTGAGGAGAAACCCCTGCAGACATTGTAGACACAAGTTTATTAGAATAAGGAAAGAAACTTTCCATCCACAGAGGGACATAACCCTTTTACATCAACTCATGCTGATATACATATTGTTTGCTGGTGAATTCTACAAACTCCACATACTTTGTATTTACAGACATGGTTGAAAAGTCTCTCCAACTGTTGTGAGATAAAATCACCTTGTCAAAGGCTCTTCAAATAGGTTGAGGTCTTGAAATAAAACATTTAATACGGACACTAAAAGTCAAAAGACATTTCAATTGGTAATGTTAACAATGCTATTGCAAGTTTTATAGTTTTATAAAATATATATTTAAGCTTAATTTTGGGTATTAAAAAATTTATGACCGAGGGAGGTAAAAAACAAATACTTTTACAAAGATTGCGGAAGGTGCAGTCAGGGTGGGGAGGTGACCGTAGGCTGGAAGTGGCCCAAGTGGAGCACTGTTTATTTTTTGATAACCCCAGGAACCTCATTTCAATGTTGAAATATGTGTACATTTTACAGGGACATCTGAGCTACCTAAATAATAGGTCCTGCTGAATTTAGCAGCAGCAAAATGCAAGGGGATGTAAAACAGACGCAACAATGTTGAATTCATGAATTTGTCATCAATGTTCCCCATGTTGCTATGAATGTTTTTGGTATCCAAGAACAAGTGAAAACTAATTTCAATTTACGTCAATAATGTTTATAGATGCCCATCAGGGAGAGAGTTTCAGAGAGTTTATAGATTGCAACTTTTCTGCACTGGGTCTAATCAGCGAGTCTTGCGAAGATGTGACTTCCAGTTGTATACTGTATGATGAGTCACAAGAGGTTTCAAGTATCAGTTATGTCATTAGCAGGTGTAAGTCTGTACATATAGCCCTGCACATGTGGCTGCAGACATCACATCACAAAGTAAAAAGCTCTAAAAGGCATTAACGAAGGACTCTCCCGGCCCTACTACGAAGTGATCAGGGTTGAATCACAAGAAGCTGACCTATTAGTTACCCAATATTGCAATATTTTTAACCAGGAGAACTGTTACCAGTATGTAGAAACACAACAGGAAAATACAATAAAACTTGAACAGCTCAAGTATAACAATCTCTCATGCACTAAAAATGGTATCATTTTAACATGCCTTGCAGGTTGTATTTTTTTATTGCCCAGAAAAGCAAATGCTAGATGTCCAAAAGCTAAACCAACAAACTGCCTGTTTGGATGAATGAGTATAGGGGGAAAAATTAATTAGTGTATCTCCGCTACGAAAACTTGCATGGAATCCCCAGGGGCAGACAGTGCTCCATATCGAGGTTTATTGAAGATATCAATGAGGAAGCGAACAGGGCACATGCAGGTTAAAACTCCTGCCGCTCTCTGCCCTGGGGAATCAAATTCATCCCCCAGCGAGTCGCATATCCAAGTTTGCAGATGATACTAAAAGAGACAGCATAGATGAGAGCATGAAGTTGCAAAGGGACAAATAGATTAAGTAAGAGGGCAAAGCTTTGGCAAATATAGTTCAATGTGGCGTCATCCACTTTGTACCAATTGCATGTTTTATAAATAAATATAATTCCCAAAGTAATAATCATTGTAATTCAGGTTGCCAGCTCTCCGTGATTACTCCGGAATCTCAAGGAATTAAAGATTAATCACTGCTGGGATGTGAGGGTCCCTGAATGTCATGGTGCCCAAGGCCACAATAATTCTTCATCCAGCTCTGCTGAACAAACCTTTAATAGTGTTTAGCAAATATTTGTTTTTATTACCTGTTGTGTGCAAGATTGCAAGAGTTAGAACAGCTATAAATGAATTTGTGACTCTTACCGCTTTGTACATCCATTGATCCACTTTCTGCTTACAACTAAAGGAACTTAGTGGAAAATATGGTCTTTTGTTGGTAAATCATAAACAATGGAGCTGATTTTTGTCCCCAATTTTGGGTGGGAATGGGACAATACTAGAATAGTAATGTCCTGAGTAGTGTCTCATTCCCATTGCTGATCCACCCAATGTAATTTCCATCTGGTCCTAGAAAAGAGTGAAGGAAATCAGACAGACAACTCATTCAGAAATGAAGTTTGACGTTCTTTGACATACTTGGAACCCTGTGTAACTTTCAGTAACTAATAAGCAGGGATTGTGCTTCGCATACTCTGCCAGCTGATGCTTGCAGTACAGCAGCCTAAGCAGAGATACTGCTGGAGGTTGCTCAACAAATAATAAGTAAAACATTTTGAAGCACTTTTAATGGCATTGGGAATTTTCCTCCTGGCTCACAAAAATCCTCCCACTGCTGCTTAGACCCTCCGTGGGAACCTGAAATAGGATTGCCTCCAACACACCAATTTTAAGACTCCACTTCCAGTTCAGAACAACCATCAAATTTCCTGCCCCTGCCCACCCCTGTCATGATGATGGGAAATTGTGAATGAGTGACGTCAGCTGGAAATTTCACCAGCTAACCAAAAATACACTGAACTGTTTAAGAGTGACCTTTTTTTTCCAAAGACAAGAAAAAAAGCACAAACTAAAGATGGCTGCCACAAGTCACCTAATGTATGGAAATGTAAATTGACTATTAAGTTACTATCCAATTGCACTGCAGGTATGTCCTGACATGATTGTTCATGGAATGTCACAACTAAGGCTACCAATGCCCACTTCACAAAGAAACTATGAAGACAATGAGGAACTGCTAGCCAGCCAGGACATACAACCAATCCCCTGTTGAGGATGAAAGAACCCCATCTCCTATTGGTTTCTACTATCTTGAAATGTGTCAAAAGTTTCTGAGATGATACATCAAAATGTGATTAATTATTCTATAACAATGACTGCAACAGACGTGGTAATTGAATTCTTGTGGAAAATACAGTGAACAGGACTTTAAGAACTGGATTTGCCAAGCAGAAGCAGAGGAATCTGGAGAAGCTGCTAATGGAGCAGTAAGGCTTAAGTAAAGCCCTATCACTACAGTGTAATAATCAAATAGACAGAGATAGTGAATGTCCATTGAGACACCATCAGAGATTTTGGGGAAAAAAAAACAGCAGAGAAACAGACTGAAGAGGTATTTCTCTCCATCTCTCTCTCCCTCCCTGGGAATAAGCGCAGCACCCAGTTCAAGAACTCAGCAAACCCAAGGTCTACCAATGAACTGGGATCTTGTAAGAGTTACAACATCTTCTACATCGACCTGCTTGAAGGAACTAGGTAACTTCAATCGGCTGTAACTTCTAACAACCTATGCTACAAAGAATAGCAAAGAACTTTTAAATATGTACTCTTCTAATTTTTATTTGGCCTCTAATTTTCCTTACGTCTGATACCTGTGTGTGTGTGACATCATGGGTAGAATTTTTCACTCAGCGCGTGGGCATGCACCTGGCCCGCTCAAGCATGAAATAACGTGTGATGACGTTGGACGAGAGTTCCAATGTCACCGTACGATATTTCTGTCAGCAGGCGAGTGCGAGAGTCGGCAGTGCACCCACTGACAATTAAGAGGCCTATTAAGGTCATTGGAGTAGTAATCAATGATGATTTTCAGTTGCCTATCCAATGTTATCATTGGCTGGCGGGCAAATCGGCCAGGCGGCCTTTGCCTTTTTGAGGAAATCTCATCCAAGGTTGGGATGAGGTTTCTGATGTTAATTTTAAAAAAGATAAAAATGTTTGAACAGGTTTTACATCAGCCATATGTTGAGGTGACTGATCCTGATGTGCAGGTATTTTTCGCGTCATTTGAACATCTATATTTATGGTTTTTGATTTCTTCAGCTCCCTGAGGCAGCTCTCTGCCTTCAGGGAGCTTTTCTGGAGCACTCCCCCACATCCGCACTGACTTCAGCGCTCACCCTCCTCCCTCCCCCACCCTGGCAGCACTGAGCATTTCAGCATGTCTTTCAAGTTGGCAGGCCAGTAATTGGCCAGCCAGTGTGAAATCGCTTTCAGGGGCCGATTGCAGGTGACAGCCCATTTCCTGGCTGCACCCGGCCCAACCGACTGCGCCCCACCCACTGCACCCACATGCCGAACTCAGGATCCTGCCCCATGTCTTTTATAATTATTTTTCCTTCGGATTTAGTAGCTAATAAACTTGCTCTTTCTTTGACTCAAGAAAATATGATTGGCTCCTTATTGTTCACTGCATAAATAGTTTAAAAAAATACATGTGGGATTTGGAAAAGGCATCCACAGGAGAAAAGAAATTTCAAAACCTTTATTGTGTTGTGACCAACCAAGGAGGCTGAATAGAGAGAAGCCAGTTCATTCCTCCTCACCTGGTCATAACACTACTGAGCGCAAGGCAGCTCACTGAATTGTTTTAAATGAAGCCCAACCATGAAAATTGGTCAGTTGGGGAGTTTGCAATATTGCCCCCTGCACCCAGTGGAATCGGACACGTACATTCCCTTCATTGAGTGAGTTTGTCAAAGAATACTCTAAAATGAACAATCACGTTTTAGAATGTTTATTCCCATCAATTAGCATTTGAAGATGTTTCACAAATGACCAGGAAATCTGTGCCACAGCTGAGATCTGTGAAACAGGATGTGTGTGGGATTTGTTTTGGAGAAGTTAAATCTGTGCAACCAAAAAGAAGGATGCAGGTTTTTATGATCAGCCACACAGCAGATTTCCAATATCCACACAGAGGAAATAAGGTTTTTTAAATGTGGTTTCGTGAGTATTTTAGTTCTGCATTATAAACACAAAGTTCTGGAGGACTGTAGAGAAACTGATGTGCAATTTAAAGAAATGTCACCCAATTACAGTGCTTAGAGAAAAGGGGACATCAGTGATCTTTTAAGTTTCTGTAAATTCATAAAAGATAACAAAATAATTTACTGGGAATCTCAGAGCACATGGCAATTTAAGAAGTCACTTGGGGTTAAGATTGAGTGAGCCAGCAGCAAATTGGTTTTATGGGGTCACATTTGAAATTACAATGCTGAAGCATGTAGTTGAGATGAAACTTGGCTGAATATGTAGTTTTAATTAGATTGAGGATCATACTATTTGCAGTATAAACTGATGTACTTGACTCTTTCCCTTACCACTCCTTATTGCAAAGTTTCTTCCTTTCCTCATACCCAATACCATGAACAAATCTTGTACAGGAAGCACAACTCCCTTGAGCCCATTGCCACCCAGCTCCTTGCCCTCATTTCACATCATACAGTGGAAGTTCAGTGAGGTTTAGGGAGGATTTACAGTTGGAGTTGAGTTGAGGGGAGAATCATGAATTGCTCCCCAAGCCCCACCACCCCTCCACCCCCAATCTTTCTGAAGTCACAATATGTGGCTTTGGAGACCGTCTCTATTTCAATCCCATGAACCTCTGTCACTGGTCTTCCACCACCAGGTTCAGCTTGCAAGTCTGTGCACTTTCTGTCCCAAACTTAGAACAAGGTTCTAAAACCCCTCCATGTCCTCACCCCATCCTTGTTGTAATATGCCTTTAAGGGATAGCAGCATAACATCACCAGAAAGAAAGTGTGTCTTATGATCCAGTTTTAGTTTCACTTTCGCTTTCAGCAGAGCACACACACACAGATACACACACACAGCTCTGCAGCTCTGATGTCTTCAAGCTGTCTGTCCGTTTACATCAGTTCACATGTGCCTAGAATTAATAAATGAACCCACAATGTGCTTACCAATGTGTATACCCTTATGAGCGATCGGTGCTTTTATATCATTATATAAACATGACATGGTGTGAAGCAGTGGTTCCTTCTAAATGACATGGTGCTCATCCTGGCAGCAAGATTCAGCTCAGGTACAACATGGTAAACAGTCTTAAATCATGCTACGACCCTCAACATTTTGGTCAGACAACAACGGGTCCGCAGCATCAGAGTGTTTTGAAATTGCAGCATGGTGACTGTACAGAAAAGCTTTGAAGACACTGTGCCAGGATAGTGCTCAAATAAAGAGCTGGTAAGCAGACGGATCCATCGTGGTGAGATTGCAGTCAGTTCAGTGAATGGGACAGCGAATTGAGAGGACTAGCACCAAGTTAGCACAGTTGGGAAAGGCAAGTGACCAGGATGTGGCCCGGATTAATAGCGAGCAAAGGAGAGCCAAGCAAATTTTTTAAAAATCATCATAAAAATCCAGAGGAGGTTGCGATTATAATGGGAGGAGTTTTGGAAAAGCTCACGAAAGCAGCTAGAGTAACACTCTCCCCTGGTATTATAGAAGAAAGAAGGTCAAGGGATATTGCCAGAATGTCCACAAAATTCTCCAGTTTGTATTGGGATGCAGCTGACCTACTATCAAAATTTAAACAGTGTACAGAGCTATGGTTTCTTGATTTAGGTGTATCTGAACCAGACAAGCGAACCATAAAAAATTGTCTTGCAATTGGGAACAAAGGTCTACACAGGCTGAATGCATCAGGATTAACAGCAGAAGTGCTAAAGGATCCCCCAAAAATCTGGACTACATTGGAAGACCAGTTCAGAATCAGATTAAACTTCCATATTCATCAACTAGAGTTCATGTCATTTCGACAACAGCCTACAGAATCCATAGATTACTACATCAACAGATGCAGAGAGAAGGGTACATATTGCAAGTTTTTGGATGCAGAACTAGCAGACAGAATTGTTGAGTTGGTGATCGCATCCACTCCCATGGAAGCATTACAGCAAGATCTGCTAGACAAGCCCAAAATGTATAGCATCGAAGAACTACTCAAGGATGGATATAAGTACAAGCGACTCCCACAGGTCGACAAAGCTTACAGGTCTTAAGAACAACCCCATTTGTTGATGCGCTCACTAGAGCACCCAAACCTGGAAAGACGTGTGGCAGGTATGGCCTTCTGCATGCACCAAGGGAATGCCCAGCTTTCCAGCAATTCTGTAAATCATGTGGCAGAAAGGGCCATTGGCAGTTGCAGTACACTAGAGCAAAGGCTGATGCAGCTACAAAGAGCCATGCATTGATCCAAACAGACCGTACACAATAGGTACCTTCAAGCAATAAGAATGAGCATATACATGAGATGATTGACATACCAGAAAATAATGATGGTGTGCGCGATGAGATAAAGAGTGGTGAACACACGTTTCACACCGTCAATCTCATGGAAAATATAGATGTCCTTTCACTGTACCGAGTGTTAGTCAAGATTTGATTTATCTGTCCTAAATTGGTAGCTATTCGTATTGACCATGATTGACCAAGGACCAAGTGCCAACATACTATCCCTATGAATTCTAAAAGACTTGTATCCACAGACATGGAAGGCCATGGCAAAACTTACTGCTGTGAAACTCTCAGCGTACAGCAGTTTACTTATTCCATATGCAGGATCCACACTCCTGGAGTGCAAGTACAAGCAATAAGGATCGATGTTGTGGAGACTAAAGGCTCAGCAATCGCAGGCCTACTGGCATATTATGACCTCACACTAGTGACAATCCATGGAATTAGTCAAACCTTACAAGGCAGATCAACCTCAGAAACTACTCCTATCATCTCAGTTCATGACCTGACACCCAAATATCCAGCATGCTTTGACAAAATTGGCAATTTCGAAGGGGCTGCAATATTACACTTTCAGCAGAATGCAAGTCTGCCCATTAATCTGGTATATTTTGCACATCACAAATGCAAACAGCTACAAGAAGAAACAGTGAAAGATTCCACAATGCAGAAACTGTGAAAAATCCACATTCGAAAGATGCCCTGATTCAATTCAGCAGGTTCACAAACACGTGAGACCATTTTGGCCTTATCGGGATGAGCTTGGCACCTCCTGGGAAGTCCTTTTTTAAAGGCAGTTCATCATACTTGAATCTTTGTAACCTAATATTCTTTAACAGCTTCATCACTCACAAATGGGCATAGATCAGACAAGAAGATTTCCAAGAGAAACAATTTATTGGCCAGGTATGGACAATGATATTGAAGTCGTCTTCAAGAAGTGCAAGGCATGTCAAGAGCATACGTCAAGTTAGCACTAAGAACCGTTCATTCCACATGAACTTCCTACGCATTCCCTGGTCCAAAATTACATTCTACCCCTTTCATGTCCATGACACTGACTTCGTTATCATTGTCGACTACTTTACCAAGTGCCCCATTATCTGACAATTGCACAATATGTTAAGTACAACTGTTGCACACACTATAAATAATATTTTCAGTTTACTTGGTGTGCCTAGAGAGATCATCACAGATAAAGGTCTGCAATTTACTGGTATGCCATTTCAGGGCATGTGTGAGAAGTGGAATATCAATCACACTGCTTCTTCCCCTTGTTATCTTAGATCTAATGGCCTAGCTGAACAAATGCTTTGCATGGTGAAATCCCTAATTCTCAAATGTAGACAGAACAAGCAAGCTCTACACATTGCAGTGTTACGTCTGACAGCGACACCTTTAAGTGCAACTATTCCATCATCGGCAGAGCTCATGTTTGGCAGACCAGTGCACACCAATTTCTCTACTCTTACCCATTCTATTATCTCAGAATCTAGAGGGCAAGTTTTAAAACTATGAAAGAAGATGACAAACACGCACGATAAAAATACAGGTACAGAAATGTCAAGTTTACAGTTGGGACAACACGTTTGCATCCAGGATCCCACAGAAGGTACGTGGCAACCAGCCGAGGTGACAAGGAATTGTTCAGAAACGAGGTCCAATGAAGTCATTACACACAGACGTGCAACGATAAGGTGTAACTCAGGATGAATCAGATCCATTGCAGACCTCAACCACCATATAGTCCTATTACATCTAGGACAAGGTCCCAAATGCAATCAGGAGCAATATCCAAGAACGACAATCTCATAGGTCGCTGTAAGCAATTAAAGAAACATCCCGAGAAGGTTGCTATTATAAGATCTGGGCATGTCAGCAGCTTACCTTTACGCTTTAGAGACTCATCTGTCCAATGCACTTATGCAATGGTAACTAAGCATGAACATATAAATTGTTAAATTTCTTTGGCAGGGGCTAAATATCTTTAAAAAAAAAGGATTGTTCAAATGCCTTTAAGTGATTGCAGCTTGACATCACTAGAAAGGAAGTGTGCAATGCGATCCAGTTTTAGTTTTGCTTTTGCTTTCAGCAGAACACAAACACACGACTCTGCTGTCTTCAAACCTTCTGTCCATCTGCATCTGTTCACGTGTGCCTAAAATTAATAAATGAACTCACAATGTGCTTACCTAATCCCCAATGAGTGATTGGTGCTTTTATCTCATTATAAAAACACAACAAAAGGATGTCTGCAATCTCCTCCAGCCCCACAACCCTCTCAGATCTCTGAACTTCTTCAATGCTGGCTTCTTGTGCATCAGCAAATCTCTCCATAGATGGCTATGTATTCAACTGCCATTGCCCTAGGCTCAGGAATTCCCTCTCTACAACTCTCTATCACTCTACCTCTTATTGCTTCTTTAAGACAGTCCTTAAAACCTCCATCGCTGATCAAGCTTTTGATCACTTGTCCTATTATCTCTTTACATGGCTCAGTTTCGAATTTTGTTTGCGCTTTGCTTTCTGATATTTTACTAATTGAAGGCCCTATACAAATTAGATGCTATTGTGTCAGCATGACAAATGTTAAAAATAAAAATTACCCGACCAAATACCTGGTCTGACATTTTTTAAGGCATCCTTGGGGTGCAGTATGTTGGCCCCTGAAGTTGACCCTCATTGTACCTATTTTACACTCATGGGTGGGCTTTTATGGCCCCATCATGGCAGGGTTGGGGTCATAAAATACAGCAAGCCATTCGAAAGTCCATTGACTTCAGCAGGACCGTAAAATCCCGCTGGCGTAAAATTCTGCCCCAAGGGTGTAATAAAGTCTGATTTCTGCCTCAAAGTTTCCAAGAAGAACCATGGCAATACTTCAGAGAGAAAAACACAAATGTTTCAGGTGGCTCTGGGCATTCAGTCCGCTGGAGCCAATGCTTTATCTCCCTCTTCTTGTAAAACGATTCACCATTGTGAATGAGGAGAATATAAAGTCAAGCATGCAAAAACCACAAAGGAAGAGAGTTTTTTTTCCACTAAAGATCAGCCTTCTTATCATTCTTTAGAACTGCTAGATAATGACAGCATATTTGTAAAAAGGATTAGAATACAGCAAAGATATTCTCAGTTTGTCCATACTAAAACTGGGCAAAATGCATCTCTGGAAACAATTTCCATTGCGTTTATAATGTATAACGAATGGCATAGAATCTGCATGAATGAGACAGCTGCTGATGGAGAACAGAACATGGAAAGTGTTTGCAATGTAGGGTGGCATGACAGAGTGGCTGAGGAGCAGATTTGGAATATGACAAGTCATTCAATTATAACAGCCATACTGAAGTAATTCGATTCATATGACTCATACCAACATAATATGCCTTTCTGTTTTACAGATTGCAATATATACAGTAGTCAGTACACATTCAGTTTTATTCCAATGATTACTCCCCTACTGGTAAACCAGATTTTGTTTTACAAAAAAGAAGGTTAATTTTAATTACAGAAATCTTTTTTATGGTGGAAATCAGTCTTGTAACATGCAGCTTGAATTAATAAAGAAGCAAAGATTCTTCCTCACATTAGCTGGCAAATAGTATCCAAAGGAAAATGGACTGTGAAGAATCACCACAAAGGAAGGTTTGGTGGAGACAGAAAAACTATTGATGCCACATCTGTAAACCCTTACACAATCCTCTACTGTGGACTTTTGAAGGCTTCAATCAAATTCTCTATTGAAAGATGGGCAGTTCAATTTCCAGAAACAATTTTCCTCCAAACTTATCATGATTTAGTTTAATCCTACTCACCCACCAAAACCCCACTCTTTTCCCATAGTCTTTGATTTTAAGCAGTTTTTCTGGGTAAGTGACAAATGTGTAAATTAAGGCATGATGATGTGATTAGCCTCAACTGCAATTTGTTCTCAAAGACTGGGTAGTTAGGAAAACCATAGAAAGTCAAGTGAAACTAGCAGCAAGATGAGCAGGGCTCAAAAAAGACCCAGAGAAATCATTTGTTCCTTAGTATCTCTCTTTTGCCAGTGTTGTGAAAGTTTTCTGCCTTCATTCCTCTATCTCTTCTTTCATTACTGCTGATTCTCACGAACTTGCTACATTTACAAGCTCCAAAGCTTGAAGGGCTCCTCATCTGAAAGAACTACTTTTTCCCTTTTACTAGCCTGTCCATCTAACACAGCCTTCTGCAGTGTGATTCTCAGGATGCTAGAACCCTCATCCATGTTGCTTCTCTTAGATAAGGAAATCAGTTACAACTCTAGATCTTTTGATAGGCTTCTAATTTTTGAGTCATCCATATTTTGGGGGACTGTGTCATCTTGTTTTGAAGACCTTGAACCATAGAACCATAGAAAAGTTACAGCACAGAAAGAGGCTATTCAGCACATATTATCTGCGCTGGCCGAAAAAAAATAGCTGCCCATTTTAATCCTACCTTCCAGCACCTGGCCCAAAGCCTTGAAGATTACAGCACTTTAGGTGCAGATTCAGGTAAATTTTAAGTGAGTTGAGGGTTTCTGCCTCCACCACCAAACCTGGCAGTGAATTCCAACACCTACTACCCTCTGGGTGAAAAGGTTTTTCCTCATGTTCCCTCTAATCCTTCTACCAACCATCTTAAATCTATGACCCCTGCTAATTGACCTTGCCACTAGGGGAAACAGGGCACCCCTGTCTACCCTATCTAGGCCCCTCAGAATCTTGTCAGGTCACCCCTCAGCTTCCTCAGTTCCAAGGAAAACAACCCCAGCCTATCCAATCTTTCCTCATAGCTGCATTTTCTCAAGCCCTGGCAACATTCTTGTAAATCTCCACTATACTGTCTCCAGGGCAATTATGTCTTTCCTGTAATGTAGCTACAAGAACTGTACATAAAATTCCAGTTGTGACCTAACCAGTGTTTTATACAGTTCCATCATTACATCCCAGCTTTTATATTCTATATCTCGTTCAATAAAGGAAAGCATTCCATATGCTTTCTTTACCACTTTATCCATCTGTCCTGCCACCTCCAGGGACCTGCGGACATGCACACCAAGGTCTCTCACTTTTCTACCCCTCTCAATATTCTCCCATTTATTGTGTATTTCCTTGCTCTGTTTGCCCTACACAAATGCATTACCTCACACTTCTCTGGATTGAATTCTATCTGACACTTTTCCACCCACTCAACCAAACAACTGATATAATTCTCGAGACAACAACTATCCTCTTCACTGACAACCACACAGCTAAGTTTCATGTCATCTGCAAATTTCCCAATCATGTTATTCACATTTCAGTCCAAATCATTAATATATACAGCAAACAGCAAGGGATCCAACACTGAGCCCTGTGGAACACCACTGGAAACTGCTTTCCATTCACAAAAACATCCATCAACCACTACCCTTTGTTTCCTGTCGTTGATCCAATTTTGAATCCAACTTGTCACATTTCCCTGTATCCCATAGGCTTTTACTTTTTTGACTAGTCTGCCATGTCGGACCTTGTCAAATGCCTTACTAAAATTCATGTAGACAACATCCACTGTACTATCCTCATCAATCTTCCTAGTTACTTCCTCAAAAAATTTGATTAAATTAGTAAGATACCACTTTCCCTAACAAAGCTATGCTGACTATCCCCGATTAATCTGTTCCTTTCTAAGTGACAGTTTATCCTGTCTCTCAGGATTGATTCTAATTTTCCCATCAAAGAAGTCAGACTGACAGGCCTATAATTATTTGGCCTATCCCTTGCACCCTTTTTAACTAATGGTACAATATTCACAGACCTCCAATCCGACCATAGTGGCTTATCCACCTTCAGGGATGTCAGTCCTTCCAGTACATCCTCTCACACTATGCTTATTGTATCTGATATTTCCTCTTCTTTAACTAGAATAATAAAAATTGGTGGGAAAGTAAGTTGCAATGAAGAAATAAGAAATTTACAAATGGATATGGACAGGTTAGGTGAATGGCCCAAAATTTGGCAGATGGAATTTAATGTGGATAAGTGAGGTTATCCATTTTGGTCGGAAGAATAAAAAGGCGACTTATTATTTAAATGGAAAAAAACTTCAGAATGCTTCAGTGCAGAGGGTTCTGGGTGTCCTCGTGCATGAACCGCTGAAAACTAGTATGCAGGTACAGCAGGTATTAAGGAAGGCAAATTGAATTTTGGCATTTATTGCTAAAGGAATAAAGTATAAAAATAGGAAAATGTTGTTGCAACTGTACAAGGCATTGGTGAGACTGCACCTGGAGTACTGTGCACAGTTTTGGTCCCCTTACTTGAGGAAGGATGTAATTGCATTGGAGGCAGTTCAGAGGAGGTTCATTTGATTGATTCCAGAGATACTGGGCTTGTCTTATGAGGACAGATTGAGCAGTTTAGACCTATACTTGCTAGAGTTTAGAAGGATGAGAGGAGATCTAATTGAGGCATATAAGATGCTAAAGGGGATAGACAAAGTAGACGTGGAGCAGATGTTTCCCCTTCTGGGGCATCTAAAATGAGAGGCCATAGTTTTAGGCTAAGGGGTGGTAGATTTAAATCAGAGATGAAGAGGAATTACTTTTCTCAAAGGATCTTGAATCTGTGGAATTCACTACCTCAGAGTGCAGTAAATGCCAGAACGCTGAATAAATTTGAGGAGATGAACAGGTTTTTAATTAGTAATGGGTTGAAAGGTTATGGGGAGAGGGTGGGAAATTGGAGTTGAAGCCGAAATGAGATCAGCCATGATTGTAATGAATGGCGGGGCAGGCTCGAGGGGCTGAATTGCCTGCTCCTGCTTTTTGTTCTTATGTTCTTATGTAATACCTGCATCATCCCACTCCTCGGTGAAGACAGAGACAAAGTACTCATTGCGAGCCCTGCCCACATCTTCAGCATTACAGCACAAGTTACCATGTCAGATTAGTCCAGCCCTTTGCTTATTTATTCTCTTGCTCTTAATGTACTGGTAAAACATCTTTGGGTTTTCTTTGATTTTACCTGCCAATATTTCTTCATATCATCTCTTTGCTTTCCTAATTATCTTTTTTACTTCACCCCTTTCCTTCCTATACTTCTCTAGACTTTTTACAGAATTAAGTTTTTTTGTGACTGTCATAAGCTTTCTTTTTCTGTTTTATCTTATCTTGATTAATAGGTTCCTGGGTTGATTCACGTGCATTCAGTTGTGCCAATGATATGGTAAGCAAAAAGCACCTTCAAAGATTTATTCAGGTAGAACACCTTCCCCATTATGGATTCAGGAGAGAATATTGCTGCTGACAGCAGGTGCTCCAGAGCTGGCTCCAAAGTGCAAGAGTGGAGGGATTTGGCCATCCTTGGTATAAACTGATTCTTATCTTTCATTCACATTCTCAAAGCACTTCTTGTACCTGGTAATCAAATACAATTGCTTTTTCTCTACCTTGGAGCTTTCATTACATAGAAACATAGAAAATAGGAGCAGGAGTAGGTCATTTGGCCCTTCAAGCCTGCTTCACGATTCAATGTGGTCATGGCTGATCCTCTATCTCAATGCCAACCTCCCACTGTCTCCCCATACCCCTTGATGCCTTTAGAGTCTAGAAATCTATCTAATTCCTTCTTAAATATATTCATTGACGTGGCCTCCACAGCCTTCTACAGTAGAGAATTCCATCGGCTCACCACCCTCTGAGTGAAGAAGTTTCTCCTCATCTCAGTCCTAAATGAACTACCCCGTATCCTCAGACTGTGACCCCTTGTTCTAGAACCTCCAGGCAGAGGAAACGTCATCCCAGAATCCAGTCTGTCCATCCCTGTCAGAATTTTATACGTTTCAACAAGATCTCTTCTCATTCTTCTACAATCCGGTGAATACAGGCCTAGTCAATCCAATCTTTCTTCATACAACAATTCTGCCATCCCAGGAATCAGTCTGGTGAACCTTTGCTGCACTCTCTTGATGGCAAGTATACCCTTTCTTCGGTAAGGGGACTAAAACTACACACAATACTCCAGGTTTAGTCTCCCCTGTTTGCTGCAGTAAGACATCCTTGCTCCTGTACTCAAGTCCTCTTGTAATGAAGACCAACATACCATTTGCCTTCTTAATTGGTTGCTGCACCCGTATGCTTGCTTTCAGTGATTCTCACGAGAATAAAGACATCAATCAAATGCAGAGAACTTTAGAAACAGAACCCCCACCAAGGCCACCCAGGTCCCTTTGTATATCAATATTTCCCAATCTGTCACCATTTAAATAATGCTCTACCACCCTGTTTTTCCTACTGAAGTGGATAACTTCACACTTATCCACATTATACTGCATCTGCCATGTATTTGCCCACTCACTCAAATCATCTAAATCACCTTGAAGCCTCTTAACACCTTCCTCACCGCTCACATTCCCAGTAAGTTTTGTGTCATCAACAAACTTGGAAATATTTGGTTCCCTCATCCAAGTCATTGATATATATTGTGACTAGCTGGGGCCCAAGTACTGATCCCTGCGGTACTCCACTAGTCACCACCTGCCACTCCAAAAAAGACCCGTTTATTCCTACTCTCTGTTCCTTGTCTGATAACCAGTTCTCAATCCATGCTGGTATAAATTACCCCCAATCCCATGTGCTTTAATTTTGCACACTAACCTCTTATGTGGGACTTCATCAAAAGCTTTCTGAAAATTCAAATACACCACATCCACTGGTTCTCCCTTATCTATTCTGCTAATTATGTCCTCAAAAAATTCCTGTTAGTTTGTCAAACATGATTCCCTGTCATAAATCCATGTTGACTTTACCTAATCCCATTAATATTTTCTAAGTGTCCTATTATCACATTCTTTATAATAGACTCTAGCATTTTCTATAGTACTGAGGTTAGGCTAACCAGTCTGTAATTCGCTGTTTTCTCCCTCCCTCCTTTTCTAAATAATGGGGTTACATTTGCCACCCTCCAATCTGCCGGGTCTGTTCCAGAATCTACAGAATTTTGGAAGATGACAACCAACGCATCCACAATTTCCATGACCATCTCTTTTAGTGCCCTGGGAAGAAGGTTCCATTAAATTCCCTAGCATTATTTTTTTTAGTAATACTAATTTCTTTTAATTCCTCCTTCTCGCGAGAATAAAGACATCAATCAAGTGCAGTGAACTTTGGAAACGGAACCCTCACCAAGGCCATGGTGTCACTGACACCTGAGGTCTGCATTAGATTTAGATTTTGGCTCTCCAATGAAGGCATGAACCTATAAAGCCTGTTAATGAAGAAGACCAGGGAGATTTATGAGAGTCAGTGGTGTGGGAGAGAAAGATGGTTCCTCACTGTTCTGGCTTTGAGGAAAACCTGAGCCATTGGTTCAAACCCAACTCAAACTCATGGGGTGAAAATTGGTCTTCACAAGCGGAATGGAACAGTCTCATTGGTAATTATCTGCCCATTCTACATCCTGCTTGACTTTCTTTTCTGGCAATTTGCTATGAGCCCATTTTTCACAACTGATGGAGAAAGATTTCACTCCAGTGATTTTCTATTAATACTATTTGTAAAAGCTCTATTGGAAAAAGCCTTGGGGCAGAATTTTCCCATTGGCATGCGGGGGTGGGGGTGGAGTGGTAAAATGACGCGCTCCCCTGAGGAGGAAGGGAGGGCTAGAAGGGGGAGAAGGCCAGGAGTGCACACTCAGCCTCCAGGGGAGACACCTTTGGAAGAAGAGGCGCAGGCACAAAGGGTGCAGGGCCAAGAGGTAGTCCAAGGCAAAAGGGTTCGCAGAAGATGCCGCTATCCTGCTGCCAGGGTATGCAGGCGGTGAAGCAGCTACCTCAATATGTCCGAGGTGCAGGGCTAAAGGAAGCTCCATCTCTCAAGAGACAATATCTGTCAAATGATAGGCCTTGAGATCTCCGCTAACTGTGTGGGTGGACACCCCATGCCAGTGGCTCTAAAGATCACAGCTGTCCTCAACTTTTATGCCTCTGACTCTCTCCAGGGCTTGGTGGGTGATCTTTGCGGTGTCTCCCAATCAGCTGTCCGCACTTGGGTCAAGCAGGTTACAGATGCTCTGTTCAGGTGTGTATTGACCTTCATCCAATTCCGCTGTGACCAGGCACCCAGACACAGCGAGTCAGAAGCTTCGCAGCCATTGCTGGAATCCCCCGTGTCCAGGGTGCAATAGACTATACAGATGTGGCCATCAAGGCACCAGCAGGTGAGCCCAGTGCCTTCGTCAACAGGAAGGGCTTCCACTCCATGAACGTGCAGATTGTGTGTGACCACAGGATGCTGATTTTACAAGTCTGTGCAAGGTACCCAGGCAGCTCCAATGACACCTACATCCTCAGACATTCCCAGGTGCCAGAGCTCTTTAGTGCTCCAGCCCGGCTTGATGGAAGGCTGCTAGGTGACAAGGGCTAATCCCTCAGAAGTTGGCTCATGACACCTCTCCACCATCCAAGAACAGAAGCTGAGCAGCGGTACAATAGGAGCCATGCCTCCACAAGGGCTGTGGTGGAGAGAAACATTGGTCTTCTCAAAATGCATTTCCTATACCTGGACCACTCCAGTATCCCCCAGATGGTATGTCGCTGATAGTGGTTACATGCTGCGGTCTCCACAATCTTGCACTGGAAAGGGGGAACGCAGTGGACGATGAAGGCATAGCTGCAGTGGCTGTGGCTGCACACAATGAGTCCAGCAGTGATTCCGAGGAAGAGCACGCACAGGGCAATGCGGAGAGGGTAGACGCTGACCCGGCAGACGCCAGGGAGGCAGGGACACCTGGGAGGCTTTAATCCAATGAACCTTCAGCTAGCACACCACAGGACAAGCCTGGGCTGCAGGCTCCATGCTCGATACCTGAGTGCTAAATCTGCCTGGATAGGAACATTAACTAAGGGCCTTGTCAATAAAGCTCAGTGTGACACAACTAACTCGTCACATCATAGGTAACCATCTCCCTGCAGAGGAAAAGAGTCACCCTCAGCCATGGTCACATGTCTAAATTTAATGATGCAACAAAATGAACTTAAGGAAACAAAATGCCAAAGGTGTCAAACACCACACCAACTAATCATGGCCTAATTTCAGGGCAACACAAAAGCACCAGTGGGAAACCTGTGGTGTCCCTAAGGTGCCTTATGTTTACACTTTTGGGTGCTACATCTTGGTGCTCCGCCCCTTGCTGGCACTGGCATCTGAGACAGCCTGCTCACTCTGCTGTCCTGTTGGCCCTGATAACCTTGGCGTCCATCCTCTGGCCTGTGGAGCCTGTGCTGGCCCCGCCTGGGAGGGAGTTGCCAGTTCCACAGCTGGCATCTCCCCAGTTGTCGCAGCCTCATCAGATGCTACGGTCACTGGCAGAGGGGCGGAGGAGCTGCCACCCTCATCCGGAGCACCCTGAGAGGAGCCTGCAGGGAAGGCAGGCAGCTGCTGCTCTGATGTGAGGTCGCTTTGGACCTCCCTGCTCACCGTGGATGGATGGGTATCGAGCTGGGAAATTTAGTGCCCAAGCCATCTCCCACACTGGCACTGACCAGCTGAGGTCACTGCTGATGTGAGGGTTTGCTGGTCTGAGCACATCCCCAGGAAGCCCTGATGGGTCTCCTGGAGGAGCGTCTCCACGAGAGTCACCACTCTCTCCATGGAGGAAGCATGGCGCCTGGCCATGAGACTCATTGCATTGGCGATGGTCCATGTGGACTCCTCCACCAGGGAAACCAAGCCAAGCATAGCCTCATGTATCTGAATCAGGTCCTCCCGCACACCCCGCTGGACTTCCAGCGTTAACTGCCTCATGGATGACTCCAGAGGCACATCATCAGGTGCCGACTGAGCATGTACCTGGTCCCCTGCAGTCCTCCGACTGCTGTCACCATGGGCACCCTCTTTCTCTGCCAACTCCTCCAGCGACTGTGAAGTGCCCTCACCGCTGTGCCCCAGGACACTAGCCAATGATCCAATTCCTGCTGAGGTTATAATACCTCCGCTGGTGTCTGCCTGGCAGAAATGGTGTGATGTTGGTGGGTCAGAGACTTAAGGGCCCTCAGATGTGAGACGGAGCCCCTGTGCCTCCTCCTCTTGGCCCTGCTCCACTGATGCTGAAAGGAAGAACAAGGACATTTGATTAGTTAACGTGGAGACAATGTCATTGTGCATCCCTGTCCCTCAGATCATTATGTGCTCATCCTTCCATAAGCAATGGTGAAGCCATGTTGCAAACTTCAATCACTGAACATTCAGCACTGCCATGGCTGCTGGGACACCAATGATGACCTCAGTGCTGGGAAAACATAACTGCCTGTGGCACCCCAGCCTCATAGACACTGGTGGATCTGGACGCATAGTGCCTCTTCAGGTCGAGGGCCTCCTGCTCGAACCTGCTAATAATCGCCACCTGGGCCAGCCCTCTGCCTGTCCTCACTTGCTCGGCGGCATTATGAGCATTCTTCACCTGAAAAGGAGAGAAGAGCATTGATTAGTGCAACTTGTACCTGGACTCTCTTTGCTGCCATCCCACCCCAACCAGAGTGGGACATTGCAGGGCTCCAGTGCCTCCTCACCCCACAGCTGCTGCACACTCACACCAAGATACCAGACCTGTCTCCCCCTCCTTGGCCAAATGCTGCCTACGTTTGGCACCACACGATCTAACCTTGCAAAGCAAGGAGGCGCAAGCACGTGGAACGCAGAGGGCAGCAGATGGATCAGTGCCCCACCACCTGGAAGCTCCGCTCCCAGCATGTCAGCACCCTGACTTTGATATGTTTTGCAGTTCCAGCATTGCGCCTAGGTGCAGATCCTCCAGGTTGCCTCCAAAACAGTAATGTGGGTGTCACTGTACCATATTCTGCGGGTGCAGACCCCATCTCATCACCACCCTCTCACCACTGGATGCCTTTTGGAGGCTTGTTTTGGTGACCATTGCGGCTTGGGAGGCAGTGGCAACGGTGATCAGTTCCAAAGCTGCACAAAAGAGATTCGCCATCCAGTACAGAAAGAGGATGAATGATCTCATTTGTGCCACCAGGGTAAGGCAACCAAATCATCACTCTAAACTCAAACATTCACAAGCCCATCACACATTCACTGGCATCTCACTCGCTGCCATTTCAAGGGACATCACCACTCACTCTCCAAACACACCCTCACATCTCCATCTGGCCTCATTTCCTCTGGAGACTGCCACCTCAGCTCTCACCATCTTCAGGCCATTTGCACAGATCCACATGTGCCCCACATACACGACCTGGGATACCCCCCCTTACCCCAGTACAGCCCTCGCCCTGCAGCCTCTTCCCTTGCCTAAGGCCACTTCTCCCCCTTCTCCAAACAAGCCCTGGCCCTGCAGCCATTGAAATGCCACCCCCACCTTACGGCTGGTCTGATAGGTGAAGACTTTCCTGTGAGTCCCTCTAAAAATGATGTGGTGCTGTTTGCGAATCCTAGCGCTGATGACCATGGAGAGCAGCCCAAAGCAAGATAGGCAAACAAACCTCAAAGCCCTGAGTGAAGTGCAGCTCACCAGGTGCACGTCACTTGTGTACAGTTGTGAAACACGTCGGCGTGCAAATACACCAATATACCCGGATGATCCAGCACGGAGCGATGATTCCGATGAACAGGGCTTATAATGAGATACTAAAATGTTTAAATTAGGTACCCGATGTGCAACAGTGGGAAACATGGTCTGCCATTGACGGGTGGAGCAGACAATCACAAACTGGTTTTACGACGGCATAAAACGTGACGTCAACAAGAGCTGAAAATTTTGTCCTGAGGCTTAAAAGTTCAATATTGCCCAAAAATGTAACTGTTCACTTTGTCCAGTCAGCATGTTAAATTCATGCTGAACCTCATTAAAATGGTTCAGCCAAGCAGCTAGCACTACTTGCACTGTTCACTGACTGCACACCTTTTTGGAGGATGGGCAGTAAAATAGGTGTCTAGTACTATTTACACACAGTCAACCTCTCTTAAAGCTGAGATATATTCTAGTCGCAGACTGCAGGGAAACTACCAAGATTGAAGAAGATAGATGGAAGGGTTTCAGAGAGGGCACCCATATTCTTCTATGCCCTGGTGCAGATTATTGACAGAGGGAAGGATATCTTGTTTCAGCCAGGGGAAGAAAACCAATCAGGCAATACCTTCACTAAATGTGGAATGAGGCCACTGTGGAGGTCAATGCTTAGTTTCCAGGACATGGCTGCACTATCGAGAGCAGTTCAATTACTATAACAGTGTTGTCAAGGTAGGTATGCTGTTGTCTTCTTCATTGTCCTCACCGCTACCATCCCCAGCCTCATTTCTCGCGAAACTCCTTTCCCCCACTTCCCTCCACTCTCCTATAATCACTGCTCTACACTTTCCTCATACTCACACTCAGCATAATTACAAACCTCATTTGCCCAGACTTCGTTTCATATACACTACATGTGCGCTAATTGACAACGGAAGGTACATGATGCCGTAAACACCTCATAAGACTGCACAAACAGACTCCTTTCTTGTAGGAGGAGGTCCTGCTCCAGGAAGCTGCCACTGGAGGAGTCAAACCTGTCTATACATCTTCTCCCCTGTGGAAGAAAACATGATTGTCAACTTGGGCAACAGGAGGTATGATCATGGGAATGACAATACTGGAGGGGATGGGACATGTGGTTGCTTCACACCTCGTCCTCCTTTTCCCTT
Source organism: Carcharodon carcharias (assembly GCF_017639515.1). Lineage (NCBI taxonomy): Eukaryota > Metazoa > Chordata > Chondrichthyes > Lamniformes > Lamnidae > Carcharodon > Carcharodon carcharias. The sequence continues at coordinate 129,117,365 of NC_054471.1, forward strand.
CTATCTCATCCTACATAGACTGCTTGGCTAATGAGAGCTGCTTTTATGAGCCACTTCACTCTCTGCTCTGCCATTATGCTTAAAGCTAATCCTTGTCCTGTTCTTTAAGTTCAGGTGCTGAAAATGTGGAGACACCTCTACTACTTCAGGAACAGGAGGCTAGCCTCCTCTAGTTAGTTAGTTTGGTTGACAATCTACTTCATCCTTGGATACTTAAAAATAACTTCTATATCATTTACAAAAACAATAATGCCAATGCAGCCCAGTATGGAGAAAATTAGATAATTATAAGGATCCAATTGTAGTCTTAATAAATTATATTCTTTGACTCATAATAAATTCATAGCTCATCATTTTTTTAATTTTAGAGCAAAATTGGGGTTGCAGCCCTCAAAGGTTAACAGACGTGTTTTGGGTTCAATCTACGCACACATCATTAACAGTGGATGACAGAAAAATATTTTTGTAACCAAAGATGCCATGTGCTTATCCCATGAATAGGACACAGCCACTTCCTTCCTGCTGATTATCAGTACATTTGTGTTCACGTGTCAGCCTCACTCTACAGAACAGCATAAGTCCATACAATAATTATAGGGCATTCAAACAAAGTCAAAAATGTTATCCCTTTTCTGAGGTCTACTTTCAAAGATTTAGAAAAGCAATTCTTGTCAAGCCATAATAAGCATTTTTCCAAATCCTTGTACGTGATCCTCAAAAACAGAACGAGAGAAAAATCTATTAACTGTGTCTGAATGCCCAACAAAGGAATGCATGGATTTACTTGAACTACTTTTTTAGTTCTACAATTTAAGCAAAGCTAGAGGCTGGAATTTTACATCACCATTTGAAGATTTTGCAAAGAATTTCAGAGTATGAATACATAAAATATGTGTGCTTTTGTGTGAGTGCGCACTGCTGAGCCAAAAGATTTACATTTTCTACATTATCATATGGCAATTTATAGGTGTCTATGGTAATTTATGATATCTAGTAGTAACTTAGTAGAAATATTGAAAATTTACTGCCTGACATAAAGGACATTAGTCTCTAGAGCTTTGTGAATGAGTGTTTTATAGAGTACAAGCACTAAAGCGAAGGCCATAACATCCCGATTTAAATTCATACAAAGCATTTCATGCATGTGTTGGTTAAAAATGTAGCCACTTAAAACTCTTGCATCTCATTCATATCCACTAAATTTCGGGGTCTACACTCCAAAGTTTCAAAAAATAAAAGAAAGACATTCATTTCATGGAGATTTATTCTGACCTGGAGTTAGAGAAGCAGCATGCAAGCTGAAAACTTCCCTCACCAACAAGACTTCATCTCTGGCCTCAGAATTTGCAGCAATTCTACCATGTAGCCCTGAAAATGTACAAGACAGCACATATCAGGTGTGAAGATTTTGAGGTCAGGGAGCGGTCTCTTTGTTTACTTTGCACTGGTGGCTTAGTGGGCACCTGTGCCACTCGGAGCACATCTAAAGCATCCATAGACAAAAAGTTCAGTGAAGGTGATAACCCCAAGGCTATCTTGGCAACAATCTGCATGAAGAAATTATTCTCCAAAATACCCGACAGCCTTCAGTCTGCAATATGGTCAAATCCCCCACTCCTTTCCCTGTTCCGTGCTTGGAAGCAGAAGGGGAAAAAGACGACTAACCGGGTATCCAAAAGATACTTTTTTAATTCTGGCCTTACCCTCCCCCATTCCCCCAACCAGGCAGGTCCCACATCTGTCACTTGGTTGGCCAGTACACTACCCACTGGAGATGTGTTGGCCTCATACCAGGTCATAATAAAAGCACAGCATATGGGAACTCCCAATCTAGGAGGTCCCTGACTCAGCCCTGAACCCTGTCCTTACAACAATGGCTATCTAAATGGTGAACTGAGATCCAGGCTTTCCAATTTTTTTTAGCATTCATTCTGACCTCAATAAATCCTGTACTTTCAGGTTTTAAAGTCATGTTTGGTATGTCTTGACACCTGACCCCAATTTCCTTCATATATAAATGTATAAGGTGATTTCAGATCTGCCAAGCAATTTTAGGAAAAAGTGAGTTTAGTGGGTCTCTGTCCACATGCACTGGATCACTTGGGTACAGTGAATTTCAGAAAATAGCTGACACAACCCAACACATCTGAAGGCAAGCAGATCCAGGAGCGATGCCTTGTAAATGTTCCCTTTGTGGTCACTAAGAGTACTAATGGGGTGGAAGGGGAAAGGAAGACATGGTTGAATTGTAAAGGAGAGGGAGAAAGATGCCAGCATAAACTGGGATCAGAAGAGAGTAGCTGTGCCTTGCAGTTACCAGGGGAATCAGGAAGGGGTGTGGGCATGATTTGAAAATCGCATTCCTGGAGTGTGATACTGGATCCCATCACCCGCGGACCATGACGCATTTTCAAAGGGATGGTGGGATGAAGTATTGGGAACCTGCTTGCCTCCAATTCGTGGCCCATTATGCTTCTTGAGGAGTTTGTCAACAGGCCAACAGGGAGGGCCAAGAATGCAATTTTCAAAGCTGAAATTGTTGAACCCAAAACACCTGGTGCACATTAGGGCACAGCTTTCAGGTTCAAATCAGGCAAAAGTCAAGCATTCTTTTAATTGTGAAAAATTTCAGAAGCCGAGGAATCCTGCGTCAGATCGCATGTTTTATCAGACCATTGGTGCTTGTTGAGGCTGCTGGCCCTCCAAGCTGCTGCCTTGCCCTCCTCTGCAAGACTGCAGCAGGCCTCAACATGGCTGCCATCTACCTTTGACGCTTGTGCTCTGCAGCAGTTCCCATCTCATCGTAAAGCACTGATACCACTAATTGAGCCCAATTAGGACATTTACATTTCAACAATGAGCATTACAGTTGCAGCACGGGATCAGGACCAGGAGATAATCTAGGCATCGGGTTCCTGGCACCAATCTGAAAATTCAGACCCCCCTCCAACCATGTTTGTAAAAGGGACAGGAGTTAGATGGAATGCTGCGGCTCTGTTAAGTGGGCCTGAAGGGGCAAGGTTGCCTTTATGAACTAGAGTAGTGAGGGGTGGAGTTGACTGTTGAGCTAACTTTTGGGTCATTTGATATATTGATAATCCAAAGATCATTTTGCTTTTCCTTTGCTTGGATTACATATGAAGTGTTTAAAATGAACCAGATTGCATCATTCTTTAAAAGCAATAATTCAGAATCCTTGATAGGAGCATATTCTCCCCACACCCCCATGACCCAGACCTAATCCTGAAAGTGCATCACTATATTTCTACAACATTTAGGCCTGGATTTTCCACACCCCACCCCCACCCACCCCCACCCCCCCACCCCCACCGGCATCGGGCATGTTCGGTGGCATAAGCAAACAACATGGTGCGATCGGTCCCACGACAGCGTGATCATCTGCTCAGTTTCCTGCCATTGGATGTCAGGAACCTCATTGTAATACATCAGCATATCATTATAAGGCCAGTCCACCGGGCTCATCAACACCCCGCTGGACCATCTGTCCATGTCAGCGGGAAAACACTGTGTTTCACAACAGCACAGAAGTGAAGTGAACCTGGCGGGCTGCACTTTGCTCAGGACTTCAAGATTTGTTTGCCTACCTTGCTTCGGCCATGTCTTCTTTGCTGCAGCCCTGGGCTGGAAGCACTGGATGCGGCTGTACTTTAAATGCGGTGCCTGGTGAGATGAAGCGGTGAGGTGATGGCCTGGCAGGTGAACGTGAGCCTGATTGTCATGGAAGCGGCGTGTTTCCTGGAATATGTAAGTAATGCGGCGGGTTTGGGATGATACTGCGTGAAAACCCGCCATCACGGCCACACTTAAGGCAAATCTGGGATGATTCCGCTCTGGATTTCTCTTTGGGTTTGGATTTATCTTTCATCCCATTCCAATGAAAAAGCTGTACGCACACCTAGTGCTTAAGTTACAAGGTCTTGTTCCTTATCAGGATCATTCTGGAATTGTTAGTTTTTTTGGGGCTCTCATTTCTCCATGTTGTCATATGTGCAAAGAAACATTTGACATAATTGCAGTAGCTTTTATCTTGATCTAAATAAGGAGATCTCTGTCTAGAGCGCTGTGTGCACCAATTATAAATGGAGATGAAAAAGTGCAGAGGCCCATAACACTGAGTCTCTGCTCAACTTCACACAACCCATATTTCTGTGCATCTTATATCTCCCAGCATCACTAGATGAATGCTTGTGCTGAAGACCCCTCACACCACCCCACCACCCGAAAATTCCTTATCATTGGACATTAACACAAGCTGTTCACTCCCACTTTTCACACATTAATTATTCACACATACAGCTGAAAGCCTGAGAAAGCAGGCACATGCCATTCAGAATGAATTCTTATTTAAAGGTGCTTCCAAGTTATGTAGCTGATAAAACTAGCTTTATTTTCAAACAAATATTCTGCTGCACACTATAGCCCCGATATTAACAACGAGGCAAGGAAGTTGTAATCAGCCGAAGAATCCAATAAACCTGGTGAAGAGGAGGCCCTGCCAGTTTTAAATACAGGGTCTTATTTCAGTAAAATACTGCAGTCTTTCACTAGCCAGCTGGCCAAATTAACAGCTTGGTCAGCAGGCTGGAGCACAAGCAATCAGCAGGAGGCCGCATCTGGAGACCTGTGAGCAGTCCCCAATATCTGGTGGGGTCTGAGGCTCAGGACTACTATCAGATGGGAGGAAGGGTTGAATAGTAGGTTATTTGGAGTCATGATAGCAAGAGAGCAATATTGGTAGGGGTAACCAACACATTATTTTAACTGGTCCACCCAGTTTCAGCCAGGTTAAAGCAGAGGAAATTACAATCAGGACCAATACTGTGTTTGTTCATGCCTCATCATTCTATATGAGGTCCAGGCCTGACTTGTCTTCAATGCCTATCTTAGTATATGCTTTCATTCAAATTTTAAGCAATAAAACTGCAAAGTAAACATCCATGTCAAAATATATGGCTTGCCCCAGCCCAAAGGTACTAGGTAAGAAATATTTTTATTTTAAATGCATCTACTGCTCCAAGGATATGCGTGAGAAGATAATAATAGATTCAGTAAAGTTCCTTCCCTGCACCACATTTTAAGAAAATTGCTGGTGAACGTTTTGATAATAATAAGCTATTATTATTACAAACCTTTCATTATTACAGATGCCTCGGAGGCCCTAGCTGGCTGAAACATAATCAAAAGAGAAACCACAATAAGATAAGAACCACTTTGACTGTCTTAATTTTAAGATCTGTACCCTTGACTTAGATAACAGCTTCCAGTAGCTGTTTTTCCAGCACAAAGACAATTAAGCCCAGAGTTTCCTTCCTATAAATTAGGCCACTGATGCCCCTGTCAAAATAAATTGCAACTGCCAGCAGCCTCTGGAACAAGTTAGACATGTGTTTTCTGGGTCTACTCATTTGCATTCCCATCTGTGCAAAATACACCATGTGTAGACATAACTAAACAAACTGTAAACTCCCGTGAAATCTTTAAAAAACACTGTTCAGCCTGCATTCCAACAGCACAATTGGAGACAGAGAGGAATTTTGATTGGTTCTTCCACTTCACTGTCTAATAACATCATTGCATGTTTTAGCATTTTTTTTACACTTGTGCAAAATTATGATGCTGCAGACATCATCAGGTTGCAGAGGACAGTAGGGCTTGGCACCAAGTCACGGAAGAAGTGCACACATTATCACTGAATCAGACCCCTCCAAAGCCTCCTTGAGGAGGTGGGAGGCAGGAGGCAAAGACTCCTGAATGTGGTTGCTACCAAACCATCAGAAATGTAACTCTTTCTCCCTTAGGAAGGCACTGGCGCATAGTGTCAACTCTCTTACCCACAGAACTGCAGATAGCGCTACAAAAGCGCTATCAACAACTTCACCAGTGCTAGCAAGGAAACACACTGGCTACTCTCTTTTTCTTCCTTACCTAACCTGAGCACCAGACTCATCATCTTCTTAAAACTGCATTTACACAACTGAACCTTCACACAGCACTGCGGTTAAGGACGGCACTAACTCTTTGTTCTGGACTATGGCTACACTGCCTCTCTAACACCAAAAACTGTCAGGCAGAACCCAGAAACCTCCTCCTCCAATTTAACAAGCACATCTCTTACCACCCCTCCATCATTTTCACGTGGTCCATCTCTGACACTTCCCTTCCCTTCCTTGACCTCTCTGTCTCAATTTCTGGTGCTAAACTGTCCACCAATATCCATTACAAGCCTACCGACTCCCACAGCTACCTCGACTACAGCTCCTCACACCCTGCTTCCTGTAAGGACTCCATCCCATTCTCTCAGTTCCTTTGCCTCTGTTGCATCTGTTCTGATGATGCCACTTTCAAAAACAGTTCCTCTGACATGTCTTCCTTCTTCCTTAACCGAGGTTTTCCATCCACGGTGGTTGACAGGGCCCTCAACTTGCCCGGCCCATCTCCCGCGCATCCGCCCTCACACTTTCCTCTCCCTCCCAGAAACATGATAGGGACCCCTTGTCCTCACTTTCACCCCACCAGCTTCCGCATTCAAAGGATCATCCTCCTCCATTTCCGCCAACTTCAGCATGATGCCACCACCAAACACATCTTCCCTTCACCACCCCCCCCAGTGCCATTCCGCAGGGATCATTCCCTCCGGGACACCCTGGTCCACTCCTCCATCACCCCCTACACCTCAACCCCCTCCCACGGCACCTTCCCATGCAACCGCAGAAGGTGCAACACCTGCCCCTTTACTTCCCTTCTCCTCACCGTCCAAGGGCCCAAACACTCCTTTCAAGTGAAGCAGCATTTCACTTTCACTTCCCTCAACGTTTCCTCTACATTGGAGAGACCAAACACAGACTGGGTGAATGCTTTGCAGAATACCTTCAGTGTGTCCACAAGCATTACCCAGACCTCCCTGTCGCTTGTCATTTCAACACTCCACCCTGCTCTCATGCCCACATATCTGCCCTTGGTTTGCTGCATTGTTCCAGTGAAGCTCAATGCAAACTGGAGGAACAGCACCTCATCTTCCAACTAGGCACTTTACAGCCTGAATATTGAGTTCAATGATCTTAGATCATGAACTCTCTCCTCCATCCCCACCCCCTTTCCGATTCCCCCCCCCCCCCTTTTTCCCAATAATTTATATAGATTTTTCTTCTCCCACCTATTTCCATTATTTTTAAATGTATTTCCATCCATTATTTTATCTCTACCTGTTAGCCTTTTTCAATTCCTTCACCCCACCCCACCCCCACTAGGGCTATCTGTACCTTGCTTGTCCTGCTTTCTATCCTTAATTAGCACATTCCTTAGATAATATTACCACTTTCAACCTCTTTGTCCTTTTGTCTGTGACATCTTTTGGTTATCACCACCTATCACTGGCCCTCTATCCAGCTCTACTTGTCCCACCCCCTCCCCCCCACCCCCACGACCCCCCCCCCCACCCCCGCCCCTTAAACCAGCTTATATTTCACCTCTCTTCTATTTTTACTTAGTTCTGTTGAAGGGTCATTCGGACTCGAAACGTTAACTGTGCTCCCCTCCACAGATGCTGCCAGACCTGCTGAGTTTTTCCAGGTATTTTTGTTTTTGTTTTGGATTTCCAGCATCCACAGTTTTTTTGCTTTTATCTCTTACTTCATCCCTCCCCTGCCACTTAGCACATACCCTTCTAATGCTAGCTTTATCTTAATTTACTCTATTTTCTTACAGAGCAAATTGGGCACACTGGATCTCACATTGAAACCCCTCATCCCCCTTGAGATCAAGGGCATGCAGTTTGTGAGCATTCACTCAGCTTATGCTGTGGGAGCTGGTGAGGTTAGCAGTTCCTTGCTGATGCCAGGTTAGTAACGAGCACCTACATTGTCACTCTGGCATCCCTCTGAAGCACTTCACCGAAAGAACCTTCTGCCATAAAAAAGTATGCGTTTCTACATAAAGGAACAAAGTAGTTAAAGTAAACATTGGTCCCTTAGAGGTTGAGACTGGGAAATTAATAATGGAAAACTAGGAAATGGCAGAGACTTTGAGCAAGTATTTTGTAACTGTCTTTATGCTAGAAAACACAAAAAGCATCCCAAAAATAGTAGAAAATCAAGGGGCAAAGAGATGAGCGAATTTAAGGCCCCAGCTATGCCTGTCTCTTTATGGGGTATGTGGAACATTTCTTGTTGCAGTCCTACTCCGGCCCCCTTCCACAACTCTTTCTCCGGTACATCGATGATTACTTCGGTGCCGCTTCATGATCTCGTCGGGACTTGGAAAAATTTATTAATTTTGCTTCCAATCTCCACCCCTCCATCATTTTCACGTGGTCCATCTCTGACACTTCCCTTCCCTTCCTTGACCTCTCTGTCTCAATCTCTGGTGATAGACTGTCCACCAATATCCATTACAAAACCACCGACTCCCACAGCTATCTTGACTACAGCTCCTCACACCCCGCTTCCTGTAAGGACTCCATCCCATTCTCTCAGTTCCTTCGCCTCCGTCGCATCTGTTCCGATGATGCTACATTCAAAAACAGTTCCTCTGACATGTCCTCCTTCTTCCTTAACCGAGGTTTTCCACCCACGGTCGTTGACAGGGCCCTCAACCGTGTCCGGCCCATCTCCCGCGCATCCGCCCTTACGCCTTCTCCTCCCTCCCAGAAACATGATAGGGTCCACCTTGTCCTCACTTATCACCCCACCAGCCTCCGCATTCAAAGGATCATCCTCGGCCATTTCCGCCAACTCCAGCATGATGCCACCACCAAACACATCTTCCCTTCACCCCCCTTATCGGCATTCCGTAGGGATCGCTCCCTCCGGGACACCCTGGTCCACTCCTCCATCACCCCCTACTCCTCAACCCCCTCCTATGGCACAACCCCATGCCCACGCAAAAGATGCAACACCTGCCCCTTCACTTCCTCTCTCCTCACCGTCCAAGGACCCAAACACTCCTTTCAAGTGAAGCAGCATTTCACTTGCATTTCCCCCAACTTAGTCTACTGCATTCGTTGCTCCCAATGTGGTCTCCTCTACATTGGAGAGACCAAACGTAAACTGGGCGACCGCTTTGCAGAACACCTGCGGTCTGTCCGCAAGAATGACCCAAACCTCCCTGTCGCTTGCCATTTTAACACTCCACCCTGCTCTCTTGCCCACATGTCTGTCCTTGGCTTGCTGCATTGTTCCAGTGAAGCCCAACGCAAACTGGAGGAACAACACCTCATCTTCCGACTAGGGACTTTACAGCCTTCCGGACTGAATATTGAATTCAACAACTTTAGGTCGTGAGCTCCCTCCCCCATCCCCACCCTCTTTCTGTTTCCCCCTTCCTTTTTTTTCCAATAAATTATAAAGATTTTCCTTTACCCACCTATTTCCATTATATAAAAAAAAAACCCCACTAGAGCTATACCTTGAGTGCCCTACCATCCATTCTTAATTAGCACATTCGTTTAGATAATATCACCAACTTTAACTTTAACACTTGTGTGTTCTATTGTACTATTGTCGTTGACATCTTTTGATGATCTGCTTCTATCACTGCTTCTTTGTCCCTACAACCACACCACACCCCCCTACCTCTCTCTCTCTCTCTATCTCTCCGCCCCCCACACACACACCTTAAACCAGCTTATATTTCAACTCTTTCTTGGACTCGAACTCAAGTTCTGTCGAAGGGTCATGAGGACTCGAAACGTCAACTCTTTTCTTCTCCGCCGATGCTGCCAGACCTGCTGAGTTTTTCCAGGTAATTCTGTTTTTGTTGTAGCGAATATAAGATAATCACTATCATTAGAGAAAAAGTACCAGGGAAGCTACTGGGACTAAGGGCTGACAAGTCCCCTGGACTTGATGGTCTACATCCCAGAGTCTTAAAAGAAATGGCTGCACGCAGAGATAGTGGATGCATTGGTTGTGATCTTCCAAAATTGGCTAGGTTCTGGAAAGGTCCCAGAAGATTGGAAAACCACAAATGTAATGCCCCTATTCAAGAAAGGAGAGAGACAGAAGGCAGAGAACTATAGGCCAGGAAGAAATAGGAGCATAAGAAATAAAATACCAAAGGGTTTGACAAATTTATTATAGATTTTTGAGGATGTAAGAAGCAGGCTAGATAAAGGGGAACGAGTAGAGGTAATGTATTTGGATTTCCAAAAGACATTAAAAGTTATTACACAAGATAAGAGCTCATGGTGTTGAAGTTAATATATTAGTATAATTGAAGGACTGGCTAACTAACAGGAAACAGAGAATTGGGTCATTTTCAGACTGACAAACTGTACCTAGTGCGGTGCCATAGTGTTCAGTTCTAGGGCCTCAACTATTTGCAATCTATAGGTACCAGACACCTTATCCAGCATCCGAAAATCCAGAAGGACTTGAAAACCAATTACATTCGAAGCTGGCACTCTGGGTAACAATTTGAATAAAACCCTTTTGTTCTTTATTTTTCATATTTTATTTTATATACTATAAGTACAAGCCAGGTTTGGACCCTAAAGCTGTAAAATCCCCAAATCCAGCGCACATCTGGTCCCAAGCTTCCTGGATACGGGATCTGGTACCTGTACATTAATGACTTAGATGAAGGCACTGAGAGTGGGATCATCCAAGATTTGCACTAAGTACGGTCACTGCCAGGAAAAACAATGTTTTTCATCGTCCCAATCCCGCTGCATTAATTACGCATTCCCAAGAAACACACCATTTCAGTGGTGGCCATGCTATCATGTCACCGCTTCATCACACCAGGCACCGCATGTAAAGTGCAGCAGCATGCACGCCTCTCAGTGCTTCCAGCCCAGGACTGCTGCAAAGAAGACATGACCCCAAAAGACAAGAAGACGGCAGCCCCCAGGTTTAATGACATATCCCTTGAGCACCTTCTGGCTGCTGTGGAGGCCCACTGTGATGTCCTCTAGCCCTGCTGTGGCAGCAGGAGGGGCAGCAACGTTACTACTCTGGCTTGCTAGGCACTTACAGCGGTGATCAGTACCAATGTTGCATAAAAGAGATTCACCATCCAATGCAGAAAGAGAATAAATGACCTCTTCCATGTAGCCAGGGTGTGGCAACAATCTCATCATCCTAAACTCACACACTCAAGCCCATCACATATTCCCTGGTATCTCGCTCACTGCCAGCTCAAGGGACATCACTACCCATTCTGTCACATATACCCTTATATGCCCATCTGGCCTCATCTCCTCTGGAGACTGTCTCCTCAGCCCTCACCATCTTGAGGCCACTTGTGCAGATCAACATGTGCCCTCACACACACCTTGGGGTATCCCCCTTCTACAGTACCACCCTTGCCCTGAAGCACCTTCCCTTGCCTGAGGCCACTTCTCCCCCATCCCCAAACAAACCCTAACCTTGCAGCCATTGAAAAGTCAGCCAAGCTTTATGGCTGGCCTGGTAGGTAGGGACCTGCCCGTGACCCCCCTTAAAAGTGATGTGGTGCTGTCTGTGAAGCCTGGTGCTGATGACCGTGAGTGCTGCCTGAAGCAAGGTGAGCAAACAAACCTCGGAGTCCCGAGCAAAGTACAGCTCGCCAAAAGCACACCTTATACATGCTGTTGTGAAACACATTGGCATGCAATCACGCCGACATGCTCGGACGATCCAGCTTGGGGGTGTGATTCCAACAGGCTAGGTTTATAATGATATGCAGATGTATTACAAAGAGGTTCCCAGTGTCTGACATCGGAAAATGTGACCTGCCATTGACGTGTTTAGTGGGCAATTTCAAACTTGTGTCACGGCGTCTGAAACCAATTTTTGGCTTTCTCGCCATATTGGCCACTCACGCCACTGAACACGCTCAATGCCAGCGGGCACAGAAAATCCCACCCGGAGATTTTCATCGTCAAATTTGCTGACAGTACAAAGATAGGTAGGAAAGCAAGTTGTGAGGAGGACACAAAAAGCCTGCAAAGGGACATAGATAGATTGAGTAAGACAGTAAAAAATTTGGCAGATTGAGTATAAAGTGAGAAAATGTGAGATTGTCCACTTTGGCAGGAAGAATAGAAAAGAATATTATTTAAATAGAGAGAGACTGCAGAATGCTGTGGTACAGCATGCTTTGGGTGTTATGATACATGAATCACTGTTAGCATTTATATGCAGTAAGTAATTAGGAAGGCAAATTAAATGCTGGCTTCTTAAACATGGGGGCAGTTTTGAGGAGATTCAGGGCTCCACAGGCATCTCTGCTCAAGAGGGAAAAAGACCAGTTCTGGATGATGTACATCAGCTCAAAGATTTATTTGCCACCATACCTTAGTTGTTCCTGAATCATGTCTGTGATCACAAGTTGAATTTCTCTGGGCCCATAGAGTGGTGTGTCTGTTGTTCAAAGCCAGACATCTCTCAGCCATGGTTCTTTGTCTGATAGAGCTGTAACACTGGCTCCCATATCCAATTTAAAGTTTGTGAGATGACCGCTAACAGAAATATTCGCATTCCAATATGAAAATCCTGGATCTTTGACCTCACCCACGAAGCATGGCTGTGTTTCCTTTTGCTGTGCAATCTTCACCTCGTGAATCATCCTTGGGTCTTCTGTGTGTTTAGATGTGTTGGCCTTGCTGAAGTGATCAACTCTGTCACATTGAAAGCATTGGGCTGAATTGGCAGGGCATTTACCTCACTTGTGGAGTCACTTTGCTCCACAGCGCTGGCATGGTTGTTCTACTGATCAGTCAGGGTATTGCTTCCTTAGGCCTGGGGTGCCCCTGCTTCTGTGTAGTTTAACTAACTGGACTGTGGGGTTTCCTTTGTACAACAGTTTACTTTCTCTTCTTAAAATAAACCTGTGCGGCACATAGAGTTCAGACTGCCTAACAATCTGAATAGCTTTCTCGAGGGTTAGATCTTCCTTTGCTTGCTGCATGACTGAGAGTGCAACTCTGCTACTCCTACACCTATTCTATCCCTGACAAGTTCAGATTTTAGGTCTCTGTATTCACAGCCTTCAGCCATCCTGTACAGATCACTAAAGAATGAGTTGACAGGTTTCTCCACGCTGCTGGACTCGCTCATCAAATTTAGCCTCTTTGAGGATTTTGTTACTTCTTAGGTTAAAATAAATATCAAATGATTTAATACCTCTTCAACTTTAGCAGATGATTTGTTGATTCCTTGTCCAGCAATAATATTGTTCACTATCCACCCTACCGAGTAAAGCAATGCATTATCTTGTTGATCTCCTGTCTTTTTACCCAGGCCTGAAGCAATCATGTATCAAAGGAATCTTTTTCTCCACAGTCCCTGAGTATGTGATTGATCTGGGCCTGAGGTAAGTCCAAACTGATCTGGAAGAGTGGATTTCTGATCCATGGTTAAAGTTTTTAAATGTAAGTTCAGCTTTAAGGAATTGATGAAATTCAAGATGGCACCGCCATTCATTTGAAGACCAAGAGTTTACTCACGCTTGCCAGCTTTGGTGGGCTGCCACTGCAAAGGCGCACACACTCAGTCTTGAAAATAATTTTAAACAATGGCTGTTTGGATCGACTAGCTGCAGACTTCCCCATTTTAGAGCATTGATTTAGGGTCGCAGGAGCATTAAATCCTGGCCTTTGCTGGTCTTCCAAATTAATTAATTAATTTATATTTTTCCTTCTTGGAGCAAGTTCAGATGCCACGTGTTCAGACTCTGTCTTGGGAGTCTGGCTGGCTGCTGTGCTTTCGAAAATGGGCTGTTCTGCCTTTTAAAACATTTTAAGACTAGTTCTGGCCAAGAACTTAATTTTTAACTCACCCTTGCTAGGTCCTATGACACTGCGCTTTGCGGGTATTTAAACTGAACTTCTGCACGACCATGTGGACCCTCAGCTGCACATTGGAGCTTTTTTCTTCTGCCCTCTACTCCCAATTCTGCTGTGGAGCTTCTCTCAGGCAGTCTCCTGTGTCTTCACTTCAGGTGCTTTCAGTCAGGTCAGAATGCTGCACTTTAATTTCCCAGCTTTTGAATTTCTGCTTCAGCTTCTCTGAGGTTCTGAGTTTTTCCAAGAGCTGCTATTATGTTGCAGGGTGTTGGATACCATTCAGTAGGTCTTAATGAAGTCTTCATAGTGTTAACTAGGTTAACTGTATGTATTTATTAACTACAACAACTGTGTACACATATACAGTAAAGGGTTCAAGCTCAGAGCTGACTCCATGCTTGCTTGTGCACATGGCTCTGTTCAACACTAGACTGACCCCTAGCTGCTGGTCATGTGTTCCCTTACATTACTGTGTGGGCAGTACTGAACTCAGTCCCATGTTAACCACATAGGTGCCAGACCCTAACATTCCTGATTAGTTATTTTTTCATAGTTAGCTTTCATGTTTTTTAAGTCTTCCTTTCTCTTGTGGTTCAATTCTAATTGCAATCTTTGTTTTCTTTTTCACAAAATCTGTACACCCTCTTCATAATAAACAAGTTGACCATGACCATGGTTGTAAAGGATTTTAGTCAGCTTACTTCTGCAATTTTGGTAAATGATACATTTGCTAACCAATGATTCTAGATCACTGCCTTGATCAGGCCAAAAAAACAAAATTTCTGGCTATGGATTTTATAATAATTATATGTAGTGATTGTAAGTAAAACCTTTCCTACTGTTTTAGGGGTCACGAAATTGTACTGAAGAATCAGCCCTAAGCCTGGTTAATCTTAGGAGTGGAGCCTTCTAGTCGTGGATTCCGCCGATAGCCTCTGCCAGAATTCAATGATGGGCCTTGATTTTGTTGGCATATGAGTACTCCTTTATGCACCGTCTGGGTGCACATATAGCAAATGCAGACACCCTTAGTCACCTTCCATTGCCAGATAGCATTGTACATGCTTTAGTGCCACAAGAAGTTCTACTTGTGTTTCCTGAACTCCTCACCGGTCTGTGCAAAGCAAATAAAGAGTTGGCAAACTGAGACACAATTTTATCAAAAGACCGAGACCAGGTATTACAAGGATGATCGAATGCACCTGTCTCTAAAGAGACAAAACCATTCTATGCCTGTAAGACTGAGTTAAGTTGTCAAGATGGAATTTTGTTGTGGGGAGCAAGAGTCGTCATCACTTTGCAAGGAAGTGAACCACTCTTGACGCAGCTTCATAGTGCACATCCATACATTTTAAAAATGAAGATGCTTGTGTGAAGCTATGTTTGGTGGCCAGGTATATACAGTGATATAGAAAAAATGGTCAAACACTGTCTCCAGTGTTAGCAACAACAGTAGTTGCCCTTTCAGCTTCACTGCATCCATGGGAGTGGCCTAATCGATCCTGGGTTAGACTGGGTTAGACTGTGTAGGTCCATTTTTAGGTATCATATTTTTTGTGGTCATTGATGCACATTCTAAGTGGATGAATGTGTATGAAGTTAGATCACCGACATCTTGTGCAACTATTGAAAAGCTGCACCAATGTTTTAGTGTACGTGGCCTACCAGAAGTCACTGTTTCGGATAGCAGTACTGTCTTCACTAGTACAGAATTTCAGAGATTCATGAGTTTAAATGGGGATAAACATATTAAAACAGCACCACATCATCTCTCATCCAATGAGTTAGCAAAAAGACCAGTGAAAACTTTTAAAACAGGAATGAAGAAGTTAGAAAAATGATTCTCATGATTACTTCTCAACTTTCTCACAACTCCTCATGTAACGACTGGTTCAACATCATCTGAATTACTGATGATTCGCCGCCTTCGTACAAGGTTAAATCTGGTGTTCCCTAACTTAGAGGGGAAGGTAGAGAAGAATCAGAGTAGACATAGCAAAGCTGAAAATTTATAGTGGGAGAGGCAATTTTCATTCAAAATTTTAGAACTGGACCTAGTTGGATTCCTGGTATAATTGTCTCCGAAACTGCACCTTTGTCATACCAAGTGGAAGTGGAAAACCAGGTTGTTTATAAACATGTGAATCATTTAATAAGTAGAGAGATACTCCAACAACCACCTGAAATTGATTTTGAACCTTTAATCCCTGAGGTGACAGGTTGACCTAGAATAGACATACCCAATGTCCCTGTTGAATTAAATAATTCTCAACTGCCATTGTCTAAGGCAATGTCTTAATCAATTAAGGATTGGCCAGCTTAAAACGCACCCGGACATTGGCAATGTGCTGGTGGCAGAGGTGGGACCATGGCAAATGCTGGGTCCAATGGGGACCCAGTGAGGCATTTAAAATCAGCAGAGGCAGCTCCCTGAAAGCTGTCCAGAGGTTTTGAGGAGCCTCAGGGACCTGTCATGGAGAGATTTTTCAAATTTACAGGAGTTTGGCCTCAGCACCCACTGGGCAAGCAAAGCAGGAGGGCAATGCCGGTGGGTTCTCTGCCACCACCAGCCCCCACCCTGCACCGGTTCTCGGACAAGTGACTTCACACTCTAGTGGAGGCAGTAAATGCAGGTAGGAAATCCTGATGCTGCAGGATAGCAAGAGAAGGCCGCCACACCAGACAAAGAAGGCCTGGTCAGAGCTGGCAGCCAGGTTAGCGGGGCATGATGCAGTGCGTCGCTCCTGGATATAAAGCCACAAACAGTCTAATGATATTCTGTGCTCAGCATGGGTGACTACTGAGTTCGCATGGTACTGTGTGGAGATGTTGTGAATGCTGATCGACGTTCACAACACTCAGGAGCGTAAGAATCAGAGTGACAAAAGGCACATATTCCTGTGCCGGCCAAGGCTGGGAGATATGGCTGCTAGCCTTGGAGGCAAAGAAGGGTGGGATGTGCAATTTTGAAGAGCTCCTTAACCTGGTCCTCCGGGTGAATAATCAGTGCACTTTGTTCCAAACTCGAAGTGCAGATGAGAAGTTGGGGTGGCCAATCTGCTCACACTGACCAAATATGAAATGCGCGTCCTTGAACTAAAGTGCCAATGAGGAGCAAGGTCCTCAGGTTGCAAGGAGGCAGGGGTGTTGGAGGAAGGTAAGAGTCCAGTGGGTAGATGCCAGACTGGCTAAGAGTGCAAACAATGCAGGGTCATCTCATCTCAAATAAAGACTTCGAAGCAAGAGTCCCAGTGATCCAGCAGTCACCATGATGCACTTGTCCATAGTCTCTCCCGCCTGCCTAACACACACATTGACCATGCGATGACTGATAATACTGACATATTGTCCTCTCTCAGCTGAGCCATCCACTAGTGGCTGCTGAGACCCCGAGGATCCTGCCTTGACATTTGAGAATGAGCCGCAGACAGATCCACCTGCACCACACCCTCTCTTTACACCAGGCACCAGCGCAGATACAAGAACGTCGGTGGGCATTAGTTCATCAGCTCAGGTGGCAGTGCACTGTGGGGAGGTCATGGCACACTTGCATGAGGAGTTGGTGGAGGCAGGGAGTGCCCTGGGTGCCAGCTGTCAGAGGACTGCTGCAGATCAGGACAATGCTGAGTCCGAGGCAGATGATGAGCCCCTGGAGTCATCCATGAGGCAGCAGGTGCTGGATGTCCAGCAGATGCGCGGGAAGATCTGGTGGAGATCCCTGAGGGGTCTACAAATGCACGGTCTCTGACTTGGAGGAGTCCACGAGGAGCTCGAGTACCACTTTGACCCTGAACACCGAGCGCACAGCCACCTCCATTGAGTGAGTGGTGGCAACTCCAAGAACAGAATCACGGGTTCCTAGGGTCATTCTTGGATGTACAATCTACTCATCAGCTGTAACTTCAGGAGGTCACAGTGTGAAAGATGGATGAGGCACCTGGTCTCTCTGCTAGGTGCCCGTCCATCAATGGTGAGCAGGGAGATCCAGACGTACTTCACGTTGACGGACAAGCTGCCTGTTGTCTCTGTGGGCTCATCTCACGCTGCTCCGGACAAGGGCAGCAGCTCCTCCACTCCTCTGCCAGTGACTGTGGCATCTGATGAGGCTGCGATAACTCAGGAGTACCTAGCCATGTTGCTGGTCGCACCCTCCCAGGCAGAGCTTTCTCAGTCCCTGGTGGCCAAAGGATGACCGTCAAGGTCAACATGGCAGCAGAGACAGCAATCTGCTTCTATTGCCACTGCCTGCGAGGCATGTTGGCACCAAGACACAGCAACTCGCAAGCATTGTTTAAGGCACTGTGATCACAGGATTGGGTTATCATGGGTGACAATCTTTCATTTCATCAGTGTTAGGTATTGTTTTTGTGTTACAGTAACATCAAAATTATGTTATGTTCCTTTTTTGCAACTCTGGAAAAGATATAAATATAGATTTTGTTTCAATGCACTGTTTCTCTCATGTTTTCCATAGTTGCAGGCCTCTTCAGTGCTTTATGATAGACGGCAGGGGCAGCAAACCTTATTACAGGAGTAATGAGGCGACACTGGGGTCATGGGATTGCCTTCTCAGAAATGTATGTGCCGGAGGCGGTGCCCTTGCCATAAGATCAAAGCCAATCCTTAGCAACCTAGCTGAAGGAGCATTGAATCAAGGCCTCCCTGGTGTCCCTGCCTCCCTGAAGATTCCCCAAGTCTGCCTCCACGTCATTACCCTATGCCTCCCTGGGCTCTTCATCAGATCCATCAGTTGAGTCATCCTCTGAGGCCTGTGGAGCTGCCTTGCTATTTTCATCCTCCAGTGGGCCCCTCTTTGCCAGTGCCAGATTGTGCAGAGGGCAGCAAACAACGATAAGCAACACGCGCTCTGGAGGATATTGCAGTGCACCTCCTGATTGGTTCAAGCAGCAGAACCTCATCTTCAGCAGACCAATGGTCCACTCAACCATCACCTTGTAGAGGCATGACTCCTATTGTACTTCTCTTACGCCTTTGTCCTTGGGTGCAGGGTGGCGTCAGCAGCCACCTTTTCAAGGGATGTCCTTTGTCACCCATGCAGCCAAACATCCAGCCAAGTTGGAGCCATGAGCAGCCTTGGCTCCTGGAAGTGTCACAGGATGTGTGCATCATGGGAGTTCTCAGGGTACCTTGAACAGACTTGCAGAATCTGTGTCTTGTGGTTGCATACTATCTGTATGTTCATGGAGTGGAAGCTCTTTCTGTTCACAAAATCTCCCGGCTGAACCGCTGGTGCCTTGGTGGCTACTTGAGTGCAGTCGATGGCACCCTGGATGTGGAGGAACCCAAAAATTGCTGCACTGCCTCTGGCTTGCTCAGCCTGGCTGGCTTCATACATCCAGTATTGAATGAATGTCCTGTCTGAACAGATCGTCCGTTACGAGCTTGATGCAGCTACAGGCAGCTGATTGGAAAACTCCACACAGATCTCCCACTGATGCCTGGAAAGATCCAGATGCAGAAAAGTTGAGGGCTACTGTAACCTTTAGAGCCACAGGCAATGGGTGCCCACCCATACAGGTCAAAGAGATTTCCGGCCCAATCATCTAGCATATAGATGTCACAGTGACCCTAGAGAGGTGGAGCCTCGTGCAGCACTGGACCTTGGACATGTTGAGGTGGCTGGATCACTGCCTGTACACCCTGGCAGCAAAATATTGATGTCTTCTACCGTGCCTTCTGCCTTGCTCTCCCTGCTGGCCCTGCACCACCTGTGTCTGAGCCTCTCCTCACACAGGTCTCTCCCTGGGACGCTGCCTGCATATATCTGGCCTCCCCTCCCTCTCTTCCTCTTTACAGGAGGTCCCACCAGTGGAGTAAACAATTCCCATCTGCTGAGATGCAGACAGCACTGTCTTGTGCACTGAAGGGTGCACTCAGCAGAAATTCTCCAAGAGAGTCCCAAAGCTAACAGCAGAAACCACAGGAAAAGGTATGAAATCTCAGCACTAAAGCAGCAGCAAACTCACCTGAACTCATAACAACTCACACAGCCAATGCTCCAGTCCCCTTTTATCCTGCCCTTGAATGAGAAATGACAAAAAACTGATTGACTGCCTGCCCATGTTGCCCGTCCGGTGAGCCCTAAATCATGCGGGCAACATAAAATTAGGGTTCATTGGGTTGTTAAAGGGCTTGATTATCCGTTTAATTGTCAGCGGATGCGTTTCCGACTCCTGTGCGTGCCTGCCAACCATAATGTTGCACGAGAGCACAAAGGCCTCAGAACGTGTGCCCGATGTCTTCTTGCACTATTTTACGTGATTTTGGGTCAAACGCTCATTTAACGTAAAATTCTGACCATTAAGTGGATCGGGAACGATTTCATTTCCTTAACTATACTCAGGTCAAACTCTGTCATGCCATTCAATGTCTGCTGGTAGACTCCTTTAAAATTAACGCCGGAATTTATAGCACCTCATGCCAGCGGGATCGTCCGGTCCCACCAGTATGAAGATTTCAATGGCTCACTGGCCCTGCTGCAGGATGGCTAATAAGTTCCGGCCTAAGTCTTTCTGGATTTCAGCTCCAATTTCAACTGCAGTGACTGGAAAATCCTCCACCAGTATTCCTATTTTGAAGGTTGCACCTTCAAAGCTGACTTTTGAGACGTCATGCAGCAAACACAACAGTCCATCAGCAATTGCATTCTCATTTGAACTACGGTACTCAATGTTGTAGCCATACTATGAGAGAAATACAGTCCACTGCCATTACAGAAAACAACTCAGGTACTGGAGCTAACACCATTGCAAGCTCAGGCAGAAATCCTGAGTAATATTAAACCACGACTAGAAAGGATTTAATCTCAGACACATCTGGTTATGGAACATTGACTATAGCCTCTATATCTTCTCTTTCACCACCACTGGCTCTTTTGTATTGCTTTTCAGGCCAACATATACTCCTTGGATTGCACAAAAGCACACTTGCTCCTTTTTGACTTCAAATTGTGATCATTGAGCCTTTTTGGCTTTTCATCCAGCACTTGAAGATTCTCTTCCTCTGTTGCAGTCACAATCAATGCATCACTGTGATTATACAAGCAATGTGACACTTGGGACCGATTCAAGTGTGCATTTTCATACTGATGATATCTTCATTATCATCTTTGAAAATGCTGTTTAAGTTTCTTGGTCATCTTGAAAAACATGTTTCAAGTCTAACTTCAGCTTACAAAGCCAGTCTTTGCCCAATAACATTGGTTTGCTGACATATCCCACTAGAACAATTGGTATCTCAAGGATCCTGTCCTTATATTGGACACTGCAGTCCATTTGTCCGCAAATTCTTAACACCTCACCAGAGCAGATTTTCAATTGACTTATGCTCTCAGTTAGTGGTACTTCATTGAATTGGCTCTTGGACATGTCTCTACATTGATTGAGCAATCTGCAATCTTATTGATGTGCATGTTGACGTACTATTGAATTACCAACACCTTTGTTCAAAGATCTGTCATTTAAGTGATTGAGTGCCATAAATACTGTTTAGCCCCAGCTCCTCTCTACTTCAACAAATTGAATTCACTTCAAGATTGTGAACTCCACCTTTAAGACATCGCTACTTTCCATTAACACTGACATGAGTTCCCTTTCCTGCTTTTGACCTTCGCTCAGCAAACAATCACAGTATTGCCTTTCTTTTGGCAATTAATGCATTTGGCATTTGTGTATGGACATATTTGTACCATGTGGTTGTCATTACGGTGATAACAGGTTACTAAGCATCTATTACCAGCACTCTTTGGATTAGGTCTCTCTTTTAAGGTTTGGCAGAAGCTGTACTAGTCACTTACATAGAATGAAATTCCCAATCATTCTTTGATGCCATCTCCATGGTAAATGTAATCTTGCATACTAGCTCAAGTGTAGGATTTTATGTGTTTAGTAACTTTGACTAGATTCTTTCATCCATCCTCCATACATCAATCCGTTTCATACCAAGAATATATTGAATTTGCAAAGTAATGGTAAATCCTTCAGTGCCACAATGTACTCACTACTTAATTTATTAGTTTTTTCTGGTTTCTGGTTCCAAGTATGTAGCTTTCCACTTTCTCTAGTGGTTTAGGATTAAAAGCAACTCCAGCCCGGTGATCATTGTTTTGAATGGCATATCTTCCATCTGAAGAAGGGTCTGAGTCTCTGAAGAAGGGTCAAACAGACTCAAAACATTAACTCTGTTTCTCTCTCCACAGATGCTGCTAGACCTGCTGAGTTTTTCCAGCATTTTCTGTTTTTGTTACATCTTTTGTCTTGCTGGGAGCAAGAAGGTTTGTTAGTGCACCATATGCTTCTGGGCCAATCTCTTCTGAATAAAATTGTTTCCTTGTATTCAAGAATTGCTTCATTTTCAGCCTGGACCTCTTCACTTTCACCATTGATCTCTAATTTATTATTGGCTCTGAAGACCATGTCCATTCCCTCAACGTATGAGTGGAATGGCTCTCAAGCTTGAGCATAGATTCCTCATCTTCTGATGTATTGTGTGAGCACAACCATTTTGTCCCATTTTCAAATGTAGCTGTGACCCAGTAAACACTTTACTGTGGTTGTTTGTTACAGTGATGCAGAAGCTCAGTAAGCTGAATAGGAACAAACTCACCAATGCCAGCAAAGAACAAAGAACAAAGAAAAGTACAGCACAGGAACAGGCCCTTCGGCCCTTCAAGCCTGCGCCGATCATATTGCCCGTCAACTAAAACATTTTGCACTTCCGGGGTCCTTATCCCTCTATTCCCATCCTATTCATGTATTTGTCAAGCTGCCTGTTAAACACCACTACCATACCTGCTTCCACCATCTCCTCTGGCAGCAAATTCCAGACACTCACTACCCTCTGCGTAAAAAAACTTGCCCCACACATATCCTCTATAGTTTTCTCCTCTCACCTTAAATCTATGTCCCCTAGTAATTAACTCTTCCACCCTGGAAAAAGCTTCTGAATATCTACTCTGTCCATGCCACTCATAGTTTTGTAAACTTCTATCAAGTCGCCCTTCAATCTCCATCACTCTAGTGAGAACAATCCGAGTTTCTCCAACCTCTCCTCATAGCTAATAACCTCCAGACCAGGCAGCAACCTGGTAAACCTCCTCTGCACCCTCTCCAATGCTTCCATATCCTTCTGGTAATGCGGTGACCAGAATTACACACAATATTCCAAGTGTGGCCTAACCAAAACTCTATACAGCTGCAGCATGACTTCCCAGCTTTTATACTCAATACCCCTGCCAATGAAGGCAAGCATGCATATGCCTTCCTGACTACCTTATCTACCTGCATTGCCACTTTCAGTGACCTGTGGACCTGTACACCCAGATCCCTCTGCCCGTCGATGTACTTAAGGGTTCTGCCATTTACTGTATAATTCCTGCCTGTATTAGACCTTCCAAAATGCATTACCTCGCATTTGTCCGCATTAAACTCCATCTGCCATTTCTCCGCCCAAGTCTCCAACCAATCGATATCCTGTTGTATCCTTTGACAATCCTCTTCACTATCTACAATTCCTCCAACCTTAGTGTCATCTGCAAACTTACTAATTAGCCCAGTTACATTTTCCTCCAAATCATTTAGGTATACTACAAAGAGCAAAGGTCCCAGCACTGATCCCTGCGGAACTTCACTAGTCACAGCCCTCCATTCAGAAAAGCACCCTTCCACTGCTACCCTCTGTCTTCTATTACCAAGCCAATTCTGTATCCATCTTGCCAGCTCACCTCTGATCCCGTACGACCTTACCTTCTGTACCAGTCTGCCATGAGGGACCTTGTCAAAGACCTTACTGAAATCCATGTATATAACATCCACTGCCCTTCTATCATCGATCATCTTTGTCACTTCCTCGAAAAACTCAATCAAGTTAGTGAGACACGACCTCCCCTTCACAAAACCGTGCTGCTTCTCACTAATACGCCCACTTGCTTCCAAATGGTAATAAATCCTGTTACGAAGAATCTTCTCCAATAATTTCCCTACCACTGACATAGTCGGTAGTTAAAGTAGATGGATGCTAGGACCCGATCGCAGCCCATTACTGAGTACAGCCATACATTTGCCGGAACAATGATGCTCAACACAAACTAGTCAAAAATCTTTACCATCTTAGCAGGTAGGTCACTAGGAGCCAGCTCATTTTGTTCATCTCATTGCTTACTAGCAATTGCTGCCAAACATTTTGCACTTTAAACCTATATCAACATAATCTCTTGCATATTGGGAGGAACTTGTACAGAGAGACAGAGATCAAGATTGCCAGATCACACGCTCATAAGATATGAATACATTACAACTGTAAAGGATTTTTTTTTCTTTCATGCGGCATGGGTGTCGCTGTCTGTATCAGCATTTGCCCCCATCCCTAATTGTCCTTGAGAAGGAGGAGATGAGCTGCCTTCTTGAACTGCTGATGTCCAAATGGTACAGGTAAACCATGTTGCTGTTAGGGAGGGAGTTAACAGGGCTTTGGCCCAGCCACAGCAAAGGAACAGCAATATATTTCCAAGTCAGGATGGTTTGTGACTTGGAGGGAAACTTGCATGTGGTGACATTTCCATGCATCTGCTGTCCTTGTTCTAGATGGTACTGGTTGAGGGTTTGGAAGGTGCTGTCAAATGAGTCTTGGTGAGTTGCTGCAGAGCATCTTGTATACAGTACACGCTGCTGCCACTGTGTGTCAATGGTGGAGGGAGTGAATGTTTAAGGTGGTGGATGGGGTGCTAATCAAGCAATCCTGGATGGTGTCAGCTTCTTGAGTGTTGTTGGAGCTTCAGTCATCCAAACAAGTGGAGAGTATTCCATCACACTTTTGACTTGTGTTTTGTAGATTGTGGACAGGCTTTGGGGAGTCAGGAAGTGAGTTGCTCGCCACAGGATTCCTAGCTTCTGATCTGCTTTTGTAATAATATGGCTGGTCCAGTTCATTTTCTGGTCAATGGTGACCCCCAAGTTACCAGGGAAGTGGAGGGGTGGGTAGGAAGTGGGGGGCATGTGAATTAAGTGATGACAATGCTGGTAAAATTTTCTCTTGTTGGAAATGTTCATTGCCTGGCACATGTGTGATGCGAATGTTACTTGCCACTTAGTAGATCAAGCCTGAATCTTGTCCAAGTCTTGTTGCATATGGACATGGACTGCTTCAGTATCTGAGGAGTCACATATGGTGCTGAACATTGTGCAATTGTCTGCGAACATCCCCACTTATGGAAGGTAATTGATGAAGCAGCTGAAGATGTTTGGGCCGAGGACACTATCCTGTTGAATGCCTGCAGCAATGTCCTGAAACTGAGGTGGTTGACCTCCAACGACCACAACCATCTCCCTTTGTGCTAGGAATGACTCCAACAGTGTCCCCACAGGAAAATTCATACTGAGATGCCCTGATGACAGGGAGCAGGATGGGAAGAGGGGGGATGAGAGTTAGGATGGTTAAAAACCCACCAGAGAGCTGAATCAATGAGAAGCCAGAGGTGTCCAGTGCAGGCTTGGCAAGAGAAAAATGCAAAAAAGAAGTTCAAATCCATTTTCCAGGCTCTTCATGCTCACAGGACAATGGTCAGAGTGAGTTTCCTGAGTTTATATTGCAATTGCACTTTGGGTAACTTAGACTGGGATAAATGAGATCAGTTGATCAAGGAAGAAGTGAGAAGTTTGTGGATGGAATTTAATGCCCTCATTTGTGGTGAGTTTGATGAAGGGGGTTGTTTAATCAGGCTGAAGGGTGGTCCCCCTGGGTGGCCTTCCCGTCCTGCAGCCAATTGATGCCCTTAAGTGGGCAATTAATGCCTCACAGAGTGATATTTAATGGATCAACACAGGTCTTACTCCCCAGCTGGAATGCCTGCGAGATCCTGCTATTGCCTACTTTGGGGAAGGCCCCATGAATTAAATGCCATTCAGGCACTTAACTGGATAGCAATGAGCCTTTCTCAGGATTGAGGAATCCTGGGGTGTGGAAGTCCCACCCACTGAGAGAAGCCAGCCAATCAGAGGCCAGCTGCTCTTCATTGATTGGCAGTACCACTGGGATGATGGTTTGCTACTGCCTGTACTTCATCGATCCAAGGCCTAGGGTCGCAGGGTGGTGGTCATAGGGGAGCAGTGGATACAGCTTCAACAACAAGGGCAGAGAGATGGCTCCTAGCCACCACTCCCCTTTCCAGATGCTGGATCTCTCTGAGTGCTTTTGAACAAGGGCCTGCCCAGAGCTCCAGGCAACTCCAACAGGATTGCTTTTCAGGTTTCTCACCTGCCGCTGGGTCAATATCAGCGGCTTGAGATAAGGCCCTTAAATGGGCATTAATTGCCTACTTAAGGGCATCAATTGGCTGCAGAATAGGTAGGCTGTCCACGGATGCCATCCTCCAGCCTGATTCAACACTCCCGCTCCACCAAACTTACCACAAGGGAGGGGGTTAAATTCTGTCCACAAACTTCTCACTTCTGCCTTGATCAACTGATCATGTATTATCTCATTTATCTCAGTCTAAGTTACCCGAAGTGCAATTACAATACAGGAAACTTACTCTGCCCACACAGTTAGCCCACAGATAAGATATGAAAACGGGGTTAGCGGGGACTTGGTGGACCCTTTGCAGGAAAGTTCTAAAGGTTTAAAGAAGCTCAAGGGATGGGTTTAAATGGCGCACAAGTTGTAAAAATGGGTCATACTAAATTTCATTACTAAAATGACACTGGAAACATCAAGAAAATTCACCCACTTAATAACTATTATTTGCACTATTCTGTTGTATTTAACTGATTTATTGATGTCAGTATTTTTTTCATAGCTAGTGGAAAAGTTATGAACCATGGATTATACTTACAAATATGTGTCTGATTGACTTGAGATATAACATACAAGTAATTTAGGCATTAATCCATCTAGTAGCATGAAGACAACATGAAACCTTATATACCCTGACCATCTGTCATGAAGAGATTAATGTCCATCACGCTACTGGAAATTATTTTTTTTTAATAGAGTTTTGTGTGTGTGTATGTGTGGTATGTGCAAGTGTCTTAATTGGATTAATGCCAGCTAGTCTGGGTGCTTTGATGTATAGAAAGAAGTAGGTTTGAAATGGTAATTAGATAAAAATGGGGAAGTTTAGAAACATAGGTGTCAAGGAGGCAATGTTCATTTTTAAATAGAGCATCAAAAGAATGGGTGAAATCTTGTGCATAGCTAGAAGACACCAAGCAATGTGTTTAAATTACAAATAACATTAGTGGGATGAAAATGTTATTGTTAGAAGATGTGACGTTAAAAACCTAGTAATACAATGGGAAATATACATTCAAAGGAAAAACTAGATATAAACAGAAGGGCGATGGTGTGTGTAAGGCAGAGGCATTTAAGATTTAACCAGCCTGTATGCCTGCAGCTGTGTCTGCAAGGAACTTCATTTTGAATTCATAAGGTCAAATTTGCTTTGCCTGGAGTCTTTTAAAATCTATGAGTTTTACTGTTGCCTTAACAGGGGTGTAACTGAGAGTCAGATTAATTAGGGGATTTTTGTAGTTATTATAGTAGTAATTTTGTAGACATATGTATGTGCTTACATTTTTTCTTGTATTCATAAATGTTTAATTTAGTTTTATAAAAAAAACTCTCTTGAGACTCAGTGGTCTTATTACTATTGAATTCAAAGCCTGCATCTTGAAATATACAAATTGCAAAAATGGATTATGATAGTTGTTTCAAGTTTCCCTCTGGGATTTGAACAACTCGGCCTTTACCATCGGCTGTGCCATAATACCACCTGACTTTCTGCAGGGAACACCAGGAGCTGATTGTTTTCACATCTTGTTTTGTCACATGCTGTTGCATACAAGAAACTAAAGTTAAATTCTGTACCCTGTAGCACCACAGCAAGATAACCTCAAGCCCATATTTTCCTGCTCAGATTCTTAAGTGTAGAATCCTTACCCTTATATAGCTGTATGATTTGAATTCTGTCAAAGTATTCACTGAAAGAAACATCAATCTTCACCATGTAAGACTTGAGAGCACAACAGATTTTTGGATGAGGGCATTTTCAAAAACTGGCACTTCAAATTCTGCACTCCATGCAGCTCACATAAGTTCTAATTTTGTGGTAAGCATATCTTTCTGAGCCACAGCTCTCAAGGAAAGGCAGAAATTTTATTTGCCGATAATAATGATCAGTTGTACGAGATGTTCCTGAACCTCACTGTGCAGTATTTATGTTTTATTACCTGTAATAACGTTGGGCAATAAGCAAACTGCTTTGTCTCTGGTGCCTAGAACTGTTAAAGCTGCAATTTGATGGGCAGATTTTTCCATTGAGAAAGCACAATGCCCAAAATTCAAGATTTTAAAACCCATCATGGAAAGTTGAGAAATTGAATTTAATATGTTTGGTAATTTGTGGGCAGACAGTATAGCAACAATGATCACCAAAGCTGCCAGTTTATTATTAAGAAAGCAAATGATTCATTAATTCCCTTAAAGAAAAGGAGTTTGCTGCCTGACTTGGGCTCCTCCAGTTTACAGAAGACTGTGGTCTCAATAAAAGTTTCACTCTTTGGCCTGAATTTTTGTAAGAAAATTAACCATTTTTGGGTGGTGTAGTAATGATCTGGCAAGTAAAATAGGGAGCTGAGGCCATTTCTCTCCAGTCCAAAAAACTGGCTTCTATAACTCCGATGTGATGCTGATCCACTTGTAAGATGGACACCCTTTATATTTAAATATAGCAGAGTTTGTGTCAGCTACCCTCTGAGATTTTCCTATCCACCCCCCTAATCAATAACTACCTCTGAAAATAATTGCTACTGTCAAGCTCGGAATGCTGAGCATGTACAATGGCCCACAGGCAGAAGAAGATCATGAAGTGAAAGTTCACACAGGAGTGAGGTTCTTGCAATTCTGAAATCATTTCTGAAATAACGTTCCAAACAGTCCAGGGTGTGTTTAATATAGACTGCTGGAAGTAAGGCCTCCAGGAACTTTCAAACATTTATTAACAATATACAACTATATACAGGGATAGATAAGCACAAGGCTCCGTCTCTCTCTGAGCTTTGGTCACACTTGATCTGACATCACTGACAATGTACATTAGCTATTATCAGAATATATATTAACTCTTTATACTGTAATTTCCACCATTTGTCTAAAAATGTCAAGGTATTTTGTGAAACATGCTGAGAACTACATCACGAAATAATAGATTTCCCTCTTGGAATTTGATTGATCCAGTACTTTGAGAGGGATGTTAATAATGCATGCAGAAATGGGCAAAGTGAATGTAGGCAACATGTGACCCCAGTGGCTACAGATTAAGGAAGCCTTAATTAGATTTCAAATATGCAGTGCTTGACAAGGCTGTATGTTCCTCTGACACCATCACAAACATTTGCCAACTATTTGAACCCACTATGCAGCTGTCATGAAAATATGATAATTTTCATAATGGTATTGTAATTTATTGTAAAGGTAGGTTAATAGTGGGGTTTGGATTAGTTTCTCTGTGTGTAGGTGTGTATGTGGGCAGACAGTTGGTCTGGGTGCTTTGATGCATCAGAAGGGAAACTAGGTTTGAAATTCTAAATACGTAAACATGGTTGAAGTTTTAGAATGTGAGGTGTGAAGAATATTTGCATTTTAAAATAAACCAGAGTCGTGAATTTCAAAGAGATGGTAAGGTGTTATACCTGACCAATGGAGGCTAAGCCAAACAGTGTGTTTATTTTCCCCAAAGATTACTGATAATATGAGTACTATGGGAGATGTATATTATGGAAAAAGTAAAGTTGCAATGACATAATGGAACAATGGTATTTACATTAAAAAGGGAGAAACATGTATAAAGGAGATGAGGTTATATGGAAGGAAACAGGGAATTCTAAGATCTAACAAGGGTGAAAAGCCTCTAACCTCCATGTACCAAGCTGCTGTCTCCAGGAACAGAAGCTAAGAGAATTCATTTTAAATATCACTGTCCAGGGTATTGTGGGCTTTGCCTGGGTCTGTTGAAATCTATAATGTTTTACTGTCTCCTTAAAGGTGGTGCAACTAGGAGTTAGATTAATTAGGGAAACTAGGAGTTATCATAGTAGTAATTTGTAGAGCTATGTATGTGCTTAAGATCATTTCTTTTATTAATAAATGTTTAATTTAGTTTTGTAAAAATCTTCTAAGACTCAGTGGACTTATTACTACTGAATTCAAGGCACGCATCTACAAATAAAAATACAAATTGCAAAATAGTTGCGGCAGCTGTTTCAAGTTTCCCTTTGGGATTTGAACAGCTCAGCATTCATCATCTGCTGTGCCATAACACAGCCTCTTCTCACTAGGGGCACAACCTTGTCTGTGGCTGCAGAACTGACATCAGTGCTTTTACACATTCAGATGCTTCCATGTGATCCCTGGTGACCTTAGTCAATCAGCTAAATTCATTCATTGCTAAATTATGGTGAGAAAGCTTTTCAAAATGATAATCCAGGTCAGAATTAACAGCTACTTGGACAAATGTAAATTAATTATGGATTTATTAGGGACAAATCATGTTTAGCCAATCTGATTGAGGTTTTTGATGAAGTAAGAGAGAGTTGATGAGGGTAATGTGTTTGATATGGTGTACATGGACTCCTAAAAGGTGTTTGATAAAGTGCCACATAATAGGTTTGTCAGCAAAGTTAAAGCCCTTTGCTTCTTTTGCAATTCACCTTAAATTGGTACTCTCTGGTTCTTGACCCTTCTACCAATGAGAACAGCTGGAGTATTATGTTCAATTCTGGGCACCCACACTTCACCATAGGATGTGAAGACATCAGAGAGAGTTGTAGAAAAGATTTAGGAGAATGGTTCCAGGGAGCCAGTTCATTTATAGAATAAATGGGACTACAGCAGCATGGATATGAAACTAACTGAAAGACAGCAAACAGAGAAGAGTTGATTTTTCAGACTGGAGGAAGAAATATACTGAGGTTCCACAGGGGTCGGTACTGTTTTGTAATCTATATTAATGACCAAGATTTGGTGTGCATGGCACAATTTCAAAATGTGCAGATGATACAAAACTTGGATGCATTGTGAACTATGAGAATAATAGTTAACTTCAAGAGGATATAAACAAGCTGTTGGAATGGGTGGACATGTGGCAGCTGAATTTTATTGAAGAGAAGTGTGAAATGATACACATTGGCTGGAAGAATAAGGAGATGCAATATAAAATAAAGATACAATTCTAAAAGGGGTACAGTAATAGAAGGAGCTGGGGATACATGTACACACATTGTTGAAAGTTTCAGGACAGGTTGAGTAAGTAGTTAAAAATACATACGGGACACTGGGCAGGCAAAAGTTCTGCCTGGTCATTCTTTTAACCTTTCCCCTCAACCCCCCCTGCCAAAACAAACACATCATCACCATTAATATCTTCTAACATGGCCTAGTAAGTCATCCTGTTATAAGAAACGATTGCTAAGAAAGCCCACCATCCACTTCTGAAAGAAAGTATGATGGCAATGAATGTGACCATTTGCTGGCTGCTTCCTGAGAACAAATATAATTAAAAAAATTTAAAGACCCTCATTTACTTTAGTTTCTATGAATGTTCACATAGGTAACAATAGAGACATTGCACTGCCCATTCATGTGGTTAGACATTAAAGCTGGTGGAGTGGTGAATCATGTAAGAAGGGAAAAAAAGAATTCCTCCAATAGTATACAAATCCCATGGCACTGGGCTGCAGAATTATAAAGCACATAAGGGCTTTCACTCAGTAAGCCAATATTGAAAATGACTTTATTTAATGAGTGGGCTGTAACCACTGGATAAGTTCAAAAAGACTTAACAAAATACAATATTTTAAGTGACTTAAACAGAAGCTCCTAAGATGGTTGAACATTTACATAGCTGTAGCCTATAATTTCCAAAGCCATCAGCAAAGAGCTGGACTATCTTGAAGTAGCTCACCAGAAACAACTAACTCAGACAAGTGTGAATGACCCATCTCCTGAAACATTCACAAACATCCAGACATAACAGGGTAGTGAGAGTTGGGAAATTTCCTGGCTCAGAGTGGCATGGAGAATGTGAGAGGCCATTGGGGTGGGTGGAGGGGCATAAGTTGGCATGGGGATCATGGGAAACACCTTTTGAGCATATCCTTCAGAAGATTCCCTCATCCAGGCAATGGTTCACGACACGTCTGAGGGGCTGTGAACCATGAGTTGCTGGCTTGACTCTATAAAAATTGCTGGGGGCTGTGAGATGTTTATCCCCACAATGGATCTTGTCAGGTTGGGAGTGCAGGGTCCAAGCTTGTGACCCACACTAACCTGTACCTTTATCCCATGCTGATGAAAATTGAGGGAGCCCAGGAATCCCAGAGTCAGAACTCGCCCATCATTTTTAAAGGTACACCAAGTCTCCCTGACTCTGTGAAATTCCAGCCTAACCTGTGTGTTCAGTTGGGTGTGGAGCAAGCCATTAGACTATCACTTTGGACATTGGACCCTGCTGAAAAAGGAATTCCACCAACCATATAACCTAATCATTTTTAAGCAATGGACCTGGAACCACCCTACTATGACCATGTCTGGGTAACTGGCCAATTTGTGAGAGGTGGTCATGTGGTGAGCAAGCTATTCCTCTTGCATCATAACAAAGTGCTTCTTTCCAGGTCATTCAGAGTGAGACCAGAAAGAGCCTGAGTTGACACACTCTGTCTCTCCAGCCTGTTTTCTGACCAGCCACTATTGTAGACAGCATCTTAAATATCAATGCAGCAGCTGCTAACTCCAGAACAAAAGACAGAAATCATCCATCAACATCTTTAAATCATCTGGGCACAGAATCTGGAATGACTATTGAGCCCAGTCTAAAAGCATCCAAACCATCAATCTACTCTATTATCCCTCTATTGTTGATTTTTTTGAACTCTTACACAGTTTAACCTGCCCTCCCACTTTGTAACTTTCTTCTCCATGTGTGTGCGCGCGTGTGTGTGTGTGTGTGTGTGTGTGTGTGCGTGAACTCTTAAGTGCATACGTGAGTGAGACTTGGAGCGTTTTCATTATTTTTATTTAGACTGTGTTAAATACAATAAATGCTATTCTCTTTTCTTTTAAAACTTTCAAGTGAACCTGTCTGTGTGTCTTTTACAGTCACAGAACATAAACAGTTAAACACTCACTGAATTGGCAAGCAAATCCTTCAAATAAAACACCTGCTGCAGTCAACCATGGGATGAAAAGAGAGGGCAGCAATTCTACCACTTTTCGCCTGACTGTAACAGGACCCTAACATCTCCATATGAAAATTTACAAACACTTTTCCTGACATTGTTTTTCATTATGTTTCTTTAAACATGAAAAATAAATATTTGTTGCAACCTTTTGCAATCACAGTAGCTACAATTATCTTTCTTTTTTCTGTCTGAATTTTCATGTCGGTGGGCAGGCGCGATCGGAGGATCCAGGATTGGCCAGGAAACAGGCCGCTGCCACCATTGGCCCACGACCGTGATTTCCCACTAGCTGGCCAATTAAGGCCCGCCCAGCGTGGAATGCGGCTTCCCAATGATCGGGAAGGACCGGACTCATGCAGGGGCGTGTCGTGCGCCGGGTCCAATGGCGATCCAGTGTGCAGTTTTAAAATAACCCCTTGATGGCTGCCGGTGAAGAAGCATACAATCTGTATTGTGGAGATGGTACTTATGGACTCAGCAGCGGCTGGAGATGCCAGGCGGGAGGGCAGGTTGGATGAGCACTCGGCCCCCACCTTTTGGAGAAGTATCTCGCCTAGAGGAGGTGGCTGCCAGGAGGGACACCCTTGTATCAAGGAGGAAGCCACCATGCCTGATGAGAAAAGCCTGGAAGGAGGTGGTAGCAGAGGTCAGCAGCCATGATGTGGTGCAACGCACGTGGGAACATAAGAACATAAGGGCCAGGATTTTCCCCTCGGTGATTTGGGGGCGGGTCCCGGTCGCCGAAGGGTAAATGACACTGGATGACTTTGGGAGGAACGTCAAATTCCACCAAGTGTCATGGCAGGACTGGAACCTGGGTCCCTAGAGCAATACCCTGGGTCTCTGGATTATCAATCCAGAGGCAATACCATTACACCACCGCCTCCCCAAGGCAGTTGATTGTTTGTAGTCGATTGCACCCTGGATGCAGGGGAACCCAGCAATCACTGCAAACTCTCAGGCTCGCTCTGCCTGGCTGGTCTCATCTGTACAAAAATGAATAAATGCCATGACCCACCTAAACAGAGCTTCCATCACCAGTTTGATGCAACTATGGACAGCTGATTTGGACACTCCCCCCCACTAACCTCTGGAAAGAGCCGGACCGATAGAAGTTGAGGGCCACTGTGAACTTCAGAGCCACTGGCATGGGGTGTCCACCCACACAGTTGGAGGTGATCTCAGGCCCAATCATCGGACAAATGGAGTCACCATCTCCCTGGAGAGGTGGAGCCTCCTTCAAACATATTGGCATAGCTGCATCGCTGCCTGTAAACCCTGGCAGCAGGGTAGTGGCATCTTATGTGGCCTTTCTGCCTTGGCCTACCTGCTGGCCCTGCACCCCTTGTGCCTGCACCTCTCCTCCCACAGATCCCTCCCCTGGAAGCTGTGTTGGGACACCTGGGCTCATTTCACTTCTGGCCCTCTCTTCCTCCTCAGAGGCGGTGCCACCAGCAGAGACCACAATCCCCATTATCAGGGTAAGGGAAGGATATCTGATACCTGGAAGGGTCCACATGGTCTGAATCCTTCCTGGCCCTTGGAGACACCAATAAGTTCTGAATTGAGGCCTGGAAATGCTAACAATGAATCCCCAAGCAGAGATGATGCTGCCAAGCACCAATAAGCAACCAGCTGCAAACTATCTCCAAAACTCCTCACTACTCAAACTGGCAATGCTGATGACCTTTTTTATCCCACCCTTGGCTGAGGTTTTGCAAAATGCCGGCTGCCTGCCTGCCCGTTTTGCCCGTGCAATGAGCGTAAACTCACACGGTCAACATGAAATCTTGGTGAATTGCCTTTTTAATGGCCTTAACTGGCCTCTTAATTGATGGTGGACGGGGCTCCGGTACCCACATGCGCCTGCCAATCAAAATATCTCGTGAGCGCGGGATGACATTGGGATGCTCACCCGACGTTATCTCGCGCAATTTCACGTCCAATTGGGTTGGGCACACATCCGCCCGATCCGTGGAAAGTTCTGTCCATAGTTATTTTAATGTACAATGATACAAGCGTTTTACTTTTTCCCAAACAGTAGGAAGGTAATTTGGGAATTGCTGCAACAAATATATTCTAAGTTTTGGTTGTGACACTCATTTTGGTCTAACTTCCTTTTTAAGAATTACAATACAAAGGATATACAGTATATCTGAGGTAGATCTGTACCAAAAGGATTCTTGTTAGTCAGGAAGCATCTGCTCCTAATCTCAACTCTGAATATCCTAAATCCCATATGAAAAGTTAAAAGGTGTCATATAATCTGTAAACTTAAAATTAAGAATATCTTTCCATGCTGGAGCCACAGTTCTGAACCAAAGTGTTGCCTGATACTCTATAATCAACCAGTGACATGTATAATGAATATCATCAGTTCCTAATGTTCCCTGCCTCACTGCTAAATCTGGCAACCAGGGGGAAGTTGTATATGCCAATTTCATCTGATCCAGCAGCAAAACATTTATTTTTTCTCTGTTTGCAGACTAGGAAATGAATTGGCGTGTATAACGCAGCCAGGGACTGGATCCTGATTCTTTTGTTTGCAAGAATACTGATTCATTCCTTCTCAATCCAGGACATTTTTACTTTCTCACTTACGTAATTATTAAATATAAAGGGCAGATCCCCTCTGGCTTCCTGTGGCAATGGATCTTCACAGAGCATAACTTCCCTCATCTATGGCTTCACTCTTCACCTTGGGTGTTTTCCAAAGTCAAGGCCATTGAAAATTTTGGTGGGATCTTGGCGGAATTTCGGCCACTGTCAGGTCATCTGTCTGAAGTAGTGGGAAGGAAATGATTGCAGCGCTTGTCACAGTGCATCATAGCTTACGACCCCTAAAAGAATATTTTTTTCAACCTTTTAAATCATCCATTTTGTCACTGGACAAGCTGATCCTTTAAAGTTCAAAATTTGCTCTACTGACTTCACAACCAAGCAGGAACATTACAATATTCCAATTGTTGCTATGGTGCAAATGATGTTTTTTATTAGGCTAGTATAACTCCCATTACTTGTGACTTATTACAACATGCTTGCCAAACTTCAATGGGTAAGTTGTATATCCGATGCCACATCCAGTGGGAAATTGTCACGGTGGCGTCAGGTGGACAGGATCTGGTAACTATAGAAGAAAATCTATCCCAAAGTCTCCACACGAAATGTTTATTCCACCCGAGGATATTTCTAGTGCTATTTATCTGTCTGTGTGCCCATGTTCTATAGTCCATTTTCTTCCTAATATTTGTCCATGTTGATATCATCTTAGCTCAATCAGCAGTGTTCTCAGCTTTGAATCAGAATGTACAGGCCTACAATTGACTTGAGCTATACCATGTTGCAGTGAGGAAATGCTGTATGGTCAATTTTGCGGCCTTCTGGATGAGATGCTAAACAAGACCTCACATGGATGCAAAATATCCCATGAGACTAATAATGAAGAGCAGAAAATTCTCCTT
The DNA here is from genome assembly GCF_017639515.1 of Carcharodon carcharias. Classification (NCBI taxonomy): domain Eukaryota; kingdom Metazoa; phylum Chordata; class Chondrichthyes; order Lamniformes; family Lamnidae; genus Carcharodon; species Carcharodon carcharias. Next base: position 129,153,862 of record NC_054471.1, read on the forward strand.
GTGCCTGGCCAACATTGTTCCCTTCACTAACATACAACAACAAGGTTTTTTGCTTCTTTGTTCATTTATTTTTTGTGGACCTTGCTGCATTTAAATTGGCTGCTCTATTTGCCTATATAAACAAGGTGACTGTATTTTGATTGTAATTCTTTGGTTTAAGGATGTCCTGAGGATGTGATAAGGCACTATGTAAATGAAAGTTCTTATTTTCTTCACATAGGGTGAAGCTTTTCCTGGTTGCTTTACTAAGTAAGTTCACTGCATGTAGCCTGTGTTAGTTTAATCTGGAAACACTAACTCCCATCTGGGAAGCAACTGATCAGTGCTGGCTTTCAGTGTAGTGGAAGATAAGCAAACTGCCTGCCATTGAATCTGGGCCAAATGCTAAACAATAGAAACATAGATCAGTTGCCGAATTTAGCAAAATGCTGTTTCAGTTTGACTCTACCAAACCTGAAACATTTGGATCAACCTGAGATTGTTTCATATTTGTACTTACCCCTGTTTAGAAAGATCTCTGGCAAGAAACTTCAGTAAAATGACTTCACTACAGAGACTGGGATGTTCATCTAAGCAATAAGTGCTAAAGTCTATCCTAGCTTTCAGATTATAATTAGAGCTTTTGTAAATAGGTCAAGCCTTATTTAATTCAGCAATTGTTTTTTTTTTTAGTTTTTTGGTAGCTATATCACTAATATAAGTTTGAAAAATATGTTTGCTGTTTGTATATTCTTATGCTGACCCAAAGGTCAGGCTGCTTATTCTAGGTTTGCCTCAGTTTGGGTGTACAACACTCACTTGACTGCAGACAGCTCTGATCTGTACTAATTACATTTCCTTCCAGTGGCTGAATGGGAAATATGCGAGTGTTTTGCTAGTCTCCGCTCATCAGCACATTCTTTGTAAAATCCACTGACAAAGATAATAATGGGATGACTAATAATGGGTCTCCGAACATTTTAAGGAAATTATTTCAAACTAAATCAAGACAACATACTTGTGTTTAGTCGTTGAGTAATCAGGATATAGGTTCAGAGAAAGAGAACACATACCATATGAGATTTTCTTACTGGTGAAAAGGGAACTTGTAACTTTTAGTCAACCTTATGTCTCCCATGAATTAGTGCGTTAGAACCTTACACGTCAGTGTTTTAAGGTCCTTCTTTTGTGAAGAATTCCCAGTTTATATGTAAGAAGCCCCAAACAACAACATTTAGAATGTAAGATCCTGTCTCTTTTATAATTTAACCCACTCATAATAAAAAAGGTAATGCCGCCACTAACATGGACTGTTGCTAACAGATCTTCTAAAATCTTTTGTTAAAGCAATTGCTACTTAAGGCCGAATTTTCCATTTTAAAACTAAATGTGGTGGCGGGCAGGTTTCACAGTGCATACCCTGCTACTCAAAATGGTAGACAATACTGGTCAGTGTCTGAAAGTTGAGCCCTGCCTGAGTACTGTTGCACCGTGGTGTCCTTGTGGCAACCACCGTGAGCAGACCAACCACACAGCCCCACCAGTGTGGCATTCTACTGGCATCGCAATGAGACCAGCACAGCGAAGTGGAAAGTAGGCTATGTATGTTGCGCTCAACTCAAAGTCCCGAGCAAAATGAGGCCTGACGTGTGCCACCACCCTTTTCCAAATGAGATTCAGACAGACATGATTTTCCGCTGGTGAGACGCAAGATTGGAAGGCAGAACCCAACTCTGGCGAAAAGCTATTTTAATGGCCATTCATGAGATGGTAATGAATGCAAATGGCATTCATGCCACTACTCAGCAGGATACTCCACCCACCATTAACCCGCCTTCGGGAAAATCACAAACTATTTTTACGCCAGCGGGTTTCCGATTTTTTGCTAGATCCTCCCCTCCCGCCCATCCCAAACCCCACCACAGGCAGGAGGGGAGAATTCTGCCCCTACAGTTTGAATATTTTAAAGAGTTTCTTGCTTGCCACCAAATTTTATGCAAAATAGGGGTTTAGGCACATCCCAGGTTCTTTAATTGCCCCTTTCCATTTTGCAAGTTATGTTTACTACAGTAACAGGATGCAGCTACTACAAGGGTTGGTTTTATGGTACCGTTTTCCAGGAGTGTAGGTGAGTATAAAGATCACAGAACTCCAAGTGCAGCTGGTCCTGCGGCCATTTTCTATTTGCAGTTCTGTGGCTTTCAGCATTTAGTGAGCTGGGCTGCTTGTGCCCATCTCGTGCCTTAGCCTCATCAAGGCGCTGAATTTCATGCAAAAATATTGAAATTTGCCATTTGCTTTGTGCTGTTTCCCTTCTATGTGCCAACTTGAAATGAAAGAAAGAGAAGCTCCATGGGTGAAGAAGTAGTGGAGAAACAAAGATTTCAGCACCACATGGAAGTCACGAAAAGGAAAAGCTTGGGAATGCATCAATGCTGATAACCATTTGTATCGTTGCACAGGGTTACTGGCAGCTGGTCAACATCTTCTCTCAAACTTCAAGCACATTCCCTCTGAGTCTAAACATATGTTAGTAATTCAGTGGCAGCCAGTAAGCTATACTACAGGCATTAAGTTTAAGTAATGGTGCAAATGGCATTAAGGCAACCACATGAGTAACTTCTTGCTTTCATGATTCCATCATCTTTTGTTACTAAGCAATCTTTCTTTGTCATGTACTTTTAAAAAATTTAGACATTGTTAAGTTATGGTGAGTTTAAACTGAAGATATCACATGGGTTCTGCTATTTTCTAACATGCAAATAACAATGGAATTGTTCAAATAACATATGAAAGACAAAATTACCAGTGTTAAAGAAAAACTTTCTCTACTGCAAACTGGTTCTTAAACCCCTCTCCTCTGTCTCATCCGCTCTGACCTCCAATAGCAAGTGCATGGAGCTAGGATGGAGGCAATTTAGACAGCTGCTACTGCCACTTGCCTTCCCCCGGCCAACAGGAAAATTGTCCTCAAAAACTTTCTTCTGCTCCAGCCCCGACTTCATATCTTTTTCTAGTTTCTATCCTACCTACCCACAGGCTTTCTCTGAGCTCATTATTACCATGAAACCCATCTCCTGCTCCCTCAAATCTACTCCCACTAAACTGCTGACCACCCAACGCCCTTCCTGGCTCCCATGTTAACTGATATTGTTAACAGGTCACCTTTGAAGTGTCTTCAAATCTGCCATTATCACTCCTTTTAACAAAAAAAAATCTAAATTTGAACTCTCCTCCTTTGCAAACTACTGCCCTATTTCCAAACTCTATTTCACTAAAGTCCTTGAAGATGTTGTTGTCTCCTGACCTGTTCCCATCTTTCCTTGAACTGTACATTTGAATCTGTCCAATCAGGCTTCTGCACCTGCCACAGTACCAAACTGACCCTTATCAAAGTCACAAATGACATCCTATGTGACTGTGACAAAGATAAACTATCCATCCCTGTCCTTTTCAATCTATCTGTGGCCTTTCTTATGGTTGACCACACCATCCTCCTCAAATGCCTCTCGCACTGTCATCTAACTGAGTGAGACATACTTGGTTCCATTCTGAACCTTTTTTTAATTCATACAGGGGATGGTGGGCTTTGCTGGCTGGGCCAGCATTTATTGCCCATCCTTAGTTGCCTTTGAAAAGGTGGTGGTGAGCTACCATCTTAAACCGCTGCAGTCCATGTGGTGTAGGTACACCCACAGTGCTGTTAGAGAGGGAGTTCCAGGATTTTGATCCAGCAACAGTGAAGGAATGGTGATATAAGTCCAAGTCAGGAGAGTGAGTGACTTGGGAGGGGAACTTCCAGATGGTGGTGCTCCCACCTATCTGCTGCCCTTGTCCTTCTAGGTGATAGTGGTCATGGGTTTGGAAGGTGCTGTCTAAGGAGCCTTAGAGAATTCCTGCAGTGCATCTTGTAGATGGTACACACTGCTGCTACCGTGCATCTGTGATGGAGGAGTGAATGTTTGTGGATGTGGTGCCAATCAAGCAGGCTGCTTTGTCCTGGATGGTGTCCAGCTTCTTCAGTGTTGTGGGAGCTGCACTCATCCAGGCAAGCGGGGAGTATTCCATCACGATCCTGACTTGCGTTGTAGATGGTGGACAGGCTTTGGTGAGTCAGAAGATGAATTACTTGTCGCAGGATTCCTAGCCTCTGACCTGCTCTTGTAGCCACAGTATTTATATGGCTAGTCCAGTTCAATTTCTGGCCAGTGGTAACCCCCAGGGTGTTGATAGTGGGGGATTCAGTGATGAAAATGCCAATGTACATGAAAGGGTGTTAGATTCTCTCTTATTGCAAAAGGTCATTGCCTGACACTTGTGTGGCACAAATGTTACTTGCCACTTGTCAGCTGAAGCCTGGATATTTTCCAGGTCTTGTTCCATTTGGACATGGACTGCTTCAGTATCTGAGGAGTCATGAATGGTGCTGAACATTGTGCAATCATCAGCGAACATCCCCACTTCTGATCTTATGATGGAAGGAAGATAATTGATGGAGCTGCTGAAGATGGTTGGGCCTAGGACACTACCCTGGGGAATTCCTGCAATGATGTCCTGGAGCTGAGGTGATTGGCCTCCAACAACCACAACCACGTTCCTTTGTGCTAGGTATGACTCCAACCTGTGGAGAGTTTTCTCCTGATTCCCATTGACTCCAGTTTTGCTAGGGCTTCTTGATGCCACACTGGGTCAAATGCTGCCTTTGGCAGTCGCTCTCACTTCACCTTGGGAGTTCAGCTCTTTTGTCCATGCTTGCACCAAGGCTGTAATGAGGTCAGCAACTGAGTGGCCCAGGTGGAAACCAGACTGGGCATCAATGAGCAGGTTATTGGTAAGCAAAAGCTGCTTGATGGTACTGTTGATGACCCCTTCCATTACTTAACGAATGATCAAGAGTAGACTGATGGGGTGGTAATTGACTGGGTTGGATTTTTCCTGTATGTTGTGTACAGGACATACCTGGGCAATTTCCACATAGCCAGGTAGATGCCAGTGTTGTAGCTGCACTCAACAGCTTGGCTGGAGAATTTGTAGTCAGGGAGTATCTGTAATAGCTTCTCTTCCTCCTCCCATGTTGTTACCTTGGTGTTCCACATCTTGGCCCCTTCCTATTTCTCATCACAATTCTGTCCATCCACGATATCAACAGAGAACACAGCATGAGTTTTCAAATGTATGCTGATGACAGTCAGCTTTAGCTCACCACCACCACTCTCAACTTCTCTATCAACTCTAAATTGTTAGATTGCTTGTCCAACATCCAGTACTGGGTGAGCAGAACATTCCTCCAATTAAATACTGGGAAGGCCAAAGCCATAAACTCTGTGCCCTAGACACCAGCTCTACCCCTCTCCCTGGCAACTGTCTACCATCTCTACCAGATTGTTGCAACCTTGATATCACATTTGGCCTTGAGGTGAGTTTCTGACCACATATTCACATCATCACTAAGACCAAAACAGAATTACCTGGAAAAACTCAGCAGGTCTGGCAGCATCGGCGGAGAAGAAAAGAATTGACGTTTCGAGTCCTCATGATCCTTCGACAGAACTTGAGTTCGAGTCCAAGAAAGAGTTGAAATATAAGCTGGTTTAAGGTGTATGTGTGGGGGGCGGAGAGATAGAGAGACAGAGAGGTGGAGGAGGGGGGGGTGTGGTTGTAGGGACAAACAAGCAGAGATAGAAGTAGATCATCAAAAGATGTCAACGACAATAGTACAATAGAACACATAGGTGTTAAAGTTAAAGTTGGTGATATTATCTAAACGAATGTGCTAATTAAGAATGGATGGTCGGGCACTCAAGGTATAGCTCTAGCTCTAGCTCCCACTAGAGCTGTACCTTGAGTGCCCGACCATCCATTCTTAATTAGCACATTCGTTTAGATAATATCACCAACTCTTTAACTTTAACACATATGTGTTCTATTGTACTATTGTCGTTGACATCTTTTGATGATCTGCTTCTATCACTGCTTGTTTGTCCCTACAACCACACCCCCCCCCCCCCCCTCCACCTCTCTGTCTCTCTATCTCTCCGCCCCCCACACACACACCTTAAACCAGCTTATATTTCAACTCTTTCTTGGACTTGAACTCAAGTTCTGTCGAAGGGTCATGAGGACTCGAAACGTCAACTCTTTTCTTCTCCGCCGATGCTGCCAGACCTGCTGAGTTTTTCCAGGTAATTCTGTTTTTGTTTTGGATTTCCAGCATCCGCAGTTTTTTTGTTTTTGTTTTCATCACTAAGACTGTTTATTTCTACCTCTGTAACATCGCCTGACTCTGTCCCTACCTCAGCTCACCTGCTGTTGAAACCCTCATTCATTTTTTTTCCCTTCTAGACTTGACTAATCCAACACATTCCTGCCTTCCTTCCTACATTCTTCTCTCCATCATCTTAAGACTATCCAAAACTCCCCTACCTGTACCCATGCAGGCATTCTTAAAAGGTGCTCACAACAAACAGGCTTGTAGGAATCCTTATCTGCATGATCTATAGCCATTTACTTATGTACACCAAGATGCAAGATGGCAAGTTCAGCTCATTGTATATACTTTTCAAACACGCAGTATCTCAATGTCAATTTTCTGTTTGTAGACCAATTTATTTCAAAAAGGAGGGAACAAACTTACAACATGAAATAATCACTAAACTTACAACATGAAATAATCACTAATCATACACCATGATATCCCTAGAAGAGGCCACAATGGACACCATCGTCACAGACATTTGGATGGTATTTAATGGAGGCATTGGGAGTTTTGCCCATCGGCTGGAGAGCTAGCGAGAGTCCTGTGTTGTCTTCTTTCAAGAAGGTCCTCACCAGATTAATTGCTGATCAGACACATAACTGAATAGCGGAAGACTTTCCCTGGGATCAAGGACACCCAGAGTGGAAATCGTGCCCCCATCCCCAAGATTGCCCACCATTCAGAGCCCAATAGACGTGCATTGCTCGGCAGCACCACCAGGGGAGCAGTGAACATACCCAAGGCCCAGGATCACAAGCAGGATGGGGGTTGTAGGGTAGGTATCGCTGGGGAGGGGGAGGTGGGTTGACATCAAGGGCAGGGGCGGCTTTTAGCAGAGCCCTCTTCCTTATACCAGGCCCCTCCATCAGGCACTGAATGCCTTTGAATGCCCTTTCTCCATTGAACTCACTCTCCTCCACCCCTCCCCATCCAGAAGCCCACAAGCAGCCTCAACAGGGTTTGCTTTTTGGGCTTTCCACACAGTAAGCCTTCCACCTGTTGCTAAGTCAACACCAGCAGCAGCAGGATGAGGCCATTATGTGGACACTAATTGCCCATTTAAGGGCCTCAATTGGCTGCAGCTGGGAGGGCTGTCACAGGTCTTTCCGCCCCAGACTCAATGGAGGCAGAGCCAAAAAGGAGAGGGGTGAGGGTGGTCCTTACCTGCCACCATCCCACCAAATTAAATGCCCGAACCAACAAACTCTCTTCAGGGGAGGGCATTAAATTCCGCCCTTAGAAGGAGTGGTGCTAGGTGAAACTGGAGATCTTTTCCTGGTTGGGCAGCACAATCGTGCTTCTTTTGTTATGTCCTTTAATCCCATTAATTTGACTCACTTATTATCATAGAGGTATGCAATCAAGCATAATATTATGCCGCACATTGCCTTATAAGTGCTGTTTTACAAAGTCTATTACAAACAGCATTCTAACATGTCTTCTGTTCCAGTAGGCTGCCACTGTCACAGTCAACTAAAAAGCCAACACATCACATCACATCAGCTGAATCAGGTTGCTTGCAACCTCAGTGTCCTGTTCAACTTGGGCTAAGCTATCAATCCCATATCCTATCTTTGACATCTGTAACATCACCCACATCGACACCTATCTCAACTCAACTGCTGCTGAAATTTTCATCATCTCCAGGCAATAATCCAATGATCCAATGACTGGCTCTCACCTCCACTCTATATGCCTTTGGTCCACAGCCTGATTCCTTTAGCTAACAAATAAATTTATTCTACCTGTTTGTAAAAAACTTGTTTCCAGTTTTCACTTATGAAAGGTCTACCTCTAATTTTAAGGCTATCGCCCTTGTTCTTGGCACACCCAAAATTTACCTCAAAAATATAAAAGCTAACAGCAATTATGAGCTTGGCTGTGTCTGTTTTTGTTGAGTTTAGTTGCAGATGTACTTGGGGTAGTGACATAACTCATCCATGGCACCGCTTGTCATTCGAATGTTTTGCAAGAACTACCAGTCTGTAAAAAATAGGTGAGCACCTCTACTGTAGAATCTAGTGTGGAAATGTTGGGTATGGATGCATAGGTGCATTCAATTCTGAGATGCAGCCTGACCTACCTAGTATCCTTCTGGTGATTCTCCTCTTTTACCTCTTAAAAAGCAAGAGCGATGAGGAATTCACATAAGGAGGCCAATAGTGACATTCTTGCAGATGTTGGGAAAAAGCCAGCAGTTCAACAATTGCCAAAGATTCATGAAAATTTAAGCCACAACAGCAAAACAAATGCCAAAAGAAAAGTTAGACGGTCATATAAAAACCCCATGTTGAGGAATCTTCTTTCAAGGTTGTTTGGATTTTGAAATGTAACATTACTACATGTGTTACCTGGCTTGCTGTTGTCAGGGGACTTTTGTCATGACGCTCTCAGCTCTGTAGACTGCCATTTTAGATCAGTTCAATAAAGGCTTACAATGAGAAAGTGCCGAGAAGTTCTGCTGTCCTTAAACATAAAACATGGGACGGAATCATCCTAGATTTTCACTAAGTGCAGCAGTGGATGGGAAAAAGGATGCTTTACTTGCCAGCCTCAGTGGCAGGTTTTCATGCGGTATCATCCCATTCCCACCTCATTATGCATTCCCAGGAAACATGCCGGGCTGCTGGCAGGGTGGCATCCGATTCGCCCACCCCACCATCACCTCAAGCCTTCAGTAAACCAGGCGCCATATTTAAAGGCCACCCTTGCACATAGCTAGTAATCTTCAAGGGATAAGGAGCTGCTGAGAACTGATGGCTGCCAAAGGGAGAAGACATCTCTCCCTCAAGCACCTACTGGATGCAGTAGAGGCCCCGCCATGAAGTCCTCTACTTCTGCACTGGGCAAAGACCAGCAAGCAAGGTCACCAATCCAGCATGGGAGACGGTGGCAGCGGTGGTCAGTGCCAACACCTGCAAAAGAGGACAGTCACCCAGTGCCAAAAGTGGATGAATGATCTCCTCCATTCCGCTAGGGTAAGTAACTCTTCTCATCACCCTTCACTCACACACTCACAAGCCCATCATACATACACAGGGATCTCATTCACTGCCAGTTCAAGGGATATCACCATTCACTCTCTCACACATACCTTCATTTGCACTGTGGATCATGTCCTCATCCCATCCATGGCACCACTCAGCAACCACACACATGCCAGGCATCCTTGTTATCTGGCCTGGCAGGCATCCTGCTTAGATTCTCTCTACCTGTATTCATGCAGGATGAGCTGGCACACAACATTAGGAAGAGTTTGCAGACTGGTGGAGGAATGCCTAAAATCAAGGTCCTCACGGACTTTGAAAATAGAGCCCTCCAGTTGGCCGGCGATGATCTGGACCGGTCCTGTACTAATGGTGAGGTCAGCGGTGCTCAACCAAGTGAGGATCCAGCAGTGCAACATACATCAGACTCCCATGCTGTGAGTGAGCTCCGCTGTTCCACAGGCCCTTGCCTTGCACTAATTATCTCTCCTTGCTTTTGTAGGCATATCTGGGAAGCAGCCGAGAGGGTCCACGAGCCAGGTCCTTGACTCAAGCACCGATGAAACCTCAGAAGAAGAATCCAATGACAGCCCCATTGAAGACCCCATCACAGTGCTCACCCACACCCTCCACCAGAGCAGAGACAAACACCTGGGTGGGACCTAGCTTTAGAGTAGCCTCAGGACCACAAAGTGGTGAGCACATCACACCGTCTGATCTACAGCAGGTGGCAGCTGGGACTTTCCAAGTTTTCAGCACTCAGAGGACTGGTGAAGGCCAAACATCTGCTGAGTCCGAGTGAGGTGAGGAGCCTCTGGATTCTGTCAACCCTCAATTGCTGGAGCTGCAAAGGCAAGCTCGGGAACATCAGGAAGGGATGTCCACTGCACTCTTCAGATTGCAAGGCACGATGGAGGAGTCTGTCCTCCTTCAGGCTGAAGTGATAGCGCCAGCATTGCAATGTACCGAGGTCAACACTGGCAGGGAGGCGACCGCAATGGAGTCCTTGGTCCAGGACATTGGTCCTGCACTGCTGTGTGGGCTGAACTCCAATGTTCTAACTGTAGTTGGCCTCCAACAGTTTCAATGTGAGAGGGGTGCAGGATAGCTCGATCTCACTCCAGCTTCCCCTTCTCCTTAGCCAGGGGCCCTCAGACACACATAGGGAGCAGGATCAGCAGGTGCACACTCTGGGCCCATCCATGCAGTTAACTCTGGGACTGTGCAGCCCATCTGAATCCTCTCTCCCTGTAGCCCCAGCAGCGCCAGCCCCACAGATTGACGAGGGTACCACTCCCATACAGCAGGAGCTCAAAAGCAGGCCAGGACCCTCCAGGTCTCGGCCCTCCAGAAGATGCCTGTCAAGGTCATCACAGACAGGTAGTTGCAGCCAGCAGGCTGCCTCCACCGCCGCTGTGGACATTGGGGGAGCACCAAGATGTAGCAACAGGGTTAGGAAAGTTAAGAAGATGTAATTGCACAGCCTGGGCATGGATGTTAATCACTTGTGCTTAACGTTCACAATTGTAAATACACTCCCAAGAATGTCTCTTTGTGTATCGCTCCTTGTTCTGATGAGCAGTGTTTGTGTCACTCAGATGTGAAACCCTGATCCCTGCACAAAATTAAAGCAGGTGGCTCAGTCCAGGGCCTCTTCCCTGTGCTTTGTGCAACCTTCCAGCACACTGAGTTGCACCTTCACAGTCACTGGTCACATCAGTCATGCCTGCTCCTCAGTGGGGCTTACCATTGCTGCCAGAATTTCCTGAGCCATCATTTTCTCCGTGTACTCTCAGCACCTTTAAGGTGCCACTGGCATCCCCATCCCATCAGCATCTGTGCCCGGTGACAGTGTAGTCCTGAAGGGTTCAGGTCACCAAGGATGCCATAGGATCAGGAGAAGTTAAAGTTTTCCTGCTACATCTCCATGATATGACCCTATTCACAGAGTGCACGGGAGCTGCCATCCGCCAGATAGAAGTCAGACATTCACATAAGCTATGTGAGGATTTATGGATATAGATATCATCTGCATCATCTCTTGCTACCTGGATTTCCTGCTCCCGGGAAAAATGGATGAAGTTGTGTGCCTTCATAAATGTGGCTCCCATGAACCCTTGAATATTTTTAAGGAGGAGGTAGATAAATTCTTGTTAGGCAAGGGAATCACAGGTTAACGGGGATAGATGGGAATGTGGAATTCGAAAAACAAACAAATCAGCAATGATCTTATTGAATGGCGGAGCAGGCTCAAGGGGCTGAATGGCCCACTCCTATTTCTATTTCGTATGTTTATATGTTTGTAAAAGATGATCTGATTGAAGATAGATTAGTCTTAGGCCTTTGAGACCCCTCGGTGAGAGCAAGTTTACTGAAAGATGAGGAACTGATGCTCACGAAAGTCATAGACGTGGATGGAAATGCAGGTGTGAAACATCATTTAGAGCACATGTATGGCAGAGCAGACCAGGAGGTATATTATGTTGAGAGGCATTTCTGGTCAAAAGAGCGGAGCAATCACTGACAAAGGTCAGGATGCAAATACAGCGGAAGACATCATACAAAGGAAAAGGAGGATTGCCCAGCATAGGGAAGGCAGTGTTTTAACTGCAAGAAATAGAATCATTTTGCATACAAGTGTTTGGCCATAAAGAAGCAAAACAAGCCTTTACAGGTGGCCACTGGAGAGATATCAGCAGAAGAACCTGATCAAGAACTATACACGATATAACAGGTTGGCTCTGTCAAGTCTATAGGTGAGAAATGGTTTGTGACTGTTACAATGATGACTGCAGGAGGAGTATATCAAGCGAACCAGAAATGTCAGATAGAAACTGGTGCATCATGCAACATCATGACCTTCACAGACATTTGAGAGGTAGCTCAACATGGCAATCCAAAAATGAAGCTCTCGAAAGTAATGTTGAAGCTATATGATAGCACGATACTCATTCCGAGAGGGCACATTAGTCTGAGAGTCCAATGCAATGTCAAGAAGTAAGATCTAGAGCTCCAGACCATAGATGGGATGCCACAGCCACTCATCTCAGCTGAAGCAAGTCTAAAACTTGGACTGGTAACCCTGAACATGCCAACAGAGATTTACAACATGTCACAGCACACCAAACTGTTGCCTGCTGAAGAGATCCTAGTGGAGAACAAAGATGTGTTTACAGGGCTGGGATGTCTACCGGGAGAATATCATCTAGAAGTAGATGAGGGTGCAAGATCAATTCAGTATCTACTGAGGAGACTTCCAGCTGCCTTCAGGTCAAGCCTAAGAGACAAGATAGATGAGTTGGAAAAGCAGGGAGTAATCAAGAAAGTGACAACTCCCACAGACTGGATTAGCTGTATGGTGACAGTTAAATGACCTGGAAAGTTGCAAGTGTGCATTGATCTAAAGGATCTAAATAAAGCGCTGACGAGATCTCACTATCCCATGAAAACCATCCAAGGAATTTTACCACAACTTGCCAAGGCAAAGATCTTTACTACCCTAGATGCAAAGTATGGTTACTGGCAAGTGAAGCTGGACAAAAGCAGCAGCTTTCTAACTACATTCTGGATGCAGCTCATGAGATACAGATGTTTGCACATGCCATTTGGCATTTTCACAGCTCCAGAAGGGTACCAATACAGATAGCATGAGATAGTCAGTGATCTTCCCAGAGTGGAGGCCATGTGGATGATCTATTGGTCTGTGGATGTGGAGACATAATGGAAGAAGAATAGCTGACCATGATCAGAATTTAATATGACTGCTAGAGAGAGCTCACCAGATGAACCTAAAGCTGAACAAGAAAAAAATTGCATTTGGAAGATGTCTGAAGTCAAGTACATAGGTCATGTATTGACTGCAAAAGGTCTTCACCCAGATCCTGACAAGATGACATCTGTTAACAGCGATGCAGCGACCAACAGATGTGAATGCAGTGCAACGATTTGTTGGATTCGTGAATTATGTAGCAAAATTTTCGTCCAATCTGTCCGTGGAGTGTGAACCATTATGCAAGCTGACTGCCAAGGATATGCAGTGGCACAAGAACAAGAACAAGAAGCAGCATTCACTAAAATCAAACAACTAGTGACAAAAACGCCAGTACTAAAGTACAATGATGTCAATGATGAAGTCACCTTGCAGTCTGATGCCAATGAGACAGGTCTTGGAGCAACCCTAATGCAGCAGAGACAACCAGTCGCAGTTGCATCCAAGGCACTAATGCAAACAGAATGATGTTACACTCAGATCAAGAAAGAGCCAGGCTATTGTTTTTGCTTGTGAGCATTTTCATCATTTCCTGCTTGGGAGAGGCAAAGTCACAGCGGAATCTGACCACAAGCCACCTCAAAACATTTTTCTCAAGCCACTACTATCTGCTCCTAAGCGACTGCAAAAAATACTATTTTGTTTACAAAGATATAATCTGGATGTGACATACGAACAAGGGAAACAGATGTACATTGCTGGCATGCTGTCGAGAGCAGCATTCCCCTTGAAGAAAGTCAAGGAAGCTACAACGAAATGTGAAATCTTCCAGGTTCATCGTGAGGCAGTATCTCGACATGATCTCAAAATCACTGGCCCAGCAGAGACAGTGAATCTGACAGGCAGGAGCCTTTTACATCAAGCAAACTACCAACAACATACAGCTTTTTAAACGCTGCAGTAAGTAAAGATGGAAGGATGGCCTTAGAGGATCAATGATACACCTGTGATCACAAGAGCCTATTGGGCATATCAAATTGAATTGACAGCCCAAGACGGCATCTTGTACAAAGGAAATAGAGTCATCATCCCTAAGGAGATGAGAGGAGAGATGCTGAAGCACATCCATGGAAGCCATCAAGGAATTGAATCGAATCTGGGAAACACAAGAGAAGTGCTCTACTGGCCAAACATTAGCAATGAAATTAAAGATCACATTGGCCAGTGTGGTGCTTGTAATGAGTACCATACTAAACAAGCTAGAAAACAATTGATGACACATGACATCCCAGACAGATTATTGATGAGACTGGGAGTAGACCCCTTCCCTATAGCAGGAACTGATTATCCTGTCACTGTCGACTACTATTCTGTCTACTGGGAGTTAGTCCAGCTGACTTCAATATCAACAGGAAAAATAGTAGATTGCATGAAAGCACAATTCAGCCATTACAGCATTCCAGACATTGTGATGAGTGGCAATGACCCTCAGTTCATGAGTGAAGAATTCAGCCATTTTGCAAAGGATTGGGAAATTGAACACTACACATTATCTCTGAACTTTTCCCAGTCAAATGGAAAGGCTGAGGCAGCAGTGAGAATCACCAAAGGAATCATCAAGAAATCGAGCAAATCTAGCACAAATGTATACGAGGCAATCCTTGAGTAGAGAAATATATCAACTGAAGGCATGGAAAGTAGTCCTGTCCAAAGACTAATGTCACGCTACACACAATTGCCTCTTCCAATAGCGAAAGTGCTACTGACACTATGGGCAGGATTTGACCGTCGGTGAGCGGGGGGGGTGGGGTGGGGCCCGCTCACCGACACATAAAATGACACGCGGTGACGTCAGATGGAACTCCCGATGTCACCGCGCCCCATTTAAATTTTCAGGTAGGTGGGGGTGCAGCAAAATCATCTGTGCACCCACTGACCTGTCAATGGCCTAATTAATGGGCCTGCCCATCCAGCCTTAAGGTTGGTGGGTAGGCAAGGAGCCCTGGTGGGAATTAGAAAAAGCATAAAACCTCATTCACGGACAGGATGAGGTTTCATGTAGGTTTTAAAAATTTTATTAAAGTTTTTTTTTAAATTATGGACATGTCCCAACTCATGTGACGGTGTCACATGAGGGGACATATTAGGAATTTTTTTTTCTATTTTTAATATTTTTGACAGAACAGCCGATTTCCCTGAGGCAGCACTTAGCCCCAGGGAGATGAGTACGCTCTTTTGTGCGCATGTGCGAAAGAGCGCACTTTTGATTTAGGGAGTCCCCCGCCCGCACAGGGAGCGCATAGCACTTCCATGCAGATGTCACACTGGGCGGGCCTTAATTGGCCCACCCACATAACATGGCACTGTTCCCCCGATCGGTGCACCTATCGAAGGCATGCCTGTACGCGCCCGCAATTCAACTTCACCCCCAATAGGGGGAAACTCCTGCCCATAAGTACTAAAAGGTATGAGTGAAAAAAAAATCAAAGTGGACCTCAGAAAGCTAAAGTTCAGTTTGACAAGACTGCCAAACCATTACCAGAGCTGAGCACTGGAGAGCCAGTCAGTCTACAAAAATTCAACGCTCTCAACAGGAGCAGGTCCACATGGAAACTTGGCATATGCATAGAGAAATTATCGCCTCAATTGTACGTGGTGGAAGTGGATGACCAAATATACCGGCGCCTCAGCGCAGACATATACACACAACCAGCAAAGATGGTCCTTCATAACGTGAAACTGTTACTTTGTTGCAATTGGCCAGTCAGGAAGAAGGGATCTCACCAGCTGTACTGAGTACAGCACTACCATCAGTCCCAGGAGTCCACTTGTGCCCAAGAATGGCAATGGAACTGCAACAGTTACCATGGCAACAAGTGCCATAGGAATGACACTTCCCAGAGAGGATACATCATCCAGACAAACAGCCAATGACAACGCGCACACGTACCATTAAGCGACTTGCATAATTGAACGACCATGTGTGCAATGCATGTGTAGCCACAGTCAAGAATAACTAACAGTTTGTTCATGTGTATGAGGACTGGGCATATAGTTGCTAACTTGAGTAACTCACAGTCATTTGTTCGTTTTGAAAAGTGGGATGTTTGGGATTTGAAATGCAACATTACTATATGTCCTATCTGGCTTGCTATAGTCAGGGGACTTCCATGAGGCACTCAGCTTTGCAAACTGCCATTTTAGATCAGAACAATAAAGACTTACAATGAGAAAGCACTGAGAAGCTCTTCATGTCTTTAAACATGAAACAAAGACTACTTAAATAAACTTAAACAAACCCCACAGTGTCCAGTATCCCTGATTGCTCATTTCATAGAAGCTGGTAGATGTCTCAGTGTTTGGCAAGTACAAATGTTGGGAAATTACATCGATATCAAAATGACATCACAGAGTATCAGCAGAAGATTAAGTAAAGTTCCAATCTGCTTCAGCTGGAAGTTTCCTCTATCAGTGAATTGTCCCACTGGATCACCAAGATATGTTCGTGTTGATAATGACCTGAAGTTCAGGCTTACAGTTTGGTAAATATACCAGCTAATTTTATTAGTCCTCCATGGGACTTTCCCACTTCTCTGTCATAACTTCAGCAGAACTGCATCTCTATTGTTTTTTCTGGGGCTTCTGCAGCTTTATATTCACTCACACTTGCCAGAAGTGACACATTCATATGCAGGGACCTGTTACCAGTGAATAAAAGGAATATTTTTAAGCCTTGTGACTTTTTTGAATTACCAGGGAGATAGGGGCACCTATATTTCTCTGTTCCTCATGGTAATGCCTTGGCCAATCAAAGTTGACTTGCCAACCAATCAGCACACCTATTTTCGTATAAATTGTTGTGGTTATTTGTAATTAGGGCAGGCGTCCCAACGTCATCGCGCACTTGTGCGATATTTCAGTCAGCTGGCACATGTGAGAGGCTGCAGCACGCCCGCGACAATTAAGTGGCCTATTAAGACCTTTAATTGAGTAAAATTTTTCAAAAGGCCAAGTGGCCTTTGTATTTTTGGAAAAGCTTCATCCATAGTCGGGATGAGGTTTCAACCAGTGATTAAAAGAAAAATAAAAACTGTTTACACATCTATTTAATATGTCCCTGCTCATGAGTCACATGAGGGGGCATGTTTTCATCATTTTATATGTTTTATTGTTAAAAACCTTCAACTCCTGAGGCAGCTCTGTGCCTCGGGGAGCTTTTACTGCCCGCACCCGCGTGCATACGCAAACCTCAGCACTCGCACTCCTCCCACCCCCACCCTGGCAGCGCTGAGCCAATTAACAGCGTTAAGTTGTGGTCTGGGCTCGATTGTGGGTGGCGGTCAGCCCACCGCGTCCGCCCAACAAGGGCAAAATTCTGCCCTAGGAATTCTTGAGAAAGCAAAATACTGCGGATGCTGGAAATCTGGAATAAAAACAGAAAATTCTGGAAAAACTGAACAGGTCTGGCAGTTTCTGTGGAGAGAAAAACAGTGTTAATGTTTTGAGTCCATGTGACTCTTCTTCAGAGCTCTTTTTATTATTAAGAATTCTTGCGTTTGTCCTGATGAGGACAAGACAAAGAGCTTCTGTAACATGGCTCTTTTTTCAGCAAAATTCAAGTTCTGTACTACCAAACGATAATTTAAAAACCTGTCACCTCCCTACTTAACCATTTTGTCACGCTGCCAGTTCAAATGTAACTTGTCCTTACAGAATAGCTCCCATCGGTCCCAAAACTGGCATCAATGCCCAACAAAGTGGAACGCTTCTTCCTGACATTGTTCTTTTAGTCACAATGATTTCCATATTCTTCCAGCCTTTCCCCATTCTGGTGCATTGCTAAAAAGAAAGACCTAGCATTTAGATAGCAACTTTCACCTTTCCGAAGTTCTTTATAGCCAAAGAAGTGCTTTTTCAAATATAGTCACTGTTGTAATGCTGGAAATGCAGCAGCTATTTGGGATCACAAGGTCCCATAAACAGCAATGAAATAAATGACCAGATCTTCTGTTTGGTGTTGGTTGAGGGATAAATGATGAAGACAACAGAAGACAACTTACCCTTTTCCTTCTTTAAATAATCTCATGTGAACATTTTAAATCCTGAGAGGACAAGTGTTTAAGGTCTCACCAGAAAAATGGCACCTCCAACAGTGCAGAACTCCCTCAATACTGCATTGAAGTGTCAGTCTAGATTACGTTCTCATGTGTCTTGAGACAGGCATGAATGCACAATCTTCTGAGTCAGAGACTATCACTGAGCCAAAGTTGGCACTGTGTAATCCTAAAATTAGCATCTATAAGGTTCTGCTTCTAAACTCATTGGTTAATTTCCTAAATTCACTTTGCGGGACTTCAGGCTGATTTTTATCTTTACCACTCGCTCCCACTTGGACCACTATGACAGGTTGCTCTCCATCCCTTTGCACAATTTTTGCTGATCAATTCTGTGTGTTCCTTACCCTAACACCTGGGAGGCAACAAAATATCCAGGATTGTTGGTCTAGACTAAAAGAGATTATTTGAACCCCTCCAACTATTGAATCCCCCTTTTCTGTATTCCTAGCTGTGGCACATATTCTTCCCAACACTAACCCTCCCCTCTTCACCCCCTAGAGTCATCAATTCTTAGTTGACATTTATCGATATTTATTTGGGGGCCTTGTCCAGATTCCCCATTTTTTTTCCAACAGGAAGTTGGAGATTCAGAGCTGTTTAAGAGCATAGGTTGTTTTAGGTGTTTCTGTTCTAACTGTTCCATTCTACCACTGTTATGACCAGGTGAGACGACGTGAGCTGTCCCCTCCATTCAACCTCCTTGGTTGGTCACAACAAAGGTTTAAGTTTCTTTTTCATGAGGATATGCCTTTTCCAAATCAGAATTTATTTAACTATTTCTGCAGTGAGCAATTGAAAAGCCAATAAAAACAAGATCTTCTTGATTTAAAGAAAGGGCAAATTTATTAACTACTAACCCCAAGAAAAATATAATAAAAATGCGACGTCACTTGCATGGGTATCAGAAATAAGGAAATTTAGAGTCCAGTGAAAAAACATTAAAAGAATATACAGTTAAATGTCCTTTGATTTTCCTGGAGACATACATTTTCAAACATTGTGGCTGATTTGGATTAGTTAGTTTTGTGGATGTGGTCAGATGTAGATGTTGCAATTATTATGAGATCTCTGTTTGCTGTAGATTTCTAAAAATGTTGACTTCCGAACCAGGTAATACACTTGTTCCAAAAGAGAGAGAGGGAGAGACCCCAGCTTTCAGCCTGTTTACTGTGCTGAAAACTTTCTTGCAAACTCTCTGCAGTGGCTACAGCCTGGCCTGTTATACTTCACCCATTGTGTATTTCCAAGGGGCTTTTGCGTGGGTCTACCTGTGGCAGCCATTGTTTCAATATCCAGAATTTTGCATTTTAATGTCTCTTCCTTAGAGAGTGATGAGTTTCAATGGGTCCCTGAAGGTTTGTTGTTTTTTACCTTTGAAAGTGGCCTTGCATTTTTAAGTAGTTTGTTCTGTTTCATTTCAATTGCAAGATTTCCAGTCAGTTGAAAGTTGAAAAATCATATTTTCAAAAAAAAAGTGGCGTGGCCTCATGACACTCTTATGTGCCTCGGATAGTCACCCACCTTTATCCTCCACCTTTATCTTCATCTTCGTCTTCATCCTCCATCTTCATCCTCATTGCCTTTTTCCTCAATCCCATTGGCGTGACTGCCTCTCAAGGTCTTGCTCCAGAAAATTGTAAGAGACACCGGGATTAACAATAATTTTCTTACAATTATATTAGAAGAAAAAGAATAGTCAGAGATAATGTGGACCTATTAATATTGCAAATAAAATTGAGGAAATGGCAAACTTGGTGACTAATTCCTTTATATCAATTTTCACAGGCAAAGAGGTTAATATATCTGACATTCAGAGAAGTTAATAATCAAAAGTTGTAACTCACCAAAGGTAACATATGCAAGAAAACAGTATTATAAAAATAATGGCATTGAAAAGTGACAAATCACCAGAGCCTGTTGGCTTCCACCCCAGGATTTAAAGGAAATTAGTGTAAGCCATATTCTGCTAAAGCTCTCTCAAATCAGGAATTGTCTCTTTAGGTTGGAAAATTGAAAATGTAACTCCATTATTTAAGAAATGTGAGATAGGGAAATTAGGAATTTATCGACCTGTCAGTCTAACATTTGTTGTAGGAAATTATTAAAATCTATAATTTCATACAAGAGGCTAGGATTTTGTTAACACTGTGTCATTCCCAGTCTCATAACCAGAACAATGCACCACTTCCACTTTCTCTCTCTTTGCCCTTTTCCAAGCAATTATAATTAAAATTCTAACTGCCAGTGGCATGATGGAAAACATGTGCAATTTAGCGGTGAGAGAAGCTTCTCATTTGCGAAACCTGCCATTAGCTGACAATACTACATCTATGTGTGGCCTACTAAAGAGTCTCCGCTTCATGCAGTGAAGCTGTGCAGCACTATCAGGACGCTCCACTGATTGAGAATGCTATGTTACTGAAGAAATGTCAGACTGTCACAGCAGACCAGACCCACAGTTCAGCTATGCCACCTTGTACTTTCTCCTCCAGGCCGCCAGGGAAAGGCAGGACGTGTTTTTCCTGAAGTTGGCATCAGAAAGCCCTCCTGTCAGACCAAGGCAGCCTGGACGGAGGTGCCAGAGGAGGTGAGCAACTGTGAGGTCACCCTCTGAACTTGGGTCCAGTGCAGGAACAGGTCAATGCCCTGCCCCAATCCGGTGTTGCATCTTCAACAGGGATTACTCGTGTGGTCATCAATAATGTATATATGCATATGGGCAGCTATGCCAGCAGAGTGAATGTCGGATCAGCCTTAGTGCCACATGGAAACTGAGTATAAAGCATTTGGAAGTTTGCCTTTTGTGTGTGCTTGGATGCAACGTGTGGATGACAGGACCATATGTGTGATTGGGATGCATGCAGACAAGGGGGTTAGATGTCACTTGGCATGTCAATTACTCTGCACTTTGTCATATGGGCCAACCTGACCCACAATGCCATGGAGAAGAGACACACAGGAGGGATTCCTGACCTAAGGATCCTCACAGCCAAGGAGGAGGCGATGGAGATTGCTGCTGAGGGAGGAACATGATCAATGGTGGAAGGTGAGTCTGGACCAGCCAGGAGTAAGGAGGAAGAGACAAACATCCCGGTGGTGGTATATGGGCACACAGAATGGAAATGATGAAATGTAGAACGTCCAAACTGCGATGATTCTTAATGGTGATTCCTTTTGTTCTCCCCCATAGGTCATCATCATCCAAGGACCAGGCCACAGCCAAGAAAGCAGCCTGAAGACGCCATTGCTGGGAGATAAAGAAGCCAGTGTCCCAGAAGATACACCATCATCTGCCTCATCATTAACCTCTGTCAGCACTGTTGAACCTATATGGTCCATGGAGGGATAATGTGTAGATTCAGGAGCAAAATCTGCTGAGCACATCACAGATACATCTCAGCAACTGAGGGAGGATGTAACAGGTGGGTCCCTAGACGTTGGGAATCAGGCCCATGCTGAGCCCTATGTGATGATGGGGCTCTGGTCATGGTGACAAGAAGTCTGCTGGACATGCAGCAGAGGCTAGATGAAAATATAGCAAAGACACTGGAGATTATATGCAGCTTCTTTGCGCTGGGTATGGTAGACTTCATGCACACCATGATTTCTGCCATTTCTCAGACATTTGAGCGCTTGGCCTCATCCATGGAGAGGTTGGCAACGCCCATCAAGTGCCATGTCGAGCATTCGATCCATATGCACTCTGACCTACATTCTGTTGCTGTAGCCATGGACTCAGTGCAGCAGTGACTAGGCAAGAGGGTGATGAGGCCCCTGAACCTCTCTCCAGGAACACCTTCCCCTCAGGAAAGTGCCCTCAAACACACAGCTGAATGAGGACTGTGCACCAACCGCTATCAGGCCTTCATCTCAGGACACTCCCAGGGTTAGCAGCATCTCTTCATTCCCTCCATCTTTGAACCCAAGAGATCCAGCAGGTCAGGCCAAAGGGGAAGACCCTGCACTAGTGCAGGAGACCCCCAGAAGGCTAGAGCCCTCAGGGCCCTCGTCTCCAGAGGGTACCAGCCATAGTCATTGAAGGCAGTAGGGCATGACACTGAGCTGACTGCCTCCAGCTCAGCTGCTGATGTCACAGTCGCACTTAGATGTTGTGGTAGAAAGAAAACATGTATGAGCACTACGGTGGCATGGGTGATTTTTCCATGCCTGTCTCGCTTGTTAAATTGCATGCAATTTAATTTGTTTTCTGTAATCGTTCATAATTGTTGAGACTTGTTGGGATATCCATGTACCCCTAAGATATTCTTGGTACTAGCACTTACAAGCAAGTGTTTGTAACAAAGCTCTGTTCCCCTTTCTATTCTAGGTTGTGAAGGATGCAGGTTAATAGTTTATTCAGCAAAGAAAGATAGCAGGGCTAGATCTACACCCAGGAAGGTGACGGAGGTTGGCGATGGAGCGATGGTCATGCAGATACATTATTTTTGCGTGAAACTTGTGTAGATCAGGTTGTCTCTGGCATCAGTTGCACATTTCTTCATGGCCCTGGCACCCATGAAAGGCTCATTTGGCAAATGGCATTAAAGGCCTGTGTCATCATCAGCAGGGTGATTTATTGTAAAGTAATGGATATACTGGCTATGATTTTATATCCAGTGTTATCAATGGAGGCTAGTGCAGGCAATACTGGGTAAAGGAATACTGGAGAGTACAGACAATAAAGGCACTCATTTTTCCAGTAAGCCACCAACAGTGTGCAAGTGCCATGGAGATTCACACAATTCTTCCCTTTATATCCTTGCTTGTAAGAACACGAAGCAGCGAGTTCTGGGACTTCAGGATGTAACTCATCAGCAGATGGTTTGTTACTTTGTAACACATTGTCCTAGTTAATACCAGAATTGTCAGGAAGACTGACCACCATGGGAAAACAGCTATAGCTTTGTTCACGCTGCTGCTCTGTCAGTGAAATCTGTAGGGAGTTAAAGCATTATTAACATGGAAAAGGAATTTTCAAATTCCTGTCTCCAAGTTGACAATGTGAGAATTCATTATTGTTCTCAAGATTAAAGTTAAGCAGGGGTCACAGACTCATAACAAAACAAGAGTAGATGATATTGGGTTCCGAACAAAGAAATACTGTACTCTTGTGCACAATTTGTTACAATTTTTTAATGAATCGTTTATGTAATGATACAATGTAGAAAAGGTCATTATTCAGTAATAAATATGTATAATTATTGTTTTTTCAGACTTAGGTGCAGCTTAAAATTTACAAACATTACACCTTCAAACATGGGAGTTCCATTCATTTGGTTAACAGTCTTTCATTAAAATCCCTTTCTGCAGTTTTGGCACAGTTGGAAACATATTTTACATTAAATTTTAAAACAAGCAACCAAATTCTTATTTCTCAATATATTGGGGGAAAAAGGTGAACCACTAATGAAATTTGCAGCTGTCTGTGTACAATTGTTTGAAAAGTATATGCACAAATATCCTGATATATGTATAGTAGCTTCAGAGGAGGTGAAAGCACATTATATATTAAAATAAATAAAGCAATGCAGAATTTTGAAATATGTGACTTCTGACAATATGGGGGCTCCTTCACTGCCTGGCTAGTAATGCAGTGGAAGAGGTTGCCCACCATGTATACAACTCGTTTGATTTTCGTCAATGGGAAATCATACAGGTTGTAAAACAGGCAGCTCTATTCTCTTTGCTAGGTTATGACCTGAGGTAAAGCTGAAAATTACACCTGCATTTTCTAAAACTAAGGGCAGAATTTTCCCGTTGGCATGCAGGGGTGGGTCCCGCAAGCTCGCGGGTAAAATGACACGTGGTGACCTTTGGCAAGCATCCTGACGTCACCGCACACCATCGCGATATTTCATTGGGCTCTTCGACGCGCACCCACCATTAACTAACGGGCCACTTAAGGCCTGTGAGGCACCAATCGATGGCAATTTTTCGGCACCCATGCAATATTCAGGTCGCGTAGGATGCATTTCTATAAACTTCATCCACGGGCGGGATAAGAGGGCTCATTGGGGTCGTGAGTGTGCTCTGTCAAATATTGATTTTTCAAAGTTATTGATACTTGTCTGTGCAATCTGCAATACTTCAAAACGCATACCAGCTGCTTGGTCTGAACTCACAACCTTCAGATCAGCACTTTGCAGTGAGGAATCACTTTTTGGGCCTGCAGGTTTCAGGAAGCCTTCCCTTAGCCTGGGAATGGGAGCTCAACTCTCCACTGAAGGCACTTCCTCAGAGGAGGAAGGGAGGGTCAGAAGGGGGAGGAGGCCAGGAATGCACATTCAGCCCCCAGGGGAGCCACTTTTGGGAGGTCAGGCACAGGCACAAGGGGCGCAGGGCCAAGAGACAGTCCAAGGCGGAAGGAGCCGCAGAAGACGCCACTATCTTGCTGCCAGGGTATACAGGCGGCAAAGCAACTACCTCAATATGTCTAAGGTGCAGTGCCGAAGGAGGCTCCATCTCTCAAGGGAGACAGTCAACTCTGTTTGTCAGCTGATAGGGCCTGAGATCTCCGCTAACTGTGTGGGTGGACACCCCATGCCAGTGGCTCTAAAGGTCACAGCTGCCCCCAGATTCTATGCTTCTGGCTCCTTTCAGGGTTTGGTGGGTGATCTTTGTGGTGTCTCCCAATCAGCTGTCCACACTTGTGTCAATCAGGTCACAGACGCACTGTTCAGACGTGCATTGACCTTCATCCTCTACCATTGGGACCAGGCAAGCCAGACACAGCGAGCCAGAGGCTTTGTAGCCATTGCTGGCTTCCCCTGCGTCTAGGGTGCAATAGATGGTACACATGTGGCCTTCAAGGTGCCAGCAGGTGAGCCCGGTGCCTTCGTCAACAGTAAGGTCTCCCACTCTATGAACGTGCAGATACGTTGTGACCATAGGATGTTGACTCTACAAGTCTGTGCAAGGTACCCAGGCAGCTCCCACGATGCCTACATCCTCAGACACTCCCAGATGCTGAGGCTCTTCAGTGCTCCAGCCTGGCTGTATGGGTGGCTGCTGGATGATAAGAGCTATCATCTCAGAAGGTGGCTCATGACACCTCTCCGCCATCCAAGAACAGAAGCTGAGCAGCGGTACAATAGGAGTCACGCCTCCAAAAGTGCTGTGGTGGAGAGAGCCATTTGTCTGCTCAAGATGCTCTTCTGATGCCTGGACTGCTCAGGGGCCGCACTCCAGTACCCCCTAGATCATGTGTCGGTGATAGTGGTTGCATGCTGCGCTCTCCACAATCTTGCGCTGGAAAAGGGGGACGCAGTGGACAATGAAGATGTTGATGCAGTGGCTGCGGCTGCACACGATGAGTCCAGCAGTGAGTTTGAGGATGAGCAGGCACAGGGAAATGCTGAGGCGGTAGACACTGACCCAGGCATACTCCAGGGAGGCAGGGACACTAGGGAGGCTTTAATCCAACAAATCTTTAGCTAGCCCACCACAGATGGACCACCAGGACAAGTCTGGGCTGCAGGCTCCATAATCGAGACCTAAGTGCAAAATCTGCCTGGGGAGGAACATCAACTAAGATCCTTGTAAACAAAGCTGAATGTCCCACAAATCACTCATAACATTATTGGAAGTCATCCACCTGCAGAACAAAAGAGACACCCTCAACCATGGTGACATGTCTGAATTTAATATTGCAACCAAAGAAACTTAATAAAACAAAATGAAAAAGGTGTTAAGAATCACGCCAACTCATAAAGACCTCAACTCGGGCCAACACAAGTGATAAACCCGTGGTGTACCTAAGGTGCTTTATGTTTATGTTTTCGGGTGCTAGGTTGGGAGTGGCATCTGAGACAGCCTGCTGACTCTGCTGTCCTGTTGGGCTCGATGACCTTGGTGGCCGTCTTCTGGCCCGTGGAGCCTGTGCTGGCCCCGCCTGGGAGGGAGTTGCCTTTTCCACAGATGGCATCTCCCCAGTCATCGTAGCCTCATCAGATGCAATGGTCACCGGCAGAGGGGCGGAGGAGCTGCCTCTCTCATCTAGAGCGCCCTAAGAGGAGCCCACAGAGATGACAGGCAGCTGCTGCATCAGCATGAGGTCACTTCGGACTCCCTGCTCACCGTGGATGGATGGGCACCGAGCTGGGAAACTTGGTGCCCACACCATCCACCACACTGGCACTGACCAGCTGAGGTCAGTGCCAATGTGAGGGCTTGCTGGTCAGAACGCATCCCCAGGAAGCCCTGTTGGGTCTCCTGGAGGAGCCTCTCCACGAGAGTCGCCACTCTCTCCATGGAGGACGCATGGCACTCGGCCATGAGGCTCAATGCTTCTGCAATAGTCTGTGTAGACTCCTTCACCATGGACACCAAGCCAAGCATAGCCTCATGTATCTCCCCCAGATCGTCCCGCACACCCTGCCGCATTTCCTGCGCCTGCTGTGTCATGGACGACACCTGAGGTACATCATCAGGCACCGACTGAGCATGTGCCTGGTCCCCTGCAGTCCCCCAACAGCTGGCGGCACGGGTACTCTCCGCCTCTGCCAGCTCTTATAGCAACAGTGATGTGCCCTCACTGCTGTACTCCAGGACGCTAGCTGATGTTCTAATTCCTACCAAGGTGCTAGCTTCTGCGCTGGTGTCTGCCTGGCAGAGATGGTGTGACACTGGTGAGACTTCAGGGCCCTCAGGTATGAGAGAAGGCCTCTGCTGGTCCTCACCCAGCCCTGCTCCACTGATACTTAAAGGAAGAACAAGGACATTGGATCAGTTAATGTGGAGACAATGTCAAAGTACATCCCTGTCCCCCGGATCATTATGCATTCATCCTTCCATAAGCAATGGTCAAGCCATGTTGCAAACTTCAATCACTGAACATTCAGTGCTGCCATGACTGCTGGGAGAACAATGGTGACCTCAGTGCTGGGCAAACTTACCTGCTAGGGGCACCCCAGCCTCACCGACACTGGTGGAGCTGTGCGTAAGGCCCCTCTCCAAATCTAGGGCCTCCTGCTTGAAGTGGCTGAGAAAGGCTAACAATGCCGGCCCTCCACCAGTCCTCACCTGCTCGGCGGCATTATGTGCATTCTCCTGAAAAGGAGAGAAGAGCATTGATTAGCGCTACTTGTACCTAGACTCTCTTCGCAGGCGCCCCCCACCCCCCAAACCAGAGTGGGAGATTACAGGGCTCCAGTGTCTCCTCACCCCACTGCTGCTGAACACTCACACAAAGATGCCAGGCCTGTCCCCACACCCCCACCCCCTTGGCAAATGCTGCATACGTCACACTGGGCACCACACGGTCTAACCTTCCATAGCAAGGAGGCACAAGCATGTGGAGCGCAGAGGGCAGCAGATCGATCAACCATGCCACCTTGAAGCTCCCCTCCCAGCATGTCATCAACCTGACTTTGACATGTCCTGAGGTTCCAGCACTGCACCTGGTGCAGCTCCTCCAGGTTGCCCCCAAAACAGTCATGTGGGTCTCAGTGTACCACTTGCTATGGGGCAGAACCCATCTCTTCACCACCCTCTCAGGGTGACCTCGGCATGGACAATATCTGCTGGCCCAACCAACGAAGGACCCATGCCGTCAATGATTCAATGTAGTCACTAAACTCAGACTTGAGGTGGTGGGGGGGGCGGTGTGGGGGGCACCACAGGGGAAAGCCTACCTGCTGGGTTAAGTGAACTATGCCAACATGGTGGTCACCCTTACTGAGCGCAGCAGATCATTGAAGCAATTGCGACACTGGACCCAGGTGCACCACACCACATCACTCACCACCTCTGCCACCTCCCCCCAGGTATGTTTGGTCATGTGGGGGGGCCTCCTTCTCCCATCCTGGAGAACCAGCACCCCCCGTCGTGCTGCCACCTCCCCAAGGAGGGCAGCAAGGCAATCATTGGAAAATCGAGGAGCACAGTGCCCCCCTGCCCTACGCTCCTGCCTGGCCTGCTCACCAGCAGCGCTCTGGGGAGCCCTTCCACTGGTCATGATTCGTGGCCTTTGAAAGGTTGCAGCAGCTTTTTAAAACAGGCCGCCGGGTCGCCATTGCAGACCCGCTGCTGCCCGCCCACTCCCGCTGTCCTCGGGAGTCATGATTCAGGCTGGACGGGCCTTAGTTTGCCTAAAATGGCAGCGCAGAGCCAATCATGGGAGGTGATCAGGTCCATGCCCGTCCATTCCCGCTCCAACCCTCCGCCAGCCAGAAAATTCAGCCCTAAGAGGACTTATTTAAGGAAGGATGTAAATGCTTTGGAGGCGGTTCAAAAGAGGTTTACTAGACTGTCACAGGGAATGAGTGGGCTGTCTTATGAGGGAAGTTTGGACTAACTGGGCTTGTTTCCATTGCAGCTTAGAAGAATGAGGGGAATGTGGAAATCGAAACACAAAAAGATCAGCCATGATCTTATTAAATGGCGGAGCAGGCACAAGGGGCTGATTAGTCTATTCCTGTTCCTATTTCTTATGTTCTTATGTTCTTATGACTGCCTGAATGGAGGCATGAAATAAATAATTCAATCTTTTGAAGGACACAAAGATGGAGAAAGACCTGGGGCAGAATTTTTCCCTCACCGGGCAGACGTGCACCCGACCTGAACGAGAGTAAATTAGTGCGTGATGACGTCGGGTGAGCACTCGGCGGGCGTGGATGAGAGGCGGCAGTGCAGTCACCGACAATTAAGAAGCCTGTTAAGGTCCTTAATCAATTAATTAAATCAGAATTTTTGCTGCCCATCCAACTGTTCAGTTGGCGGGCAGACAAAAAGGCCAAGCGGCCTTTGGATTTTTTATGAAATCGCATCCACAGGCAGGATGAAGTTCCTGATGTTAATTCAAAATAAAATTAAAATGCCTAATCCTCATTTATAACATATCCCTGCTCATGTGACAGAGTCACATGACACGACCTATTCACTTTATTTTTTTAATCTTTATTTATAAATCTTCAGCTCCCTGAGGCAGCCCTATGCCTTCAAGGTGCTTTCAGTGCATTCACCCACACCTGGGCAAACTTTCATCCTTGCGCACCACTGCCCCCCACCCCTCCACCCCCCCCCCCACCCCCCCACCCCCCCCACCCATCCCCCTCCCACCCTGGCAGTGCTGAGCATTGCAGCGCATAATAACTTGCAGTCGGGGCTCGATTGCGGGCAGCGGCTGACTTCACAGCTGCCCCCAGGCCCGCCCACCGCGCCCAACCGATGAGGTAAAAACCCTGCCCCTGAATCTTACAGTAAAATAGCAACCATAAGCTGTAACGACAGAGAAACATGAACAAGGATGTCATAAGTAAGTTATTAGCAGCAGTAATAGCAGAGAACTGGTAACAAGTAAGCTAGGAACAGAGTGAGAGTAAAGAGTTTTAAAATGGGAATTTGATGAGAATGAGAATAATAAACTCTGATGTTGAAAGGTGGCAGTTGTGGAAGTGTGAGTTCACACTACCCATGTGTCTCAACACACCTTGTTTGTGGCATCAATGTGGAAGATAAACTTATCTTCATCTCGATCTCTCGCAATGATTCAGTTACCAGGGATCGAGCTGAGAAGTGGAGAGGATGGCACGATGGTGCCATGTGCGGTGCCAATGCCTTCCCACATTGGCTTGTATTTTATCAGCACCTACCCATAGGCCAATTGAGTCCCTTAAGTGGATAGGGCTTCTTCCTGCGTCTCAGCTGGTATTTTCCAGCCAGTCGGCAGGGCCACTGCCTCCACACAAAATTCTGGCCAAGAACATGATTCTACAGTTACCTTGCTAAAGCAACAAAGTAAAATATAACATGAAAGCTTTTCAGCAACAGCGGTCATGGAGTTTGACAAGGGACAAACCAAAGGACTTTCTGTCGTCTGTCACCAGATTCTATCCCTTCTACACGTTACTGAGCAGAAAAACCATTTGATATATTAATTACAGAATACAGTTAATTAGCTGAAATAATATATTTTTGTTTATTTTCCTCCTTTTCCCAAGAACTTGCACCATGCCCCATTTCTGTACTGGTTGGTAACTCCTCGGCATCCACCTCTAGCAATGATGATGCTTCAAAATGTGATTGCTCAGTAGGGTGTCTCCCACTGACCTGCAGTAAAACAGTCACTTCGGGAAGGATTTCCTCTATGCAGTATCCATTAATAAATACTGTTCCTAGACATCCTGAGCCTGGAAGTCCATAGCTCTTATTGCACATTCCTGCTGTAACTTTGGTGGGAATCTGACAGAAGGGCTGAAAATTGGGCTCAGATAGGCCATATTCCAACTTTACCTTGACATTCTCAATTGGCTTATTGGGACTAAAGCCTCAACCCACCTCAGATTTAAAGATTTATTAAAAGGAATAAGGTTATCAGGAGTTTACACTTCCCTGGCCATCAGTGGGACTGGAGTTAGGCTGCTCATGGTATGCCTGGTCACACCAGGATTCCACCACCACCAAAGGGTGAATGAAGGATTGTCTCTAGGATGGGACTGTGGTTTGGAACCACATGTAAAAAAAAATGTTTTGATCTATTTACAGAGGAAAACAATTGGCCAACAGTGACAAACATATCTGAAGAATGTATGAGTTTTGAAGCACAGATATTTTTGACTTTTATTATATTCAGCTCAATTGTGCTTGCTTTAGTCAAGGTTCCCAGCCTCACTGTAATGATGGATGTCATGCAAGTGCCCTTCATGACATTAGCACCTACACCAACACAAAAAAATGAATGAGCCTCCTCTTGGCCACAGAAAATCTACCAGGGCCAACAGAGATTTACAATAGCTGCATCACATTTACACAAGCATGCAATTATTGGTGGATTTTTGACATATCACCTACTTTCCTCCCAGAAGATCAGGACATCAGAATGCTATACCATTTGACCAGAAATATTGTTGGCTTGCAGTAAATCAGTGCTAGCCAAAGTGAATAAACTTTATTTTATAATCAATATTATAATAGCTGCCATTGTCAGCTTGGTTTGGGTGCTCGCATTCTTACCTCTGAGTTGTTATCGAGTTGTGTTAAGTCTCACTCCAGGACTTAAATATTGCAATTGCAGTATTGCTGGTGCTACCAACAGTCATGGGTATTAAAATGATGTCATATCTGCCTGTTAAGGTGGCTGTGGAAGATCCCATGGCATTTTTTGAAGACGGATAGTGCGTTGCCATTATTCAAACATTAAGGATTCATGAAATTCACTGTTTGTGTGATCTTATGCGCAAATTGGGTGATGTATTTTTATATATATTCTTTCATCACATGTAGGCACCTTTAGCAAGGCAAGAATTTATTGTCCATCCCTTGAATCATTGCTGTCTATGTGGTGTAGGTACACTTGCAGTGCTGTTAGGAAGGGAGTTCCAGGGTTTTGACCCAGTCTACATAAAATTGGCTGCAAGTCAAAAAGTAATGTATAGGATCTGACAAAGTTGAGACAACCCAATGGTATGATAAGTTTTTTAAAATTCTTTTCACAGGATCTGGGCGTCACTAGCTAGGCCAGCGTTGTTATTGCCCATCCCCAGGGAAGTAGTGCTGCCAGAATGCATCAGAGTGCCGCTTCAGCACCTCCAACCAGGATGGGGGGAATGGAGTGCCAGGGATTGGATTGCCAGGGCCTCAGGGGTAGAGGCAGGCTGACAGGCCTGGGAGTGAGATATTGTGGCGCCCCAGGTCGAGGGTTGGCAGAGGGGAATGGAGGGGAGAGACTGCTGTATGTGGGAGATTGAGTGAGTGTGTGGATGTGAGAGAGAGTGTGTGTGTCTATGTGTGTGTGTTGGGGGTGCAATAAGAGAATGAGAGAGCATGTGTCTGTATGTGAGTGAGACAGTGATTGTGGGTGTGGGAGTGAGGGAGTGCATACGAACATACAAACGAGGAGCAGGAGTGGACCATTCAGGACCTCGTGCCTGCTCTGCCATTCAATAAGATCATGGCTGATCTGATAACAACCTGAAATCTGCATCCCAACTACCCCTGATAAACTATCACATCCTTGCTTACTAAGAATCCATCCATCTCTGCCTTAGAAATATTCAAAGACCTTGCTACCACTGCCTTTTGAGGAAAAAAGTTTCAAAGACTCACAACCCTCTGGGAGAAAAGATTTCACCTCATCTCCGTTTTAAATGGGCAAACACTTATTTTTAATTAGTGAACCCTAGTTGTAGATTCTCCCACAAGCGGAAACATCCTCTCCACATGCAACCTGTCAAGGCCCCTCAGGATCTTATACTTTTCAAACAAGTTACCCCTTACTCTTCTAAACTCCGGTGGATACAAGCCTAGCCTGTCCAGCCTTTCCTCATAAGACAATCTGCCCAATCCAGGTATTAGTCTGGAAACCTTCTCTGAACTACTTCCAATGCATTTACATCCCTCCTTAAATAATGTGATCACTACTGTACACAGTACTTCAGATGTGGTCTCAGCAGTGCCCTGTATAATGGAAGCATAACCTCCCTACTTTTGTATTCAATTCCTCCCACAATAAATGATAACATTCTATTAGCTTTCCTAATTACTTGCTGTACTTGCATACTAGGCTTTTGCGATTCATGGACTAAGACACCCAGATTCCTCTGCATCTCAGAGCTCTGCAATCTCCCATCATTTAGATAATATGCTTCTCTTTTATTCTTTCTGCAAAAATGGACAATTTCACATTTCCCCACATTATACTCTATTTGCCAGATCTTTGCCCATTCAGTTAATCTAAGTAAGTTATGTTGGTATTTGTAGGTGTTAGGAATGAGTTTTAGCTTTAAAGTTTGATTTATTTTTCTGTATCTGTGTGTTAAGATAAGGTCAAATTGAGTTTTGGGGAGGATTTTCCTTTCGTCGGACGGGCAGGCCCTGGGGTGGCCACGCAACGTTCCGCTACCCGTGATTTCATGCTGGCTGGCCAATAAACGGCAACCAGCGTGAATCGTGCGCTGAAACGTTCAGTGCAGCCTAGGTGAGGGGGTGGGGAGGAGGGTGAGCGCGGAAGTCAGCGCATGCGTGTGGATACACTCACAGAAAGCCCCCTGAAGGCACAGAGCTGCCTCAGGGAGCTGAAGGTTTTCCACATTAAAAATAAAGTTTGAAAAAATAGGGAAAACATGTTCCCTGATGTGACTGTGTCACATCAGCAGGGACATGTTGCAAATGAGTTCTGCAAACTTTTATTTTATTTTTAATTAACATTGGAAACCTCATGCCACCCAAAGTTATCATGCATTATTTCATGCTCGTGTGTGTTGGGTGCGCGCCTGCACGCCAAGGTGAAAATTCGGCCTTTAAGACCATAAGACCATAAGAAGTAGGAGCAGAAATAGGCCATCCTGCCCATCAAGTCTGCTCCGCCATTCAATGAGATCATGGCTCATCTGATAATCCTCAATTCCACTTTCCTGCCTTTCCCCTATAGCTCTTGATTCCATTGCTGATTAAAGATCTGTCTAGCTCAACCTTGAATATACTTAACGACCCAGCTTCTACAGCCCCTGTAGAAAAAAATTCCACAGATCCACCACCCTCTAAGAGAAGAAATTCCTCCTCATCTCTGTTTTAAATGGATGACCCTTTACTCTGAGATTATGCCCTCTGCTCCTAGGCTCTCCCTCAAGGGGTATCAACCTCTCAGCAGCTACCTGTCAAGCCCCCTAATAATCTTATATGTTTCAATAAGGTCACCTCTCTTCCTTCTAAACTCCAATGAGTACAGGGCCAACCTATCCAACCTCTCCTCATAAGAAAATCCCTTCATTCCCAGAATCAACTCCATGAGCCTTCTCTGGACTGCCTCCAATGCCAGTATACCTTTCCTTAGATACGGGGGCCAAAACTGTTAACAGTATTCTAGGTGTGGTCTAACTAGTGCCTTTTGTAGTTTTAGCAAGACTTCCCTATTTTTATACTCCATTCCCTATTTTTAAACTCCACTTGCCTTCCCTATTACCTGTTGAACTTGTATGTTAGCTTTTTGGGATTCATGCACAAGGACTCCCAAATCCCCCTGTGCTGCAGACTTCTGCAGTCATTCTCCATTTAAATAATATTCAGCTCTATTCTTCCTGCCAAAGCGCATAATCTCACATTTTCCCACATTATATTCCATCTGCCATTTTATTGCCCACTCAATTAATCTGTCTATATCCCTCTTAGTTTTACTTTAAAAAGGTGCCTGCATTTCTAATGAGAGTTTTATGACTTAAGCTAAGGTAAACAAACAAGACTAAAATAATTAGACAGTTGCTAGCAACAGGGGCCCAGAAAGACAGGTCCCTCCCACAGACACACACACAGAAAAGCTGGAAACAGCAATTTTTTTTGGATGCTGTTGAAGTTCAGCTGATTTTGAAGATAGCTGCCAGAGAAGCAACCCAGAAGGAACAGATAGCCAACCCCAGGCTAAGGAAAAGACCCAAACATCCAGGGGAGTGGAACAGGGGAGGGTGTCAAGCAGACCTTCTAGTCAAAGGATGGACAAGAACCTGAAAATGTTCTTGTTAAGTGAAGTTAAGAGTGAGGGGCAGGGAGAATCGCACCAAGATTCAGGTTTAAAGAGGCAAAAGCTGCAGAAAGCAGATTTAAATTGAGAACAGCTTGCAAGAGGCAAGAAGGTCCAAAGAGGAAACTGAAGGTCTGTAACTCTTTGCTATGGGCATGTGAAGCAGTGGTGTACTGTTGGCATCTGAGTTGGTGAAAGAGAGTGCGTGGAAAACGGCTTGAATGCATATGGTGACCCAGGGGAGAGGAACATTGGAAGGAGAGTTCAAAATCCTGGAGGTGAACCCTTGGGGAAGGCATTTATGAGAAGAAGACTCCAAGGCGAGGTCTTGGACAGTGAATGTTGGAAACCCTCACGTGAAAGATCGCAGTGCAGTGAGACCAGTTGCTCATGGTGTAACAAGCATCTGGGGGGAGTTGGGAAGAGATCCATAGCACCTGTTTGGAGTGGAGTCTGTCACTTGGTTTCAGAATATGGTGTATCTGATCACAGGTCACTTTTTTTTTGATTTACATGGACTGTGTACTTACTGTGAACATTAGCATATAAAATAGCATTTGTTACTGAGTTATCCTTACAATCCTGTATTTATCTGTAAAGGTATAGTTGTGGGTGAAGGAGTATTGTAATATAATTAATCTTTTCTTGTTTAATAAATATTTTATTCTTTTGTTAAAAGTTCATTAGCTGACTCTGGTGATTCTGTTCAGTAGCTACTCTCCATGTATCTAAACAAACAAATAAAAGTTAGGATCTATCATCTGGATTCCTCCCTGGGAACAGGCTTGTCCAGTGGTAACCTCAGCTGGAGATCATAACACCTATCCATATCTTTTTGTAGCCTCCTTATGTCCTCTTCACAACTTACTTTCCTATCTATCTTTGTGTGATCAGCAAATTTTGCAACTATCCCATCCATCCCTTCATCCAAGTCATTTATATAAATTGCAAAATATTGATGTCCCAGCACTGATCCCTGTGGCATGCCACTCATTACATCTTGCCAACCTGAAAAAGACCCAATTATGCCTGTTTCCTGCTAGCCAGCCAATCTTCTATCCATGCTAATATGTTAGCACCTATACCATGAGCTTTTATTTTCCACTATAACCTCTGATGCCTTCTGGAAATCTAAGTGCGGTACATCCACCAGTTCCCCTTTATCCAAAGCACATATTACTTCCTCAAAGAACTCCAATAAGTTGATTAAACATGGGCCAGGACTTTCAGTTCAGCATGCGGGTGCATGCCCGACACACCTGAGCATGAAATAGCGTGCGATGAAGTCAGGCGAGCATCCCGATGTCATCGTGCACTTGCATGATAACATCGGTGGGCATGCATGAGAGCCTGCAGTGTGCCCACTGACAATTAAGAGGCCCATTAAGGCCCTTAAGCAGGTAATTAAGTAGAATTTTTTGCTGCCCATCCAACCTTATAGTTAGCAGGTGGGCAAGTAGGCCAGGCAGCCTTTTTGTGAAACCTCATCCACAGCCGGAATGAGGTTTCCAACAGTGAATTAAAAAAATTTAAACATTTTAAACTCATTTTTAACATGTCCTTCTTCATGTGTGGGGACATGTTTATATTAATTCTTCATTTTGAAACTCTTCAGCTCCCTGAGGCAGCTCTGTGCCTTCAGGGAGCTGTCACTGAGTGCACCCCCAAGCATGCACAAACTTCAGCGCTCACACTCCTCCTGCTCCCAGCCTGGCAGCGCTGAGGCTCTCAGCATGCGTTTTATGCTGGCTGGTCATTAATTTGCCAGCCAGGGTGAAATCGCAGTCAGGGCCCGATCACGGGTGGCTAACCGTTTGCGGCCATTCCCGGGCCTGCCCATCGGTGCCTGACGAGGGGAAAATCCTGCCCATGATTTCCCTTTGACAAAACCATATTGGCTCCACCTGATTACCTCGAACTTATCCAAGCACCTTGCTATAGCTTTAATAATAGCTTCTAATGTTTTCCCTATGACAAATGTTAAGCTAACTGGCCTGTAGTTTCCCATTTTCTGTCTCCCTTTTTCAGTAGTGGAGTTACATTTGCTATCTTCCAATCTAATGGGGCCTTCCCCAATTCCAGGAAGTTTTGGAAAATTAAAACCAATACCTCAACTACATTACTAACCACTTCTTTTAACACTCTAGGATGAAGTCCTTCAGGACCCCAGCACTTGTCAGCCTGCTGCTCCAACAATTTACTCAGCACCACTTCTTTGGTGATTGTAATTTTCCTGAGTCCCTCTCTCCCTTCCATTTCCTGATTTATTGCTGCTTTTGGGATGTTACTTGTATCCTCTATAGTGAAAACTGATGTGAAATAGCTTTTTAATTCATCTGCCATCTCCTTGTTTTCCATTATCAATTCTCCAGACACACTTTCTATTCGACCAGCACTCACTTTGTAAACATGTTTCTTTTTCAAACATTTATGGAACTCTTGCTATTTGTTTTTATATTTCTGGCTAACTTTGTTCTGTACTCTAATTTTCCCCTCCTTTTAGTCATCCTTTGCTGTTCCTTATATTCTGTCCAATCTGCTAATCTTCCACCTGTCTTTGCACAATTATATGCTTTTTCTTTAAGTTTGGTACTATCTTTAACCTTTCTAGTTAACTACAGATGGTGGGAGCATCCTTTGAACTTTTCCTTACTCATTGGAATGTATCTATTCTGTGTATTCTGAAATATTCCCATTAAGTGTTTGCCAGTGCATCTCTATTGACCCATCCCCTAACCTAATTTACCAATTCACTTTAGCCAGCTCTGCTTTCATGCCCTCATAATCGCCCTTATTTAAGTTTAAAAACATGATTTTGGATGCACTCCTCTCTCCTTCAAACTAGATGTACAACTCAATGATATTATGGTTGCTGCTCGCTAGGGGTGCTTTCACTATGAGATCATTAATTAATCCCACCTCCTTGTACAATAGCAGTGAGTGTGTGTGTGTGTGTGGGAGTGAGACAGTGTGTACGTGGGAGTGAGAGACTGCATGGGTGAGTGGGAGTGAGAGTGTGTGTGTGTGGGATTGGGAGAGTAAGTTTGTGCGTGGGAGTGAAACAGAGTGCATGTGTATGTGTGTGTGTATGTTTGTATATGCGGAAGTGAGAAGTTGTGTGTGTGGAAGTGAAAGTTTGTGTGTGTGTGTGTGTTTGTGTGTGTGTGTGTGTGGGTGTGTGTGTCTGTGGCTGTGGGAGTGAGAGAGAGTGTGTGGGAGTGAGAGAGTGAGTGAATGTGTGTGTGGGAGTGAGAGTGTGTGTGTATGGGTGTGGGTGTGGGATTGAGAAAGTAAGGGCAGAATATTATGCTCGGTGCGCAGGCATGTGCCTGACAAGCCTGAGCGTAAAAAGATGCGCAATGACAGCGGGCATGCATCCTGTGTCATCGCACAATCTCGTGATATTTCGTTTGGTGGGTGCCTGCTGGAGGTGGCTGTGCGCCCACCGATAATTAAAAGGCCTATTAAAGCCATTAACAATCTAATTAAATTCAAATTTACGCTGTCCGTCCAACCTAAGGGTTGGCGGACAGGCGAAAAGGCCAAGCGGGATGAGGTTTCCTAAAGCAAAAAAACATTAACTACAGCTTTATTTTGAATTAAAAACATGTCCCAGCTAATGTGACAGAGTCATATGAGGGGACATGTTTTATTGAATTTTTTTTCTCTTCATTTTTTTTTTACACAATACTTCAATCTCCCTGATGCAGCTCCGTGCCTCGGGGCAATTGAAGTGTTCTTTCTTGTTCATGCACGAACTGCATGCCAAGCCCGGCTCTCCCTCCTCCCCAGCCTGCACATGCAGCGCTGACTGCTGCCGCTCGCAATCCACTGCCAGGTCGGCCTTAATTGGCCCACCCGCATGAAATCGCGGTGCAGAGCCGATCGCGAGCAGTGGTCGGCTTACCAACTGCCCCCGCCCACCCCCGCCAAGCACTCCTGCCAAGGGCCAAATCCTGCCAAGCGTTTGTGTGGGAGTGAAAGGGAAAGAGAATGTGTGTGTGTGTGTGTGAATGAAACAGAATGCGTGTGCGCGTATGTGGGAGTGAGAGAGTGAGGCGTGAATTTTACGTTGGGTGTACGATTGCGCACCCAACACACCCAAGCATAATGTGACGCACGATGATGTCGGGCATGCGTCCCGACCTCACTGCACACCCTCCCAATATTTCGCTAGGCGGGCAAGCGATGAATACAGAGGCACACCCACCATTAATTAACGGGCCAGTTAAGGCCCTTGAGACGCTAATTGTCTCGGAGTTTACACAGCCTGTGCAATTTTCAGGGCGTCACATTGGCGCAATGGGCAGGCGGGTAGGCCACATTTTCAAAAACATCACCCATGGGCAGGATAAGAGGGTTGAGTGGGCTCGCTAATGTGAGTTGTTTGTACTTTACGTTATAACTTACTGCTGCTTGTGTGAACAGGACAACTTCATTTTGCTTCAGATCTGCTTTGACAGAAATAATAGGCTTCAGTTCAGGACTCCGGAGGAGTCACACCGCTTGGGTCCTTCTAGATATCAGGCGGCCTTCACTTACCTCGGGAATGGGGATTGTGGTCTCCGTTGGAGACATCTCTTCTGAGGAGGAAGAAAGGACAAGAAGGGGGAGGAGGCCAGGTGTCCC
The DNA here is from genome assembly GCF_017639515.1 of Carcharodon carcharias. Taxonomy (NCBI): domain Eukaryota; kingdom Metazoa; phylum Chordata; class Chondrichthyes; order Lamniformes; family Lamnidae; genus Carcharodon; species Carcharodon carcharias. Next base: position 129,192,989 of record NC_054471.1, read on the forward strand.
TATTCAGCTTCCAGGGGAGGGACCTGTGGGAGGACAGGCACAGGCACAAGGGACACAAGGCTAACAGGTAGTCCAAGGTCGAAGGGGCCACAGAATTCGCCACTATCCTGCTGCCAGGGTTTACAGGCGGCGATGCAGCTACCTCAATATGTCTGAGGTGCAATGCCGAAGGAGGTTCCGCCTCTCAAGAGAAACATTGACCTCCATCTGTCAAATGATCAGCCCTGGGATCAGCTCCAACTGTGTGGGTGAACACCCCATGCCAGTGGCGCTGAAGGTCACAATGGCCCTCAACTTCTATGCCTCCAGCTCTTTCCAGGGGTCAGTGTGGGGTCTTTGTGGAGTCTCCCAATCAGCTGTCCATAGTTGTGTCAAACTGGTGACAGATGCTCTGTTCAGGCATGCATTGACTTTCATTCATTTCTGTACAGACAAGGCCAGCCAGACAGAGCAAGCCAGAGGCTTTGCAGTGATTGCTGGGTTCCCCCGCATCCAGGATGCAATTGACCGCACACATGTGGCCATCAAGGCACCAGTGGGTCAGCTGGGAGCCTTTGTCAACAGGAAGGGCTTCCACTCCATGAACGTGCAGATGGTGTAACTACAGGGTGCAGATTCTGAAAGTCTGTGCAAGGTACCCTGGCAGCTCCCACGATGCCTACATCCTCAGACACTCCCAAGTCCGAGGGTCTTCAGCGCTCCAGCCTGGCTGGATGGATGGCTGCTGGGTGACAAGAGCTATCCCCTTAAAAGATGGCTCATGACGCCGCTCCACCATCCAAGAACAGAGGCCCAGTAGCGGTACAATAGGAGCCACACCTCCACAAGGGCTGTGGTGAAGAGAACCACCTCTCTTGATTGATGAGCTTCTGATGCCTGGACCGTTCAGGGGGCGCAGTCCATTACCCTCCAGATCGTGTGTCACTGATAGTGGTTGCATGCTGTGCCTTCCACAATCTGGTGCTGGAAAGAGAGTCAAGGAAGAAGGTGTTGATGCAGCTGCTCTGGCAGCAGATGCTGAGTCCAGTAGTGAGTCCAAGGACAAGCATGGTGAGGAGAACGCTGAGGGGATAGACACTGACCTGGGCAACCTCCAGGGAGGCAGAGACACCTGGGATGCTTTGATCCAACGCTCCTTCAGCTAGCCTACTAAAGATGAACCACCGCCACATGCCAGGGCTGCAGGCTCCTTACTCAATACCTGATAGGAACATTTGCTTGGTCAACAACATGCACTGTGTGCCATTTCAGTAAAGCTCAATGACAAACAAATCACTCATAACATCATGGGTTACCGCTCGCCTGCAGAACTAATGAAGCACCCAGAGGCTTGTTGAACAGAAATATATTTAATGCTGTGGTGCCAGGCATACATAAAACAGATTAAATGGAAAGGTGTTCTCAATCACACCTACTAATAATTAACGTAAAAGTGGGGGAAAAAATATCACCAGTGATAAGCCCGTGTTATACTTAAGGTGCTTTAAGCTTTCGCTTGTGGCTGCTACATCTAGGTGCTCCCCCGTCGCTGACATTGGATACACCCTGCTCACTCTGTTGGCCTTGATGACCTTGGCGGGTGTCCTCTGGCCTGTGGAGCCTGTGCTGTCCCCACCTGGGAGGGAGTGGCCAGTGCCACGGCTGGCATCTCCCCAGTCACCACAGACTGATCAGATGCCATGGTCACTGGCAGAGGGGCAGACGAGCTGCTGCTCTCATCCGAAGTGTTCTTTGAGGAGCCCACAGGGAGAACAAGCAGCTCGTGCACCAACATAAGTTCGCTTTGGACCTCCCTGCTCACCATTGATGGATGGGCACCTAGCTGGGATACTGGGTGTCTCATCCATCTCCCACACTGACACTGACCGCCTGAGGTTATTGCTGCTGTGAGGGCTTGCAGGTCCAAACACATCCCCAGGAAGCCCTGATTGTTCTCCTAGAGGAGCCTTTCCATGACCGTCGCCACTGTCTCCATGGAGGAGACAGTGCGCTCAGCCATAAGGGTAATTGCATTGCTCATGCTCCGCATGGACTCCTCCATCACAGAGACCATGGCACGCATTCCTTCAGGTATCTCTGCCAGGTTCTCCCACAACCTCTTCCAGCATCTGCTGCCTCAGGGACGGCTCCAGAGGCACATCAGCCATTGACGGAGCATGTGCCTGGTCCCCAGCAGTCCAGGTGCGTTTCCATGGTTGCTGTCCTCTGGGGTCAGCAGTGGGCCTTCAGGCACCTCACCCCAATGGGCTGCTGGTGAGCCTGAAAGAAGAACAAGGACATGTCATTAGTTGAAGTCGTTACACTGTTAGTGCATGCCTGAATCCCTGATCAGGGTGTCCTCGTCTTTCTGTTATCAATGGGGATTCCATGCTCAAGGCTCACATCAATATACAGACAACAGTGGAATGGTTGCTATGACAGACATTCTGAGCTAAGTGGACTGCACTCTCACCTCCCTGTGGCACCCCAACCTCACAGCAGCCGGATGGCCTAGGCATATGGCGCTTCTCAAGCTCCTGGGCCTCCTTCTCATATCAAGTTAGGATGACTAGGTGGTGCAGTCCTCCACCAGTCCGCCACCACTCGGCATTGATATGAAAGGAGAGAGGAGCATCAATTAGTCCACCCTGTACCTGCATTGTCATTGCAGCCTGGCCAACCCCACCTGAGCAACCACCTTGCAGGGCTCAGCCGATTTGTGACCCTGAAGTTGCAAAATGCTCATTCCAAGTAGCCAGGGCTCACCCCCTTGCCTAGATGCTGCGTCATTGACATTTGCCACTCACACTCTAAGAGCTCTGAGGTTCAAGGCAGGTGTGGGGGATGGTGGGGTGGTGGCCAGCTCCTAACTGCTGTGCTAAGTGACCCATGCCAACATGGTACTTACCCTTCCCGATCACAGGAGGTTATTGAAACACTTACGGCACTGTGCCCATGTGCGCCTCACCACATCATGGGAGCTGACCCTGAAGCCACCTCCTCCCAGGCATTTTTGGTGAGGTGGGGGGGCTTCATCCTCCCATCCCTGGGGTCCAGTATAACTCATGCTGCCACCTCCTCCAGGGGGGCAGTGAGACACTCAATAGAAAAACACGGGTCCGACTGCCCCACTGACCTGCCCTCCTGCCTGCCATGTTCACCAGTAATGAGCTCCATGGTGAGGCACGTCTGCTTCACTGGCAGCCTCCACATGGCTGCCGCGGCCACTTTTGAATTGGTCACCAGGTCGCCATTGGACCCGGCAGACATTGAGATCCTGCCCCCGCTCGCCCCTTCTCCCTGTTGCTGCTGTCGCGTCTTACACTAGGCAGGCCTTAATTGGCCCACCTGTGTAAAATTGTGGTGCGGAGCTGATCGCAGACGATGGTCAGCTTCCTGACCACCCCCGCCGTCTCCCACCGAGCCTGCAAGCCGACGTAAAATTCTGACTTGAGTGTGTTTGTGGGAATGAGGGAGTGTGTGAGTGTGGGGGGTGTGGGATTGAGAGAGTAAGTGCATGTGTGGGAGTGAAAGAGAGAGTGTGTGAGCATGTGTGTGTGGGTGTGAAACAGAGTACATGTCTGTGTGTGTGTGTATGTGTGAGCGCACGTGCATGTGCATGTGTGAGAGTGAATGAGTGTGTGTGTGAGAGTGAGTGTGTATTTGTGTGCATAATACTAGATTTAGAAATGATATGGCTACACATTTTCTTAGATCTCCTGCACCTCAAAATTTGGCCCTATACCTCTGCCTATCCCTAATTGCACTTGAGAAGGTGTTCATGAGCCGCCTTCTTGAACTGCTACAGACCATTTGGTGAAGGCACACCCACAGTGCTGTTAGGGAGGGAGTTCCAGGATTTTGATCCAGTGATAGTCACGGAACAGTGATATAGTTCAATCTCAAGATGATCTGTGGCTTGGAGGGGAACTTACAGGTTGTGGTGTTCCTATGCATCTACTGCCCTTGTCCTTCTAGGTGGTAGAGGTCACGGGTTTGAAAACTGCTGTTTAAGGAGCCTTTGTGAGTTGCTATAGTGTATCTTGTAGATGGTACACACTGCTACCACAGCGCATCAGTGGTGGAAGGATTAGATTTAAAGGTGGTGGGTGGGGTGTCAGTCAAGTGGGCTGCTTTGTGCTGAGTGGTGTCAAACTTCTTGAGTGTTTTTGGAGGTGCACTCATCAGACAAGTGGAGAATATTCCATCGCACTCCTGACTTGTGCCTTGTAGATGGTGGACAGGCTTTGGGGAGTGAGGAGGTGAGTTACTCACTGCAGGATTCCTAGCCTCTGACCTGCTCTTGTAGCCACAGTATTTATATGGATAGTCCAATTCAGTTTCTGGTCAATGATAACCCCCAGCATGTTGATAGTGGGGGGATTCAGTGATGGTAATGCCATTGAATGTCAAGGGGAGATGGTTTGATTCTCTCTTGCTGGAGATGGTCATTGCCTGGCATTAGTGTAGCTTGAATGTTACTTGCCACTTGTCAGCCCAGGCCCAAATGTTGTCCAGGTCTTTCTGCATATGGACACAGACTGCTTCAGTATCTGAGGAGTTGCTAATGGTGCTGAACATTGTGCAATCATTAGTGAACATCCCCACTTCTGACCTTATGATGGAAGGAAGGTCATTGATGAAGCAATTGCAGATGGTTGGGCCTAGGACACTACCCTGAGGAACTCCTGCAGTGAGGTCCTGGGGCTTCAACAGCCACAACCATCTTCCTTTGTGCTAGGTATGACTCCAACCAGTGGAGAACTTTCCTCCTGATTTCCATTGACTCCACTTTTGCTAGGGCTCCTTGATGCCACACTCAGTCAAATGATGTCAAGGGCAGTCACTCTCATCTCACGTTGTATACATGCAAGTTATTTGTTTCTTTGTGTCATTTAAAAGCCTTCAATCAATTCCAATTTAAATTGACCTGAAAGTCATGTTCCAGTGCATGCATGCCATTTTTATATTTTTGTTGCAAAATTTAGTGACTTGCTTTTACAAGATTTTGATGTGTAAGTTCATGGATGCATAGATATGGATGAATAGATGTTGGTCTTCACCACTTGAGTAGTAGTAAGCTGGACAAGTGGATTGCTTACTTATTATAGAACACAAATGATTTTATACTGATTCTTTGCAATGGAAATGAAAATCATGCAAGTTCTACAATGGATGGATGATTCATTCTTTAAATTCATCAGCCAGATGGCGAACACCAAAATCTCTTCTCGGGTAAAGGCAAGTTTAATTTACTCTTTAATGATACAGCCACTTATTTTGGAGTTACATGCAGCTGTGAATGATTAAGGGCATCCATCCGAAGAAATGCTTTACCTTTGTTCTTTGCTCCACTTACAAAGTACAAGAGTGGTTGAAAGCCAATGGTAGTCATTGCAACACATTTTCACAAAAAAGTTTAATCAGCCTTTCATCTAAACTAAATATGCAATAGATATCTGAAGTTCATTGAACCACCACTGCTAATAATGCAGGAAATAAGTAGATTTCTTGTTACAATTTAAGAATGTAATTGGTTGAACAAACGGTTCTTGGTTTCACTCACAGCTGCTCAAGACAGAGAATCATGATTAATGCTTAATTAGATAGCCATATAATCCATAAAACAGGGTAGCAGGCATTGCACTGGACTCATAAAATATATTTGTTCTTGATTATAGGAAGTATGTGGTTGGACCAATTTTAGTAGTGCATCAGAATAAAATCATAAATAATTTTAAATGTGAGTTGGGCAGGAAATTAGGGATGAGGAGTGTACACATTTAGGGATCTGTGACTGAGCACAACTGCTCTTTCAAAGAGCTAGCACAGGCATAAGCAGTCAAGCAGCCCTTTTGTTGTTGTAAGTTTCTATGATTCTAAGATTATATAATTTAACTGTATGCTAACCAAATGCTAGTACATACTTTTGATAGATTATTTTCAGTTTTAATAGTAAATGATAAATGCTGACATTAAACAAGCATAACTACACTTCTTTAAAGCACATCTGTAAGACTGTCAGTTTCTACATAACCACACAGCAATTTACACAGCAATAAGTAAATACCCATCAAAGGAAAGTTATTGTAAATGTATACATTTAGGCCATTACTAACCTGATATGACCCAGCTGATCATTTTAAATCAGTTTGTTTTATTGCACAAAGCACTCATATCCTAGCTGGCTTGTCAAGCTGTGAAATATTATCATACAAGTGGTTAAACTTTCATTTGTAGTGACTGTTCATTTCATAGATGTATTAACATATTTAAAATAGGTGGGTTAACACCTCTGTTAAACCAGCAATTTCCTCCAAAGGTGCTAAATGTTGATGTGTTCATTATACCAGGCAAACCTTCCAGGCCAAACTAATGATGAAAATCTGAAACCTTTTAAGGTGCTGAGTTTCAAATTTTGGGCATTTGTAAAGAAAGTGAAATGACCCAAAATGCCTGACACATTGAGAGAGATTTTAACCTAACAGTTTGAGTGGTTTTAGGATCAGGCAGGTGGTGGTTAAAAGGGCTGAAATTGAGAGCTAGTCAGGAAATGGGCTGGAGTCCACCAGTATCCACCTTTAACTGCAGCACAGTCAATTGCTTGTGAAAACCTCCCCCAACCTGCGCCAAACAGCCCCCCACCAACCACCCCTTTTTCCTGGATGAGGCAGATTGTAATAATATCTGTGTAATAGAAGATTTGGAAAAATTAATTCTTTAACTTTTATTGTAATTTTGGTTTAAAATGTTCCTCAAATAGTGTAATAAAAATCTTAACCAATGTTTCGTACTGCTGCAAATTATTTTTCCACTAATGAATGACCGGTGATTTTAGGAGAGACAATTTAGTGAGGATGAAGCAGAGGGTGATAAAAGAAAAGATGCAATTGGCTATGAGATAATCATGCTCTATGATGTGGTATTGGCTGAAATAAATGCGATGACGTCAGGACACACGCCCAACGTCATCGCATGTCATATTACGCTCGGGCATGTCGGGCGCGTGCCTGCACACCGAATATAAAATTCTGCCCTTAAACTTCAATGTTAAACAGTTTCACCCAACCAATCCACATCAAGCTCAATCATGCTGTGGATGTTTTCTGTCAGGGGTTCCTGAGCTTTCATTCTCTGTATGTTATCGCCATTATTTAATATTATCAGGTCATGTAACACAGGATCACATTTCCTTAGCAGGACATATGAGCCTGCATTACTTCCTTTACTCCCTATTCTTTTCCCTGAACATTAAAGCTATAAACCTTCATTAGCTACATTCATCCTCAAGTCAATACCTTTTAGGAAGTAAAGAGGCAGATAAAAACAATATTGGCAGCTACATTTTTTCTTATTTTCTTTGCCTGCTGTTCTATTAATTATTTTTTCTTTTACTCCATTGCCCTTTGCTTAATTATTTAATTGTGTTTTTTTCTTTCATCACTGCAGAATCCTACCGTCTGGTTGATGCAATATGATACTGAACAATACCAAAAAGTAAAATTGGACTCCTGGCACCTATGTTTAACACCTCCAAATGTGTAGAAAATGATAGCCTGAATTATTCAAATTAGATTTACTGCCTTATAACTGAATCAATGTTTGTAACCTATATAGGGCAACCCATTAATGTTGTGTTTAATGCTATGTGGAAAATACAGCCTGGCAATAATTGTGCTAAATTTAGCATGTCTGCCAAAACTAACATGCTGCTCTCAGCAGTAAGCAACTAGTCTCATTAACAAACACACGTGAAAGGAGGCTCATACACAATTCTTTATAGGAATAACTCTGGAAAACTGCAATGAACCAAAGCTTGGAAAAGATTTAAAACTTCAATTATAATTTTGGTCCAAATTCATGGCAATTACAACGTGAACTCATTTAAAAAACTCTTACAATAGAACATCTAATTCCCAGTCCAGCCTAGTTGCTCTGTCACCAGCAAGTTAAGCTGAATATGTAGATTGATAAAGGAATAGCGCCATCCTAAATCCCATGCAGAGATTGGAGTCAAAACAGTGCCCCATACTCCAATGTGCATCATGCCATGCATTACAAAACAGCTCTATTTACTTACCAGTCTGAGTTTGACTCCCGAAGTATTGGATCACCTCAGTAAGTAGACTTAAACATTTCTGGATGGAAATTTCAGAGAACCACATCACATGGTCAAGCTCAGACTTACAGTGAAATACAACACATTTAGGTGCTTTTGCATCTATTGTGCTTAAAGCTTGAAGATAACCATAGGACCACTGACGGTTGGCCAGTTTAACAGGAACTGAAGTGGTGTTAATATTTCCTTTCTATACAGCTGCCTTTGATATAAAATACCATAACTCTTTATGAAAACTGATAGTTAATAATTTAGACAGTTGTCAAGGCTTGCTCATGGAGTCAAAGATAGTTTAAACACACCTGAGACAGCGTTATATTGATCCGATGTTTCATGTTCACTATTGCAGTATATGTCTTAGCAAAACAGACAAGGCATCCAACAACTTTACAAGCCTCCTATGACTATCACTAGGAAATATTAAAACTGACTTCTGTTTTCTCCTGCACCAAAAGTTACCATTTAGAGGCATTATCCATTTCTATTTTTTTTTAATATAATGTGTGACAGAGATTTTCCAATGTGTATATGTGCAAATGTCAGATAATCTGGCAAGGACACCATTTTCCAGATCCCTGCCCAGGCTGGCTCAAAGGGTTCTTGTACAAAATGTGTGGGAGCTTCATTAAATGTGTGAAAGGCATTAACTGAAGTCAAGATACTTTTACTAGGAATATGTTGATCTATTCATCTCACCATTAAAACTGCATAAAAAGAATAGGCATGTTCTCGACTTTCAAGTGCTTAAAGCTGTATTGCTGAATTCTTCATTGTTTTGGCCTAAATGAGTACTGGATACATTTTTGGGTCCCAAGGTTAGTCATGATGCAATCCTGGATGTTTCACGGCATCATGCTCACCAGTGCCTTCCAGCACCGATCTCAGCTGAATTTGTTGATTCACTGGCCAGGCACCTAATTAGCAATGGGGCATACAAGCATGTCTGCCATGAGGGCCATTTCCTGCCAGCCTAATGCTGATGGAAATTTTTGAAATCTCGTGACTATGGTTACTCAGGTTCCTCCCCAAACACAACCATATATCCATTGGCCTCCTGAATAAGGGAGCTGACTTGGAATTACTTTTTATTAGAAATTCATGTCCTCCTGTTTGGTTGGGTCAACATGTGCTCCTATGGAGGCTCGTGCACCTTCGTTCATCTGGCATGCTGGCCTCCACTTGATAAGCCAAGTTTCAATTCCGCATGAATATTCGAAACTCCCTGTTGTGAGATTCCCACTGCTGCACCCTGACTGATATTTACCAATTGTAAGGGATGGATGGAGATACCCTCCCTTAAAAGGCAACCAGTGAACTTCCAGAACTAATGGAGACCTCTGCTTGGGTATCTGACAGCTCCTTCCAGATTTACAATGGGAGAGGAGCCAAACTCCAAATAATTTTGGGGCCTTGCACTCTTTTTAAGTTTTCTGAAGATAGAGGAAGAGAGTGAAAAGAAGAATGTGAAGCAGACACGGCTGTGCCAGAATTGGATTAATTATACCTTATCTTACCTCTGGAGACATGCATATAGACTTAGGCATAACTGCCTTTGCAGGCTTTGCTTTGCTTTACTCGGGAGGTAGTAACTGAGCAGTGACTGAATTGTTCTGTTGGCTGGAAGTTGATGTACAGACATGGTCAATAACAGGGATATTTTTTGTCACTGGCTGTGAAGGTGAACACAGGACTGAAGTTTTATCCCTCTGGTTTCTCCAAAGCTACTACAGGTGGTCATCCGTCAACCTACAGAGAGAACGGGGCACAGGACAGGAGACTATGCCTGAGTGAGATGTAGATTGAGTGAGTGGTTGGGAATTTCGTTCAGGTGGGAATTCAGTGCAGAGGGACAAAGAGGTGCTCCTTTTTCTACTTTTCTCAGCCTCCAATATTTGGTGAGTTTCCTTCGTGGACTCCAAGCCAGGAAAGTGCAACTTTCTATTACTTTAGTTGTGTAAATTGTCAACTAATTGACTACTTAAATAAATAAGGTTTGACAGAAATGGCAAGGCTGGTGGTGTGCCGTGACTGCAGCATGTGGGAATCTCTGGAATCCACTGCAATCCTGGGAAACTGTGACTGCAGCTTAGGCAAATTTGGCTCAGAGTTGCTGACATTGCGGGGCAACGGGGAGGGGCAGAATGACCTGGACACTTTCTTCCAGGAGGCAGTCACGCCTTTTAGGTTAGGCTGAACTTTAGAGTTGATCAGTGGTCAGGGAAAGAAGGGTGTGACTGTAAGTCAGGCAGATACGGGGAACCTCCACGTGGAGATGGAAGAGGTTCAGCTCCTGACTTTGTCCAGCAAGTACGAGGTGCTTGCTACCTGTGTGGATGAGAAGGACTGGAAGGTGGATGTGAGGACTGACCATGGCACCATGGTGAAGGATGTCATTCAAGTAGGCGGAGCGAAGAGGAATGTGGTAGTGATAGGAGACAGTATAGGCAGTGGGATAGATATTGTTTTCTGCAGGTATGACCAGAACTCCAGTAGTTGGGTTGCCTGCCCAGTGCCAGAATTAAGGACATCTCCTCACAGCTGGAGAGGAACTGGGAATGGGAGGGGAGGATCCAGCGGTAGAACCAGGAATGATGTCCTGCTAAGAAAATTTGAGGAGGTAGGGACAAAATTAAAACACAGAACATCAAAGGTATTCATCTCTGGATTGTTATTGAACCACACATCAATTGGCATAGGATCAAACAGATTAGAGAATTAAATGTGTGGCTCATAGAGTGGTTTGGGAAGAAAAGGTTTGGATTCATGGGGCAATGGCATCAGCACTCAGGGAAGTGTGAGTTATTCTGTTGGAATAGGCTCCATTTGAACTGGGCTGGGACCAGTGTCCTGGCCAATCGTAACTAGGGCTGTGGATAGGGCTTTAGGCTAACAGAGGGGGCAGGGAGGGCTCGGGTGAAGGGTGGTTTAGAAACCCAAACAGAAAGGCCGAGGTATCAGAATAGTATTGCAATGTGGGTGAAGAGAACAAGAAGGCCGATGGAGTATAATGTAGGGAAGTGTGAAGTTATTCACTTTGGTCGTAAGAATAGAAGAGCAGAATTTTTTTTTTAAAGGTGAGAAAATTGTAAGTGTTGGGTATGCTGTACAAGGAATATAGAAAGTTAACATGCAGGTGCAGCTAGCAATTAGGGAGGCAAATGGCATGTTGGCCTTTATTGCAAGGAGATTGGAGTGCAGAATAAAGAAGTCATACTACAGTTGTAGAGGGTTTTGGTGAAACCACATCTGGAATACAGTGTGCAGTTTTGGTCTCCAAATTTAAGAAAAGATATGTTTGCATTGGAGGCGTTCAAAAAGGACATGCGGCAGTGATTCTTAGTCCTCCTGGAGTGTATATTTGCTGCTACTTATGTACCACCTTGTCCTGCAAATAAAAAAGGTTTGTTGACATAAAAGTTTAACATCCAAATGCCCACATTTATCTGCACATGTGTGTGAATAAACATGCAGCATCCAGCTTGGTTTCCTTAAGAGGTTTATTTCTGGGCACACCTTTACAGACGATAGTATAATAATAGATCCAGTTTGAAGTAGCAATTAGATTATTTGCCCTGCATAGGTATGGATGTGAAAGCTAGCAAGCCAAGTGAGGTTGTCTGAGTGCTGTGCATATAGCTTCAGTAATGATACGACAGATTGGGAGAAGCTCAGCATGTATACTTTTGTGTACATTTACTTTGTATAGGGAAATGCTGGCCTGAATTTTACACTCCTCTGCAGTGGTTGAGTTTGTAGGCAGGGGGGAGGGTGAGCATAAAATTCCTTGATGGGCTTCCTGCTAGCTTTCCGCCCAGCCCAACCTCTCTGAAACTTGATTCTGGGGCGGATGAGGCCTTGGACAGCCCGCTGACCCTTGCGCCAATTGAGGCCTTTAAGTGGAATTATTGTCCACTTAAGTGCCGTTTCCTGCCCAGTCTCAATTTTTAGGCTGGCGGGAGGAGTTCCGGGGTATGGGGAAGGCTGATAATAACCGGATTCAGGCTCCGGGCAGGAAGCCTCCATCAGCCGCCCCCTTTTAACTTTGGGCACCCCCCACCTTAAGGTCTGGTAACCACAGGACCCCCCTCCCCCACCCAGCCTTTACTGTGACACCCAAAATCTCCCACTGCCCACCCTCCCACAGGCCTCCCCTACCCTCCTCACCCTGAGACCCCCAAAACTTACCTCTTCCAGCAATCCTGGGGCTTAGGGGGGAATTTTCCGTGCCCGCTGGCAGCAGGTGTGATAGGTGGTGTGCACAGAAAATATGACATGATCTATTTCACAACGGCGGGAAGGCAGGTTGAGTTCGTCCGCACAGCCTGCCGACTGCGGGCCGCATTTCCCACCGACGATTGTCAGGGAGCTCATTGTAATACATCAGCATATCATTAAAAGGCCATCCCGCCAGGCTTTTGGATCCCCGCCAGATTGTACGTCCATATCGACGGGAAAGTACGTCAACATGTTTCACAACAGCACAGATTGGACATGCACTTGGCAGCCTTCATTTTGAGGGAACTGAGGTGAGGTGGGGGCAGGGGAAGTGAGGGAAGTGGCCACGCAGTAGGGATATCTGTGTAAGCTGACCAGCTCAGGCACAGCCACAGTGATATGATTCGGGTTGGGCTGTTAGTCTGCCCATCCACACAAGCAACGCAGAGGCACTAAAGTAACACCAAGCGCTTCAGACCTTGCCCCCAACGTCCCTCAATACCCCACCCCACCAGCACAGACTGCAAGTCTGTGACCACTTTATTGGACCGCGGAGCAGCTGGACTGCACATGTTGTACAATCTCCTCGACAACGTTGGCCATGTAGCAGTCATTGCTGGAGATGCTCACAGCCCCTTGCAACCCAGTTAGGAGCTGTCTCCCCCATGTTGCAGGCTGACAGGGCAGTCAGGCAGCGCACTCATCTGTGGCCATCCGAGGGGTGACCGTCACTCTTCGGGAAGTGTTAAGGGGCAGTCACACAGGGCCAGGAAGGGTGCTTAGTTCACCCATGCTAACCATGTCTCTCTCTCTTTTGTGCTGCAGGAGGACCACGTCAGGAGCATGGCGCCTGGTGACTTAGCTGTATGCCTGATGGCCCACAGAAAACGGAGGACATGAAGGAGAGAGTAACAGAGGCAACTTTGAGTGACAAAGGCAGGAGCAGCATCCTCAGGAAGAAGGGGCAGCAGGGGCTCCCACACACGCTGCCCAGGAGCGACAGCGAGCCGTGGCTGGTCAGCGCCTAGCGACACCCGGGGTCTATAGATGCAGTCTATAATTCCCAAAGATGACTGAAAATCAGTGTTGCTGATGACTGCGCATGTCTCGGGGCCTGGTCGCTCATTTCTGCCACTTACTGCAGGGCTTGGCTTCAAGGGGACATGGAGGGCATCCACTGCCAGTGGCTGTGAAAGTGACTGCGGCGCTCAATTTCTATTCTAGTGGCTCCTTTCAGGGCTGCACAGGTGACCTCTGTGGGATTTCACAATCCACCCTCCACAAGTGTATCCTTGAGGTCACGGATGCCATCTTCTCCATGGCACACAACTTTGTGCATTTCACCCAGGACCGGGACAGCCAGGATGCAAGGGCCATTGGATTTGCCCTGATCTCGGGATTCTCACAGGTGCAGGGTGCAATGCACTCATGTGGCGCTCAGGTCTCCATCGCTACACTCGATGGACTTCATCAACCGCAAGGGCTTCCACCCATTGAACATGTAGCTGGTATGCGACCACCAGAAACGCATCCTGCAGGTGTGCCCATGCAGCAGCCTCAGACTGCAGCAGAGCAACACTATAATGAGGCTCTGCTGCAGCTCGCAACTTGGTGGAGCAGATCATCGGGATGCTGAAGATGTGATTCCAGTGGCTGGACCAGTATGGTGGAGCCCTGCAATATAGTCCACAGAGGATGTCACATCAGCGTCATTGTCTGCTGTGCCCTTTACAACCTAGTACTCCAATGGTTAGACGAGCTGGCTGAGGAGGAGATGGAGGAGCTGTATGCCTCCTCCGATGAGGAGGATGCCAACGGGGATGAGGGTGAGGAGATCCTCAGAGACAACGATGACAGGGATGAGGCCCTCGCACTGGCTAGATGAGGCACGCGCACCTTGGGAGGCCTTCATAGCTGCTAGATTTGTGGGGGATGATGACGACATGCAGTGAAGTGAACCCTTGGTTCCTTACAGCGCATCTGTGAATGTTTGACTCCAGTCTGGCTCATGTCAGTGCCAATACCCTTTGAGAATATTCCTGTCATGGAGATGCAGTCGCTTGATCGCAGGAGGATGATGACGACATACAGTGAGGACACTCCATAGATCTTCATATAGCCTCTGAGAATGTCTGACTCCTGTCTGGCTGAGGGTAGCTCCATTACGCTCCATGATCAGGGTCATAGCATAGTAGCATAGAGACGCAGCCAGGAAACTTTAGAAGCATCTGATACTGTGCCTGCCTTCAGCACCTGAGCCCTTCAGGAGCTGGAGCACAGCATCAGTGGTCACAAATGCTGAAGAAATGGGGGCCAGCCTCTCCTTAAAGGTACTGAGAGCACACAGAGAATGAGAGAACTCTGTGGCACCTGTCCACTACATTCTGGCAGCAATGACCAGCACCGCCGAGGTACAGGCATCAGTACTGTTTCCAGTGAGTGTGATGCCGGACCATCACTTTGGTCTGAAGGCTGCACAGAGCACAGGGAAGAGACCCTGGACTGAGACACCTGCCTTTTATCTTGTGCAGAAAGGTTTCACACCTGAGTGACAAGAACACTGCTCACCAGAATAAGAAGCCATTGCAGGAAGACATTCTTGAGATTTTATTGACAGTAGCGAGCAATATGTACAAGTGATTAATACTTATCCACAGGCTGTGCAACTAATTCACCTTCACTTTCCTAACACTGCAGCTACATCTTGGTGCTCACTGGACAGCTGCAGCAGACATGGAGACAGCCTGCTGACTGCAACGCCCTGTCTGTGATGACTTTGGCAGGCGTCCTCTGGATGGCCGAGACTTGGAGAGCCCCGATCTGCTTTCAGTGTCCTGCTGTGTGGCAGTGACGCCCTCCTCGATCTGTGGAGCTGGAACTGCTGAGGTCACAGGAAGAGGGGATTCAGATGGGCCGAGCACTCCTAGAGTCACCTGGGTGGATGGTCCCAGAGTGTGCACCTGCTGATCCTCCTCCCAATGGCCTCAGCGATGGAGTTGATCCCACACAGCAGTGCAGGAGCAACAACCTGAACCAAGGTCTCCATGGCAGCCGACATCCTACCAGTTGACCTTGGTGTGTTGCAATGCTGGCGCTATCACCTCAGCCTGAAGACGGAAAAACTTCTCCATCGTGCCTTGCAATCTGGGGAGCGCAGCGGTCATCCCCTCCTGATGTTCCCGAGCTTGGCCTGCAGTTCCAGCAATTGAGGTATGACCGAGTCCAGAGGCTTGTCATCTGACTTGGACTCAGCAGAGTTCTGGCCTCCAGCAGTCCTCCAAATGCCAAGGTCCAGGGAAGTCACTGCCGCCGCCTGCTGTAGATCAGAAAGTGAGATCATCAAATTGTGATCCTGTGCCCATTCTAAAGCTAGGTCCCACCAAGGTGTGTGTCTCTGTGCTGGTGAAGGGTGTGGATGAGCGCTGTGACAGGTCTTCCGGGTGCCGTCAGATTCCCCTTCAGAGGTTTCTTCGGGGCTTGTTTGGAGGCTCTGAGTCATGGACTCTGTTCGTTATTCCCCAGATGTGCCGGGGGAAGCAAGGGGAGATAATCAGTGCATGGCAGTGGCCTGTGAAACAGGGCACATCACTTTCAGTATGGTTGTCTGATGAATGTTGCACTACTGGATTCTCACTTGGTAGAGCCGCACTGACCTCACCATCAGCACAGGACCAGTCCAGATTCTCACCGGCCAGCTGGATGGCTGTTTTCCAAGTCCATGAGGACCTTGATTTTGGGAATTCAGCCACTGGTCTGTGACCTCTCTCTTTCTTGTTGTATGTTAGCTTCTCCTGCATGGATCGAGATGGAGAAAATGTGAGCAGGACACTTGCCAGGCCAGATGATAAATGTGTCTGGCCTTTGTGGATGGTGAATGGTCCCATGGCCGGGCTGAGGACAATGAAGGTGAATGTGAGAGAGTGAATGGTGATGTCCTCTGAACTGGCAGTGAGTGAGGGCCCTGTGGATGTGTGATGGATTTTTGAGTGTGTGAGTTGGGAGTGATGAAAAGAGTGACTTACCCTGAAGGAACAGAGGAGATCATTCATCTTCTTGCAGCACTGGGTGGTAGTCCTCTTCTGAAGGCGTTGGTGCTGACCACTGCTGCCACCGCCTCCTAAGCCAGATTGGTCATGTTGCTGCCCATCCTGCAGCCAGAGCAGAGGTACAGGACATCCCGGTGGGCCTCCACGGCATCCAGCAGTCACTTGAGGGACCTGTCATTGAAGCGGGGGGCTGTGGTCTTTTTTTCTTTGCTAGCCATGTCTCCTAGGCAGCGGTGGTGAGCTTGTAGCAATGAGCGGTGTGCTGTCAGCTGCTTTTTAAACGTGTAGGCCGGTGTGATACAACGGCAGGGTGATGGCAGGAAGATGAATGAGAGCCAGCCCACCATGGAAGCAGCGTGTTTCCTGGGAATGCATAAATAATGAGGCGGGTTTGGGACGATACGGGATGAAAACTTGCCATCACTGTCGGCAGCTAGCTCACCATTTTGCATGCCCGCTGTCGCACTTAGTGCAAATTTGGGAAAATTGCACCCTTAGGTTCTGGGGACTGCATGCAGTCCCGGTTTTGTCCACTGCAGACTCTGGCATTGCAGGGACTAAGCTGCCTGCTAATCAGAATTACCTGGAAAAACTCAGCAGGTCTGGCAGCATCGGCGGAGAAGAAAAGAGTTGATGTTTCGAGTCCTCATGACCCTTCAACAGAACAGTTCTGTCGAAGGGTCATGAGGACTCGAAACGTCAACTCTTTTCTTCTCCGCCGATGCTGCCAGACCTGCTGAGTTTTTCCAGGTAATTCTGTTTTTGTTTTGGATTTCCAGCATCCGCAGTTTTTTTGTTTTTATGCCAGCTAATCAGATTGGCCATCAGCTCTCTAAGGCAGGACTTCCTCCTGAGTGAGGCACTTAAGTCCCGCCTGCAGCCAATTAATGCTCGTTTAGCGTGAAAGCGCTACCGGGCAGACAGTACTGATGGAGATGTGTTCCCCACCAATTCTTCAGATGGTGGGAAGACAGACCCTGCCATCCTAAAGACCTTGGCTGTGGGTAGTCTTACCATGGCAACTTTCAAACTCTAACAAACATCTTCCTCATTGATATCCAAGTCCTCTGAATATTAGATAGTATAGTGACCTTTTCTGCCATCTCAGTGTCCCTCTCCCTAGCTTTATTACATCTTAATGAGCAGATTCACAGCTACTCTGATGACCAATGCTGCCACAGGGATACTTTATTTGAACCAAACAGACAAGCACTGGTATCCCCCATTTAAAACATGCACCAATAGCACATTTTAACTTTAGTGTGTGTGTAAATAACAGAACTTAACCGAGTAGCATTGGCTCCATTTTCATTTTAGCCTGGTTACTGCACTTACACTAAGGGCAGGATATTGCCGTTGGTGTGCAGGGGCGGGCCCGACATGCTGATGCGTAAAATGATGCGCAATGAGGTCGGGCATGTGCCCCAACATCATCACGCACCATTTCGATATTTAATTCGGTGGGTGCGTACCAGAGGCAGCTGCGTGCCTGCCGAACTGTCAATGGCCTACTAAGGCCATTAAAAAAGCAATCTAAGTTGTTAGCAAATATGCCCGCCCAACCTTAAGGGCAGAACGAGGTTTCCTGAAGCTTGTATAAAATAAATAAATAAATTTTCTTGACTTCACAAACACGTCCCAGCTCAATATGACACCGTCACATGAGGGGACATGTTTAAATAGCTTTTCACTTTATTTAAAAATTTTTATTCTATACTTAATCTCCCTGAGGTAGCTCCGTGCCTCAGGGAGATTGCTGCGCTCTTTCGCACACAAGCGCAGAACAGCGCAAGCCCCGACTCTCCCTCCTCCCGCACAGGTAGCGCTACTAACCGCGCGTTAGACTGGGTGGGCCTTAATTGACCCACCTGCGTAAAATGGTGGTGCGCAGATAATTGTGGGCAGCGATTGGCTCCGCAACTGCCTGGCCCACTCCCACCCAGCCGGCCTGACATAGGTGAGATTCTACCCTAAGAGTTGCTTTGTAACTGTGCATGTTCAGTTTCGTTTTTCAAACACATCGGTCCCTCACTCGCTGACTCGCTCACTCGCCACTTCCCTCTGCCGACCTTCTCACTTGCCAGTCTTCCTGGCCCCCTTGCTCGCCACTTCCCTATCCCTGCCCCATCGCTCACCACTTCTCCTGACCCCCTCACGCGTCACTTCCTCTCCCCAATCTCACACATCACTTCCCTCTCCCTGCTCTGTGGCTCATCACTTCTTTCTCCTGACCCTCTGGCTTGCCGCCTCTCTTGCTATTTCCCTCTCCCAAAACTCTCACTGCTTCCCGCTCTGCAAGTGGGAGGGTCAAGAGATGAAAGCTGCAAGAGGAGCAGCTAACCGAAGGGATTGAGAGAGGCAGTGAGCGGGAGGTAGCAAGAGAGTGGCAAGCAGGGGGGCTTAGGAGGAGCAGATGGTGACATAGTGGTAATGTCACTGGTACTAGTAATCCAGTAGAGCCAGGCTAATTCTCTGGGAGCATGTGTTCAAATCCCACCGCAACAGCTGGTAGAGTTTAAATTTAATTAATAAAATCTGGAATTAAAAGCCAATTTCTGTAATAGTGACCAGCAAAGCATTATCAATTGTTGTAAAAATCCATCTGGTTCACTAATGTTCCTTAAGGAAGGAAATCTGCTGTCCTTACCTGATCTGGCCTACATGTGATTCCAAACCCACAGCAATGTGGTTGACTCTTAGCTGCCCTCTGAAATGGCTTCACAAGCCACACACTTCAAGGGCAAATAGGGATGGGCAACAAATGTGGGACTTCCCAGTGATGCCCAGATCCCATGAAAGAATGATTAACGAAAAAAAGCAGGATCATCTCAGAGGATATTCTGGGCCAATGAGATTCAGCTACCTGAAACCTATTTTTCATGAACATTTACGCTGTAATATAATATGTAACATAGAAATCCTTGTCATATACTGTATTTTGTGAAGAAAAGAGCCTCTGGATTTTGGATATAAATATTCTAATAAAAAATCTCTAAGTGGTAATAATTCTGTACTGGTAAAACAGCATGTTTTATTTTCTAAGTCAATATCACTTCCTTTTCTTTGATATTTACACACATTGGTCTAGAAATTCAAGCCAGTCTCTGCTGAATGGCATACCTAATATTGGACAGTCGCTTGAAGGACTATTGGTTAGAATGCACATAGAGCTGGTTTACTTGAGTGCAGAAGAAACTAGTTGCCACAGGCCCAACCAATCTTGCTATTTAGTTTTTGTCTGATCATATCATCCAATACAAAATCATGAAAAAAGACACTGGAATTGCATGAAATTCCAAGGCTGTGACCTTTATGTACTTTTCATGAGGCTGTAATGCAGTTTTGTTGTTTGGAATAATTAAGTTCCTACAGATCCAGGGTTCTGATTAGTTGAGCAGTACTGACCATATAAACATTGTTCTGTAATTAAGCTATCACCTTTATCAGATATTGGCAAACTATTGACAGAATAATTTACTGCCAGCATTAGAATTATGTAACAAGAGTCCTTGGTACCTTGCTGACATTTTTTAGTTTGCCAAACTCGAAGAGTGATTTTATCTATTGAAAGATGAGCCCCAGTTTTAACCTGGGCCAGGACTGCAGTGCAGGGGCCGATACCGACAGAGATTTTACATCCCATGCCCTACTTGAATGATTCTAAAGGGGCTTTACCCAATGCTGGAAGTAATGACACAGAAGCTGGCAGGGAGATTTCAGGTGAAAAGAGGTAGGAACAGAGGACTCCTAGGCATTCCCATTTTTCTCACCCACAAGGAAACCTGTAAGCAGAATAAAAAAATGATACTTACCTGGACCTCTTCTGGCTATGGTCTCTGTACTGCCTAAAGTAAAAATAGATAGTTAAAATGCCAGATGGTGTAAGCTGTTTGTTCCTGAAGCCAATTTTGATCACTACATCCACCACTCCAATCAGGTAGGGTTAAAATCAGTCTGGGGTTTCAATATCAATCATGCTCTGTAGTCTTGTTTGCAAATATACCAGGGTTAAGTGCAACAAAAGTTGAACTTTGTTTATTAATTTCACCTCAGTGAATCAGAACCATAGAATATTAAAATGGTAGAAACACACAGCACAGAAGGAGGCCATTTGTCCTTGTAGCAGCTTTCTGAAAGAGCTATCCAGTTAGTCCCATTTCCCTGCCCTTTCCACATAGCCCTGCAAGTTTTCCCTTTTAAAGTTTATATCAAATTCTGTTTTGGAAGTTGCAACTGAATCTGCTTCCAGCACTCTTTCAGGCAGTGCATTCCAGATCATAACAACTAAATACATGAAAATAAATCTTGTCATCTCCCCTCCAATTCTTTTACCAATTACCTTAAATTTTGTCCTCTGGTTACTGATCCTCTTGCCAGTTTCTCCTAATTTACTCTATCAATACCTTACATTATTTTGAACATTGCTGTTACAGGTAATTCTCCTCCTCACCTTCTCTGCTCTGAGGAGAAAAAACCCAGCATCTCCAGTACATATAGCTGTAATCCTTCCCCTTTTGCAACTATTCTAGTAAATCTCTTCGGTACCCTTTCCAAGGACTTGCCATCCTTCCTAAAGTGGGGTGCCCAGAATTGGCTACAATATTCCAACCAAAGATCTAACCTTTGATTTAATAAAGGTTATCCATAATTTTCTGGCTTTTTTAACTCTATGCCTCCATTTAGAAAGCCTAGGATCCCATATGCTTTCTTGATAGCCTTAACAACTTCTCCTGCCACCTTCAAAGATTTAAACAAATATACCATCAGGTATGTCTGTTCTTGCACTTACTTTGTACCATCTAGTTTATATTGCCTCCTATTATTCCTGCCAAAATGCATCAATTCACTCGTCTGCATTAAACTTTATCTGCCATATGTCTTCCCATTTCATCGGTCTGTCTATGTCCTCCTGAAGTTCTTTATGAAATTGCCATTTCTGCAGTTCCAGTGAGATGGCTTGGATTAGCAGAAGTAAAGGCACGCTTAATCCACCTTTACTATTTGTGTTCATGAGGATTTCATGACCTTTTGCAGTAACAAAGTTTGCTGCAGTAAATATTTTCTGGTCTATATATAGGGAAGGAGGTACCTAGTCTTAATTATTACTGAAGGTTTCATTTTATCTATAACAAATCCCAGACTGTGTGAAAGACATAGAGGCCAACTTTTAAAAATGTGTGTAGTTATCAGTTACCTAAGAATTAAATGGCTGCAGGTTTCCACCAAAAAGGCACGTTTTTTAAAGATGCTTGAATGTGAGGCTAGGTGGTGCTAAAATAGTTTTCAGGGCTTCAGTAGAACTGAAAGGAGGCTCCAGTTCAACTGCAGTCATGATGATCATTTCAGGCCCCTGATTCTGCCTCTCTCCGGTCACCTTCCTTTCCAATTGCTGTTTCCACCTCCTAATCATCTTCCCTTCCACTTTAAGCACTCACCTGAGGGCAACTGCCAGCAAAATAGTGGCTCAAAATTTAAAGTCCCTTCATCAATCTCATTTAAATGAGGAATGCAGCAATTTGGGGTGTAGCTTGGACCCACCTCATTTAGTTACAGGGATTGTTCTCTGCAACCAATTCACGTTTGGCAGCTCAGCATGAACAAGCTCTGCACTTAGAACCCTGTAGAGATCTATATTATTTTCCAATACTTAATAATAATTGTGTTAGGATTTACTGTTCATTACCCAGGCAATTTAATGAAAGCTTCCCTAAGTCTCAAGGCATAATTTGGTGACAAGCATAAAAGTTGACAACATTCGACATTAAATTGCAATTAATTTTAACTTTAGAAATGGTTAAAAGGTGCTTAAAGTATGGGTTACCACATCCCATAAATGATAATTTCTCAGATAATTGAAGGGAAGGATCTTTCCTATCAGAATGACATGAATACCCAAATAACCTCAAGTGAAAAGGTTAGAAAAGACGCAAAAACATTTAACATGCTCTCCCAGAAATCTTAGTAATCCATATTGTGACCTTAATCATCCCTGAAAATTGATTTTTTTGCCAACCCACCTGCCTTCCCATCCGATTCGGAATGGAAAATTCCAGCCCTGGTGTCCCACAGAGAATTCTTGTCACCTGTACTCTGGTTTATTGGAACATTTCACATGCCATAATGTGATTTCTTTGCTTTTGATAGGCATGAGAACATACAATCTGTTTGATTATGGTTCAAACTATCAATCCCTAGATAATCTTTTGACCATTATACCAGTTAATGAACAGTGTTCAACATAAGCATATCTTTATAATAATTACAAACTTCATTCTCTCCTTGAAATGTCAAAAACAACAAGATGTTTCTTCTGCAGTAACCCCAAAACTAAAATAACTCTTGAAATGTAGTTGCTTACATGGCTAACCACTTTCATCAGGAACCTCAATAATTTGAGAAAAATTGCTGTCTTAATGCAGTACTAACAAATTTATGCTCCAAATTCCTAGAAAAAGAACATTAAAAAACAGTGGGCTTGAAATTCTGGAGACTGGGGAGGACAAATTTTGGGAACAACATTCACGGGGAGGGAATGTTGCAATTTTGGGTTAAACCCAAATCTGGCAGGATCCCATCCTTTCTAGTCCTGTTGGAAATGTCAGTATTTTGGGGATGGTCCTATAGATACCTCCTCCTTTGGAGTAGGCATAATATACACCAATGTAAACTAATGAAATAGAGCAAATTACTTTTTCTCTTGCGTACACCCTTAGGAAAACTGGACATCAGGGACAACTATGACTCTCTGGTATTCTACTTTGCTAGGACTATGGAGGGAGAGATGACATCATTGACATTTGTGGGTGTAGCTCCCCACTCTTGCTGATACAATAAGATGTTTTAAATTTGTTTTTGGATTGTTGAGATTGGCCATGACTTAGTTTTCACATTAGTTGGGCAAGGTCAAAGGTTATTTATTGTTCTTTGGGGATTTGACCATAATTTGGTGACAAGCATAAAAGTTGACAACATTCGACATTAAATTGCAATTAATTTTAACTTTAGAAATGATTAAAAGGTGCTTAAAGTATGGGTTACCACATCCCATAAATGATAATTTCTCAGATAATTGAGTTCTTCATTGCTTATATTTTATTTATTTATAGTGATTTATTTCATCACTAGATGACTTTGAAATATGCTAATACTGAAGAATTAAATTATTTCCCATAATGTAGATTTAAGGAAACTTAAATCTATGATGCATATCATGCATTTGATCTTGCAAAGTGTAAGTGTTGGCAAGTTAAAACTGAACAAAAATGGGGTGGGATGATAGTGGGTAGAAGTATCATAACTTTTTATGCTGTTGTTTCATTAAGTATTTAATCTTAATAGCAGCTTGCAGAACAAAACTATATTTTCTATTTTTACAGTTGACATAATAAAAACTTATGCTGTGGATATTAACGGGATAAGACTAGAATTCATATTTATTTTATTATGTAATATTCTATAAATAAACAATAAGTAGTTTTCCTTACTTGGAAGTGGTGGGGAATGCAATTGTCTAAAAATTTAGAGTCAACTATTTAACACCTAATTTGAATTCTTGATCATTGCCAAAGTGTTGGCATAGCAAATGCCTATCTTGCAGACATTTAACACTGTACAGCTCTAAATATTTCTGTGTATGTTTCCATAAGGATATTTAGAAAGGATTAAATGTAGAGGGATGATTTTCGCTGAATAGTTTAGGCACTAAACAAGTGAAGAGGTAGCCAAGATGGGATCTTGATCTGAAATTCTGGTTTAGCTCGTATTTGGTGCAGGCCTCATTTGATAAAGTAGTTGAAACCAGCACTAGAAACAGCTGTCCCAAAAGCTCGTTAAACAACCACTTGCCACTTAAAATGTCTGTTAGTACTCATGAAAGAGGCTGCACAGCATTTTGCTGGCTAGAGCTTCAACAAATGCCCTTACCTTACAGTGACCATAAACATTTGATGTGGATTTCAAGCACTACTTAAAGGGGTACTCCACTTAACGGGATGCTAATTATTTCATAGTTATTGCTGCTGGGGTGTTAAGAAGACATCTGAAGCAAATCACGAGACTTTTTCAAGATCTCATCAACACTCACGCAACACTTAAGAAGGGTAAAAACAGTGCCACTGTTGCTTATTGGACACTTTCTAGAAGTCATCAGGAGAAAGGGAGTGGTTAATCATGGATATTTGCTAAGGGTCTCTCTTGGTCCGCAGAAGAAATGGAAGGGGGACATGGGGTCAAGAAGAGTAGTACCAGCTGCTGTAGGAGGGAGGGATATGTTAGCAGCGTGACGATCTTCTCCCCTTTGGGTACAGGACCTCCTTGCTTCCTTCTGGACCTCCTTCATCAGAGATTCCGTGCCACCACCAGGATCCTGCATGTCCTCTCACTTGGTCCCTGAACCACTATGCAACACTCCACTGTGTACCAGCCAGTATACTCCACACCTTCAGTGGAAGTGGGTGCAGGGGGCCCATGCGTACTTATCCACAAAAATTGCATTTGATTAGCACTTAATTGCTAAACTTGCAGGTGTCTGTTTAGCACCTCCAGGCAAGTACAAATTATGGTAAACAGCAGTTAAGGTCAAAATTGTGTGATAAATCTGAACTTTCAAAGAGTTTAATAATTTATCAACCGTGGCTCAGTTGGTAGGACACTCATCTCTAAATCAGAAGTGGATCTCACCACCACCTTCTCAAGTGCAAATAGGGATAGGCAATAAATGCTGGCCTATCCAGTGATGCCCACGTCCCATTAATGAATAAATAAAAAAAGAAAAGAAGTTTGTAGGTTAAGTCCCACTCTAAGACTTGGGTGCAAAAATCTCCCTTCCAAGAGGGTGCTGCACTGGCAGAGGTTCCATCTTTCAGATGAGATATTGAACTAGCTAAGATCTGTCAGTGCTCTCAGTTGAATGTAAAAGAGCTGATGACACTAGCCGGGATTTTCCGTGCCCGACAGCGCCAGGTTTGTTCTGTGGTGTGAGTGGACAATATGGCGCAATCAGCTTCATGGTGGCCTGAAACCAGTTTGGGATCAACCGCTCAGCCCGCCAATGGTGGGCCGCATTTCCCACCATCGGGCATCGGGAACCTCATTATAATACGCCAGCATATCATTATTAAGCCAGCCCGCTGGAATCATCCCTCGCTGCTGGGTTGTCCAACGTATTTCACAAAAGCATATAAAAGACTAGAACTTGACGGGCTACACTTTCAGGGGAACTCGGAGGTGAGTGCACAGTAACATTGTGCAGTGCTTGCCAGGGTCGTCTGTTGGACTTTAAGCTTGAGGTGTATTGGGGGGCTGGTCAAGGGCTGCCTTGCTGTTGAGGTGACTTGTGGGGGTGGGGGAAGGGCAGCCCTATGTTTGAGGCGACTTTTGTGGGAGTGTGGGGGGGTGGGGGGGGGGGGGTAGGGGCAAGCGTTGCCTTGCCGTTGAGGTGACTTCTGGGGGAGGTGAGGGCAGCCCTGCCATTGAGTTGAGTTTGTGGACTGCCTCAAGTTTGAATATAGCACACAAGCATTTGGGGTGAGGGTACGGTTGGAGAGGGAAGTGGCCCATGCATTAGGGATACCTTATATAAAGTGACCATTCCTCTGCAGCTGAGACAGTTCAGGAGCAGCTATATTGAGATGATTGGAGTCGGTCCTCTAGCTTATCTGCTCGCTCAAGCAACTCAGGGGCATCAAAGTGCTGTCAAGTTCTGCAGAGCTTTTCATCTTTCCCAGCACAAACTGCAAAGCCATGAGCATTTTACTGAACCGCAGAGCAGTTGGACTGTACAAATTGTACAATCTCCTTGCTAAAGCTGGTCATGGAGCAATCACTGGTGGAGGTGCTCACAGCCCCTTGCAATGTCATCATCCGTGGGTTTGGACTAGCCTCCCCCACGGTTCAAGCTAACACTGCAGCTTTGCAGTGTGGGTGAGGAGAATGCCTGTGCCTGAGCTGAGAGCACAGCATGCAGTCCAATGGGCAAAGCTGCAGCCAGTCGGTTGGGTGAAGTGGGGCGGAGGTGTTGCAAGTGGTGGCCAGCATGCTCCAGGAAATGTTAAGTGATCTTCAGACTTAACCAGGTTCTAACCCACGTGTCTCCCTCTTTCATCCTGAAGGAGGACTACATCAGGAACATGGAACCTGGTAAATTAGCTGTATGCCTGATGGCCTACAGAGTGTGAAGAAGATGGAGAAGAGAGTGAGTGAGGGTCATGGCTGCATTTGGGAGGAGCAGAACCCTCAAGAAGAAGGGATGGTTGGGGTTCTCGCACTCACCATCGAAGAGCCACAGTGAGCCGTCGCTGGTCATTGCCTAGCAACACCCAAGGTCTATAGGCCCCGCCTTTCATTCCTGTAGATGTCAGAGGATCAGTGCCACCGAAGACTGCGCATGTCTAGGGAACTGGTCAGTCACATCTGCCATCTGCTGCAGGATTTGGTGCCATGGGCACCTAGAGAGCATTCACTGCCAGTGGCCCTGAGAGTGACCGCAGCACTCAATTTTTACACCAGTGGCTCCTTTCAGGGCCCCACAGGTGACCTCTGTGGGATATCACAAGCCTCCACCCACAAACGCATCCATGAGGTCATGGATGCCATCTTTGAGGGCACGCAACATTGTGCACTTCGTCCAGGAGCGAGACAGCCAGGATGTAAGGGCCATTGGATTCGTCCAGATCTCGGGTTTCCCACAGGTACAGGGTGCCATCGACTGCACACACATGGCACTCAGGTCTCTGTCACAACACATGGTGAATTACATCAATCGCAAGGAATTCCATTCGCTGAATGTGCAACCAGAACATATCCTGCAGGTGTGCGCATGGTTTCCGGGGAGTGTGCATGGCTCCTACATCCTCAGCCAGTCACAGGTCCGTGGAGTCTTCCAAGGTCCAAAGAAGTTGCAGGGATGACTCCTCAGGGACGAGGGCTACCCACAGAGGCCGTGGCTGATGACACCTGTGTGGCGGCCTCAGGCTGCAGCAGAGCGATGATATAATGAGGGTCATGCTGCAGCTCACAACTTGGTGGAGCAGACCATCAGGATGCTGAAGATGTGGTTCCAGTGCCTGGACCAGTCTGGAGGAGCCCTGCAATACAGTCACAGTGGGTGTCATGCATTGTTGTCGTCTGTTGTGCCCTTTACAACCTGGCGCTGCAACTGGGAGGCGAGCTAGCTGAGGAGGCGATGGAAGAGCTGGAATCTCCTCCGAAGAGGAAAACACCGATAGGGATGAGGATGACGAGATCCTTGAAGGCGGCGACGACGGGGATGAGGCCCTTGCACTGGCTAGATGAGGCAGGCACGCTTAGGAAGCCCTCATACCTGCTAGATTTGTGGAGGATGATGATGACATGCAGTGAGGTGACCTCATAGGTTCTCAGATTGCATCTGTGAACATTTGATTCCAGTCTGGCTTATGGCAGCGCACATACCCTATGTGAAAATGTGCCTGTCATGGAGACGCAGTAGAGGCCCTAATAGTCACTCAATTGCAGAAGGATGATGACGACATGCAGTGAGGACACTCCATAGATATTCACATAGCCTCTGAGAATGTCTGACTCCTGTCTGGCTGAGAGCAGCTCACTTGTGCTCTATGATCAGGGTCATATCATGGAGATACAGCCATGAAACTTTAGAAGCATCTGATCCTTTGTCCACCTTCAGCACCTGACCACTTCAGGAGCACAGCGTCACAGATGCTGAAGAGAAGGGGGTCAGCCCCACCTTGAAGGTGCTGAGAGCACACAGAGAATGATGGAACTCTGTGACACCTGCCCATGACCAGCACCGGTGAGGTGCAGGCATCAGTAAGGTGTGCAGGAAGGGTGAGGCCTGACCATCACTTTGGTCTGAAGGCTGCACAAAGCACAGGGAAGAGGCCCACGACTTTCTTGTGCTGAAAGGTTTCACACCTGAGTGACAAGAACATTGCTCACCAGAATGAGGAGCCATAGGCAGGGAAACATTCTTGAGAGTTTATTGACAATAGTGAACATTATGTACAAGTGATTACCACACATGCCCAGGCTGTGCAACTAATGCTCCTTCACGTTCCTAACTCTGACACCATGTCTTGGTATTCCCCAGATATCCACAGCAGAGTTGGAGGCAGCCTGCTGTGTGCTACGCCCTGTCTGTGATGATTTTGGCAGTCATCCTCTGGAGGGCCAAGACCTGAAGGGCTCTGGCCTACTTTCAGAGTCCTGCTGTTTGGCAGTGGCACCCTCCTCGGCCTGTGAGAGGGAACAGACATTCCTGGAGTTATCTGGATGGATGGCCCTAGGGTGTGCACCTGCTAACCCTCCTCCCAATAGGTGCCCAAGGGCCCCTGGCTGACTCCTTGAGGAGAAGGGGTAGCTGGAGTGAGATCAAGCTGCCCAGCAACCCTCTTGTTTACACACTGTTGGAGGCCAGCCTATGGCATCAGTGATGGAGTTAAGCCCGCACAGCAGTGCGGAACATCCTGGACCAAGGTTTACATGGTATCCGCCATCCTACCTGTGTTGAACTCAGTGCATTGGCATGCTGGCACCATCACCTCAGCCTGAAGCCAGATAGACTCTTCCATGTACCTTGCAAACTAAGGAGTGCAGCAGACATCCTTTCCTGATGTTCCCTAGCTTGCCTTTGCAGCTCCAGCAACTGTGACATGACCAAGTCCACAGGCTCATCATCTGACTTGGATTCAGCAAATTTCTGGCCTACAGTAGCCCTCTGAGTGCAGGGGACCTGGGAAGTCTCTGTCACCAACTGCTGTGGATCAGATAGTGCAATGTGCTCACCAGATGGTGATCCCAGGGCTATTCTAAAGCTAGGACCCACTGAGGTGTGTGTCTCTGCCCTGGTGGAGGGTGTGGGTGAGCGCTATGATGGGACTTCCCTCCAGATTCCTCTTCAGAGGTTTCTTCGGGGCTTGAATGGAGGCCCTGGGTCACAGACTCCATCGGCTGTTTCCCAGATGTGCCTGGGGAAGCAAGGGGGGATAATTAGTGCATGGCAGTGGTCTGTGAAACAGGACACATCACTCACAGTATGGCTTTCTGATGGATGTTGCCCTGCTGGACCCTCACTTGATAGAGCACAGCCGACCTCACCATCAGCATTGGACTGATCCAGACCATCAGCAGCCATCTGGATGGCTCGAATTTCAAAGTCCATGCGGACCTTCCTTTTTGCCATTCCTCTCCCTGCGACCTCTCCCTCTTCTTGTGTGCCACTTGTCCTGCATGAATGGAGATGGAGAAAGTGTAAGCAGGATGCCTGCCAGGCCAAATGATAAGTATGCCTGACATGTGTGGATGGTGAATGGTCCCATGGGCAGGATGAGGACAATGACACTCAATGTAAGAGAGAGAATGGTGATGTCCCTTGAACTGGCAGTGAATGAGGGCCCTGTGGATGTGTGATGGGCTTGTAAATGTGTGAGTTGGGAGTGATGAGAAGAGTGACTTACCCTGGTACAATGGAGGAGATCTTTCATCCTCTTGTGGCACTGGGCGGCTGACCTCTTTTGAAGGGCTGATCACTTCTGCTACCACGTCCCAAGCCTGGTTGGTCATGCCACTGCCCATCATGTGGCCGAGTGTGGATAGAGGACATCCTGGCAGAAGTCCACAGCATCTAAAAGGCATTCCTGTGTTGTGTCGCTAAACCTGGGGGCTGCAGTCTTCTTGCCTTTTGTGGACAACTTCCCTGGAAGCACTGAGATGTGGTGTGCGTGGCTGGACTTTAAATATGGCAATGGCGTGATGAAGCAGCGAGGTGATGGCAGGTGGGCAATTGAGAGCTTACCCTCCATTGAAATGGTGTGTTTCCTGGGAATGCATAAATAATGTGGTGGGTTTGGAACAATATGGCATGAAAACCCGTCAGTCATTTTACCTGCCCGCTACTGTACTTAGTGCAAATCTAGGATCATTCTGCTCACTATTTTTCAAGGTGACCAGGGGAGTTTTCCCTGGTGTCCTGGTCAATATCTAACCATTAATCAACATGGTAAAAATAGATTATCTGGCTATTATCAGATTGGTGTTTGTTGGAGCTTGTTGTGTACAAATTGGCCACTGTTTCCTACATTACAACAGTCACTACACTTCAAAAATACTTCATTAGCTGTCAAGTGCTTTGGGATGTCCTGTTATTTTGAAAGGCACTATATAAATATAATTTTTCTTTTTTCTTTAGTAGTACTGCACCAATTTAGCTCCTGTTTTCACCCATTGGCCAAAATAACCCAACATATTTACAGACTAAAAGAAGGGTGAAGTGGGAAGAATAAAACTCATATGCCTCTTTCCACCCATCTCCTGAATTGATCATCATATGAAGTATACACGGGAAGGATTCATGTTGAAGCTTTTCATCTTATTTGTCTTGTTTTTCTTAAATTAATTGAGTAATGTGATTGTTGTTGCAGAAGGCAACTTTTATTTTGAATTTCATTCAGGATTATAAATCAGTTGAAAGACTCATTGGATTACAAGGAATATACAGCATAGAACAAGCTATTTGGCCCACCAGTCTATGTCTGTGTTTATGTTCCAATCGAGCATCCCCCCCCACCGTCCTTCCTTCCTCATCTAATTCTGTCAGTTTAACCCTCTACTCTCTTCTCCCTTGTCTACTTATCTAGGCTCTCTTTCAATGCATCAATATTATTTGCCCTAGCCTTTTGCTATGCAAATAAGTTGCACATTTTCTTTGGATAAAGAAGTTACTTCTGAATTCCCTATTTGATTTCTTGGTAACTCTCTTACATTGATGGCTTCTAGTTTTGCTCTTCTGCACAAGTGGAAACATTCACTCTGTGCCTATCCTATCAAACGTTTCTGTAGTTTTAAAGACTTCTATTAGGTCACTTCTCAGCCTTCTCTTTTCAAGAGTAAAGATTCCCAATACATTTATTCTTTCCTGATAGGTATAATCTTGCATTTTTAGTATCATCTTTGTGATTTTTTTGCACTAGCTCCCGTGGCTTGTCATGCCAAGTATAATGATGTCACATTATGAGCTTTCAGTCAACACTTTGAAAAGCTGAACACAAATAAGCTATTAAAATGGTTGCTGCAAATCATGTGGCTTTTGGCATTTGAGATACAGAGAGTAAGCAGCCTCAAGAAAATGTCTAATTAAATATAGACATTCACAGCCATCCAGGGTATGTACACATCTCTTTGTTTAAGGATGGATCAACACCTAGAGACTATAGAATTCCAAGCCGTCCTGTGTCTCTGTTTCATTCTGATAAAAAGGAACATCAAAACTCAATCTGTGGCAGACAGAAGTGAATGGACATTATCAACCCATCTGAAGTAGGCTGGGTGAATCTCAAAGATGCTAAATCACTACACAAGATATTGGAATAAACACATACATCGCCTCCAATGAATTTGTAAAAGTCACATCGTAGGACAGTTATGTTTTCTTGGTCTGCTTAAAGGAAAGCTAGAAGCTGTTTGCAGACAGTTCTGCCAGAAAGCCATGGAACCAATGGTTCAGTGGTCAGAAAGCCAGACTATAACTTAGCTGCAAGTCACCAACCAGCCAAGGTAATTAATAGCAATGCTCATTGGCGAGTATAGAACTTGAGTATTGCTGAAAAGAGCGAGATTTTTTTGTCAGAAGTTTTTCATTTTGCACTCATTAGGACAATTCACAAGGATACCAAATGAAAAGAGAACAACAACCTATACTGTATGAGTAAATAGTGCTGATTGGTTAGCAAGTGGACTCTGATTGGAAGAGATGTTGTCATGGAGAATGCTTCAATTGATAGTGACTGACAGTTAACTGCCAAACATTATTTGAAATTTAAACCAGGCAGCTTGATTCTGATTGATTAATGCATTGCCTTGGGGAATGGACCAGTGAATGGCTGTCACTTATTTTATTTAACTGATATAGGCTTAACGTGTGTACATGTTCTTTCTGTCTGCAAAGAACAGGGCTCTGTGTATTAATATATGTAATTTCCAGTACACACAAATGCACCGCACTGCGAGCCTGACTGACCATCTTAAATCGGTTGTCAGCATAATTCTTAGACACAGGATTATTTAGCAAATGTTGGCCAATCGCAGAATCACATCTAATGTTGGGAAAAGTACTTAAAGCATCTCAACACTTACACAATGTTGATCAATGTAATGGTCAACTTACCTTTGCAGACAAAGCCCCATAATCAATAACTGCAGCAAAAACACAGATAAGCCATGTTTAAAGAGATTTCGGGTTGGCCCAACTCAACAAAATCCAAGCCAATATCTTCCTATACATCTCCTATTTTGTGCTGTAAGTAATCCCACTCTCCAATCTCTCCTCTTGGCTTAAGCTATTAGTTTGACTGCCCTTTCCTGCACTGCCTCCAGTGTCTGAATCTCTTTGCTGTATTGTGGCTTCCTGAAGTCAATACAATGCTCCAGCTATGGCCAGACTCTTATCCAACCTTCATACAAAAGTGCAAATGCAGGAAGCCAGAGATAAAAGCAGAAGATGCTGAAAATTCTCAGCAAGTTAGGTGATGTAGAATGTAGAGGGAGAAACAGAGTTAATGAGCTGGATTTTCCAGCCCCGCCCTGGCATCATTGCGAGCAGGACAGGAAGATTTGGAGCACAACCAAAAGTCAATTGACGCTGGCGGAGCCAGAGAATACTATCCAACATCTCAGATCAATGGCCTTTTTGCCAGTTCTTATACATGTAATTTTGGCACTGGAGTGCTGCTTTGGGCTACAGTAGAGTGCTTAAGTTGGAGTTTGGTGACTGATGGAACAAAGGGTAGGAACAAGTGGGTCTTTTTCCGAATGGCAGGCAGTGACTAGTGGGGTACCGCAGAGATCGGTGCTGGGACCCCAGTTATTCACAATATATTTTAATGATTTAGATGAGGGAACTAAATGTCATATGTCCAAATTTGCAGATGACACAAAGCTGGGTGGGAAGGTGAGCTGTGAGGAGGATGCAGAGATGCTTCAGGGTGATTTGGACAAGCTGAGTGAGTGGGTAAATGCATGGCAGATGCAGTATAATGTGGATAAATGTGAGGTTATCCACTTTGGTAGCAAAAACAGGAAGGCAGATTATTATTTAAATGGCTATAAATTGAGAGAGGGCAATGTGCAACAAGACTTGTGTGTCCTCATACGCCAGTCGCTGAAGGTAAGCATGCAGGTGCAGCAGGCAGTAAAGAAGGCAAATGGTATGTTGGCCTTCATAGCCAGAGGATTCGAGTACAGGAACAGGGGTGTCTTGCTACAATTATACAGGGTCTTGGTGAGACCACACTTGGAATATTGTGTGCAGTTTTGGTCTCCTTATCTGAGGAAGGATGTTCTTGCTATGGAGGGAGTGCAACGAAGGTTAACCAGACTGATTCTTGGGATGGCAGGACTGACATATGAGGAAAGATTGAGTTGGTCAGGATTATATTCGCTGAAGTTCAGAAGAATGAGGGGGGATCTCATAGAAACCTATAAAATTTAACTGGATTAAACAGGGTAGATACAGGAAGGATGTTTCCGATGGTGGGGGAGTCCAGAACCAGGAGTCACACTCTGAGGATACGGGGTGGACAATTTAGGACTGAGATGAGGAGAAATGTCTTCAGCCAGAGAGTGATGAGCCTGTGGAATTCGCTACCACAGAAAGTAATTGAGGCCAAAACATTGTATGTTTTCAAGAAAGAGTTAGATATAGCTCTTGGGGCCAAAGGGATCAAAGGATATGGGGAGAAAGCAGGAGCAGGCTATTGAGTTGGATGATCAGCCACGATCATAATGAATGGCAGAGCAGGCTCGAAGGGCCGAAAGGCTTACTCCTGCTCCTATTTTCTATGTTCCTATGTAAATTTTGAACTTGCCACCTGGTCATAAAACTAGTGTCACAGATTAGACCCTTGTTGTTTAAGTCACCTATGTTCATGTCCACCAATTAAATCATTAAATGAAAAGCAGCATCTTCCATAACAGGCTAGCGGTCAATTGCAAGTTGAAAATCTACCCCATTATCACTTCCTAGGAAAATTAATAGGCAAAGCAATCTCGTAGGGCAGAATCTTGCCATTGTCCTGCGGGCGGGGGCGGTTGGGAAGTCGACCGCTGCCCACGATCAAGGCCAGAAGGCGATTTCATGTTGGCGAATGGCAGCACTACCTGTGCTGGGGGGCAGGGAGGGTGAGCGGGGCCAGCATGAACTTCACGCGTGTGCGCAAATGCGTGCTTCATAATCTCCCTCAGGCAGATGAACAGTTTTCAAAAAAAAATAAAGAAATGAATAATGTAATAAAACACGTCCCCTCATGTGACTCTATCACATGAGCAGGAATATGTTATTAACCAAATTTTAAATTTTAAATTTTATTTTTATTTGCTTTAGGAAACCTTATCTCGCCTGTGGAATTTTTGCCTGCCCACCAACTGTAAAGTTGGATGGGCAGCAAAATATTTGAGTTAATAACCTTGTTAATGGCCTTAATAGGCCTATTGATTGTTGGCGGGCGCACTGCCGATTCCCACACACGCCCGCCAACTGAAATATCGAGTGATGACAATGCACGTAATTTAACGCTCGAGGTAAAAATTTTGCCCATAATGCTCTGACCATTGATCCCTGTGAGCATTGCTCCACAATGGGAGAAACATATCATGGAATCAACACGACCAGTAATTGCTTTGAAATCCATTAGTTAGCAGTCTTTATAAGCATAGCAAGATCTCACAAATAACAAATGACAATTAAATAAATGGTTACTCTGTTTTTGGTTATGTTGGTTGACAGTCACCCTCATCCTCATCCATAGTTTTAATTATTCCAGAATCTTCACCCACATTCTTCTTACAGAAATTCTGAGGTCTACTACACATCAATCCCAAGTCACCCAAACTCTATCATTATATCACATTAAATCTCACTCACTTAGCACTGTTGTTGTCACAAATCTGCATTGTTTGATGGGATATAAGTTAGTTTGTGCCTGTATTCAGGCACAGAATGGCTACCACACTCAGAATACATAACTGATCATGTGCGTGAAACTACAGCCCCACTCATGCTGTTCATTGGCTGTGTGCCTTGGGGCCCCCTACCTTGCATCAATATCATGTATTGCTGATGCCATTTAAAGGCAGCCTGCACACCATAAAGGGGAAATGAATTTTCAGTGTAGGCTATTGTCACTGAAGGTTATCAATAATTACAGGCACAGCAGAAGCTTCTAGGGCCTCCCCAATTTTCAGACAAGGTGGTGAAGAAATTGGTGGAGAAGGTGACCTGGAGAATGGACATCTGCCCCAAGGCAGCAGGGTATAAAAGCAAATTATCTGACAAGAACTGGTGAGCAAAGAATTCTTTCACAGTGTTAGAATATGAAGATGTCCCTGGACGGAGATTCCTAAACCAGGAACCAACTCCCTCCCCTAAGGGGTGCATAATGAGGTTGTTGGGGCCACAAGGAGGGCAGGCTGGGCCAAACTAACAAGTACAAGAGTCTCCAACGCAGCCTCACATAATTGGCAGAGGTACATTATGGGACAATATTGGCACAATGTGGAATGTTTCAAACCTCGTTGATTTGCAGAAGTTAACCTTGGGCCTATCAGAGTTGTTTTATTGGTGTTCTCGAAGTAGTTCTGACAGATCCGACATCCACTTGGTTAAATTGGTGGAGATTCAAACATCACATGCTATACTGATGTATCTCATCACCTCCCCTGGTTATGCAAGCTGCATCTGTGGCTGTTGTACTTACTAATTTGGGTAGCTACACGCATCCACTAGATGGGATGTGTCTTTTGACAATGCTACAATAGTACCCTTCCAGTCCAGGCAGATTCTCGTTTGAATTGATATCCTCACTAACCTACTAATTCAAGCTAAAATGCAAAAATTGATTTTGTTGCAGGAGTTGGCATGAAAAGAGTGACACCTTTGAAATAAGTCTGAAGATGGAGGCCCGCTGAAGATGGAGCTCTCCGCTCACGGTTCTGTCTCCAAAAAACATCCAATGATTCTCACGTAAATGCAAAAGTTTTTAAGAATTCCTAAGGTTAATGGCAAAAATACTAATTAAAACATTTCTATTCACGATTATATTTGGTTTTTCATTCAGAAATGTACAGAAGAGATGCTGAAAAAAGCTATAAAGGATTGTTGTAAAATTTTTGTTCTTATTCTTCTCTGCTGAAGTATTTGACCTGCTTTTTGTATAAGGCAGCAAGGTTCCTACATGAAAAAACTGGCAAAAGTGTCCAGCTATTCTGACCTGTCACATTGCTTCCTGTTTACAAGTTATGCCTTATCTTGAGAGAGTGCGGTTCTCACGTAATCTGGGAGACCCATTGATTCACAACATTCTATGCCAGAACATTGTATACTCACATCCTACATTCTATTGTGACACCTTTATGAAAGGATATTCCCACAAGAAATGTTTACTGCCTAACTGCAGGATGTTACCATAATTTACA
Organism: Carcharodon carcharias; assembly: GCF_017639515.1. NCBI lineage: Eukaryota > Metazoa > Chordata > Chondrichthyes > Lamniformes > Lamnidae > Carcharodon > Carcharodon carcharias. The sequence continues at coordinate 129,229,811 of NC_054471.1, forward strand.
TTTTGAATCAGAGTGGGTATTCAAGAATTGAGAGAGTTTTTTTTAAATTCAATCTTGGGATGTGAGCATCACTGGCAAGAACTAGCATTTATTGTCCATTCCTAATTATCCTTGAGAAGGTGAAGAGCCGTCTTCTCGAACTGCTGTAGCCCATGTGGTGTAGGTAGACTTGCATTGCTTTTCTTCTGTAGGATGGCAGATTTCCTTCCCTGAGGAAATCGGACGAGTTTTTATGAAAATTCAGTAGTTTCGTAATCATTGTTAATGAGCCTAGCATTTTATTCCAGGTTTATTAATTCAACTTAAATCCCCCCAGCTACCTTGGCAGAATTTAAACTCATGTCTCCAGAGCATGTCCAGGCCTCCAGATCAATACCATTATCATTATGCTACATTTCCTGAAAAATTAGAAGAAACCTTTAAACCCATTACCTAGGCCAGGGTGACCTTTCATTGACAATGTGATTTTAATGCTAACTTGATTTCTAACAATTTTAATTTAACTTGAGGGTAGTCATTGAAAGATACCTGGGGGAGAATGATCCCCCCATCGGGAGGGTTGTGCAGGGGCGGGCACAGACCCAATCGGTGCCCCCTATCAGATCCACGCTGCCATTTTACGTGGGCAGGCCAATTAAGGCCCGCCCAGCGTGACGTGTGCCCGGAAGCACTTTGCACTCCCTATGTGGGTGGGTGGGGGTGATTCCCCGAGTCAGGACTGCGCTCTTTAACACATGCACGCGAAAGAGCGCAGAAATCTCCCTGAGGCACAGATGTGCCTCAAGGAGATCAGTTTAAGGTGTAAAAAGCTTAATAAAGTGGCGGAAAATGTTTTATGACATGTCCCATCATGTGAAATTGTCACATGAGCTGGGCCATGTGCATTAATTTTAATAAAAATTTTTCTGAAAATTTTAAATCATTCATGAAACCCCATCCTGCTCGTGGATGAGGCCCCATGAAAAATGTGAAGGCCTCTTGGGCTCCTCGCCTGGCCACCAAGCTTAAGGTCGGACGGACAGCTCAGCTGATTTTTTAAATTGCTTTTTAACAGGCCTTAATAGGCCTTTGACAGTTCGGCGAGGGGCAGCCATCTTGGCTGTGCACTCGTTGAACTGAAAATCTAAATGATGCATGGTGATGCCGGGACGCATGCCCGATGTCACGCCGTATTATTTTACACCTCGGTGAGTGGGCCTCGCCCCCGCTTGTCGGGCCAAAGATTCTGCCCCCAGTAAATTCAAATTATGCTGATCCGCAATTAAGGCCAAAGTTGAGTGCTAAACCATACTTTCGAACGGGTATGCCTTAATAGCGTAGCATTCTTTTAGCAACTATTTTCACCCTTTCACCAAAATAAATCCCCTTACCATCTCATTGAACCATTAACAGAACTGTCACCTTCCTTTGGGGTATTATTGCACCTGTTACATTTTCAGTTTTGGTGCTCTAATACCTCCTTACAAGGGCCACTTATCCTGAATATGCAAAATACTCCACCTCTGAAATCTGGGACAGAACCTGGGGCTCCCAAATCAGGCAGACTTTCAGATCTAAACTGTGTCTATTTGATCAGTGGAATAAACTTATGGAATTTAGATCCAAGGGCAGGATTTTTCAGGTGGCAGGGTTTGCCGTCCCACCATCTGAAGATTCGGTGGGGAGTGCATCTCTGACAATCACAGCAGCCCCACAGCAATTTAACACTAAAAGTAGCATTAAATGCCTGGAGATAGGACACCTCATTCGGGCAGAAGTCCCAACTCAGGGACCTGCCGGCCAATCATACTATCCAGCAGCTCTGTAGTCTCAGCAGCACCAATGGTAGCAGTGATCAGGACCAGGATTACAACCAGTCCCCAGATTCTAAGTCCCAGAATCCAGGACTAGGTAACAGCAGGTGCGGGCTGGAGGGGAGTCTCATGGTATCATAGTGAGAAGGGGAAGTGATGCCAGAGGTGTGGGTAGAGGGGATGGGGGTCTTGACGGAGAGACTGGTGGTGAGGCACCCATGGGGGCACAACTTGGGAGGGCACCCAGTGTGAAAAGAAGCACTTGATGGAGATGCTCTCCCCACTACCCCTCCATTCTAGTCCATGGCCCAAGCAGGGTGATCTGCTGAGCTTCCCCCGCCCCTGCTCCTGAACACCTCCCATTAGCCTCAAAATTGAGGCTGGGCAGGAAGCAGACCTTAAATGACCAATAATTGGCCACCTAAGTGCCTCAGCTGGGGTGAAGGTGGGCCCTAGGCCTCAGCTGCCCCATGTAAAAAGGCAGGCAGGTTGGAAGCAGGCACAAAACCGGCAGAAAGCCCACCAGGGGAATTTTAAAACACCCCCCACCCCGAGCCCCCGCAAACCCACCTGCAAACCCACAAATGGGGCCAGTCAAATTCTGTGCAAATAATTATAGTTGGAACACTCCATCAACTCAATATTAATTAGTCAGTGATCTTATATGATAGGCAATTTGAGATAGAAATTCATCTTGGACAGTGACACAAAATGGGCAATATCGGAGCAGCCGCCTGTTACACACAGTACCTGATATTCCTTTCCATGGAAATTCAATGGAATTAAAAATCACATCAAGCGCTGTGTGTAACAGGCAGCTGATCCAATATTGTCCATTTTGTATCACCTTCCAAGATGAATTGCCATCCCATTACCACAATTTGTATTCTAAATGTTGACATTTTTAGCCAAAATTAATGCAATAGCTTTATTAAGGATTAGTATAATGTAATTGCAAGCCTTGGTAAAGGGTGTTTGAGTAAGGAAAATGGCTGGCAAAATCCAGTGATCCATGATAAACGTGAAGGTAGGAAAGTTAGTCTGTGGAGGATGAGGCACACATTCCAGCACACACATTTCAGAGTCCTGCACTTCTACCCCTTTCTCATCTTCCACCTAATGCCTCTTTTTGTTCCTCTTCCCTGTCAAAATACTTTTTAAGCATATTTACATGGCACACCCTCTGCTTCTTTCTTCTCTCTGGAGCATTTATCAAATAATTTACTTCACTCAATTTCTTTTCAGTCCTGTAAAGCCCACTAAATCTTGCATTTAATGAATCATCTTGTACTGGTAACAAAACTAATACTTTCCCTTCAGAAACAAAATTGCCAGCTTTAGCTTTCTTATCTGCCTTCATCACTTGCTGTGATATCTTTAAATGTTTCCTAGCCAACTCACATCCTCTATTCAATCTTTCCCTGAAATTTGATACATAATCCAAGAGAATAGTTGCTGAATTTTGACCTGCCAATTTCTCATGAATCTATTTCCCCTTACCTCATGACCGTAAACTAGTTCAAAAGGGCTAAAACCACTCGATGCATTAGGAGCGTCTCAAATAACAAGAAAGGAATTCCTCCATCCCAATCCTGTGAATAATCCTGACAGTATGCTCTCATCATAGTTTTTAAAGTTTGATGCCATCTTTCCAAAGACCCTTATGACTCCTGATGACAAGCTGATAACTTAAACTGTTTAATCCCCAAAATGTTCATTACTTCCTTAAACAGCTGTGACATGAAGTTTGACCCCTAATCTGATTGCATTTCCCTAGGTAAACCATATCTTGTAAAAAAATTAGTTAACTCCTCCACAATCTTCTTAGTTGTAATATTTCTTAAAGGTATCGCTTCGGGAAGCCTGGTAGATACATCCATTATTGTTAGTAAGAACTGATTTCCACTTTTAGTCTTAGGGAGGGGCCCTACAAAATCAACCATGGTCCTAGTTAAAGGTTCCTCAAATGCTGATGTAGGGATTAAAGGTGCCGGGTTAATCATTGCTGTGGTTTCTGTGGTACTTGACATGTATGACAGGTTCTACAGAATTTGACTACATCCCTATGGAATCCTGGCCAAAAAAAACCTCTATCTTTTTCTGTGTTTTTATAATTCCTAAATGTCCCCCCATTGGAATTTCATGAGCAATCCTCAGAATCTCATTTCTATACCCTAATGGGATAACAATCTGCTGCACCTCACTCATTTCATTTGCTGAGACATGATCCGGCCTCCATTTTCTCATTAAAATATTTCTCTGAAGGTAATAACATATGGGAATACATTTTGATTCTGTTTCTGAATAAGCTTTCTGATATAACTGCTTTCATTGCAAATCGTTTTTCTGTAACTCCATTAACCTTGAGTTAAACACTTCAACTGAATTGTCCTGTAGTTTTTCCTCCTGAACAATGTTATCAAGCACAGTGCCAGCTAATTGGATTTTGACACCTTCTTCTTGCCTTTGAACTGCTGCCCTTTCTTGTTTTTCTTGTTCTTCCCAGTTTGCTTTTCATCTCGTTATCACACAATCTGGAAAAAATCCAGGATGCCCCCACTGTAACACCTCTGTTGAAAACACTACCATAGACATCAGCCACATTTGTGATCCAGCTATATCATTACCCAGAATAAATTGAACCCCTGCAATGGGCAATTTTTCCATTACTCCAACAATAACTTCACCTGTCCTCCATTTGCTGTTTAAATTTATCTTCCACGACAGAATAGATTTAGCATCTTAGTGAATCCTACTTATTATCACTTGCTCCTGCAATACTCCCCCTGAACAACAAATATCACTACCTCTCAACACTAAGGATTGACTAGCCCCTGCATCTCTTAAAATTTTAACATATTTACCTACTCTGCCCTGTACACATGGAAAGGCTTTCCTTTCACACACAAAGACTTTAAACATTTCAGCACCCCTCCTCAGAATTCTCTTGGGTAAATTGTGAACACATTCCTACTTATTTACCTATCACTGATTCTCCCTGTTTTACCTGGACGCAAACCATTGGATTATCCTGTGCCTGAAACTCAGAACCCACAGTACCCTTATTTCCAGAACTTTTCTGTACCCCAATAATTCCAACAGATTTTCCCAGTAATTTCCAACATGCTGACTTTGCGTGCCGCACTTTATTACAATGAAAACATGTCAATATTCTAATGTCTCTCCTATCCTCAGCACCTTCCTTTCTAGTCTGAGAAAAAACTTCCTGGGAATTCCCAGCCACTCCTTCTCTTCCCTGACTACCTACCATCCTTTCACCTTCCCACTTTCTATCCTTTACCAGTTTGAAAGGATAACGAAAAGAAAGTTCAGCTCTATGAACTAACTCATAATCATCAGCTATCTCTGCTGCTTGTCTTGTCTTACAGAGTCAACCCTCTATTCCTCCAGATGAGTTCTCACTACCAAAGGGATTGAGTCTGTAAATTCTTCCAAAAGAATTACTTCCCTAAGAGCTACATATGTTGTCTCTATTTTTAATACCCATATCCATCAGTCAAAATTTGGCCAGGAATTTCCCCCTGAGCACTCCCTGTGCAGATGGTGGGGGGTGGGTGGAATCCCCTGAGAGGTTCCCTGCGCAGAGATCTCCCCAAGGCATGGAGGTGCCTCAGGGAGATTTGGTTCAGTGCTAAAGTTTTAAATAAAGGTTTTTAACACTTTTAAAACATGTTCCTTCATTGAACACTATCACATGAGCTGGGACATGTCAAAGAATAAATGTATAAAATTTTATCAGATTTTAAAACACTTCATGAAGCCTCATCCAGTCCGTGGATGAGGTTTCATGAAAACGCAAAGGCCACCTGGGCTCTTTGCCTGCCCCCGAACCTTAAGGTTGGATGGGCAGCTCATTAAATTGAATTAATTAGGTTTTAAATGGCCTTAATAGGCCTTTGACAATTCGGCGGGCACGCAGCTGACTCCGCTGTATGCCTGCTGAACTGAAAATCTAAATGACGCACAATGAGGGCATGACACCCGCCTGATGTCACCGCACGTCATTTTATGCATCAGCAAGCGAGACCTGCCCCCGCTCGCCAATGGGAAAATTCTTTGCTTTGTTTTACTTCTCAAACTCAATATAAGTTTGCCCAGGCTGTTTTCTCATATACCTAAATTTCTGCCTGTATGCTTCAGGAACCAACCCATATACACTCAAAATAGCCAAAATAGCCACATCATAATTCAAACTCTCCAGACAGTGAAGCATATACTTCATGTGCTCTACCCAGCAACTTACACTGTAATAATAAAACCCAATATTCCTGTGGCCATTTCGTCTGTTTATCTATCTTCTCAAATGAAATAAAAAATGCTTCAACATCTTTTTCCTCAAACTTTGGAAGAGCTTGTACAAATCTAAACATCTCCCCACTTGGTTTCAGGTTAACGGTGTTTTTCATCATTAGAACTCTTCTCAAAATCCAAGATCTCTTTTTTAACTTGCAGCCTTTTAAGCAAGTATTCTCTTTCTCTCCCTTTCTCTCTTTCCTGAAATTCCAGCTCCAGTTTCCTTTCTTTTTCCTGCCTTTCTGCTTGCTCCCTTTTAATTGTCATTTCAGTTTCCTTTGCTTGTAATTCAAGTTTTTTTCAGTTCCTGTGCTTGTACAAATTCAAGCTTCATTTCAAACTGAAGTCTCACGATCTCCAGCTGTGACTCGCTAGTGTCAGGTATCATTTCCAACTGTAGATGCTGTGCTATACTTTTAATTATATCAGATTTCCTAGCCCCCACAGGTAACCACAGTTTTAACTGATCTGCCAACTCTGTTAACTTATTCTTGGTTATTTTCTGCAACCCAATCAGAGTTATCTCTTCTACTCCCAGAGAAGCCTTAGCATTGCCAAAGCCATCTTGTAGTGTCACCACTTCAAAAAAACCTCACCAACACCGGAATTCAAAGTGCTCCTTGTACTCATAACCTTAAGATTCACCAATTCCAAACCAATCACGGAATTACAAATTTTATCCCAGACAAGCCCCCAATTGTTATGACACAGCAGATGGTAAAGGCCAAGTTATTTAAAATCCCAGAGGTATACTTTAAACAACTGCCATAACCTCTATGTTCAATTGTTATGGTTGAGATGCAGCTCTAAAGTCAGAAATGAAACCATCAAGCCTCCAGAGGTTTTTTATATAAATTAAATTAAACATTTATTGATTTAACAACAAATTTAAACACATATACATGTCTACAAATTACTATCATAATAGCTTTTGAACAAGTCCCCAAATTAATCACTCCTAGGTAATCTTCCCCAAGGCAACAATAACCCATAGGCTTAAACAGACACTAGGCAATGCAAATTTTATCTTACAAATTCAAAAGAGGTTCCTTTCAATTTGGTTCCTTCGCACCATTGTAGGTTTACAGGCGACATCCCTCTGACTCACACACAAACTCTTTTCTGTATATACCTAGCCTTACCTTTGAATGTAAATTCTCATTGTATCACCAGGCCCTTTGAACTCTACCTCTTCTAACAATAAAAGCTCTGTCATAGTACCAATTTTATTAGCAGTGGAAACATATTGCTTGGTGTCTACTAGCTAGGTGCAAGATTTCACCCCCAATCTTTGAATGGTTTATTCAACAAAATGCAAATGTACTCTTTACCTTAACTTACTTACTGTTTGACACCTCAAAACTACTATACATCCAAGCATCCAGACTAGCTGGCTTTAATCCAATTAAGACACATACACACACACACAGACACACCCACAGGCACAGACCCCACTACAAGTCCAATTTAAAATAATTTCCAATAACATTATATACATCAATATCTTCTTGACAAAAGTGCTGGATATTATGAGGAATTGGCTACAGTCAGTGATATCCGTAGGGAATGGTGCTGCATATGGAGAAGGCCCTGCTCGTGGCCGCCAGCTTTATGGTCAGATTGCTCCCAGACATAGATGCTGTAGTTACAATTCCCCTCGGGGTGCAGCATGAGAAGGAGATGGAGCAGAGGTAGCCAAGAAAAGGACAAGTTGCTCACAAAGGAAGAAGGAGGAGGAGAAGGGCTCTCCGCTGAAGGCCTTATCCACCTAATGCTTTTGGGGAGCACTTCACACTGAAATCAGGTGTGTGTGCAGCTTTATGAAAGAGGAGCTCACAGAACGCTGTCACCTCTTGTGGGCAAACCTGTAGCCTCAGAGCAGAACAAAGACAGTGCTACCAACTGCTGTGAATGTGACCGTGGCCCTGAATTTCTCCACATCAGGATCCTTGCGGGTGGAAACAGGCAACATATCTAAAATCCCCCAGTTCACTGTCCATTGATGCCCCTTATGCCAGAAGAGGGAAGTTTATTATGGTCTGTTAGAACAGAGAGAAGTCGGCAGAGCACACACATGGCTCTGCCAGGGTAGCGAGCCTCTCCATGCGCAAGGTGCCATCAACTGCACAGAGGTAGCTTTGTGGGCACCCCATCTCAATGGTGAGATGTACCACAACCACAAAGGTTACACTCTCTGAATGTGCACTTGGTATGCAACCATGCTCAGCACATCATGCCTGCTATCCTGGTAGCAGTCATGATGTTTTCATTCTGCACCAGCTGACTGTTCCCTCAGTCCTTCAGCCACTGCATCAAACCAGAGGGTGGTTGCTGGTTGACACAGGCTATCTGCTTTACATTATGCTTGTGACTCCACAGTGAGGTGACAGCGTTCTGTGAGCTCCTCTTTCATAAAGCTGCACACACACATGATTTCAGTGAGAAGTGCTCCCAAAAAGCGTAAGGTGGATAAGGCCTTCAGCAGAGAGCGCTTCTCCCCTTCCTTCTCCCTTTGTGAGCAACTTGTCCTTTACTTGGCTGCCTCTGCTCTATCTCCTTATCATGCAACCACATGTGGTCAGCATGTATATAATGAGAACCATACTGCCATGGGGATGGGAGGGGTTGGGAGGTGGGGGACCTGATGCAACAGTTCTGCTGCCTGAACTCTGGAAGAATCTCCAGTACACTCCACAGAATGTGTCCTGACTCATCATGGTCTGCTCTCTCCTCCAAAATCAGGTATGCAGTGAACGTCTAAAGAGAAGGAGGAAAGGGGAGGTGAGCAGCAAATCCACCCTGAGGCCAGGCTTTCTCTGTTGCTTTATTCAATTACAGTTCCCGTGATCACAACCTCAGATTCCCATAGTACAACATTCATAAACTGTAACGTCCCTCTGGTAAGAACTATTTCAGTGTCCTTTTGGCCACAATGCTAAAATAAATGCCACAATAAAACAAACATTCCTTACCAATTTATCCAACAAAACATACAACATTTCATGCAAAATTTAACCAATCACCCTAGTACCTGTCTTGCGGATACCTTGGCCTGTCCCAGTGCTCCTGCATATGGCTGGTGGAAGGCTGCTGACTTTCACTGGGGACACTGCAAATGGCCTTTCAGAACAACTTCATGTAGCCCCGGACCATGATGGCCTGGCTGCGGACTGCACCATCTTGGCATGGGCGGCAGTAACATGGGCTGGCTGGCTGACAGGCAACAACAAGGGGCACTTGCAGAATGACAGTGGTGAGAGGATGAATATTGTCATCCTAAGAGAGTGCTCCATGGAGTCACTGCCACTCCCCCTGGGCAGTGCTTCAGTAATCTTTGTAATCAGCTGGAGGACAGATTGCTGGGCTGCTGTGGGACTCAAAGTGCCTTTGAGCATAAGTACCCTCTGGTTATGCGCCACCTTGCCTGGCAAGAAAGATGGAAGTTGTTGTTATATATAGTGGAGTGTGTTTGGCTGATGTAGCTGTCTTAGTTGAATAGCTGGTAATATGTGGAACCAGTGAGCTGTGGGTGTGAGATTTGTAGCAGCGTTTAGTGTGTGAGGGTGAGGTGAAGCTGTCATGTTAGGTGTGAGTTGTGCTTGATAAAGATTGTTGGTAAGTGAGTGAAGGTAGTATTGTTAATTGAACAGTGTGTGAAATTAATGATTCAGTTGGCAGGATATGATACTTGAAGATGAATTCAGTGACCTTGACCATCCTTATGTTGTCATTAACTTAGTGCATCCAGGTTCTTTGGATGATGCTGTTTGCATTGTTTTCTGTGACTATCTGCTCCCATTTCCTTCTAAGTCTTTGTCTGGAGCCTCCATCTCCCTATGGAATGAGTACACTTACCCTCCTGTCCACCCCCTGCACCAGGACCTAGGGAAAACCTGAGAGCCCACTCTCTGCCATGTTGAGTCACCTTCACTCCTCCTGTAAGTCAGACATTCTTCCAAAATGACTTCTTGTGTCTGCTGCAGCCAGAATGCATCTCTGCTTTAAGAAGTGCAGTCTGGCTTTAAGTAGTGCAGGCTAGCTTTAAGAGGTGCTAGCCTCACACTGAACAACTTAAGTAAAAAGAACAAAGAAACAAAATGAAAATCACAAGCAAAAAAAGCTTGAAAGTTTTTGCAAACCTTACAAAACATATTACATGCCCTCCTATAAACACCATTTTATATAGGTGAGTAAACCATTGACTGCTGTAACAGTGTACACACTGCAACATGTGTGGGAGTCTAAAAGATGCCATCAGGGCCTCAGTTTAATATGACAAACAGTTAACTGACAGTAAAAAGCCCAATCCAAAACTTCATGGTTCACTAAATGGACTGAAATCCAGCATAATAGATCTTTGTACATTTTCCGCCTGGTTACACCCACCCTATCCCAATTATCAGGAGCAAACAATTAAAACTTCTTTCCTAGTGTATTTTTGTATTAAGTGATATAAAATACACTTAATGAGAGCAATTTTGAAAACAGAACTATAAATGTAGGAGCTCACTGGATAAGGGGATTGAAAATGATTCATAATGTATCATGCACTTTATTCATACATTCACTGGCACACATAAGGGGATAAATAGGAAATGTCTAGCCTGTTGGAAAATTTAGTTCATGTCTATAATTATCATCCTAACATTACAGGACTTTATGTCTCAAATAGCTGTAAGTCACATAATCATTCATTTATCGTTACTTGTACACAAGTCAAGTAAAAATTAATGGTGTAGCTCAAACAAAAATTAACCATTAACCTAAAAGAAAAGATTCTGTATTTATACAGTATTTAGTAGTAAACCAAAAGCACCTCGGCAACAATACGTTATGCTCTGAAGCAATATAAACTAATTTTTCATTATATGGAACTCCCATCTTAGGAAGTCCCTGCCCTGACTTTACCCACAGGGCCACCCGTGACATAACTGGCCTTGTAAAGAGCTGCCCGGGAAATCCCTGTATCACTAGTGACCCAGTGCAACCCAATCCCTCCCATTTTATGTGGATGCTGCCCGGCTCCTGTCAGAGTTAGGGTAGGAGTCTGGTAGAACCTCCAAGGATGGTAATGCCTAAAATTAGGATCTCAATAAAAAGAATTCGGCCACGTGAAGTTTTAATGCAGCTCTTCCAGTGACTTTAAGATTTCTTTCCTGCTTGTGACATGCAATAACTTTCCTCCCTACATTCCCTCCAACAATACTTTCTGCCCAGGTGGTGAAGTGAAAATATCCTCACTGCTGGTTCCACATGTAGAAATATTGGAAGGTGAGCTGATGGGTCCTGCATCAAGTTCATGCAAAATCAATAGTGGGAGAACTAATGCTTGAATAAATATGAGGTTAGACTGCAACTGAAAGGAATTGAATGCTGGAAATTTCAAAACCATTTTTATTTTCAGATATAAAATAAATATAGCATTTTCAGTTTAAATTATTTCTGGCATGAAAGGTTGAATTATGATAAGTGTCAGAAAATACATCACTAGTAAGCAGCAATTTTTTTTAAAAAAGCTTCCTTGGTGTGACCTAACAACCCCTAGAAAATAAATCTCATGCCTTCAATGCAGCATCAGTAAATTTCTAAACTCAACATTACTTTTTGTACTTCAGATTTTCTTTCCCCCATGTGAGAAATGATTGATTGTTGGGTATACCTGTAACTTATACTTGACAACATCTTGTCTCCTTGCACTTTCAGTTTAACTCCTTAAACTCATGTGTATAAGGTGAAATGTTCAGAACTGTTTTTGAGCCTTCAGCTTTTTAAGAGTTGTGTCAGTTTTTTGAAGATGTTAATCAACCTGTGCTCAATTCCTACACTGTTATTTAGGGGACAGTGAACATGAAACAGAGGATGCTTACCAGATTTTGCACTCAATTTTGGATGAAAGTCTTTCACAGCGTTGAAGTAAAAAGCAGTTCTGCCATAACTTTTGCAAGTGACAGGATTTTTGAGTTCTTGTGGGTCATCACTGTGCGCTTATCTGTCAGGCAGGTGGACCAATTTATGCTTTTCTCTGTTAATTTTACATCAGAAAAATATTTTTTGCCCCCGCTGCACCCCCTCCCCCTCCCCCCATCCCGCCTGGACATTGCACAAGAGGTGTTTGTAGCATTGAGATATGTCATGTTCACCCAGGTTGGTTTCACCTATGTAGTAATCGGGGTGAAGGAGGTATGTACCTGAACTGTATATTGTTGTATATTGTCCCCCAACCCTACAATGGCCATGACACTCAAGGGGTGATTTCTGATTGCAGACATCCCCCTTCTTTGTTGAAAAACAGGTAGCTAACAATCAAAATTGGGGGTGCCCCTTTGGCCACTCCATTGATGCTCAAATTTTACTTAAAGTAATTTTCAGATGAGCTTGAAATGGATGAACAACACATTTGCTTTTTCTATTGCAAGGCTGTTTAAGAAAAACAGGTTCCTGCACCGTTGTAGGACCCCTATTTGCAACTTTCAGATATAAATGGACAGAGCATGTATTAGTGCTACCTAATTGATGGAGTGTAAGTGATAGTTATAGGTTATCTCAATTTTCATTCGTATGAGAGGATGGAGTTAGAGGTGCTGTTCAGGGTCAAGTAGGATGTGAAGAATTTGGTTCAGCCTGAGACAGTGTCCAGGGAAAGGGGGGTGACTGAAGACTATGAGAGGTAAATTGTGCCAGGCTGCACTAAATTATTAGATGCTCCATGGCCATGAGGACTAAAAATTAGGTCTGAGATGCATATGCATACTTATGCCAGGGGAAGCACAGAACACCATCTTAGTAAAGGGATTTGTGCGACAACCTAACAGCCACCAGCAAAATGCAGAGCAGGCAGATTGTGACAAATCACTGTGCCACTCTGCCATTTCTAAGTGACACCCTTGAGTCTAATCATTAAGAGAAAAATACTGTGAGTGTGAGAAGTAAGAAATAAAAACAGAAAATTCTGAAAAAGCTCAGCAGGCCTGGAAGCATCCATGGGACAGAAACAGGGTTAGTGCTTCATCAGAACCCAATCTTGCCTTCTGCTCACTTGTGTGTGCTGTCCCACCACAAGATCACTCTTCCATCCTAGCTTCTAAATGGTGTCAGTTTCTGAGTTTGCAACTGCGAGTATAAGAGCAAGTTAATGGCGATTATCTTCCTTCCATTTTTTTTTATTCATTCATGGGGTGTTGACATCGCATTTATTGCCCACCCCTCATTGTTCAGAGGGCATTTAGGAGTCAACTACATTGCTGTGGATCTGGAGTCACTTGTAGGCCAGACCAGGTAAGGACAGCAGATTTCCTTCACTAAAGGGCACTAGTGAACCAGCTGGGCTTTTACGACAATGGTTTCATGGTCATCATTAGACTGTTTTTAATTCCAGATTTTTTATTGAATTCAAATTCCCCCATCTGCTATGGCAGGATTCAAACCCACATACCGAGAGGGACACTCTGGGTGTCTGGATTACCATCCAGTGATAATACCACTATGCCATCACCTCCTCCAACATGACAGGGAAGTTTCTAGTTTTTGGGTATCTGAAATGAAAAAGACACAACAGTTGGGTTGTGGTGAGAGGAGAAAAGAAAGAAAGAAGTGCATGTTTACACCATTTGCAGATTGTGAATTAGTCGAGATAAAAACAAAAAAACTGCGAAATGCTGGAAATCCAAAACAAAAACAGAATTACCTGGAAAAACTCAGCAGGTCTGGCAGCATCGGCGGAGAAGAAAAGAGTTGACGTTTCGAGTCCTCATGACCCTTCGACAGAACTTGAGTTTGAGTCCAAGAAAGAGCTGAAATATAAGCTGGTTTAAGGTGTGTGTGTGGGGGGCGGAGAGATAGAGAGACAGAGAGGTGGAGGGGGGGGTGTGGTTGTAGGGACAAACAAGCAGTGATAGAAGCAGATCATCAAAAGATGTCAACGACAATAGTACAATAGAACACATAGGCGTTAAAGTTAAAGTTGGTGATATTATCTAAACGAATGTGCTAATTAAGAATGGATGGTAGGGCACTCAAGGTATAGCTCTAGTGGGTTTTTTTTTATAATGGAAATAGGTGGGAAAAGGAAAATCTTTATAATTTATTGGAAAAAAAAGGAAGGGGGAAACAGAAAGGGGGTGGGAATGGGGGAGGGAGCTCACAACCTAAAGTTGTTGAATTCAATATTCAGTCCAGAAGGCTGTAAAGTCCCTAGTCGGAAGATGAGGTGTTGTTCCTCCAGTTTGCGTTGGGCTTCACTGGAACAATGTAGCAAGCCAAGGACAGACATGTGGGCAAGAGAGCAGGGTGGAGTGTTAAAATGGCAAGCGACAGGGAGGTTTGGGTCATCCTTGCGGACAGACCGCAGGTGTTCTGCAAAGCGGTCGCCCAGTTTACGTTTGGTCTCTCCAATGTAGAGGAGACCACATTGGGAGCAACGAATGCAGTAGACTAAGTTGGGGGAAATGCAAGTGAAATGCTGCTTCACTTGAAAGGAGTGTTTGGGTCCTTGGACGGTGAGGAGAGAGGAAGTGAAGGGGCAGGTGTTGCATCTTTTGCGTGGGCATGGGGTTGTGCCATAGGAGGGGGTTGAGGAGTAGGGGGTGATGGAGGAGTGGACCAGGGTGTCCCGGAGGGAGCGATCCCTATGGAATGCCGATAAGGGGGGTGAAGGGAAGATGTGTTTGGTGGTGGCATCATGCTGGAGTTGGCGGAAATGGCGGAGGATGATCCTTTGAATGCGGAGGCTGGTGGGGTGAAGCAGCATTTCACTCCACCCTGCTCTCTTGCCCACATGTCTGTCCTTGGCTTGCTACATTGTTCCAGTGAAGCCCAACGCAAACTGGAGGAACAACACCTCATCTTCCGACCAGGGACTTTACAGCCTTCTGGACTGAATATTGAATTCAACAACTTTACGTCGTGAGCTCCCTCCCCCATCCCCACCCCCTTTCTGTTTCCCCCTTCCTTTTTTTTCCAATACATTATAAAGATTTTCCTTTTCCCACCTATTTCCATTATAAAAAAAAACCCACTAGAGCTATACCTTGAGTGCCCTACCATCCATTCTTAATTAGCACATTCGTTTAGATAATATCACCAACTTTAACTTTAACACCTATGAGTTCTATTGTACTATTGTTGTTGACATCTTTTGATGATCTGCTTCTATCACTGCTTGTTTGTCCCTACAACCACACCACACCCCTCCACCTCTCTGTCTCTCTATCTCTCCGCCCCCCACACACACACCTTAAACCAGCTTATATTTCAGCTCTTTCTTGGACTCGAACTCAAGTTCTGTCGAAGGGTCATGAGGACTCGAAACGTCAACTCTTTTCTTCTCCGCCGATGCTGCCAGACCTGCTGAGTTTTTCTAGGTAATTCTGTTTTTGTTGTGAATTAGACGAGACTGTGGAATGGTGGGAAGAGAGAAGGGGGATTAGGTATGCAAATACCCTCATCATCAGTGCCTCCAACACAGCCAGTGGCCATGGCTTTAGCGATGGCCACCACTATCTCCAATTAATACATGCAGTCACACTTTTTCTCCTCCAGCTCTTTCCTGCTACCTCTTATTATTTTCCACCCTCTCCTGCAAGAAAGAAAGACATGTGTCTTTGAGTGCCCTGCAATATGTTTGAATGATGTGACTATCACTGTTGAATAAGTTCTAGTGAGTGTGAGCTATAATTTGTGGGTGCAAAGCTTGTAACAGTGTTATGTGTATGAGGGTGAAGTAAAGTATATGAATTAGAGGGTTGTGTACTGATTGATAGAGTGTGAGGAGGTGAATGATGGGATTCCAGACAATTGAACAGTTAACAGGGTCAGTGGTGCAGTTGGTAGGATATTCCATTTGAAATTTGAATTCACTCACTTTGAAAACTTATGTTAGATCATTGAACTTCTTCCTATTCTTAGAGCTACACTTCAGGCATTGACCTCCACTGCTACTTCTTCTCACTGCTTCCTGAACATCTTCCAGGAGGGTCTACCGCCACCTCCGTAGATACAGAATGGTTTTCCTTCTCTATATTTCTTGCAACAAGAACTAACATTGTCAGAAAATCTTTATGCATGCTCTTGCACAAAATTAGCCATTCCTCAAATATCACCGCACAGATGCACTTTTCAAAAGTCCTCCACAACTTCTTACAACCACAATGAACCTCTCTCTTAAGAGGCGCAGGCTACCATTAAGTAGCTCCAGCCACTCACGATATTAGAACCATAGAACCATAGAAAAGCTACGGTGCAGAAAGAGGCCATTCAGCCCATGGTGCCTGCACCAGCCAAAAAGAGAAAAAAGAAACTGGCCTCTCATTTTAATCCCACTTTCCAGCACTTGGTCCATAGCCTTGCAAATTACAGCACCTCAAATGCAGATACAGGTACCTTTTAAATGAGTTGAGTGTTGCAGCTTCAACCACCGATTTAGGCAGTGAATTCCAGATGCCCACCACCCTCAGGGTGAAAAAGTTTTCCCTCATGGCCCTCTAATTCTTCTACCAGTCACCTTAATCTATGCTCCCTGGTATTTGACTGCTCACAGAATCACAGAATCACACAGTGCAGAAGAGGCCTTTCAGCCCATCAAGTCTGCACCGACACGTGAGAAACACCTGACCTACCTACCTAATCCCATTTACCAGCACATGGCCCACAGCCTTTAATGTTATGATGTGCCAAGTACTCATCCAGGTACTTTTTAAAGGATGTGAGGCAATCCGCCTTCACCACCTTCCCTGGCAGCACATTCCAGACCGTCACCAAACTCTGGGTAAAAAAGTTTTTCCTCACATACTCCCTAAATCTCCTGCCCCTCACCTTGAACTTGTGTTCCCTCATGACTGACCCTTCAACTAAGGGGAACAGCTGCTCCCTACCCACCCTGTCCATGCCCCTCATAATCTTGTACACCTCGATCAGGTCACCCCTCAGTCTTCTCTGCTCCAACAAAAACAACCCAAGTCTATCCAACCACTCTTCATAACTTAAACCTTTCAACCCAGGCAACATCCTGGTGAATCTCCTCTGCACCCCCTCCAGTGCAATCGCATCCTTCCTATAACGTGGCGACCAGAACTGCACACAGTTGTGGCCTCACCAATGTTCTATAGAACTCCAACATGACCTCCCTACTTTTGTAATCTATGCCACGATTGATAAAGGCAAGTGTCCCATATGCCTTTTTTACCACCCCACTAACATGCCCCTCTGCCTTCAGAGATCTATGGACACACATGCCAAGGTCCCTTTGTTCCTCAGAACTTCTTAGTGTCATGCCATTCATTGAATACTTCCTTGTCAAATTACTTCTTCCAAAGTGTATCACCTCACACTTTACAGGGTTAAGTTCCATCTGCCGCTTATCTGCCCATTTGACCATCCCATCTATATCTTCCTGTAGCCCAAGACACTCAACCTCACTGTTAACCACCTGGCCAATCTTTATGTCATCTGCAAACTTACTAATCCTACCCCCCACATAGTCATCTATGTCGTTTATATAAATGACAAATAATAGGGGACCCAGCACAGATCCCTGTGGTATGCCACTGGACACTGGCTTCCAGTCACTAAAGCATCCTTCTGTCATCACCCTCTGTCTCCTACAACTAAGCTAATTTTGAATTCACCTCATCAAATTACCCTGTATCCCATGTGCATTTGCCTTCTTTATAAGTCTCTCATGTGGGACCTTGTCAAAGACTTTGCTGAAATCCATATAAACTACATCAACTGCACTACCCTCATCTACACACCTGGTCACCTCCTCAAAAAATTCAATCAAATTTGTTACGCATGACCTCCCTCTGACACATTCTATCCCTGATCAAACCTTGCCTCTCCAAGTGGAGATAGATTCTCTGCTTCAGAATTTTCTCCAATAGTTTCCCTACCAGTCTCATGAGATTCACTGGCCTGTATTTCCCTGGCTTCTCTCTCCAACCCTTCTTAAATAGCGGAACCACATTAGCTGTTCTCCAATCCTCTGGCACCTCTCCTGTGGCCAGAGAGGAATTAAAAATTTGGGTCAGAGCCTCTGCGATCTCCTCCCTTGCCTCCCTCACCAGTCTGGGACACAAATATCCGGACCTGGAGATTTGTCCACTTTTAAGCCTGCCAACACCTCCAATATCTTGTCACTCCCTATATCAATTTGCTCAAAAACCTCACAGTCTCTCTCACCAAGTTCAAGACCTTCATCCTCATTCTCTTGGGTGAAGACAGATGTGAAGTATTCGTTCAACACTCTAGCGATGTCCACCCATAGATTGCCCCCTTGGTCCCTAATGGGCCCTACTCTTTCCCTGGTTATCCTCTTCCCATTGATATACTTATAGAATATCTTGGGATTTCCCCTACTTTTACCAGCCAGAGCTTTCTCATATCCCTTCTTTACTCTCCGAATTGCTTTCTTAAGCTCCACCCTGTACTTTCTGTACTCCACTAATGCCTCTGCTGATTTGCTCCCCTTGTACCTGCTGAAAGCCTCCCTTTTCCTTCTCATCGTATCCTGAATATCTCTGGTCATCCATGGTTCTTTGGGCTTGTTACTCCTTCCTAGAGGGAACATGTTTGGCCTGTACCCTCCCCATTTCCTTTTTGAATGCCCCCCACTGCTCCTCTGTTGATTTCCCCATAAGTAGCTGTTCCCAGTCTACCTTGGTCAGATCCTGCCTTATTTTACTAAAATCCACTCTCTCCCAATGCAAAACATTTTTTTGTAACTTGTCTATTTCTTTTTCCATAACAAACTTAAATTGTACCATGTTGTGGTCGCTATCACTAAAATGCTCCCCCACTACCACCTCAGCCACCTGTCCGGCTTCATTCCCCAGAATTAGGTCCAGCACTGCACCGTGCGTTGTTGCACCCTCTACATATTGACCCAAAAAGTTCTCCTGTACACATTTCAAGAAATCCACTCCATCCAAGCCCTTAACACTATGTCTATCCCAAATAATGTTGGGAAAGTTGAAATCACCTAATATAATTACCCTATTATTATTGTTTATACACACCTCTGCAATTTGTGCACATATTTGCTCCTCAATTTCCCACTGACTATCTGGGGGGTCTATAATAAACACCTAACAATGTGGCTGCCCCTTTTTTATTCCTAAGCTCTACCCACAAAGCTTCATTCGATGCTCCCTCCAAGATATCATCTCTCCTTACTGCAGTAACTGACTCCTTAACCAATAATGCATTACCTCCTCCTCTTTTACCCCCTCCACTGTCTCTCCTGAAAATTCTATATCCTGGAATGTTGAGCTGCCAATCCTGCCCCTCTCTCAACCAAGTCTCAGTGATGGCTGGTATATCACAATTCCACATGTCAATCCTCAACCTTAACTCATCCGTTTTACCTGTAATACTGCTGGCATTAAAGTAGAGGCCATCCAGCCTTGCCTTTCTCCCTTGAAACTTAATGCAACTGTACTTCCTCTGACTTGATTGTTTTACTGTATTATGTGTCCCCTCCCCCTGTTCAATTAGTTTAAACTCCTCCCAATAGCACCAGTAAACCCACCCGCAAGGATGTTAGTCCCACTCTGGTTCAGATGTAGACCATCCCGCTTGTACAGGTCCCACCTTCCCCAGAAACAGTCCCAGTGATCCAGGAATCTAAAACCCTCCCTCCTGCACTAATGCTTAAGCCACATATTCATCTGCGCTATTCCCATATTTCTAAACTCACTAGCACGTGGCACTGGGAGTAATCCAGTGATTACAACCCAAGGAGGCTTTTTAGTCTACTGCTTAACTCCCTGAAATCTTGATGCAAGGCCTCATCCCTCTTTCTACCTAATTTATTGGTATCAACATGTACCATGAACTCTGCCTTATCATCATCCACCTTCAGGGTGCCCTGCAGCCATTCAGTGACATCCTGGACCCTGGCACCAGGGAAGCAACATACCAGGGAGGCAACACACCATCCTGGAGTCACGTTGATGGCCACAAAGCGTCTATCTGTTCCCCTGACTATAGAATCCCCTATTACTATTGCTCTTCCTCTCTTCCTCCCCTCCTGTACAGACAGGCTGCTTGTGGTGCCAGAAGCTTGGCTCTGCCCGCACTCCCTGGAGGAACCATCAGCCTCCAAAATGAAATACCGATTTTCAAGCGGGACCCCAGGGGATTCCTGAACTACATGCCTGTTTCTCTTGGGCTGCCTGGTGGTCACCCATTTCCTTCCTTTCTCAAGTCCCTTCATCTGTGGAGTGACCACCTCTCTCAACGTGCTATCCACAATGCTCTCAGACTCGCGGATGCAACTGTTCCAGCTCTGAAACCCAAGTTTCCAGGAGCTGCAGTTGGACACACTTCTTGCACACATGCTGGTCTTGGGCACTGGAAATGTTCCCGGCTTCCCACATGGAGCACGAGGAGCACACCACAGCTTTGGGCTCTCCTGCCATGACTTATCCCTGTAAATTAAACCTTTTAAATCAATTACTCTAGGGGCCTTCTTGCCTGATCCTCGTTACTACAGAATATACAAACTATAAACCACAAAAAGACCTTAAACTATAAGCAATAAAAGTAATAAATACTTACACGACTTTACCCACTACTTATCAGTCATTCCTTTCCCTTGTAGCCTCTACTGCTGCAGCAGGGCAAGACCACTCTCTGAAGATTTAAGAAGTTGGATAGCAAAGAAAAAAATGCAAAGAGCACCTCTTCCCCTATGCACCGAATTCCCACTATGCACCAATTGCCACATTCACTCTGGCTGTGTCTCACTCATGATGAGCTCTCTCCCCTGTTCTTGTGCAAGCTCCCCTAGGGGAAACAAATCTTTTCTGTCTACAGTATCTAGGCCCCTCATAATTTTGAACACCTCAATTAGGCCACCCTTAGCCCCCTCTGTTCTCAGGAAAACAACCCTAGCCTATACAATCTCTCTTCACAGCTGCAATTTTCAAGCCTTGGTAACATTCTTATAAATCACCTCTGTGCTCTCTCCAGAGCAATTATGTTGTTCCTGTAATGTGGTGACCAGAACTGTACATAAAATTCCAGCGGTGGCCTAAACAGCATTTTATACAGTTCAGGCATTACGTCTTTGCTTTGTATCCAATACCTCGCCCAATAAAGGAAAGCATTCCACATGCTTTCTTGTCCAACTTGTCCACCTGCCCTGTCACCTTCAAGGACCTGTGGACATGCACTCCAACATCTTTCATTTCCACAACCCTTCTCAATATCCTCCCATTTATTGAGTATTCCCTGGCTTTATTTGCCCTCTCAACATGCATTACCTCACTCTTTTTCAGATTGAATTCCATTTGCCACTTCTCCACACACACAATCAAACTATTAATATCATTCTGGAGACAACAGCTATCCTCTTCATTATCAACTACATGGCCAATTTTTGTGTCACCTGCAAATTTCCCAATAATGCCTCCCATATTTTTAAATTATTAATATATACAACAAACAGCAGGGGCCGCAATACCAAGCCCTGCAGAACACCACTGGAAACCGTTTTCCATTTGCAAAAACATTCATCAACCACTACCCTTTGTTTCCTGTCACTGAGCCAAGTTTGGATCCAACTTACCACTTTCCCCTGTATCCCATCAGATTTCATATTCCTGGCCAATCTGCCATGTGGGACTTTGTCAAATGCCTTACTGAAATCCATGTAGACAACATCCACTACACTACCATCATCAATCCTCCTTGTTACTTCCTCAAAAAATTCTATTAAGTTAATAAGACACGATCTTTCCTAACAAAACCATGCTGACTATCCCTGATCAATCAATGCCTTTCTAAGTAACAGTTTATCCTGTCTCTCAGAATTGTTTCCAATAATTTGTCCACCACTGAAGTCAGTAGGCCTATAATTTTCTGGCCTATCCCTCTCACCCTTTTTAAATAATGGAACAACGTTTGCAGACCTCCAGTCCTCTTGAACCTCACCTGTATCTAATGAGAATTGGAAAGTGATCCTCAGAGCATCTGCTATTTCCTCCTTGGCTTCCTTCATAGCCTGGGATACAATCCATCTGGCCCTGATGATTTATCCACCTTCAAGGATGCCAGTCCCTCTAGTACTTCCTCTCTCACGATGCTTATTGTACTAATATTTCACACTCCTCCTCTTTAACTAAAATGTCTACATCATCCCTCTCCTTAGAGAAGACAGAGACAAAGTACTCATTGAGAACCCTGCCCACATCTTCTACTTCAATCCACAAGTTACAATGTACATCCCTGATTGGCCCTACCTTTTCCTTAGTTATTCTCTTGCTCTTAATATACTGGTAAAACATCTTAGGATTGTTTTGATTTTACCTGCCAATATTTTTTTGTATCCTCGCTTTGCTTTCCTAATTTTGATTTTTACTTCACCCCTGCACTTTTAATACTCCTCTAGGCTTTCTGCAGTATTAAGTCTTTTGTGACTGTCATAAGCTTTCTTTTTTTGCTTTATCATGGCCTGTATGCTTCTGGATAATCAAGGGGCTCTAGATTTGGCAGTACCACCCTTTTCCTTTGTGAGGACACATCTATACTGTGCCTGTAGAATCTCACCTTTGAATGCCTCCCACTGATTTGACACTGTTTTTCCTTCTAATAGCTGTATCCAGTCCACTCTCACCAGTTCACCTCTCAGCTTTGTAAAATTTGTCTTCCCTCAATTTAGAACTTTTACTCCTGTTCTATCTTTGTTCTTTTCCATAATGATGCTAAATCTAACTATATTGTGGTCACTATTTCCAAAATCATCCCCCACTACCACTTCATCTATTTGCCCAGCTTCATTTCCTAAGACTAGATCTAGAATTAGACTGCCTCTCATTGGGCTTATTGCGTGCTGGCTGATTTGTGCAGCCAATGAATACTCTGGGTAACACTGGCTGCTTGCAACAATCAGATAAAACAGCAGTTGAGATGACCTATAACTAGCACTTGTACTCCAGCAGCACCAATTTAATGTGCTGTCTGCATCGCAAGGAATGGGCAAGGATTGATTGCATATTGTGAGCCCCAAGCCAGATTTCAGGTGTTATTCAATTTGGTCTCCTCTGACTGAGTGTCAGACAAGCAGTCTGAGACTGGGAACAGTGAACAGGTCAAGAGAGGTAGAAGTGAGATAGACCTGGGTGTCATCAGCACACATGTGGAACCTGACATAATGTTGTCATGGGTAGCATGTAGGTGAGAAGTAGGAGGAGACCAAGGACAGATCCTTTGGGGTTCCAGAGGCAACAGTGTACGGGTCAGCAGAAAAGGCAATACAGGAGATTCTCTGGCTATAACTGGATAGGGAATAATGGATCCAGACCAAGGGCAGTCCCACTCAGCTGCAAAATAAAGGAAAGATATTGGAGGAGGATGGTGCGGTCAACCATGTAAAGGCACCATAGAGGTGGGGAATGATGAGAAGGGATAGTGTACCACAATCACAGATATGCAGGATGTCATTTGTGACTTTGATTAGGTCTGTTTCAGTACTGTTACAGAGGTGGAAATCTGATTAGAGAGTACACAATCCAATATAGGACCCATAATTAAAATTTAGGAAATTAATCCCAAAGAGCAAAAATTAGTCATTTTACATTGCTAGTTTTTAAATCTTCATGCTCATCTTTAATTTCTTCAATGTTGCTGAATGTCCTTCACTGTTCTTGAATAAAGCAAAATATTTCATTTATTATAACGTACAAAGGGTTTCTCTGAATTTCTATCTATAAATGTCTACTGTAAATCTGAATTGTAAAAAATGTGCTGGATGATAGAGCACATTGTAATGCACAGCAAGCTTTCGGTAAAGGAAAACCTGTAATCTTGTTTTATTTTTAAATCTAGCAGTGGAAGAGAGCTGCAGTTTTCAAGATTTTAAATACAGAAAATACTGTAATTTTAATTTAGACTTTCACATGCAAAGAAAGGTCAAGTAAGTTTCAGCCAAGAAGCCTGTAAACTCCAACTAGAATGTCAAACATTGGTCATAAGGTGAAACCTTGAAAGATATGTATTTTCTGAGTATTAATCTTTGTATTACACTCACATTACATTATCCTGATGGTAAGGAAAATAGTTTGAGAGGATTTTGGTCTGCTTTTAGGAAAACAAATTTTTTCTGTGCTTATCTTTGACCTACTTTAATCACAGAGAACCCTGCAATCCTGAAGAACTAAGTATTTTCTGCAGAGATTACCACCATGTCTCGAAATCATAACCATGTCTTTCTCAGCCCAAATGAACATTGAGTTTTGAAGTACATTGGCACAAAAGACAATGATTTTTCATCCAAAGCTGCAGTGTTTAAAAAAACAACAATATTTTCTCATGGCAGAGCCTTGGATTTCAACTCTTGGCAAACTGGAAGGCAATAAAGTCCAGATAGAAAAATTATGGCAAACATCAGTCAAAACAATTCTGGTTTTATACAGAGCCTAGAGAAATGGTTGTTTAAAAGAAGCTATGCCATGCTAGTAGGAATTCACAGAGAATATAATTATTTTTTAAATTTTATTGTTTCATTTCACTACTGAGTACTGATTTGTATTAAATGCAGGTTCAGAGAACAAATTTAAAGTGAAGCCATTATTATTCACACGGATTCACACAAGTGCTTTAATTTAATCTGTTCTACTCGGGCTATACGTCGGGTATCAGTCTGCCCTCTGAGGCCACATAGTGTGCATGTACTGTGATAGGTCTTGAGGAGTGCCAAGCCTTCCTAAAAGGGTAAAAAATTTTGCACTTGTAATGGGGCCAAATCTTTGAGAGTCAAGACTACAATACTTAGATTTGTACCACTTCAGTTACTTGTTAGCCTAGTTCACCAGGTATTCTGCTGCTATTGCTCTGCTGATCCTCTGACAGGCAGAGAATACTCATGGCTTGAGAGGCCCGCCTACTTTGACCTGCCCCCTTTTGGTTGGCAGGCCAAAGGTTCTAACGCCAACTAGGCTGAGAAGAAATTCCTGTGCAAGGTCAGAATCTGGCATATACCTTTTCATTAAGCTCAATCGCACCTTCACCTCTGATGTCCAATTCCCCGTTAAAGCCAATACTCTGGGTGGAATTCTCTGGTAGAATTAATGGTGGGCAGAGGGGGGGAGAATTCAGCAGGAGGTCCAAAATTCAGTTTCACGCCGGAGTCTAATTACAGCGGGATCTTGCAATGCTGCCCGCCACGGAGAATCGGGAATCTCGCTGGAGGCTGGGGCGAAATCAATTTGCATCCCACTAATGGGAAGCAAATGAAGGAATCGCAACATCCCCCCCCACCCCCCAACCAATGCCTGATTCTCCGCTATGCCAGCAGGAAAACGCGCCAGTCCAGAACACATCTGAAATTGCGTGGCATGCAAAAGACGGGACTTACCTTTACAGCCTTGGTCAGCTTGGGAAGCGCAAGGAGGAGATGATGATGAAGGCCCACAGCTACTGGACCTTGGAGGGACATGTGCATCGCATGGTGGGTGGAGCCTCATCCACATGGCTGCTCCACAAAACAGCTCTCGGAAGGTATCCCCGCAGCAGCTTCAACTCTGCTGAGGCTTCGGACTTCCAGGAATGTCAGCATAGGTTTCAGCATTCTTTCAGGGACTTCTCCATGGGCAGGTACAGATGGACAGTGGAGGGGGTGGGGGGGAAATGTCCAGGTGAACGTGCTCACATGGAAGGGTTGGTGGAGTCAATATCTGACTCCTGGGGAGCGAACTCAGGGTGGGCATGGTAGCATGGAATGGTTAGATTAACAGGGGACAGAGGCAGCTGGTAAGGTGGATGGGTAAGGGTTCGATGGTATTGGTAGACAGGGCGGCGAGGGTTGCTGGTGGGGACATGGAGGATCACTTGGACCAGGGTGGTGTGAAGGTTGGGGAGGTCAATGTAGACGAGGGTGGGATTCTCCAGGAGGATGGGAATGTGCTTGTTCACTTGGGTATTCCAGAATGCGAAGGGTTTGGGCTGGAAGGTTACGTTGGGGAGGTCGAAGGTAATGCTGGGAGGTCGATGGTCATGGTGGAAAGGACTTCGTGACTAGGGAGGGAAAATGTGAGGGAGCTCATGAAGAATGTCATGATTACCATGGTGCTCAAATTGAAAGTGAGCGGAGCCTCATGTTGGATGGGCACAGATGCTGCAAGGGAGTGTGATCAGTGGGTGGGCAGAGATGCAGCTCAACACAGATGGACAACTGAAAGAGAATCCCAGCAGGCAGCATTGAAAATGCTCAGGACATTGAGATGTGATGGAGGAAGGCTTCCTGTGTGCAGGAGAGTGCTTGCATGAGGCTCCAAAAGGCCCTGCCATAGACCCTTCTCCTTCCAGAATCACTCACAGCCAGCTGTGCGCAGCTGAAATGCTAGTGGGGCCGGAATTGTGGGGGGGGAGCGGATTTCAGGGGGGACCCGCAAAGTTTATATAATGATGCTGAAAGAAAACAGTAAATATTATGCTGTAAAAGTGAATATATTTGCAGATTAATCAGCGACAATATTGTGTTCACCCATGCAAACAATTGTGATCAAAATTTTGTTATTTTTCTTGGCCTACCATTTTGTCTAGGTGCTGCCCTGATATCCACAGCAGGGGTGGAGCGAACATGTGGAGTTGTTTGCCCTGTTACCTCTGATGACTTCATTGGTGGTCCTCTGGGGCGCCAAGGCCTGGAGACCTCCGACTTACTTTAGCTGTTGCCCTGTGGGCCAGCTGCTCCCTCTGCGGTGACAGAGGATAAGGTTGAAGGGGTCACAGACAAAGGGGATTTGGAGGGAGCAGACAACTTCTAAGATTCCTGAGTGGACAACCCAGGGGTGTCTAGCTGCTGCTCCTCCTCCCTTTGGGTGCCCGAGGGCCCCAGCCTGACTCCTTAAAGGGAAGGAGCACCTGGAAGGAGGTTGAGGTGCCCTGTTCCCCTCTCATGTCGCCACTGCAGGAACTCACCCATGGCTACCTTGATGGAGTGCAGGTCTACGCACATCACCAGCAGAAACTGAGCATTCTGCTGGACCAGGGTCTCCATGGTGTCCTCCATCCTCCTCATGGAGGAAGGCAGTAGCATAGTGGTATTGTTACTGAGCTAGTATTCCAGTGACCCAGAGTAATGCTCTGGGGACTAGGGTTCAAATCCCAAAACAACAGATGGTGAAATTTGAATTCATTTAAAAAAAATGTGGATAATGACCAGTGAAGCCCAATGCAAAGGAACAGCACCTTATCTTCCAATTGAGCACTTTGCAGCCTTCTGGGCTCAATATTGAGTTCAGCAACTTCAGACCATGAACTCTATCCTCCCTCTTTATTTGTTTATTTTTATTTAGTTATTTTATTGTATCGTTTTCTAAATTTTATTTTATTCTTTCATTTATTTGTTCATTTTTAAAAATCCTTTTTCCCGAAACCCACCACACCCCCTCACCCCACGGGGCCATCTGTCACTTATAGTCTTAGAGGTCTACAGCACAGAAAAAGGCCCTTTGGCCCATCGAGTCTGCGTCAGTCAAACAAGTACCTAACTATTCTAATCCCATTTTCCAGTGCTAGGCCCATAGCCTTGTATGCCATGGCATCGCAAGTGCACGTCCAAATACTTCTTAAATGTTATGAGGGTTTCTGCCTCTACCACCCTTTCAGGCAGTGAGTTCCAGATTCCCACCACCCTCTGGGTGAAAAAATTCTTCCTCACATTCCCTCTAAGCCTCCTGCTCCTTACCTTAAATCTATGCTCCCTGGTTATTGATCCCTCCACCAAGGGAAAATTTCCTTCCTGTCTACCTTGTTTTTATGTATTTCTTTCACAGAGCGCTGACCTTTGCTCTGCTGTTAACACCTTCTGCTATCTTACCTTTATGCCACTATCAGTACCTCCTTTGCTGTTTACCACTACCATTAACACTCCCTTTGTCTTGTGTCCATGACATCTTTGTCAATCTCCCCTTAGCTGCCACCTATCCCTGACCTTCTATCTCATTCCACCTGCTCCACACCCACCCCCACCCACAACCCCCCCAATTTAAAACAATATAAAATCCATCACATTTCTACTTCTCTTTAGCTCTGAAGAAGAGTCATATACTCGAAACATTAAATCTGTTTCTCTCTCTACAGATGCTGCCAGACCTGTTGAGTTTTTACAACATTTTCTGTTTTTATTTCAGATTTCCAGCCTCAGCAGTATTTTGCTTGAATGAAACCATTGCCGATTGTTGTAAAAACCCACCTGGTTCACTAATGTCCTTTAGGGAAGAAAAGCTGCTGTCCTTACCTGGTCTGGCCTACATGTGACTCCAAACCCTCAGCAATGTGGTTGAGCCTTAAATGCCCTTTGAACAAGGGCAATTAGGGGTGGGCAATATGCTGGCCCAGCCAGCGATGCCCACATCCCATGAATCAATAAACAAAAAAAATTGCAAGCACATTTGGCACCAGTTCATCAGAGAGCAGGAGGACGGACTCCTCCAAAGCATGTGCCACTCTGTTGAGGGCTTCCAATAGCTCTGCGTGATGTTCCCCCGCCTCTTGCCGACTCTCCACGATGAGTTGAAAGGCCGATTCCAGAGGGTCATCACCTGACTCGGACCTCACAGATGCCTCTTCCCAGCAGCCCTCCAAGAGCCAGGGTGCTCCCCTAAGCTGCCTCCTCCTGCTGCAGACACGTGTCTGTGCAGTGACCACTAGATTGTGAGACCCTTCCTAAACTAGCACTAATATTCACCGAGGTGTGTGTTCCTGAACTGGTCGAGGGTGTAAGTGACCAACGTGATGCCACTACAGGTGCGGATCTCTCCTCTTCTGCTTCCTCCTGGCTCACCTCTGAGCTAGGGCTAGGTCTGAGACTTGATAGGGAGTCCTCCTCCTCCTCCTCGGGCACTGGTCTGTTCCTGGAGGCCCCTGTAAGTGAGAGAGGAGAGTGCAAGTGACAGCATCAGCTGCCTTCAACATGGAGGCACAATTGGCACTCAGGTCTGCCTTGAATAGCTGAATCCTCAGGTGGACATCCAAATCCGAGCTCCCCATTGCCAATGGCTCAGCCCCGCTCCGCTCCTGTGAGCTCCAATGCCCTCTCCTTGAACTGTGTGAGAGACCTGAGAAATGGGTATCCCTCCCATCTTCTCACGCTCCCTTTCGTTGTGTCGGATTTTTTCCTGCTCAAAGAGAAAGCACGTTTGAGAGGAGTTGCATGTTGCATGCATTGACGCAGTGGAAATTGGTTCATTTATCACATCTCACCTCGCAGGAAGGCATCATTAAATTTCAGAGCTGGGCCGGTGGATGACCTTGCAGGCATCTCTGCTTTTGTTTTGACACTGTGGATGTCCAGGCCCCTTTTAAACATGGCACTTGGATATGACAGGCTGGTGCACGCCATCAAGCCCACCATGCCATGGTAGACTGTGCAAAACCCATGGATGCATATTTAATTACGTCGGGGCCAGAAGATACCGTTGGATTTCCTGTCTGCGCCCACAGCAGGAAACACCTCCCCCCCATCCCCGCCCTTGCCACAGGGCTTAGTCCCAAATGGGAGAACTGTGCCCTCTCTCTCACCCTGGCTGTTCCCCCTCATGCAACCCTCCTCTCTGCTCCCTTAGAATTAGGAATTCATACTTAAATGGATATAATGGACAACTGGTTTAGCTACCAGATCTGGCCAGATCAGCTAAAGTGCTATCAGGTCCTGCTCTCAGCTGCCAAATGACTCACTCTTCCAGGATCATCCTGAAGCGCAGAGATAATACCCTGCTCCCTTTCTCTACTGCATACCACCTTCTTAAATCCATCTCTTCTGTTGGAGGTGAGAATGGAGAAAACAATCACCTCAAGGACTTCAAGGACTTCTTTGTCATTAAGATTGAAACCATCATTCAGTGGCCTCTATCTTACTGCTTCCTTCCCCTATTCCACCAGTCCAAATTGCTTCTAAGGCTATTTCCTAACCTAGCCCTGAACTCATATCTTTCACTAGTTTCTCTCCTATCTCCCCTCATGCCTTTTCAGAACTCATCTTGCACATCAGGTCCATCTCCTGATCTATCAAGTCTATTCCCACTAAACTGCTGACCACCCAACTTCTCTTCCTGGCTAGCAGCACCTGTAGAGAGAGAAGCAGAGATCAGAATTCAGTTCATCAAACTGAAACATTAACTTCGTTCCTTTAGCTTCAAACCCAGAGTTACTAAGTATTTTCAACATTGTAATGACATGAAGTACCAAATAAGTTTCAACTTGAAACAAAAAACTTGATTGCAGAGAGCTTTTCGGATGCTACATGCTTGAACCAGATCCTCAACAAGGAAGACCCGCCCATGGTTTACATCTGCTTAGGACTCATTGGTCAAAGCCTCCAAGAACAATCACATGACCCCCGATAGGCAGAAGGGAAGGTTATATGTTCAAGCATGGTCTCCATTGTCAGCAAGAACAGAAGTTGCTCATTTCAGCTCCACTGTATCCCTGCAGGTCAATCAGAGGCCATCAGCTCTTATACTCAACAGCGCCACTGGGGAGGCTGCAGCTGGTGCCAGAAGCACAGGAAGAAGGGTGCAGGGGGGCATCAGCAGCAAGGGCAGGAATGTGGTTCACAGCAGCCACCACAACACGCCATTCCCGCTGTCAACTCTCTCGATCAGGCACTGAGTGCCCTGATTGGGACCACCCCCTCCACCCTGTAGGTGACAAGCTAGCCACTTAATTTTAGCTGTTGCGTACACAGCTTAACAACAGGGCCACCCACCATTGGGTTAATACCAGTGACGGTGGGATGAGGTGGCGCGGGGGTTGGGGGCGGGGGGTGTTGTTGAGAGGGTTGAAGGGGAGATATCTCTGATGGCCACAGGGGCCCCACAAAGATGGTTCCCCCCTTCTTGCCCCATGCCACCTCACCCAGTAAAAGCTACTGGTCTACCCATTTGACCTAGGCCTCTCCCTGCCTTGGGTAAAAATGTGGGATGAGCAGGATGAAGAGTTTAAGTGGCCATTAATTGACCACTTAAGGGCCTCACCAGGCCAAGCGCAAGTAGGCTATCTGACACCTCCCCGACCACCCTAAAAAGGGAGACACCTTTAGGGCAGGTGGGCAGGGAGGCAGCAGCCATGCCATGTGTTGCATTTTACAAACCCCCTCGCCTTCAAACCTACCAAGGTTTCTACACAAAACACTTGCTCCCAGTAGTGCAGCAGTTGGCATCACCCAATAGATTACAGCATGACAAGGTGAATGAGTGGAGGCTACAAAGAGAAGGACTATCTGCTAGATTAAGGAGGAGGAAAGGCCCTCTCTGCATGATCACCCAAGATGATCAGACAGTAATTCTCCTACCTGAGGAACGCTGTGTCAGACGTTTCCCCTTCAGTAAGGAGTTCCTCACTGAAATCTGCTGCAGCCATAACTTGGCAAGGATGGCTTTGCCAGTGGCTGTAAGGTGACCCATGAACTTTTATGCACCTGGCTTTTTTGGTCTGACAGAAGCAGATGATATTTACAACATTTCTCAGTTTGCCATCCACTGGTCCTATATGCAAGGAGGGCTGAATACATTTCATTCTCTCTCTCAGAGACAAACAGGACAAGCATGCATTTCAGTGTACATGGCAATTCGGCCTTCTTCTGTAGGCTGCCCTATCAAAGTGCTCATCTAAATCCTTTGCAGCATAATTTATGTGCAATCCCACCCTCTGGCAAGCTGACATCTGTACTACCCTATGCACTGCGCTGGCTGCAGGCCACTCATGAACAGTGTCTCACTGTGTGCAGATCCCACCTCCAAGATACCCTTTAATGTATGCATGGTTTCAGTATCCAAGCTGGTGGCTGCAAGTGTGAGAGCAAGTGGAAATAATTCCACTTCATCACTGCCTTCCCACTCGTGCACTTCTTGCTCTTCCACTGCTTCCTTCAAGATTATTCAATATTTCCATCAATGATGTGTTGAATGACATCATAAAGAATATCCTCAAGAGTATGTTTAAGGCATTTCTGAAATATGCTCCACTTCACATTGTGTTTCTGTTGAACTCCCTGAAGGAACTCCTCTAATCATTTTTGAAATCAAAAATATTAGTAAATTCAAAAATGCTGGAACATGTACCAATATACGGTTTCAAAAAGTTAAAGTTGCCTGTGGGCATGATTCCAGGTCCCATCTCAAGGAAATACATTTTGAATGATCACTGATCACTTACTCCTTCAAAAATTTCTAAACTTAACACTGTAAATTTTATAAATTTTATGTATTTTAGCCTTTTATTTACATTATTGATAGAATGTTGGATGTGGGCACTGCTTAACACATTACAATTTTATGTTCCATTGTAAGTAATTCTTTAATATGTCATATATGAGGCCACTGGGTTTTAATTTTCACAGAAAAATGAACTGTACAAAATGCTAATAAAACTCCTAAGATCCAATATAATAAAATATTTTAACTTGCTCATTCACATTTCCTACATTACAACAGTGACTATACTTCAAAGAATTACTTCACTGATTATAAGGTATGTTGAGATGTAATGAGGTTATGAAAGTTGCAATATACAGTTAAATGCAAGTTTTTCCCTTTTCTTGTATGCTATGTCCCTATTTACAAAACCCAAAATTCTTTTGGCCTTTATTGTGGCTTTAAATACCAGCACCCACACTTAGGAAGTTATGTACTCGAATTTATTTTTATAAACTATAAAATAGAAAATACTGAACTTAACATGAGTTTCAAAAATACATGTTTCCAATCTTTTACCTGCTACAGCAAACATTCTCAGATGTTGTTATTTTGTAATATTAATACTTCTGCTATTTGTCTGATGCAAAACAGAAGCTCCCGGTTAAAAATTTTAAGTTGAAGATGCTCATTCCTTCATGTAAAATGTAACATATGCGTGCAGATGCACTGGCAAGCCTGGTGAATTTCTCTTCTGTTGCAATCATGAAAATTGAAATTTTATCCCAAAATGCTCAGTGAGGATAGGATAATATAACTTTCAGAGAGGAAGGAGGAATCAATCCCTGCCAAACACAGAGAAGGGTCAGATTATGGTGTTTAACCACGCTTGAACCATTATCTAACTCTTTAGAGGTTTTATCTGTGCTATGGATCAATGGGTCTGTAAAATCTACTGATATCACTAATAGCGCTTACATGTGGAAAATATTTTTTTCCATTTTTGAAAGCCTGCTTGAACTCCATTCAACTGTGACCTAAAGACAAGCTTCAGCTGCATAAGCCTATTGATACAGGAATGCAGTGTGTTGTCGTAGATTAACAGACTCTTCACACAAAGACTTTACAGTTTAAAACATCAAATGTAAAAAAAACAGAATTCCAGAATTATGATAGCTCTACTTTGTAAGTCAGACTCAACTATGTCTAATTTCTGCATATTTTACATTACCCGCAGTAGAAAGCAAAGCTGTAATACTATCATGAATCATGTTACAAAAACTGACAATATGATGAAATAAAACAGAGTGAGCTACTGTTACAAACATTTAAAACATTAAGTTCACCCATAATATCATATCATTGGCACTGGTGAACATTATAAGTCAAATAATTATAATAAGAAATCAGCCAATGATAAATATTTAGCCTGATACAGTTAGAGGAAAAGTCCCTTATTTTATATTTGTTGAATTTATTGCAGTTTTAATTTATTAAGTATACTCAGATTTCTAGAACCACCATTTTGAATGTACCAAGTTTGATTTCATTTAAAGTAGTAAATTTAACAAAACCAAGCATCAGTAAAGGGAAAAAAACTCAGCAAAGATTAATGATTTACAATGTCTGAAAACAGCAGACAGTGAATATTAATAATATAGAATAAACACTGAAAAACAGTGAATGAAATATCCATCAAACTGACAATAGCTCTGTTTCGCATAACAACATGACGTACTAACAAAACAAACTACAGTTGTCATATAGCTTATTTCATTTACTAATAAATTTTGCAAATTACTTTCTACCTGTAGAATCAATACCAACATGAAAAATGTAGCTGAGCCTGGAGGAAGAGCAATTGTTGTTCTGCCAGCACTTGTTCTTCCTATTATCTGGATTATAACATTTGCTTAGTTACCCTTCTCGATGATTCTCCCCTTGTTCAAAAGCCGTAGTAGAAAACGCACAAAAGGGTCATTTTTGTCCAGGATAATGATGCCTCTAAATCACTGCCATATGATTAACAGCTGTCCACACAAAATAGAACAGCTGAGTAGTATTTAAATACCTTCACAGATCTAATATGTTATTATAATAAAGGGCTGTTGATAACTGTAGCAGGAAGCTAAGCTAGAGAGGAACTCATCGCAGGTCTATATAAGAAAGGGACTTTTTAAGCACATGATCAGTAAGAGGCATGCGACCAGCGAGGGAAGACTTGGGCCTGAGTGAGACAGAGACCTAATGACTATATTTGGGAATTTGGTTCAAAGTGGGAATTCGGTGCATCGGGGAAAGAGGAGCTTTAAGTAAGGTTTACTGCAAGAAGTGTGACTTAGAATAGAGTGCTGGGAGTTAGGTAATTAATGGAGTTAGGGAAGGAGAGGAAAGAGATGCTCTTTTGCTTTCTCCTTTCTAACTTGCTCAGCCTTCAGGAAGTGGCTGTACTCTGCTATAGGAAAAGAAGCTAGTTATTTGGTGAATATTTGGTAATTGACTAAGGTTTATTCTATTCCTAAGGTTCAAAATAGTCTAGTAACTGGTGATAAGGTTAATAAAATATGTTAGCCAGAATTTTTAGCTCGTTGGGCGGACGGTGCGGGGGTATGTCGGAGACAGCAACAGACCCGCCGATGATTAAAAGGCCAATTAAGGCCATTAAAAAGATAACTGAAAGAAATTTTTCACTGCCCATGGTTGTCATTTTACGCTCAGTCGGATCAGGCACACATCCATCCGACAAGCTAAAATTTCTGGCCTATATATTTTATCAGCCTTACCACCTTACAGCTGGCAGGCAGTCGAAAAGGCCAAGTGGCATTTGCATTTTTTAGGAAACTTCATCCACTGGCAGGATGAGGTTTCCAACAACAAATAAAAATAAAATTACAATTTTAAAATTTCATTTATAACACGTCCCAGCTCATGTGACAGAGTCACATGAGGGGACATGTTTTATAACATTTTTAAACAATTCATTTATAATGTTTTAAACTTTTCATCTCCCTGAAGCAGCTCTGTGCCTCAGGGAAAGTTTCAAGCACATCCGCACACATGCACGAAACTCACGCACGCCCTCCTCTCCCTCCACACCCTCCCCCCACATAGGCAGCACTGAGCACTGCTGCTCGTGTTTCATGCTGGGCGGCTTAATTGGCACGCCAGCACGAAATCGCTGTCCGGCCCCAATTGTGAGCAGCAGTCAGCTTCCCGACTGCCCTGCCCTCGCCCACCCCCACCAAGCCTGCCCAACAAGGGAAAAATCCTCTCCGTAAAAACAAAAGTAAAATTGAATGAAATAATTAAATAGTTAATTAGAACACATTAAGGATGTCAGGACAGGTGATGTGTCACAGCTGCAGCATGTGGCACCCCTGGATGCTAGTT
Source organism: Carcharodon carcharias (assembly GCF_017639515.1). Taxonomy (NCBI): domain Eukaryota; kingdom Metazoa; phylum Chordata; class Chondrichthyes; order Lamniformes; family Lamnidae; genus Carcharodon; species Carcharodon carcharias. Next base: position 129,265,440 of record NC_054471.1, read on the forward strand.
TGATCCAGGGCAAATATGTCCTCAGTAAATGTTTGAAGTTTGAGCAGCTTCAGCTCATAGTTTATGAGCTGGAGGCTGAACTACAGACACTGCGACGCACAAGGGTAGGGGAATGTTCCCTGGATTCTTTGTACCAGGAGGCAATCAACCCTCTTAGCTCAGGGTCTTCTGGTTGGGTCAGTGGGCAGGGACAGGAGAGTGTGACTATGAGTGAGGCAGGTAAGGGGACTCAAAGGGCAGGCACGCAGGAGCCTCAGCCTTTACAATCATCCAACAGGTTTGAGGTTTGTTCAGCTTGTTTGGATGAGAGTGGATGCTGCAAGATGAATGTGCTAACTGGCCATGGCACCGTGGTACAGGAGCCATTCAAGTGGAGGGAGCAAAAAGGAATGGAGTGGTAGTAGTGGATAGTATAGTCAGAGGGATTGACATCATTCTCTGCAGCAAAGAGCATGAGCAAAATTTTCTGTCGGGTGGGCGGTGCGGGAGCGGATGTGGGCAGGCACGATCGCGTCCATGCCACCATTTTACATGGGTGGGCCAATTAAGGCCCGTCCAGCATGAATTTGGCTCCCAAGGACAGCAGGAGTGGATGGGCAGCGGCGGGTCTGCAATGACCGTCGGGTCCAATGGCGACCCGGCAGCCTGTTTTAAAAAGCTGCTGCAGCCTTTCAAAGGCCACAAATCATGACCAGTGGAAGGGCTCCCCAGAGCGCTGCTGGTGAGCAGGCCAGGCAGGAGGGTAGGGCAGGGGGGCACTGTGCCTCTCGTTGTTCTGCTGATTGCCTTGCTGCCCTCCTTGAGGATGATGCACAGTGGGAGGTCCTCATACCCCAGGATGGGAGGACGAGTCCCCCCCAACATGATCAAATGTGCCTGGGAGGAGGTGGCGCAGATAGTGAGCTCCCATGACGTGGTGCAGCACACATGGATCCAGTGCTGCAAGCGCTTCAATGACCTGTTGCACTCAGAAAGGGTGAGCACCATGTTGGCATTGGTCACTTAAACCAGCAGGTAGGCTTTCCCCCCGGAGCACCCCACCACCCCCATATCTGAGTGTAGTGACTACATTGAGTCATTGACAGCATGGGTCCTTCGTTGGGTAGGCCGGCAGATATTGACCATGCCGAGGTCACCCTGAGAGGGTGGTGAAGAGATGGGTTCTGCACCCTCAGCATGTGGTACACTGAGACCCACATTACTGTTTTGGGGGCAACCTGGAGGAGCTGCACCTAGGCGCAGTGCTGGAACCTCAGGACATGTCAAAGTCAGGGTGATGACATGCTAGGAGGGGAGATTCAAGGTGTCCTTGGCACCAATCAATCTGCTGCCCTCTGCGCTCCATGTGCTTGCGCCTCCGTGCTATGGAAGGTTAGACCATGTGATGGTTAATGTGATGTAGGCAGCATTTGGCCAAGGAGGAGGGGTGGAGGTGGGGGGAAACAGGCCTGGCATCTTTATGTGAGTGTTTGACAGCAGCGGGGTGAGGAGACACTGGAGCCCTGCAATGTCCCACTCTGGTTAGGGTGGGCCAGCCAGAAAAAGAGGCCAGGTACAAGGAGCACGAATCAATTCTCTTCTCTTCTTTTCAGGAGAAGAATGCACATAATGCTGCCGAGTGGGTGAGGACTGGCGGAGGGCCAGCATTGTTGACGATTCTCAGCCGCGTCGAGCAGGAGGCCCTGGATTTGGAGCGGCGTCTTGCGCCCCTGTCCACCATTGTCGGTGAGGCTGGGGTGCCACAGGCAGGTAAGTTAGCCCAGAGTGAGGTCACCATTGTCCTCCCAACAGCCATGGAGGCGCTGAATATTCAGTGATTGAAGTTTGCAACATGGCTTGACATTGATTATGGAAGGACGAGCGCATAATGATCCAGAGGACAGGGACACACATTGACATTGTCTCCACATTAACTAATCCAATGTTCTAGTTCTTCCTTTCAGCATCAGCGGAGCAGGGCCGGGAGGAGGAGTAGGAGGGGACCCTCTCACACCTGAGGGCCCTGAAGTCTTGGACTCACCAGCGCCACACCACCTCTGCCAGGCAGGCACCAGCGCAGATACTTGCATCTCGGTGGGAATTAGAACATCGGCTAGTGTCCCGGGACACAACAGTGAGGGCACTTCACAGTCGCTGGAAGAGCTGGCAGAGACAGAAAGTGCCCAGGGTGCCAGCAGTTGGAGCAAATGCTCAGTCGGTGGCTGATGATATGTCTCTGGCGTAGTCCGCGACACAACAAATACACGAAATGTGCAGGGTGTCTGGGAGCAACTGGTGGAGCTACATGAGGCTATGCTTAGCTTGGTGTCCATGGTGGAGGAGTCCACGCGGACTATTGCCAAAACAATGAGCCTCATGGCCGAGCGCCATGCGTCCTCCATGGAAAGAGTGGTGACTCTCGTGGAGAGGCTCCTCCAGGAGACCAATCAGGGCTTCCTGGGGATGCGCTCAGGCCAGCAAGCCCTCACATCAGCATTGACCTCAGCTGGTCAGTGTCAATGTGGGAGATGGTCTGGGCACCAGGTTTCCTGCTCAGTGCCCATCCATCCTTGGTGAGCATGGAGGTCTGAAGCCTGTCGCATCTGTGGGCTCCTCTCAGGGTGCTCCAGATGAGGGCGGCAGCTCCTCCACCCTTCTGCCACTGACCATTGCATCCAACGAGACTGTGACGACTGGGGAGATGCCAGCTGTGGAACTGGCAGATCCCTCCCAGGCGGGGCCAGCACAAGTTCCACATACCAGAAAATGATCACCAAGGTCATTGAGGCCAACAGGACAGCAGAGTCAACTGGCTGTCTCAGATGGCTCTCCCAGCGAGGGGGCAGCACCAAGACATAGCACCCAGAAACGTAAGCATAAAGCACCTTAGGCACACCACATGTTTATTACTGTTGCTTTTGCGTTGGCCCGCATTGAGGTCTTTATGAGTTGGTGTGATTTTTAACACCTTTGCCATTTTGTTTTCTTAAGTTTCTTTGCTTGTAATATTAAATATAGGTATGCCACCATGACTGAGGGTGCCTCTTCTGCAGGTGGATGGTTTCTAAAAATGTTATGAGTGATTTGTGGGACATTCAGCTTTATTAGCAAGGCCCTTAGTTAATATTCTTATCCAGGCAGATTTTGCACTTAGGTCTCGAGTATGGAGCCTGCAGCCCAGAATTGTCCTGGAGGTCCATATGTGGCATGCTAGCTGAAGGTTTGTTCGATTAAAGCCTCCCGGGTGTCCCTGTCTCCCTGGTGTAGTCCCGGGTCAGCATCTACCCCCTCAGCATTTCCCTGTTCATACTCATCCTCAAATTCATTGCTGGACTCATCATGTGCAGCCGCAGCCACAGCGTTGACGTCTTCATCATTCACTGCATCCCCCCTTTCCAGCACAAGATTGTGGAGAGCACAGCATGCAACCACTATCACTGAGACATGATCTGGGGGGTACTGGAGTGTGCCTCCTGAGCGGTCCAAGCATGAGAAGCCCATCTTGAGAAGACCGATAGTTCTCTCCACCACAGCCCTTGTGGAGCCCTGGCTCCTATTGTACCGCTGCTCAGCTTCTGTTCTTGGATGGTGGAGAGGCACCATGAGCCACCTTCTGAGAGGATAGCCCTTGTCACCCAGCAGCCATCCATCCAGCCAGGCTGGAGCACTGAAGACCCTCGGCACCTGGGAGTGTCTGAGGATGTAGGCATCGTGGGAGCTGCCTGGGTACCATGCACAGACTTGTAGAATCTGCATTCTGTGGTCACACACTATCTGCACGTTCATGGAGTGGAAGCCCTTCCTGTTGACGAAGGCACTGGGCTCACCTGCTGCGCCTTGATGGCCACATGTTTACCATCTATTGCACCCTGGATGCAGGGAATCCAGCAATGGCCTCAAAGCCTCTGGCTCACTGTGTCTGGTTTGCCTGGTCCCAACGATAGTGGGTCAAGGTCAATGCATGCCTGAACAGAACATCTGTGACCTGCTTGACACAAGTATGGACAGCTGATTGGGAGACACCGCAAAGATCACCCACTGAGCCCTGGAAGGAGCGGAGCCAGAGGCATAGAAGTTGAGGGCAGCTGTGGCCTTTAGAGCCACTGGCATGGGGTGTCCACCCACACAGTTAGCGGAGATCTCAGGCCCTATCATCTGACTGACAGAGTTGACTGTCTCCCTTGTGAGAAGGATCCTCCTTCGGCACTGCACCTCAGACATATTGAGGTAGCTGCTTCGCCGCCTGTATACCCTGGCAGCAGGATTGTGGCATCTTCTGTGGCCCCTTCCACCTTGGACTACCTCTTGGCCCTGCGCACCTTGTGCCTATGCCTGTCCTCCCACAGGTGGCTCCCCTGGAGTCTGAATGTGTACTCCTGACCTCCTCCCCCTTCTAGCCCTCCCTTCCTCCTTAGAGGAGGTGCCTCCAGTGGAGAGTTCAGCTCCTATTCCCAGGCTAAGGGAAGGCTTCCTGAAACCTGCAGGCCCAAAAAAGATTCCTCACTGCAGAGTGCTGACTTGAATGTTGTGAGTCCAAACCAAGCAGCTGGTATGCATTTTGAAGTATTGCAGATCACACAGGCAAATAACAGTAACTTTGAAAAATCAATATTTGACAGAGCACACTCACAACCCCACTGAGCTCTCTTATCCCGCCTGTGGATGAGGTTTATACAAATGTGTCCTATCCGCCTGCCCATTGCTCCCATGTGCCGACCTGAAGATCGCAAAGGCGCTGAAAAATCGCCGTCGATCGGCGCCTCAAGGGCTTTAAGTCGCCCGTTAATTAATGGTGGCTGTGCGTCAGATATCATCGTGCACCCGCCCACCAAGATATCACAATGGCACGTGGTGACATCGGGAGCCCACCCCTACTCACCAATGGGAAAATCCTGGCCCATTAGTCCAGATGGCTGTGTTGCCTGCCTGGTGCCAGGGTGCGGTACGTCTGCTCAGGGCTAGAGACAAACTTGCAGTGGGAGGGGGAGGACCCAGTCCTCGTGGTCCATGTAGATACCAACGACATAGGCAGGACAAAGAAGGAGGTTCTGCATAGTCAGTTTGAGGTCCTAGGCACCAAATTAAGAAGCAGAACCTCAAAGATAATGTTCTCTGGATTATTACCTGAGCCACGTGCAAATTGGCATAGGACAAATCAGATTAGGGAGATGAATGTGTGGCTTAAAGACTGGTGTAGGACAAGTGGGTTCTGGTTCATGGCGCACTGGCACCTGTACTGGGGAAAGCAGGATCTATGCCGTTGGGACAGTCTACATCTGAACCATGCTGGGATCGGTGTTCTTGTGAGCTGCAAATCTAGGGAAGTAGGGTTTTAGACTAAATTATGAGGCAAAGGATCAAATTTGGGAAGGTGTGGTAAATCAAAGAGCAAAGGCAAGACAAAAGAAAAAGGTATTATTACGGGAAATGAAAAATGAACCAAGACAGGGAGGGACGGAGAGTACAAATCTAACAGTAAATTAACAGATGAAACTGAAGGTTATAAAAGAATAAAATTAAAAGCTCTGTATCTGAATGTTTCATAGCATTCGAAACAAAACAGATGAGCTGAGAGTGCACATAGAGATAAATAATTATGATTTGATAGCCATTACGGAGACATGGCTGCAGGAGGACATGGATCGGGACATGAATATTAGTGGGTACAGGATATTTAAGAAGGACAGGAAGTGAAGAAAAGGTGGAGGGCTGGCTCTGTTAATTAATGATGGCATTTTCACAACAGAGAGGGATGACTAATTTCAGGAAACCAGGATGTGGAAACGGTTTGGGTAGAGACAAGAAATAGTAAGAGCAAGAAGTCACTTGTGGGAGTTATGTACAGGTTCTTTAACAGTAACCACATGGTAGGGTGGAGCATAAAGGAAGAAATAATGGGAGCTTGTCAGAAGGGCACAGCAATAATCATGGGACATTTTAATTTACAGGTGGGCTAAGATAGCCTAGATGAGGAGTGCATTGAAGGTTTTCAGGATAGTTTCTTAGAACAGCATATTCTGGAGCCAGCCAGAGAGCAGGCTATTCTAGACCTAGTATTATGCAATGAGATGGAAGTAATTAATGATCTTATAACGAAGGCGCCCCTAGGTAGCAGTGACCATATATGATTGAATTTTACATTCAGTTGAGGGAGAGAGGAGTGGTTCCGAGACTAAATTTTCAAACTTATTTAAGGGAAATTATGAGGGCATGAAAGCTGACCTGGCTAAAGTGAATTGGCAAATTAGGCTAAGGGATAAGTCAATAGAGATGCAGTGGCTAATACTTAAGGGGATATTTCAGAATGCATAGGCTAGATATATTCCAATGAGTAAGAAAAAGTCCAAGGCATAGAGGCACCATCCGTGATTATCTAGAAAGGTTAAAGATAGTATCAAACTTAGTGCTGAGTGGGCGAGCGTGCACCTGACCCACTCGAGCATAAAATAACTTGTGATGACATTGGGCAAGCATCCCGATGTCATCGTGCACTCGGCAACATTTTGGTCAGTGAGCGCACATGGGAGTCAGAGCTGCGTCCTGAGACTAGTTAAGGCCATTAAAAAGGCAATTAAGCTGGATTTTACATTGCCCCTACAATTTTGCGTTCATCGCAGGCAGGCAGCCAACAATTTGCCAAACCTCATCCAAGGGTGGGATAAAAAGGGTCAGCAGCATTGCCAGTGTAAGTAGTGAGCAGTTTTAGAGATAGTTTACTGCTGATTGCTTATTGGTACTTGGCAGCTTCATCTCTATTTTGGGCTTCATTGTTAGCATTTCAAGGCTTCACTTCAGGACTTATTGGTGTCTCCAAGGCCACCAGCGGATTCAAACCATATGGATCCTTCCAGGTATCAGACACCTTCTGTTACCCTGGTAATGGGGATTGTGGTTTCCGCTGGTGGCACCTCCTCTGAGGAGGAAGAGAGGGGCAGAAGGGAGAGGAGGTCAGGTGTCCCATTGCAGCTTCCAGGGGAGGGACCTGTGGGAGGAGAGATGCAGGTACAAAGGGAGCAAGGCCAGCAGGAACTCCAGGGTGAAAGGGGCCACAGAAGATGCCACTATCCTGATGCCAGAGTTAACAGGCGGTGATGTAGCTACCTCAATATGTCTGAGGTCCAATGCCAAAGGAGGTTCCGCCTCTCAAGGGAGATAGTGACCTCCATTTGTCAGAGGATCGAGCCTGAGATCAGCTCCAACTGTGGGTGTGGACACCTCATGCCAGTGGCTCTGAAGGTCACAGTGGCCCTCAACTACTATGCCTCCGACTCTTTCCAGGGGTCAGTGGGGAATCTTCGTGGAGCCTCATAGTTCTCTGTCCACAGTTGCATGAAGATGTTGACAAAAGCTCTGTTCTGGAGGGTACTGACCTGTACTCTTTACCGTACAGATGAGGTCATCCAGGCTAAGTGAGCCAGAGGGTTTGCAGCGACTGCTGGTTTCCACCCCATCCAGGGTGCTATAGACAGCACACATGTGGCCATCAAAGCGCCAGTGGGTGAGCCCGGTGCCTTCGTCAGCAGGAAGGGCATCCACTCCATGAGTGTGCAGATAGTGTGTGACCACAGGATGCTGATTCTGCAAGTCTGTGGAAAGTACCCAGGCAGCTCCCATGACACTAACATTCTGAGATACTCCCAGGTGCCAGGGCTCTTCAGTGCTCCAGCTCAACTCGATGAATGGCTGCTGGGTGACAAGGGCTATCTGTTGAAAAGTGCTTATAACGGCTCTCCACCACCCAATAACAGGGCAGAGCAGTGGTATAATAGGTGTCATGCCTTCACAAGGCAGTGGTAGAGAGGACCATAGGTCTTCTCAAGATGCGCTTCTGATGCCCGGACCATTCAGGGGGTTGTTGGATCCAGTGCCCTTTGGCTTGTTGAGGCTAAAGGATCCAGGTTGCACGCTTAAATTGGGGTGACTGAGTCGGTACAGAGACAGAGAACAGCAGGGGATCATTGTTAGAATAAACACATGCTGTTTTTTTACAAACTAAACTCAAGCTACACTTGAGCGCTCACAACTCAAAACATTGTCTTCACTTTTCAGTGTCTAACTAAAGACTCTCTCACAGACGTAGCCCGCACTACTCAGCTATTGGGTATTAAGATCATGTAATCTTACATTACAACACTTGACTTAAAGGTGTATTACATAGCAGGGGTTACAACATAACTCCCCCTTTACAGAAAAATAAATTTTACAATTTTTCAATATAACAAGTTATTTACACAGATCAATTAGTTACAGTCAGCCTCTCTGGGGTTTCCTTTTGTGTGTAGAACGTCTCAGCTCTACAGCTTCTGAAGTTTGATTTGGATCCTCCTTTACTGGAGTCATCTGAACATCTGGTTCTTCAGTAAGTACCTGTAAATCTGTTTCTTCAACTCTTTCAGGTACAGTAGGCCCTTCAAATACATTTCTACTCGGTTGAATTCGTTCAGCAGAAGGTGTCGATTCAATTTCAAACACTTGTGGAATCATCTCTGGATATTTGGTTTCCCCTCTTCTTATGTGATCCATATGTCCCCTTATTACTCGAGCTTCGACTTTCACGTGGTAGTAAAGAGGACCTGTTACTGCACTTAACTCACTGAACAACCATGCTGGTCCTTCTCCAAACATTTTCACAAATACTTTCTCTCCTACATTTAATGTTCTGTCCCAACTATGACAATCATGTCCCATTTTCTGAGTTTGCTGCCTTCCTTCTATCTTCACCCCCCAAGTTTGACATGATTAGGCTCAGTTTCAATCAGAGACATTGCTTCATTAACAATTCTACTGGTGTGACACCTGTTGTTGAATGAGGACTGGTTCTATAATGGAAAAGAAATCATGCTATCAAGTCTCCACACAATTTCTTCATACCAGATTTTAACATCTGAACTTCTTTCTTCGCGGGTCCATTTGAAGAAGGGTGGTATGGAGATATTTTCACATGAACAATACTGTTGAGGCTTGGAAGTTAGTTAAATTCAGCACTTGTGAAGACTGTTCCAATATCTGATACTAGCACTTCAGGTAATCCATTAAATGCAAAACTTTGTCATAGCTTGTCTATTGTCACTAAAGATGTGGGTGACCTCATTTCATATATGTCCATCCATTTTGAATGAGCATCTATGATAAGTAGAAAAATGTATTTCCATAAAAGGTCCCACATAATTGATGTGTACTCATACCCACAGCCTTCCTGGCCACTCCCAGGGGTGTAACGTTGATGCTGCAGGTAATTTTTTGTACTTGTTAACACTGCAAACATCTTCTCACTAGGTTTTCTATTTCTCCATCCATTCCCAGCCACCACATAAAGTTACAAGCTTCCAGGCTGTGCACTGTGAAGTGCAGTTTACAATGGCTTTTGTCCTTTTGAAGATACTATCACCCAAGCTCCCCACAGTAAAATACCTCCTTGGCTGGTTATCTCATATCTTCTCTAGAAATACGGTTTAATTTCACCAGATTTTTGTGTTTGTGAGCAGCCATGAAGAATTTGATTCCTCACTTTGGATAAGACTGAGTATTGGTTTGTCCAATCTTTAATTTGTCTTGCACATATTGGTGATGAGTCCAGGAAGTTCAATAACAAAATGAATTCCTGAGGAATTGGAGCACCGTAATCTTTCACTTGCAAGGGTAAACGACTGAGTGCATCTGCATTTGCAATTCCTGATCTATGAATAAAGGTATACTTATACGCTGCCAAGATCAGCGCCCATGTTTGTACTCTTGCTGATACTATAGGAGGAGGTGATGGCATAGTGGTATTGTCACTGGACTAGTAATCCAAAGACCCAGGGTAATGTTCTGGGTACCCGGCAATCCGGAATTATAAGTCTAATGCCTAACATGAAATCATAAAAACCCATCTGGTTCATTAATGTCCATTAGGGAAGGAAATCTGCCATCCTTACTTGGTCTGGCCTACACATGACTCCAGACCCACAACAACGTGATTGACTCTTAAATGCCCTCTGAACAAAGGCAATTAGGGATGGGCAATAAATGCTGGCCTAGCCAGTGACGGCCACATCCATGAATAAAAGAAAAATTAAAGAAGCCCCAGAGCCAAAGAATACATCCAAACTGAAATCCTTCTGGGCGATTAATACCATGGATGGTTCTTGCCTAATTTGTCGACAGAACTGGCACCATTGTATTGCTTGCTCAAGAAAACCAGGGATGGTCATGGCAAACACCATAAGAAGAAGCTTTCACAAAAGTGAAACAGTTGTTACAATCATCCATGCTTTTGACCCAAAAAAAAGTGACGGATTAGAATGGATGATGGATCAGAATGACCTATAGCAAATGTGTTGAGAACACTTAGTACTGCAGAGAAAAAGTGCTCTCAAATTGAAAAAGAAGGCCTGGCAATCATTTTTGGCGCTAAGAAGTTTCATCAATATGTACCAGATCGTCAATTTACTATCATAAATGACCACAAGCCATTATTGGGGCTATTTGGGGAATAAAAGGCTTTCACTTTTTCTTCAAGTGAATGTAGGCCTTGTGAATCTACCTTGTGACATAGGTAAGTTACCTCTTCAACCTGGAATGTGTACTTTTCCTTTTTCAATCTCACTCCCACCTGCGAAAAACGTTTCAGAACTTCTTCCAAGTTCGTCAAATGTTCGTTTTCAGTGAATCCAGTCATGAGAACATCATCCAAATAAACTACAACATGGGGAAATCCCTGATGTAAACTTTCCATGGTTCTTTGGAATATGGCACAAGCTGAAGACATGCCAAATGGTAAACGGGTGTATTTGTACAATCCCTTATGTGTATTTAACTCTTTTAGAATCAACCAAATAAACTAAACTAACAAAATGAGGGATAAATTAAACACAGCCACTAAGTTAGGTTAGCTGTAAAACCAAAGACAAAGCTTAAAGGAAACTTGCAAACATCAAACCATAATGTGATTAAGAGGGTCGATAAAGCACCCCAGTCCCTGTGGTGCCCATCAGGCATGGAAGGCCTCGATGGTGCTGGCAGACAATGCATGGTCCCTCTTCGGGGACACCCGGCTGTGACTAATGTGTATTTATGGTGACAAACTTCCGGGATGTCTCCTCTAATTCAAATTGTTGGTAGGTGTGACTTAACTCTAATTTCATGTAAGCCGTTCCGCCTGCCAGTTTAGCATATAAATCTTTAATTTTAGGTATGGGGTGCCTACGGTGCCTTTAACTTATGTTTCTAAGTGCTACGTCTTGGTGTCCCTCTCACTGGCACCGGTATTGGAGAAACCCTCCTGACTCTGCTGCCTTATTGGCCTTGATAACCTTGGTGGCCATCGTCTGGCCAGTGGAACCTGTGCTGGCCCCGCCTGGGAGGGAGCAGCCAGTGCCACAGCTGGCATCTCCCTAGTCATCACAGCCTCATCAGCTGCAATGTTCACTGGCAGAGGATCTATTGCCGTCATCCAGAGCACCCTGAGAAGAGCCCACAGAGATGACAAGCAGCTTGTGCACCAAGGTGAGACTGCTCTGGATCTCCCTGCCCACCACTGATGGGCAGGCACCAAGCTGGGATAATGGGTGCCTCATCTGTCTCCCACACGCACACTGACCACCTGAGGTCATTGCCTGTCTGAGGGTTTGAATATCCAAGTGCATCCCCAGGAACCCCTGATTCTGTCCCTGGAGCTGCCTCTCCATGAGAGCCGCCAGTCTCTCAATGAAGGAGGCAATGCACTTGGCCATGAGGGCCAATCTACGGGAGAACGAGGACATGTCATTAAAGTCACCACACTATCACTGCGCATGCCAGGCACCCTGGTGAGAGAGTGGAGATCTGCATCATGGTGCCATCATCTTTCAATGGTCCATGGGGACTCCAGGTTCGAGACTCCCATCAATGAAGAGAATACACTGGATTGGTTGTACGATCCAAAACTCTCACCTCTGTGTATTGCACTTTTACCTTCGTCTGGCAACCCCACCTATCCACGCCCAGTTGCATGTGCCAGCTCTCCAGCGCAAGAGTGTCCTGCTGAAACCTGGTCAGCTGCAGTGGGTTGGGCAGGTCTCTGCCTGTAAGTGATCTCTCTGCTTGGTTATGACTCCTCTTCTCCTGAAAAGACAGAGGAGCCTTGATTAGTCCACTCTCTACCTACAGCACCATTTTAGCCTGGACAACCCTAGCTGAGGGACACCTCACAGGGCACATCCGAGTTGTGGCCTTGAGCCGCAAGGCACTCAGTCCAAGCTGCCAGGGCTCACTCTCTTGGTCAGCTTTGGGTCATTGACAGTTGGCACTCAGACTCTCACACCCCTGAGGTCCACAGGGGGACGGCCACACCTCAACACTTCTGCATTGCTGACCCATGCCAACATGATATTCACCCTTCTTGAGCGCAGCAGGTCATTGAACCTCTTCCAGCACTGAACCCATGTGCACCGCACTTCATTATTGCTGCTCACCAGGCTGCAACCTCCTCCCATGCCCTCTTGGTTTACGTGCGGTGGCCTCCTCTTCCCATCTCTGAGGACAAGGGTGTCACTCCTGGCAGCCTCATCAAAAAGCACGAGGCTGAGTGCCCACCCAACCTGCCCTCCAGCCGCACACGACTCCATCACTTGTGTTTGCTAACACAGAACAGACGTTCTTCCATGGCAGTCTTCCAAGGGCTGCCTGTGCTGTTTTTAAACCTGGCCTTTACCCCCACTTGGCCCTTCCCAACCAGCAGAGAGCTGTGTTTCACACTGGGTGGGCCTTAATTGGCCCGCCAGCGTGAGATTGTGGTCATGGGCCAATCGCGGGCGGCAGCCCATTTCCCGGCCAATCCCAGGCCTGCCGACCATGCCCACCTTCCAAACTCAAAATTCTGCCCAAAGAATAAACATATCATTGTGCAAAGACAGGTTGCAGGTCAGAAGATTGGACAGAATATAAGGAACAGTAAAGAGTGACTAAAAGACTAATTAAGGAGAGAAAATTAGAGTATGGGAGAAAGCTAGCCAGAAGTATAAAAACAGATGGTAAAAGCTTTTATAAATATTTAAAAAAGAAAAGAGTTAACAAAGTGAGTGCTGGTCCTTCAGAAAGTGAGTCTGGAGAATTTATAATGGGAAACAAGGAGGTGGCAGATGAATTGAACAGGTATTTTGCAACAGTTTTCACTATAGAAGATACAAGTATTATTCCAGAAGTTGTTATAAACCAGGAAATGGAAGTGGGGAAGGAAGTCAGGGAAATTACAGTCACCAGAGAAGTGGTACTGAGTAAATTGTTGGAGCTGCGGGCTGACAAGTACCCAGATCCTGATGGAATTCATCCTAGAATCTTAAAAGAAGTGCCTAGTGAGATAGTTGATGATTTGATTTTAATTTTCCAAAGAACCCTAGATTCAGGGAAGGTCCCATTAGAATGGAAGATAGCAAATGTAACTCCATCATTCAAAAAATGAGGGAGACAGAAAGTCGTAGCAGTGATCTGTCATAGGGAAACTGTTTGGAGCTATTATTAAAGAAGTTGTAGCAAGGCACTTGGATAAGCTCAAGGTCATCGGGCACAATCAACATGGTTTTGCAAGAGGGAAATAGTGTTTATCCAATTTATTGAAGTTCTTTGAGGAAGTAGCATGAACTGTGGATAAAGGGGAAATGGTGGATGTACTGTACTTAGATTTCCAGAAGGCATAAATTGTCACATCAAAGGTTATTATGGAAAATGAAAGCTCATGGTATAGGGGCTAACATATTGGCATGGATCGAAGATTGGCTGCCTAACAGGAAGCAGAGAGTAGTCATAAATGGGTTTTTTTTGGGTTGGCAAGATGTGACGAATGGTTGCCACAGGGATCAGTGTTGGGACCTCAAATGTTTACAATTTTTATAAATGACCTAGACGAAAGGATTGAAGGGAAGGTTGCCAAATTTGCTGATGACACAAAGGTGGGTAGGAAAGTAAGTTGTGAAGAGGACAAAAGGAGGCTACAAAAAGATATAGATAGGTTAAGTGAGGGGGCAAAGTTCTAGCAAATGAAGGATAATGTGAGCAAATGTGAAATTGTCCATTTTGACAGAAGATAAAAGAGAAGTTTATTATCTAAATGGTAAGAGATTGCAGAGCTCTGAGGTGCAGAGGGATCTGGGTGTCCTTGTGCATGAATCACAAAAGGCTAGTATGCAAGTACAGCAAGAAATTAGGAAGGCTAATAGAATGTTATCATTTATTGTGAGGGGAATTGAGTACAAAGGTAAGGAGGTTATGCTTCAGTTGTACAGGGCACTAGTGAGACCACATTTGAAGTACTGTGTACAGGATTGATCACCTTATTTAAGGAAGGATGTAAATGCATTAGAAGCAGTTCAGAGAAGGTTTACCAGACTAATGCCTGGAATGGGTAGGTTGTCTTATGAGGAAAGGCTAGGCTTGTATCCACTGCAGATTAGAAGACTAAGAGGCAACTTGATTGAAACATATGAGATCCTGAGGAGTCTTGACAAGGTGGATGTGGAAAGGATGTTTCCTCTTGTGGGAAAAATTAGAACTAGGGGTCACTGTTTAAAAATCCTATTAAAACAGAGATGAGGCAAAAAATTTTCATTCAGAGGGTCGTGAGTCTTTGGACCTTCCTGAAAAGGTGGTGGAAGCAGAGCCTTTGAATATTTTTAAGGCAGAGGTGGATGGATTCTTGGTAAGCAAGGGATGATAGGTTATCAGGAGTTGGTTTCAGGTTACTATCAGATCAGCCATGATCTTATTAAATGACAGAGCTAGCCTACTCTAGCTCCTTGTTTGTATGTTCATATGTTCATATGTTAAATCAGCGTAATTGTGGGAAAATCTGCTAATAAGCACATATCTTGATAATTTGTTTGCCCAGTGCCTTCTTTGTCCTCTATGATATTACCATCATCATCCATAATGTAACAAAACTGGGAGATGGCAATAACATTGGGATGAATTTAGTGGAAGTGTCGGAGTGGACACAATGGTCAGGGGATCAGGAGAATTGGGCAGGAGTAACTCCATTCAATTCCTAATGTCTGGAAAATTGTCCCCAATTTATTCAGGCATGGGAAGGATCCAACACAGGAATCCCACCCACTGGATGCCAAATAGGCTCATAAATGAACCATTTAATGCCAATTATCTTTAAGCCCGCCAAAATTTAGTGGAGCTCAGGGACCTAACTGTACTCACACAGGTCTCCCATAGCTCCCAAAGGCCACCTAACACTTTATATGGGGTCCCACATTGACAAGCATTCAGTGCCTGATCGAGGGATCCGGCATTGACTAGGGATGCTGCTGAAAGTCACTGCCCTGACCTTGCAGCCAACACCTCCTTCCATCCCCCTTGCTAGTGACCCCCTCCCCATGACCCTCATTCTGCCCCATTCACCTGTCTCCAGGGATCCAGCATCGATCCTCTGGGTAGGCACCACAGCATTACCATAACTCCCAGTGTCAATGCCCCTGGTTGGCCAGCAGTTTTCAGAGGCGGATTTCCACCCGCCAGGTGCTTAAATATGTGCAAGGCCTGACATTGGCTGGTTAAGTACGTGTACACTTAAATCGCATCAGGCCTCCTCGACGGAAGTAATCTGGCTATCCCACCGATTCTCCAACTGGTTGGCGGGGGCGGGGTGGGGGTGTGAACCCCCGTTGCTGGAACTAAATTCCACTCGTTAAGTGAGGATGGAAAGGATGAAAGTTCCACACTGTTTGATTCTATAAAAGAAAGACATTCACATTGATCTTTCTACCTCTGAACTACAACGAAGAAATTTAATGCCCTGGTTTCAGGAACATGAATGCATTTTGATAGAGCTGAACCTTCACAATATGCTATGTATTTTTTATCAATTTAAGTGAATTGACCCTTTGAAAATCATTTAAGGTCTGCCACAGCAGGCTATTGAAAAATTAAATACATATTGATTTCAATTTTTATCATCATAGTCAATGACACTCAATAGAGTGTCTCTTCGACATAGGTTATTTTGGAATTGTAAGAAGTGATTAAAATATGTAATGTCACAGTCACAGCAGCAAGATAGATATCATTTGTTATAATCTGGCCTGCAGATAATCTCCAC
Organism: Carcharodon carcharias; assembly: GCF_017639515.1. Lineage (NCBI taxonomy): Eukaryota > Metazoa > Chordata > Chondrichthyes > Lamniformes > Lamnidae > Carcharodon > Carcharodon carcharias. The sequence goes on from NC_054471.1 coordinate 129,281,479, forward strand.
CACAGAAAGGACACAGAAAATTTCTAGCTCAAGTATATTCTCTGCAATTCTAGATAATGACGCATTTGTAAAAATCACAGTCGAGGATATGTTGTACATTCACCATGGCAATGATAAACAAACAATTGGCATCTTCCCAAGTCATGCCTGGACAGTTCAGGGCCCTTCTAAGCCAAAACGTTAACAGAAAATTAACAACTTTAAGTGAAAACAACAGTTTCCTACATTTACATTGAAACTTTAATCTAGAAAATATTCCAAGGTGTTGCACAGAAGTGTAAAGTAAAATCGATAGAGCTGAAACAGGTTTTAGGAGGGAATGTCCAGAATGTTTTAAGGAGATGGGAGGTGTAGAATGAGGGGATTGAAAATTGTGAAAACCATTGTGGCCAAAGGTGCAGTGAAGGAAGAGGGTGTCACAAAAATGCAAGAATCAGAGGAAAAAGAGCGCCCAGGAATGTGAGTAGTTGAAGTGCAGGCAATGGTTTCAGATTTAGGAAGGAAGAAATACATAAACAGGTTGAAACATAAGAATGAACATATTAAACCTGGGGTTCAAAGTAACTGTAAACAATTGTTCAGCAAGTCATACATCTATGACTATAGTAATATATTGGTACAAGGCTGATTGAAACCTATTCAAATATTCATAAAGTTGTTAATCCATTGCAGCAATATGTATACCTGAAACCATTGCAAAAACGTGCAAATGTGTAACAATGCACCTTCATTCACCACAGCAATGTGTGTTGTAAGGATTTAATTCCTTACTAACAACAGGGTCGGACATGACAACAATAGTTTAGTTATGCAGCTACTTTATTGCACAAAAGTCAGAAAAATGTTGTTCACTAAAGAACAAATTCAGGCAGTGATTTACAGGACAACAATCCTACTGAAATAGTTCTCACGCCTGTCCTCATTATGCGTGCTTGACCAAGAGCCCAGACTCATTAAATTAATGGATTATCTCAACAGGGGGGTCTGGAGAGAACTGTTGGTTTTGCTTGATTGACATTTTTAAGTGGCTATAATAAGCCGTTCTCTCTTTTGGCAATATCAATGTTTATTTACACAAGACTTAGAGGTGCAGTGTGTTTGAATCTTCTGTTATTGATACCTCACAATTGTCTGACTGAGTGATACTTTCATAGGTTTGTAGGAACAGCAGTTTCTTTTTTCAAAAGAAGATTTATGAATGGGAGTTTTTTTCTGAACACGTGCCATTGTTACCATATAGCTCATTGGTTCTGTACATAATGTAAACTGAGTGAATGGTCATTGAAGGGGCATGAGTTGGCATTGAGGGTGTGAGGGGCCATGGAAGATAGTTAGGGGCATGAGTTGGCATGGGGCTATAAAGGGCCCTGGGGGTTGGTGGGGGCATGAGTTGGCACTGAATAAACACATTGGGAGATAAGATTTCAGCCTGTAGTTGGAACAAGCAGGCTATAAAAGCTCAGTCCTTCGCAGCAGAAAGAGAACAGACACAGAGACTCTTAGAGAAGTTGTGCATGAGAGCCAGCTGAAAAGATTAAAACTTAAAAAGCTTTGTGAGCAATGCACACACGAGAAAGAGCTGGATGGTTTTTAACAAAACAGACCATACCATGTGCCAGGCTGTTATTGAGTGGTCAGTTGAAGGCTGAAGGAAATCTATACCATCAGGATTGTTATGATCTGAGTGAAAGATTTTCTGCAGAGGTGCGCCTTGTTGGGGATATTTTTTTCTGTGGATCTCAGATGGAGTAAAGCAGTTATGAGAGGCTACTTGACAACCAGATACTGTGTGACCAAGAGTGGTTGAAATCTACTAGAGGAAGATAGAGTTGTGAGGGTCTGCACATGCTGCAGCATATGTTCTAATAATGCTGCCTGAGAAATCCATGAGACTTACTTTTGTTGTATTTTTTTTCATTCATGGGATGTGGCCTTCGCTGGCTGGGCCAGCATTTATTGCCATCCCTAGCTGCCCTTGAGAAGGTAGTGGTGAGCTGCTTTCTTGAACTGCTGTGGTACATGCTATATAAGTACACCCATAGTGCTGTTAGGGAAGAAATCCCAGGTCTTTGACCCAGTGACAGTGAAGGGACGGTGATATATTTCCAATTCAGGATGGTGAGTGACTTGAAGGGGAACTTCCAGGCAGTGATGGTCCCATGTGTATGCTGCCTTTGTCCTTCTAGATGGGATTGGTCTTGTGTTTGGAAGGTGCTGTCTAAGGATCCTCGGTGAGTTCCTGCATAGCATCTTGTAGCTTGGATACACTACTGCCACTATTCGTCAGTGGTAGAGGGAGTGAATGTTTGTGGATGGGGTACCAATCAAGTGGGCTGATTTGTCCTGGATGATGTCAAGCTCCTTGAGTGTTGTTGGAGCTGCACTCAGCCAGGTGAGTGGGGAATATTCCATCACACTCATGACCTGTACCTTGTAGATGGTGGACAGGCTTTTGGGAGTCAGGAGGTGAGTTACTCACCACAGGATTCCTAGCCACTGACCTGCTCTTGTAGCCACAGTATTTATATGGCTATTCCAGTTCAGTTTCTGGTTAATGGTAGCCCCCAGGATGTGAATAGTTGGGGATTCAGTGATGGTAATGTCATTGAATGTCAAGAGGCAATGGTTGGGCCATCTCTTGTTGGAGATGGTCATTGCCTGGCAGTTGTGTGGCTTGAATTCCAACCAGCAGAGAGTTTTCACCCTAACTGCCATTGACTCCAGTTTTGCTAGGGTTCCTTAATGTCACATTCGGTCAAATGCTGCCTTGATGTCAAAGCCAGTCACTCTCACCTCAACTCTTGAGTTCAACTCTTTTGTCCATATTTGAACCAAGGCTGTAATGAGCTCAGGAGATGAGTGACCCTGACAGAACCCATGCTGGGTGTCAGTGAGAAGGTTATTGCGAAGCAAGTTCCACTTGATAGCACTGTTGATGACCCCTGACATTACTTTACTGATGATTGAGAGTAGACTGATAGGGTGGTAATTGGCCAGGTTGGATTTGTTCTGCTTTTTGTGTACAGGACATACCTGGGCAATTTTCCACATAACTGGTGTTGTAGCTGTACTGGAACAGCTTGGCTAGGGGTGTGGCAAGTCTGGAGCACAAGTTTTCAGTACTATTGCTGGAATCTGGTCAGGGCCCATAGCTTTTGCAGTATCCAGTGTCTTCAGCCATTTCTTGATATCACGTGGAGTGAATTGAATTGGCTGAAGACTGGCATCTGTGATGCTGGGGACCTCCAGAGGAGGCCAAGATGGATCTTCCACTCGGCACTTCTGGCGGAAGAATGTTGTAAATGCTTCAGCCTTATCTTTTGCACTGATGTGCTGGGCTCGCCCATCATTGAGCATATTTAAAATGTAATTTATAGGGTCAGAACTTCCGTGGAGTGGCATTCACCATTTGATTACCACTCTGCCCCTTTTTACCTACTTTAGTCTGGGACTGCACATTTCTCAGCCCATCTTTTATATCGGACCTGGTAAGAAATGTGCAAAGCAGCAGCTCCAGACTCCTTCCAATGCAGGGGAGTAGCATTGGCTGACACAAACCAGGAAAGTTTAAAGATCCCAGCCACTTTGGGAAGCCAGGGGGAAGTTAAGTATGTAAGGTAAGTGGGTGAGGGGGTAGGCTTGGGGTGGTCGGGTGGGTTCAGGTGATCAGCGGGTGTCAGGGCAGGGGTTGGGTGGTCAGGGGGGCTCAGGGTTGGGGATGTTTGTTGATACTGGCTGGTAGTAAGGGGGCCAGGGGCTCCAGTAGGGTGTTGGAGGGTCAGTACCATCGTTACCCAGGAATTAGAAGTGGTTTTATCCTTCTCATTTTTTCTAAGTAACCATTCTGCTAAGAAAATCAGAACCATCCAATTATTCTTATTTAAGTTAAAATGTCAGATGGTTCCACATGCAGGAGAATTGCCCATCGGAAATTTAAACTTCCTGTGCAGTCCTTGCTTGGGGACTTCCGGGGATCCCCTAGCACATCTTCTGGGTACCTCCGGGATATGACTGTCCTGGAGATTGGAAGATCTGGGCCATAGTTGTTACTGAATACAATTTGCCAGTTAGTTCATATTTAGTTTTGTTGATTTTTGTTCGATTGTGACAGTAAAAGTTTTAAAAAGAAATATCTCGTCCATTGGGTTCTTCCATTGGGGTCATTTGGAAAGTTTGATTCTTTCATGTTATTGGGCCCCACAGGGATTGTAACACTTTAAATAAAAATTAGACTTAATTTGTATAACCAAAAAAAAATTAAATCAAAATATTTCCATTTTCTGCACAAAGCACAATATTGCAAGATACCCCAGTTCCACACCCCTAATAATTTCTTTGTATACCTACATTTTAGTGAAACAATTTAATTATTGATTTTTTTTCCCTTTAGCATTTGCACCAAGCCAGCAAGGTCATTGGCAACCTTTTTTCACTCACTTTTCATGGAGTATAGTTCTCGCATAAAAACTATTACCCGCATAACATTCAATAGGCAAACTCATTGTACAGAAGTTGACTTCTGAGAAATTGAATCCCATTTCATTGCTTCCACAAAAGCAAATGCTTCTGCAGCTATAGTACTTTTAAAAATCATTTTATTTTCTTGGTTTTCCAAGCTAACAGGCAACCTTTCCCATGTCAAGTTTTATTTGTTCTATTTTATAGAAGGTTTATTCAGCAACATGTGCATCAGTATTAAGATAGCTTACTCCAAGTATTTTACAAGGACCTGCCTTTATTTGCCTCAGCGTGTTGTCATTGCCAAACCTAAAGCAAGTAGTTTACTTATATTCATTGACCTACTGTTGATTCTCACTACTTAATGAATCAAGATAATATTCTAATCAATCATTTTCATATATGGCGCTATCTAAAACAGTACAATTAATGTCGTCCACAACTAAAATTCATTACAGAACTAAAACTCCTTGTGAACAATATAATCTTGAATTACTCCAGCAGAGGTCCAACACAGGCATTAATGACTGAATTCCATTCCTCTGTGCTGTAACCTTCTGTGGGACTATTAGGTGCTCATTCCTGAGTTCAGGAAGTCAAATTGGAGATAGCTTGCCACAGGTTTCAGGTCAGGCTTTGACACAGAGGTAGACATCACTGCCCAAATTTTCATCATTCTCTGCCCTTTACCATGGAGGTCATGAAGAATAACCCACACATATAGTTCGTAAGCTTACTTTTCTCTTTCTGATGTTGATTACGATCTACTTACTTTTCCAACCATTAATTAATTCAGAATTTAGCAATTCAGCATTTTCGTTTTTTTTTTACCTCTTAAAAATTTACCTTCTAATTTATTTTGGAAAAACAAATCCAAAAACCAATTTTGCAATGATATAAAGCCAAAAATATAAGTGTTGATGTCACCATGTTCCAGACATAAGTGTGCCAATTTTTACTTTTGTTTGAAAGCAACAAAACTGATGCTCAATAAGTTAATTCATAAAAATGCTGGCAACCAAGATGCACCCAGGAAAGGTAAATTAATCATGACTTGTTGATTAAAGTGAATAATGTGAACCATACTGAAATTTCTCACTTTCTCTGTTTTCATGGTGTACAGTTTTGGCTCCTCAAATGTTCTAGAGCCCTTAGAGAAACATAAATCACTGGATCAGTTTTCCTTACAGTACTGGCTGCAAACTTTCTATTCCCTTGTTGCAAAGCTCCACATTTTGTGAGGATGGACTCAGCTGCAAAGTTGTTTCTTAGCATACAAATCAGAACCAGGTTGGCCATGTTATAACTTGATTTTATTAATTCTATGGAATACAGACAGGGTCAGGTAAAGGCCAGGTATGACACTGGATGTAAATTTTCAAACAATCTTGTTAAGAATATACAGGAGAGAAGAAGAATGTAAAAAAAATTTACCGACTGCTATAAATATTTACCTCCTGATATCTAATCTGGTTCTGTGCACGTGCTGTTTATATGTATGACCCTTAGTTTTCTCTAATTGTGTCTGGTCCAAATTGTCTGTTTTGACAGCATATAATGGTCCCTTAATCATTTTAAATTCTTCAGAGATATCACCCAAAGTTTATGCTTTTCCAGAGTCTTACAGTCAGGTGAGAAGTGGTAGAATGGCTCCCCTCTCATTCCACCCTTTGATTGGCCGCAACAAGTGTTTTTTTAAGAGTTCAATTTCCAATTCAGTGAGGGCTTAACTGTTTAAGTTCTGTGATTGTAAAAGCCACACAGTGACGGGTTTACTTATACTTTTTTTAAAAGAAAAGGAAAAGGTATTTGGTATACTTGACACCTGATCTAAATGAAAATAATAAAATCGCACCTACTATCTCACACACATGCATTCAAGAGTTCACAATCACATACAAAAGTAAGTTACAAAGTGGGAGGGTAGATTAAATTGTTTAAGAGCCTTGTAGATTGATCACTTAAGTAGTTTCAGACTAGGCTCGACTGTCTTTCCAGATTCTGCATCAAGGTAATTGATGCACGATTTCCATATTTTCCTTTGGAGTCAGCAGCTGCTGGGTTGATTTTTTTTAATGCTGCCTGCAGCGTGTAGCTTGTCAAGCAATAGGCAGGGCACAAGCATGCAGAATGGCTGGAAAGAGAAAGAGTGCCTACTTAGGGTCTTTCTAGTCTTACTCTCTGACCTCACTCTCTTCTTCTGCCTGGCCTTGAAAAAACAATTTCTTAAAACACAAAGAGGGTTATTTTGCTCATCACATGATCTCCCCTCAAAAACTGACCAGTTACCCAAACATGGCCATAGCAAGCTGATTCCAGGTCCATTGTGTAGAAATTATTAAATTATAGTCAGTGCAAGTACTTTCTCAGCCATTGTTCAAAGTGATTGAGTTTAATGGCTTGTTCCATACCCAGCTGTATACAAAGGTGATGTCTAGATGTTTGTGAATGGTTCAGGAGATGGATCATTTGCACTCATCTCTGGGGGCTACCTCTGGACAGACTGACTTCATTCGAAAGGCTTCGGAATTTGTAGGGTGTAGCTGTGCAAATGTTTGGCCACCTTATAAGCTGCTTTTTAAGCCATTTAAAATGCTGTCGTTCAGTCTTTTTATTTATCCAGTGGTTTTAGCCCACTCTATAAATGATGTAATTTTTGATACAAAACATGAATTTTATAACACCTCCCCGCCAAGATGAAATAAGCATTTCATTACAATTTTTCATTCAGAAAAAAATTAGACACACATTCACACTTAAATACTCAATTTAACCTACCCTCCCACTTTGTAACTTACTTTCGTATGTGATTGTGAACTCTTGAACGCATGTGTGTGTGATAGTAGGTGCGATTTTATTATTTTATCAGGACCTGTGACTACATTTTTTACAGCCTGGAACTGATTTCCCATTATCCATAATTTTTAGGATGATTTTGGTACTGAGTTAAACTCTAGATAAGTGTCAGCAATCACATTGTTTTTTCCTGCAAGGTGTGTAATCTTTAAGTGATAAAGCTGCAAATCAGGCACAGCAAAATAGCCTTGCATTATGGCTTTTGAATTTCTCCACAAATGTTAAGGCGTGTAGTCAAAAGTTTCTCTAAATTCGTTTTGGACATATATTTCAAAGTGCTTGAGAGCCAGTAACAGTCCAAAAGTTTCCTTCTTTCAGTGGAGTTCCCCTTTTGCTGCCTGTTCAATTTAGTTTGAAAAATACCCTATCAGTTTTTCAATGCCTGATCCATCATTCTGCAAGAGGACTGCAACTAGCCTTATGTCACTAGCATCGATTGCCACTTTAAAGGGTTGGTTAACAGTCCATTGGTTAGTATGGCTTTCAGCAGCTCGAAAAATGTTTGGCACCACTCAGACCACATTACGTTTGCTTTTCTCTGTAGCAAGTCTGTCAGCGGGATGGCTAAAGCATTGAAGTTTGGGATGAACGTGAAATGGAACCGACGCATCCCTAAAATTGCATTATTTCCCATTTAGTTGTTTGATCAGGGAAATCAACCAACATCTGTACATTCGCTGCCCTGGCTACACCCACCCTTAATTCACAACTTGCCGTGGGTAAGTTACCTGAGCTTTAGCGAACTCTCTCTTTGCAAGATTTACCATTAGATCAGCAGCCTGTAGCCTTCAGAAGAAGAATTCTAACTGATCTGCCTAGGCCCTCCAGGTATCACTGTATACTAGTAAGATCATCCAGGTACAGTACACAGTTGGGCAGGTCAGCCATTACCTGGTTCACCAGCCTTTGGGAGGTGGCTGGGCCATTTTGTAACCCAAGTGGCATTACTCAGTATTTGAATAAAATTTCTAGTTTGATGAAAGCCAAGACCTCCTTAGCTCGGGTAGTGAGGCGAACTTAATTATCAGTACACTTTTAACAAGTCTATTTGTGTGATGTAAGTGGAGTTTCCTACTCTGTCAATATAGTCTGCCAGGCGAGGGATTGGGTAGGAGTCAGCTTTGGCACTGCATTAACTTTTCTGTAATCAGTCGATCCTTATTGAGCCTTCGGGCTTGGGCGCGAGTACAACTGGAGAACTCCAGCTGCTGTGACTGGGCTTAATCAAGTTGTGCTCCAGCATGTACTTAATTTCTTCCCAAGCCTGAGTCAATTTCTTGGAACGTAGGGATTTTGCTTTACTGTCTCTCTTACATCTACATCATGTGCGTTTAGGGTCGTGCATCCTGGCTTGTCCCTACAGATCTCTTCAAATGCTGCAAGCAACTTTGTTATGTCTCCTCTCTGCTCTGCACCTAAGTAAGAGACCATGGTGTCCAGCCTCCCTAGCAATTCAGTGTCAGCTAATCTGACAGTAGGGAATTCAATTTGGGAATTATCCAGGCTTCCTTCTCCCTCTAGTCGTCCTCACTGTTCCTTTCATCCTCCTCTTTCCTCACTACCTGGCATATCTGTGATGAAAGCAAAAAACTGCAGATGCTGGAAATCTTAAACAAAAGCAGAAAATTGTGGAACAACTCAGCATGCCTAGCAGTGTCTGTGGAGAAATAAACGTTTCAAGTCCACATGTCCCTTCTTCAGACCCGGCATAAATGCATTTGTTTGTCCCCTTCCTGATTGTAATATTGTTTTAACATGTTGACATGACACAGCCTTTGCTTTTTCTCATGGTCTGGGGTGTCAATTAAATAATTGATTTCACCAATACTCTTTACTACACTCTATGTGCCACTCAACTTGGCTTTCAGCGGGTCGTCCCCTAAATACAGTAACACTGGCACTTGGTCTCCTTTAATGTTCTGGTCTTGACATGTCGACCAGCCTGCCTTTTCACAATTGAGGTTTTAAGATGTTCCTGAGCCATAGCACATGGAACACAGACACACAGACCAACAAGGAAGTATTTTCCCTTTGCTCTAAAGCCCTCTCCTTGATTAGTTTAAGGGGACATTTCACCTCAAGCCCAGAAACTAATTCAAAGGGACTAAAACCAGTGGACTCATGTAGTGAACCCCTGGCAGCAAATAGGAGGAATCCCAGCCATGGGGGTCCTCATAGCAGAATGACCTGGTCATTGGCTTCAGGGTCCGGTGGTATCATTTCAAAGCCCCTTGTGACTGGGCATGATAGGCTGAGGATTTTAGTTGTGTTATGGCCAGGTTACTCATGACATTTTGAAAACTACTGGACAAAAAATTTGTGCCCTGATCCAATTGAATCTCAGTAGGGTAAAGAATTGAGTGAGCCCCTTAACCATTGCTTTGGTTGCGATAGTTTTCAGGGGAATGGTCTCTTGAAATCAGATGGCCGCATCCATGATAGTAAGAAGATATTGATAGGCCCCTTTCATTTTTGGTAGGGTTCCCACACAATCCACCAACACTCTGCTGGATGGTTCGTCAATAGCCGATATGGGAATTAGTGGAGCAGGCTTTATTGCAGGCTGGGGCTCCCCACAACCTGGCATGTGTGGCAAGTTTTACAGATATCCATCACATCCTTGTGGAGGTGCGCCAATAAATATGCTGGTTATGCAAGCTTCGGTTCTTCGGATGCCGACATGTCCAGCCATTAGAATTTCATGGGCGATCCAAAATAGTACCCCACATGATCTAGGAGGCACTACTACCTGATGGTCCACTGTCCACTCTTCACCCACAGGACTATGAGGGGACTCCACTTCCTCATCAGAGTGTTGTTCTTTAAATAGTAGCACTCTGGATCTCTCTCCACTTCAACTTCAGTCTCTGCTAACTTTTTTTAACACTGGATCAGTTGTTGAGCCCCGACCAAGGAAAACCTGCTTAATACTTTCTTTGGCTCATCTAAATGTCTGAATAAAGTTTTGGATAGTCAGGCTGCAGCAGAGTCATCCATGTGCAGTGCCGGTGCAGCCTCCTCAGACAGAGCTTGTTTGGCCATGGACTGGGTTACCACACAGTCAGGGAAAATTACAGGAACATTCTCCTGTAATTGCTCTAGCTCCCTGACCTCATCCATTCTCTCTAAGAGCACAGGGGAAGCTACCACCTTAGCTCACACTATGCTATTACCTAGAAGCAGGTTGATCCCATTGACAGGGAAACTAGGGACAATTCCTACAGTAACTGGTCCTGAAATAAGGTTGCACTCAATATAAAGGTGCAGGGATTTTCAGGATTACAGAAGGGAATTAATAAATCTATTTGAAACAAAACTTTCACAAAGAATTCAAATAAGAACTGTTATGATCCCAGTTGAGGTTATCCCTGGACAAGCCTGATCCCAGAGTAGAACCCAGCTTGATAGGTCCTAACTTTTATTTTTTGTTTAGGTATGTGGAGAGTAGCTACTGAACAGAGTCTCAGGAGTCAGCTGATGAACTTTTAACAAAAAAAATGTATTAAATAAGAAAAGATGGACTATATTGCAATACTCCTTTACCTACAAATATACCTTTACAGATGTATACAGATTTGTAAGGATAACACAAGTTACAAAAGTTATCTTATATCCTCATGTCCACAGTAAGTACCATGTTACAATAGGCAGCCTGTCAGACAGACCACACTAAAACCAAGTGACAGATGCCACCTCAACCAGATGCTATGGATCTCTCCTCAACTGCCCCCAGATGCTTCTCACACTGTGAGCCAACCAGTCTCACTGAACTCTTTCTTTCACATCAGGGTTTCCAATCTCCACTCGCCAAGACTTAGTCTTGAAATCTTCTCCCAAACCAACACTTTCTCTCAGCCACCTTCCATGAGGGTTCACCTCCACGGTTTCAAACTCTCCTTCTGATGTTCCACTTCCCTGAGTTACCACATGCATTCAAGCTGTCTTCTATAGACTCTCTCTCACACCGACTCAGCCTTCAACAGTACCACTGCTTCACATGCCATAGCAAAGAGTTATAGACTTTCAGCCATCTCTTTGGACCTTCTTGCCTCTTGCAAGCTAATCTCACTTTAAATCTGCTTTCTGCAGCTTTTGTCTCTTTAAACCTGAGGCTATAGGCTGCTGCCCTTCACTCTTAACTTAATTAACAGGACCTTCTCCAGGTTCCTGTTCTTGCTTTAACTAGAAGGTCTGCTTGGGACTTTCCCCTTTTCTACTCCCCTGCATACTTGGGGTTTTTCTTTAGCTTGGGGCTTTCTTTCTGTCCCATTTGCTCCAGCCTCCCTCTGGAAGCTACATTCAACTATTTTTTGTTTGGATCTGGCTATTTTCCCCTTCCAGACTGCTTCTCTGGCTGCTATCTTCAAAACTAGCTGAACCCCAACAGTTTCTCTTCATCTGTGTGCGTCTGTGGGAGGGACCTGCCTCTCTGGACCCCTGTTACTAGGCAACAGCTTAATTCTTCTATTCTTATTTGCTTAACTTAGATACGGTTGTAAAACTCTCATCAAAAATGCAAGCACCCTTTTTAAAGTGAAACTAAAACTCAATTTTACCTTTCTTAACACACAGATATAGAAATACAAATCAAACTTAAATTTTAAAGCTAAAATTCATTCCTAATGCCTACAAATATAAATATAACTTACTTAAACTGCCTCTATTACCTAACAGAACAGAACAAAACATAACAGAACAAAATCAGAAAATTAGGAGTGAGGAAGGAAGGTAGCCAAAATTCTTGCACTGAATGAATATAGTTTTTATGAATCAAATCATCAGTGAAGGCCTTTGAAGGAATGGAATAGACTTGAGGCATTTAATAGATTTCTGTAAAAAGAAAAGGATTAAGATTTTTAATAATAGGGTGGGATTTGTTTGTCAAATGAACAAGCTTATTTGGCTGAGAACAAAAACAAAAATCCCTGGAAAAATTCAGTGGGTCTGACAGCATTTGTGAAGAGGGATACAGTTGATGTTTCAAGTCCATATGACCCTTCATCTGAACTTAGACATATAGGAATGAGATGAAATATAAGCTGGTAGAAGGGGATGGGAGAGGAGAGCTCGATAGGGGGCCAGTGATAGGTGGAGGCCAAGAAGAGATTGCCAAAGATGTTATCTACAAAATGACAGAAGGGTGTTGACAGTGGTGATATTATCTAAAGCTTATGATAATGGGGACATTAAGGGTAGTAAGCAGGATAAGCTAGTGGCAGATGGCCCTAGTGAGGGTGGGGTGGGGGGAAGGGATTAAATTGGGCTTGAAGGATAGAAATGAAACAAAAGCTTGAAATAAATTTAAAAATAGGAAGGAAAAGAAAAAATATAGTTGTAAAAAATTATAAATTATTGGAAAAAGAGGGATCGGAAAGGGGGTGGGGATGGAGGAGACAGTTCATGATCTGAAATTGTTGAACTCAATATTAAGTCCATAGGACTGTAAAGTGCCTAGTCGGAAGATGAGGTGCTGTTCCTCCAGTTTGCGTTGAGCTTCACTGGAACAATGCAGCAAGCCAAGGACGGACATGTGGGCATGAGAGCCGGGTGTGTGTTGAAATGGCAAGCAACAGGAAGTTCTGGGTCATGCTTGCGGAAGTTGCTTCACTTGAAGGAGTGTTTGGGCCCTTGGGTGGTGGGGGGGAGAGGGGGGGTGGGAAGTAAAGGGGCAGGTGTTGTACCTTCTGAGGTTGCACGGGAAGGTACCGCGGGAGAGGGTTGAGGAGTGGAACAGGGCGTCCCGGAGGGAACGATCCCTGCGGAAAGCCACCGGGGGGGTTGAAGGTAAAATGTGTTTGGTGGTGGCATCATGCTGGAGTTGGCAGAAGTGGAGGAGGATGATCCTTTGAACACGGAGGCTGGTGGGGTGATAAGTGAGAACAAGGGGAACCCTATCAGGGTTCTGGGACGGAGCAGAAGGTGTGAGGCAGATGCGCGGGAGATGGGCTGGACACGGTTGAGGCCCCTGTCAACCACCGTGGGTGAAAAACTTCGGTTAAGGAAGAAGGAAGACATGTCAGAGAAACTGCTTTGGAAAATGGCATCATCAGAACATATGCGACGGAGGCGAAGGAACTGAGAGAATGGGATGGAGTCCTTACAAGAAGCGGGGTGTGAGGAGCTGCAGTCGAGGTTAGAGGGGACCAGAGAAATTGAGACGACTGATGTCACATTTCAATTTCTCTGCTCCTCTCACCCACTCTAACCTGTCTCTTTCTGAACTTGCCTCATACCGTTCTCTCAGATCCAATCCTGACTTTGTCATCAAACTTGCTGACAAGGGTGGTGCTGTTGTTTTCTGGCACACCGACCTCTACATCACAGAGACTGAGCGTCAACTCGCAGACACGTCCTCCTACCTCCCCCTGACCATGACCCCACCAGTGAACATCAAGCCATTGTTTCCAGGACAGTCACTGACCTCATCTCCTCTGGAGATCTTCCCTCCACAGCTTCCAACCTTACAGTCTCCCAGCCTTGGACGGCCCGCTTCTACCTCCTATCCAAAATCCACATACAGGACTTTCCCGGCAGACTGATCATGTCAGCCTGTTCCTGCCCCATGGAACTTATTTCTTGCTATCTTGACTCCATTCTCTCTCCCTTGTCCAGTCTCTTCCCACCTACATCCACGATGCCTCTGACGCCCTACATCATATCAACAATTTCCAGTTCCCTGGCCCTAACAGTCTCCTCTTCACCATGGACGTCCAATCCCTCTGCACCGCCATCCCCCACCAGAATGGTCTGATGGCTCTCTGCTTCTTCCTCGAACAGAGGCCTGAACAATCCCCATCCACCACTATTCTCCTCTGTCTAGCTGAACTTGTTCTCTCACTGAACAATTTCTCCTTAAAATCGTCTCACTTCCTCCATAAAAAGGTGTGGCCATGGGTACCCGCATAGGCCCCAGTTATGCCTGCATCTGTATGGGGTTTGTGGAACATTCCTTGTTCCAGTCCTACTCAGGCCCCCTCCCACAACTCTTTCTCCGGTACATCAATGACTGCTTTGGTGCCGCTTCATGCTCTCATCTGGATCTGGAAAAATTTATTAATTTTGCTTCCAATCTCCACCCCTCCATCATTTTCACATGGTCCATCACTGACACTTCCTTTCCCTTCCTTGACCTCTCAGTCTCAATTTCTGGTGATAGACTGTCCACCAATATTCATTACAAGCCTACTGACTCCCACAGCTACCTCGACTACAGCTCCTCACACCCTGCTTCCTGTAAGGACTCCATCCCGTTCTCTCAGTTCCTTCGTCTCTGTCGCATATGTTCTGATGATGCCACTTTCCAGAACAGTTCCTCTGACATGTCTTCCTTCTTCCTTAACTGAGGTTTTCGACCCACAGTGGTTGAGAGGGCCCTCAACCGTGTCCAGCCCATCTCCCGTGCATCCGCCCTCACGCCTTCTCCTCCCTCCTAGAAACATGTCCTCACTTATCCCTTGTCCTCACTTATCACCCCACCAGCCTCCGCATTCAAAGGATCATCCGCCTCTATTTCTGTCAACTCCAGCATGGTGCCACTGCCAAACACATCTTCCCTTCACCCCCCCCATCCCCCCAACCCAACCCCGGCGGCTTTCTGCAGGGATCGTTCCCTCCAGGACGCCCTGGTCCACTCCTCCATCACCCCCTGCACCTCAAACCCCTCCCACGGCAGCTTCCCATGCAACTGCAGAAGGTAAAACACCTGCCCCTTTACTTCCCCTCTCCTCACCATCCAAGGGCCCAAACACTCCTTTCAAGTGAAGCAGCATTTCACTTACACTTCCCTCAATTTAGTCTGCGGCGTTCGCTGCTCCCAATGTGGTCTCCTCTACGTTGGAGGGATCAAATGCAGACTGGGTGACCGCTTTGTGGAACACTTTCAGTCTGTCCGCAAGCATGACCCAGACCTCTCTGTCGCTTGCCATTTCAACACTCCACCCTGCTCTCATGCCCACATGTCCATCCTTGGCCTGCTGCAATGTTCCAGTGAAGCTCAACGCAAACTGGAGGAACAGCACCTCATCTTCTGACTAGGCACTTTACAGTCTTATGGACTTAATATTGAGTTCAACAATTTCAGACCATGAACTCTCCCCTCCATCCTTATATACTCCAAGTTGGTTGATGCAAGACAGTTCAGCAAGCCAAATTTAGTTATCATTAACTCCTTGGCATAAACTGGGTGGTAAATTCCAGTTGATTCAATGATGAGGAGTTAAGGTGAAGGGTTATGAATTTGCCTGATGCCTCAGATGAATATTCTTTCAGGATATTGATCCCAGTATTTTGAAGTATATTTTTTATTAAAAGTGAAAGTGCAGTTTACATCTAAACTACCTAGTCCAGTTTATTTTCATTTAACTCGAAGTACAGTGTAAATACTTTTAACTTAGACCCAAGGAGGTTAAAAACTCGAACCCAACTAAGGGTGGAATCATCCCAGATTTGCATTAAGTGCAGTAACGAGTGGGAAAAGAATGTTTTACCCTCTGGCTGCAATGGCAGCTTTTCGCACTGTACCGTCCCAATCCCAAGTCATTAAATATGCATTCCTGGGAAAGACGCTGCTTTGTTGGTGGGCAGGCTCTCAATTGCGTGTTACACAATCACATCACCACTTCAACATGCTGAGCGCCATATTTAACGTGCATCCATGTGAACACCTCTCAGTGCTTCCAGCCCAGGACTGCTGCACAAAAGACATGTCCCTGAAAGGCAAGAAGATTACAACCCCCAGGTTTATTGACGCATCCCTCGAGTGCCTTTTGGGCACAATGGAGACCCGCCATGATGTTCTCTACACACGCTTCAGCAAGTAAGGTCACCAATCCAGCATGGGAGGCAGTAGCAGCGGTGGTCAACACCAATGCCCTGCAAAGTGCCACAACAGGATGAGTGGTCTCACCCGTTCCACCAGGGTAACTCATTCTTCTCTTCACTCTGAACTCACACACTCACAAACCCATCACACATCCACAGGGATCTCACAGCTCAAGGGACAACACCACTAAGTCTCACACACACTCTCACATCTCCATCAGGGTCATACCCTCTGGAGCTTGTGTCCTCATCCCGTCCATGTCTCCACTCACCACACAAACATTCCATGCAGTGCCATGTATCCTGCTGACACTCTGTCCATGTGGTTTCATGCAGGAGAAGCTGGCTCACACAAGCATAGAGAGGTCTCAGGCCAGGGATGGAGTGGCCCACATTAGGCCCATCACTCACTTTCAGGAGTGTGCCATCACGCTGACTGGTATGGATGTGGACCGTGCCTGCAGCGATGGTGAGGTCGGTGGCGAAAATCCTTGTGAGGATTCTACACTCCATTATCCCTCTCAAAGCAAATGTGAGTGCTCTTTCTCCTGCTTTTGACTCTGCTGCCATGCATTCATTATCTCTCAGGGAGCTCTGCCAAGCGACTGACACTCTCAGCGAGCCAGTCCCTCAGCCCCATCCAGGTCCTCACCTCCAGCCAAAAGCACTCGTCCTCAATTTAAGAGCTGGAAATGAGCAGCCTGCAAGGCTGCTGCACAGCACTTACCCACACCCTCCACCAGGGACACACACCTCAGTGGGAACTAGATTGAGAGCAGGCTCAGTTTCACAATCTGGTGGTCACCGCATGGACATGTGTCCTCAGCAGGAGGAGGCAGGATCAGCTGAGATCCCTGGCACTTGGGGAGGCAATGGTATAGTGGTATTTGTGCTGGACTTGTAATCCAGTTAAATCCAGGGTAAATCTGGGGACCCTGCTATGGCAGATGGTAAAGTTTGGATTCAATAAAAATCTGGAATTAAAAATCTAATGATGACCACAGAACCTTTGTCAACAGTTGTAAAAACCCATCTGGTTCACTAGATGGCTTCCACTAATGTGGAAGGAAATCTACCATCTTTTCCTGCTCTGATCTACATGTGACTCAGTCGTATCAAACCGCTACAAGTCTTAAAAATGAAACCAGATGGACCACCCGACATTGACCTAAACACCAGAAATGACAATGGAAAACTCATCCCCATTGATCCAGCAAGGCTCCCTTACTAACGTCTGGGGACTAGTGCCAAGCTGTCCCAGTACACTTTCATGTACCTGGCTATGTGGAAAATTGCCCAGGTATGTCCTGTACACAAAAAGTAGGACAAATCCAACCTGGCCAATTACCGCCCCATAAGTCAACTCTCAATCATCAGTAAAGTAATGGAAGAGGTCATCAACAGTGCTATCAAGCAGCACTTGCTTAGCAATAATCTGCTCACTGACGCCCAGTTTGGGTTCTGCCAGCATCACTCAGTTCCTGACCTCATTACAGCCTGGGTCCAAACATGGACAAAAGAGCTGAACTCCCAAGATGAGGTGAGAGTGACTGCCCTTGACATCAAGGCAGCATTTGTCTGAGTGTGACATCAAGGAGCCCTAACAAAACTGGAATTAATGGGAATCAGGGAACCACTCTCCGCTGGTTAGATTCTTACCTAGCATAAGGGAAGATAGTTGTGGTTGTTGGAGGTCAGTCATCTCAGCTCCAGGACATCACCTCAAGGTAATGTCCTGGGCCCAACCACCTTCAGCTGCTTCATCAATGACCTTACTTCCATCATAAGGTCAGAAGTATGGATGTTTAATGATGATCGCACAATGTTCAGCAGCATTTGCAACTCCTCAGATACTGAAGCAGTCCATGTTCAAATGCATCAAGACCTGGACAATATCCAGGCTTGAACTGATAAGCGGCAAATAACATTTACACCATACAAATGCCAGACAATGATAATTCCCAACAATAGAGAATCTAACCATCGCCCCTTGATGTTCAATGGCATTACCATTACTGAATCCCCCACTATCACATTCTGGGCATTGCCAAAACCAGAACCTGAACTGGCTAGCCATATAAATACTGTGGCTACAAGAGCAGGTCAGGGGTTAGGAATCCTGTGACAAGTAACTCATCTCCTGACTCCCCAAAACCTGTCCACCATCTACAAGGCACAAGTCAGGAGTGTGGTGGAATGCTCCCCACTTGCCTGGATGAGTGCAGCTCCCACAAAACTCAAGAAGTTTGACACCATCCAGAACAAAGCTGCCCGCTTGATTGACACCATATCTACAAAAATCTCTCCCTCCACCACCGACGCACAGTAGCAGCAGTGTGTACCATCTACAAGATGCAGTACATGAATTCACCAATGCTCCTTAGGTAGCACCTTCCAAACCCATGACCACTACCAACTAGAAGGACAAGGGCAGCAGATAGATGGGAACACCACCACCTGGAAGTTCCCCTCCAAGTCACTCACCATCCTGACTTGGAAATATATCATCGTTCCTTCACTGCCTCTGAGTCAAAATCCTGGATCTCCCTTCCTAACAGCACTATGGATGTGCCTACACCACATGGACTGCAGCAATTCAAGAAGGCAGCTCACCACCACCTTCTCAAGGATAACTAGGTAATGGCAATAAATCCTGGCCCAGCCAGTGAAGCCCACATCGTGTGAATAAATAAAGAAAAAGTAGGAGGACTGCTGAGGAAATGGCATCTGTGAGGTCCGAGTCTCTGGATTTTGCCTTCCAACTCATCCTGGAGAGTCAGCAGAAGGCAGGAGAATATCACGCAGAGCTGTTGGAAGACCTCAGCAGAGTGGCAAGTGAGTCGGAGGATTGGGTCTGCCCACTCTCTGATGATGTGGCCCCCACATGTGTGCGTACAGAGGTCTCCATGGGAAGGATGGCGGAAGCCATGGAGACCTTGGTCCAGCAGAACGCAGAGATGCACACTGACCTGCACTCCATTGCTGAATCCATGGGTGAGTTCCTGCAGTGGCAACATGAAAGGGAAATGGGGCACTTCGACATCCCTCCATGTGCTGCTCCCAATCAAGAAGTCAGGCCGGGAACCATGGGCACCAAAAGGGAGGAGGAGCGGCAGCTGGACACCCCTGGGTCATCCACTCAGGAATCTCCAAGGCTCTCCTTTCCCTCCGAGGCCCCTTTGCCTGTGACCCCCTCAACCTCATCATCTATCAATGCAGAGGGAGCAGCTGGCCCACGAGTGATTCTGGAGGGAGTAGTGTGTGTGTGTGTCAGGGTCTTTCAGAGCCTCATGCGAGCACTCCCCCATGCAAGTGGATCGTTCACATATCACACTCATCTCAATGTCCTGAGCATTTTCAATGCTCCTGCTGAGGTTTGCTTTCAGTCGATCATCCAAGCTGCATCTCTGCCCATCCAATGATCACACTCCCATGCAGCACCTGATCTCACCCACCATGACTCTCGTTTCACTTTCAATTTGGCAAGCATGGTGCTTCTAATATTTTTCTTCAGGTTCCCGTCCTTTCCCCCATCACTGTCGATGCCCCGGCATCACCTTCCACCCCCCCAGGTCACCTACCAGCCACAACCCTTTTCCTTCGAAGATGTCCAGGTGAAGTGGACATTCTCTTCCTTCCTGAAAATCCCACACCCATCCACATTAACCTTCCCGTACTCCTTCCCACCTCCAGGGTCCATGCCTGCATCCAAGTCCCCACCAACCACCCTAGCCGTCCCTTCTACTGACACTGTCACACCCTCATCCCCCACCCCCCTCACTCTGCCCTTGGTGATTCTCACCATTCCCTTGTACCACACACACCCTCGGTTCATTCTCCAGGAGGCAGTCATGGACTCAACAGAGACCTCTCTTGCACATTTACCTGGACATCCCCTGTCCAGGTTCCTTCCTCCCTTGGAACTCCTTCCTCTCTTGGAGATCCTTCCCCCCACCCCCCTGCCACACCAGATTCCTCCGACCCTTGGAACTCCTTCCCTCCCACTGGACTCCTTTCCCACCACCCCCCACCCCTACCCCCTGCCAACTTCCCACCCCCTGGACTCCTTCCCCTCTCTGGACTCCTTCCTCCCTCCAAACTCCTTCCCTTACACCTTCCTCCCCCCTTACACCTACCATCTTCTCCCTGTTACCCCCTCTCCCACCCCCCCCCATGCTCCCTACCCCCTCCCAATCTCAGCTCCCCATCACCTTTGTTCCCCCGCTCCCAACTTCACCCCCACCACCCCCGCCGGACACATCTTCATCTCCCAGTCGAACCTAGATCTTCCTATCCCAAGAACAGCTGGATCTTCCTCTCCGTCCCCTTGATGATTATCCATTGTGAGCAGATCCTCAACAGTGACTTTCCACCTTCTGTGAACTGCTTCATGGCAGAACTATGTCCATGAGAATCCACTCAGCATATGATGGATGTTCCTCCAGTGAGTCGTTGCTGTCAGGCTCCAGCATTACTGCTGTTCGGATGTTGGCGATGTGAGCAATGCCCTGGCGGTAAGTCCCGACTTCTGCATGTCACACTTGTCAAGATGTGTCACAATGGTTCTGCACCGGTGGGTTTTCCCACCAAAGTGGGCGGATGATCCAGTACTGGGGGAAGATTCTGGCAGACTGCGCTTATAATGATATGCAGATGTATTACAATGAGGTTCCCAACACCTGACGGCAGGAAATGTGGCCCGCCATTGACAGGCAGGGCAGATGATCGCAAACTGGTTTCACAACGTCGTGAAACCGATTTTTGGCCTTCTCACCATATTGCCCACTCATGCCCAATGCCTGCAGTCATGGAGAATTCCACCCTACGTGTTTACTTTTAGGGCAAAGTGCAGGCATTGCCTTAATTGTCACTGCCAGTGTATTATTTCAAGGCCTAACAATCAGCAGAGTATACACATGGGCCTGTACTGTGAGACCATACATATTCTAGCTAGCTTCACATTCACAGCATTGCTTAAGTCAGCAATCAATAGGAAAGCTGCAATGCTGCCTTTTGTTTTTGTGATGGCTTCCTCCTAATGTCCATTTAACTGCACATGTATTGCAAGAGCAATGTTTGAAGTAAGCACCTCCATTGTCATCAGATGCACATTCCTCAAGTTGCAACTAAGTGCTCTGCAGTCTGCCAGTGCAGCCAAATAAGAACACAATGCTTACATTGAGCAAAACATTAACAATGTGTGTCAGAGAATGGGCAGAAAATCTTTTTATCCCCTTAACTGTGCACATGGGAGAAGATCCAAACCACAGAGGAAGGGAGAATCAATGCAATGTTTCTGTTCAGTCATTTCCATTATAGGAAAAAAATAATACATAGACATGGACTCAAGCCAGTTTAGCTACTGTACCATGTAAAAAAAATCACCTTAGTCTCTTTCAGACATATTGCCATTTCCAATGAGTATGATGGATGTCAAAGTAACTATTTGTGATGATCAGTATCTCTGAGAAACGCACATCATATCATTCTTTTATCAGCTGTTTCCTGTAGCTTTTAACATAATTTTGTCTTCTCTGAAACTATATTTAATAACCCCATACATTTATAAAGGCTTAAGGTAATTGCAGTTTGCTGCTGTTTCTTTGCCAGCATGTTTTACAAAGCTAAATGATCCCAGCATTAAGAATGTACAGCCACTCTTTAAGTCATTTCCCCAGTTATAAAATCAATAAAAGAGGGTTAATGGAGTTTGTGTCTACCTAGCTAATTAGCTACCATATTGGTTCTAATTTATTAAGACAGCTTGTAATTTTCATTCTATTTATTCTGTGCTCCACAATAAGTTAAGTAAAAGAAATAAAAATTTACCTTACAGGAGGCAGCCTTCAGTGGTCCCTTTAAGGACTGAGGATTTAACCAATCGAGCATGCACACAAACTTATGTTTAATTGTTAATAGTGTACTGGGAGTTCACCCAAAATGCTCTGATGCAAATTTGCACCTAAGCTCTAGAAGAAGAGTGAATATCTATAAGAATTTAGCAACTGCAAAAATACATATTTTCTTGATAAGACAAAAGCAAGTTAAAATACCTACAATCAACTTAAGAGAAAGCATTTTGCCTATCTAAAGAAATCCATCTCCAACTACATAGCTATTGGATGAACTACCCTTACAATTCAAATTTGACTAAGGCCTAGTTTCAGGGAGGTTTCTAATAAATATTGTCCAGCTAAATGTCTAGTTGCCTTAATCTTACTTTCCCTTCTACTGGATGAATGCATAGCTTTTGAGTAGGTTCAGGAGTTTAATTATTTTTGGCACAAACACTTGTCTTTAGTAAGTTGCATACTTGATGGGCCAGATTTTAAATGTAAGGTCAGGAACCTGATGCCCGGATGATTTCCAGGTCCCGACCCATTACCCAAGCTGTTTCGCTTGTGACACCATTTTTAAATACATATGGCTTACTCAGCCAGGAGGTGAGCCTCACCAAGTGCCTCCAGAAGGCTAGCACGAGCTATGTTGCTGCCTTGCCGAATGGAGAAGGCAGCTCCATGGAAGGACATGGAGGTGGAACAATTAAGGAAGACAAGATTAGAACCAGCGCTTGTGCCAGGGCTTGTTGGCCCCATAGGTTTGTTTCAAAGACAACTGCACAGAGGTTTATTTGTTACCCATGATGAACCAGCAGCTGCGCACAGGCTGTTTGGCTCACCAGAAAAAAGTCGGAAGATTACATGCGGGTAGGAACACAGGCCTTAACAAGCTACTTAAGGGCCCATTAACTGGCTGCTAGCATGCTCCCTACTCCCTCACTGGCCCTCCCCACCATCTCCTGCCCGTACTTCCCCCTCCTGCCCCCCCGCCACCCGCCAATCCTTTAAAATTTTGAAACCGTTGGAATGCTGAGATGACTTCTGGAACGGCAATTTTCAAAGCCCACCTGCACCAGGCCCAGACCCCGTGGTCCTTTGAAAACCCTTGAAAATCTCAAAATAGTTGCTTACAACAGACTGCAGATCTCATCTCTTCAACAAGAAAGTCATACAGCAACAGATTGCATATATCATGACTTTACAATCTTAGGATTGCATTCAGATCTCCACAGAAAGACAAAAGTGAATCATTGTTCATAGCAGTGTAAACAAAACTAAAACTGCAGTAGTCACGAAAAAAGAACAAAATAAGGAACAACTTTTGAAAGAATGCAGATTAATTGATACTAATGCATATTGAGCTCCATTGGTTCAAGGCTTCATGTAAAAATGAATAGAATTAAGTATTTGTTCTTGTAAGTATTTGCACTGTTACCTCTGGTGTCCTCCAAGGAGCTTTCCTTGGACCCCACATATTTCTCATCCACATGCCCTCCCATGACAACATCATCCAAAGGCACAGCATTAGTTTTCATATTTATGCTAACAGCACCCAGCTGTACCTCACCACCACCCCTCTTGACTCCTCCACTGTTTCTGGATTATCAGTCTGCTTGTCCAACATGAAGCACTGGACGAGCAGATATCTCTACCAATTAAATATTCGTAAGGCAGCTTCGGTCCCCAAACCAAACTCTTGTTCCCTTGCTATCGACTCCATTCCTCTCTCAGGTTAAGTCTGTTTGTTAGCAACCTTTGTGTCACATTTGATCCTGACCTGAGCTTCCGACATCTTAACCATGCCATCACTACTACCATCTTTTTCATCTCCATAACATCATTTGACTTCACCCCATCTCAGCTCATCTGCTGCTGAAACACTCATTCATGCCTTATTTTATCTCGAGACTCATCAATTCCAATTCACTCCTGGCTGGACTCCCACATTCCAACCTTCGTAAACTTGAGGTCATCCAAAACTCTACTGCCTCTGTCTTAACTCGCTGCAAATTTCATTCCTCTATCACTCTATGCTCATTGATCTACACTGGCTTCCAGTTATGCACCATCATGATTTTATAATTATCATCCTTGTGTTCAAATTCCTCCATCGCCTTGTCCAACCCTATCACTATAATGACCTCCAACCCAACAATCCTCTGAGATATCCATGCTGCTCTAATTCTGGTCTCTTGTCATTTCGCAATTATAATTACTCCACCATTGGTGGCTGTGCCTTCAGTTGCCTAGCCCCCAATCTCTGATTTGCCTCCTGTAGTAATTGTAAATTAAGAACAAGGGCAAGGGCAGCAGATAGATGGGAACACCACCACCTGGAAGTTCCCCTCCAAGTCACTCACCATCCTGACTTGGAAATATATTGTCGTTCCTTCACTGTCGCTGGGTCAAACCCCTGGAACTCCCTTCCTGATAGCACTGTGGGTGTACCTACACCACATGGACTGCAGCATTTTAAGAAGATAGCTCCCCACCACCTTCTCAAGGGCATCTAAGGATGGGCAATAAATGCTGGCCCAACCAGCGAAGCCCATATCCCATGTATGAATTTTTAAAAACTATTTGTTACTGTAATGGGTATCATGTGCACGTATAGACAAATCAGCCCGAAGCATGGGAAAACTTAGGGGTGGAGCTTTTTAGCTTGGTCTTAGAACAAGCATTTGGCCTCATCTGGAGTCTGTTAATAAAGTTTACTGTTTCTTAATAAAAAACAGTCCTGCACTCTTCAAGTTTATTACAATTGACAACGAGGATAAATAGTGCCAACGCAACACCTTGCCTCATGATTGTGAATAATTCAATTTATCTTAAGAGAAGAAAGAAAAGGAGTATACTCACCAGCAATGCCTCTCTTTGGCAGAATTGACCCCTATGACTCCATCCATCGAGGACTGGAGTCAATACATTGAGTGATTAGGTTTCTACTTTGTAGCTAACGAAATAATGGCAGAGGAGAAAAAGAAGTCAACTCTTCTAAGTGGCTGCAGGAGCAAATCCTATAATCTAACCGTAACTTAATGGCTCCAAACACACCAAATTCCAGATCCTTCACCAAGCTAGTAGAGCTCAAGAAAGGACATTTTCAGCCTAAACCCTCAGTGGCCATGCAAAGATTCAAGTTAAACTCTTGAGTAAGGGCCCCCCAGTGAGTCGATCGCAATGTACTTCACAAAGTTAAAACAGTTAACGGAGCGCTGTAACTTTGGTGATACTGTAAACAAAGCGTTGCAAGATCATTTGGTTTCCAGCATAAACAATGATGCCATTCGGCGCCATTTACTTGCAGAAGTTGAGATAGACCTGAAGCGCACCATGGAGATAGCACAGCAATGGAGAGAGCTGAGAGGGACTCGCAGGCTCTGCAGAGTGTGCAACATGACACAGTTTTGCAGCTAGGGCGGTAACCTGTTGTTGGGTGTGGGGCAAAGATCAGGGAGGTTAACATGAAGTAGGACACGTTCCCTACCACTAGAAAAGCAAAAAGAAATGCTTAAGACAGCTCACCAGTAATCCAGAAGTTAAAGTGTTACTGTTGTGGGGGAAATCATGTATCCGAAGTTTGTAGATTTAAAGAGGCAGAATGCCACTACTGGCACAAAAAAGGGCATGTTGTTAAACACTACAGGACTCAATCAAGGTAGCCATTTAGACAACAAGTCAAGTTAAATGAAGTGCACAATATAGATGAGTCAGAAGTTACTGAGGGCTGATGTTTATTCCCTACACCATCTGAAGGCCAGGAAAATTGTTACACTTCAAGTAAGTGGAAAGCCTCTGCTCAGGGAAGTTGACACAGGCGCATCGACCACAGTGGCGGGAGAACACATCTTTAAATATCTCAGAGAAGGTACCCAGCCATTGAGTTTTGAGAAAACGGCTGCTCAGTTAAAAACATAAACAGGAGAAGCAATACAGGTGAAAGGCATTACCTCTGTACCTGTAATATTCAGGCAACAGACAGCCCAGCTACCAATAACAGGAGAAGGACCTAGCCTCTAGGCCATGATTGGTTGAAAGAAATCAAGCTAACTTGGTCAGAAATTTCTCAGTTCAGGAGCAGAAATTGACAAGGGAATGTGATGGTGTCTTTTGGAATGAGATAGAAGAACCAAAGGACCTTCACAGGAAGCAAGGATCCCTCAGGTCAGAGTTGGTTCCATGGGAAAATCAGGGAAAGAAGCAAAACAAATCCAGTGCCATCTGAACCAACTGAAGAAACGGTTGAAGAAAAAAACCAAGTGTTTGGTGTTCCAAGCAGAAGCCAAAAGTTACAAAAGAGAGACAGAAGAACTGAGGAATTGGTTGATCGAGACATAGGAGGCATTAGGAGGAAAAATCATGGAACTTTCCAAGATGCAAATGAATAACTCAACCCCCGAATTGAAACAAGTTAAGATTTCACCCGAGAGAAATGTGGCCGAATGCAAAATCAAAATGAAAGATGAGATGAAACCTTGTGGCTAACACAAGAAAAACAACAGAAATGAAATCTGAAAGGCCAACAGGATATGTGTCCAGAACCTTTTCTGCAGCCGAGAAAGGATATTCACAGATTGAAAAAAGGGCTTATCTATCCTATTTGGAGTAAAACAGTTCCATCAATATTTGATCTCCACCATAGTGTCAGATCACAAACCACTGTTAGGATTGTTTAGTGAAGATGAGGCAATCCCACCGATAGCCTCTGCTAGAATTCAAAGATGAGCTTTAATTTTATTGGCATACAAGTACACTTTTATCCACCGTTCTGGTGCACATATAGCAAATGCAGATGCCCTCAGTCATCTCTCTTTGCCAGATAGCATTACACATGTTCCAGTACCTCAAGAGATAGTACTTGCATTGAAGGTCCTAGACTCCTCACCAGTCTGCGCAAGACAGTTAAAGAATTGTTCAAAAAGGGATGCAATTTTGGCAAGTGTCCGTGAACGAGTATTACAAGGGTGGTCAAATACACAAGTTCCTGAAGAATTGAAACCATTCTTTGTATGTAGATCCAAACCGAGTTGTCAAGATGGCATCTTGTTATGGGAGCAAGAGTCGTTGACCCTGTCCAAGGAAGAGAACCATTATTAGATGAACTTCAAAGTGCACATCCTGGTATTTCGAAAATGAAGATGCTTGCACAAATTTATATCTGGTGGCCAGGTACAGACACTAATATAGAACAAATGGTTAAACACTGTCTCCAGTGTCAGCAATAGCAGAAGTTGCCTGTTTCAACTCCACTGCATCCGAGAGAGTGGCCTGGTCGATCCTGGGTTAGACTACATATAGATTATGTAGGTCCATTTCTAGGTAACATGTTTCTTGTGATAATCGATGCACATTCCAAATGGATGGATGCGTTTGAGGTGAGATCACCTACTTCGTCTGCAACCATTGAAAAACTGTGCCAGAGTTTAAGTATTCATGGTTTACCCGAAGTTATCATGTCAGATAATTGTATGGCTTTCACTAGCACTCAATTCCAAAGATTCCTGAACCGAAATGGGATTAAACACGTCAGAACAGCATCGTACCATCCCTCTTCTAATGGGTTAGCAGAAAGAGCAGTACAAACCTTTAAAATAGGCACGAAGAAATTATCAGAGGGAACATTATAAATGTGAATTTCGGGATTCCTGTTCAGCTATCACACAACTCTGCATGCGACCACCGGTTTAACACCTTCAGAGTTGTTAATGAAGCATTGACTTCATACAAGATTGAATGTAGTATTCGCTAATTTAGAGGGGAAGTGGGGAGAAACCAGGGTAGTCAGAAAGTGAATCATGACGTTCACAGTAAAGGTCAAGAGTTTACTGTGGGAGAGACAGTTTTTGTATGAAATTTTGCAACTGGACCGAGATGGGTCCCTGGTACAATCTTCTCTGGAACAGGACCTTTACCTTATCAAGTTGAAGTGGAAAACAGGATTGTTAGGAAATATGTGGATCATCTTAAACCTTCCAACAACCAATTAATCCACCTGAAGCCAAAACTGACTCCTGAGGTGCCAGATTGACAAAGAATAGACATGCCAGAAGTCCCTGTTGAAGTAAATAATTCTGAACTGCCATTGACTAGGGATGTCTCTGAAGCTGCAGCTCCTGTTCAAGTTGATCCAATGGAAGAACCTCTAGTTGTAGAGTTTTGTCACTCTATCCAAATCCAAAAACCTCCTCGAAGACTAAATCTATAATTGCATGAACTGTACACAATTGTATTTAATATGGGTTAAGATATTTTTGTAAATAAGAGGGTAAAACAAAATTAAAGTGGGAGGAATGTAGTAATTATAAGTTAAACCATTTCTTACTGTTATGGGGATCATGTGGCTGTATAGACTAATCATCCCTAAATGCAGTGGAATCTTAGGAGCGGAGTTTTTTAGCCCTGGTCTTGGACCAAGTACGAAGACTCATCTGGAATCTGTAAATAAAGTTTACTGTTTCTTATAAGAAACCTGCTCTACATCCCAAATTTTATTACACCTCCCTACACCTCTAAAAATCACTTTCCTCCTTTAAGAAGCTCTCTATAAACTACCTCTTTGACCAAGCTTTAGGTCATCTGACCAAACACCTCCTTATAACTCAGCGTCATACGTTGTTTTATAATGCTCCTGTGAAGTGCCTTGGAATGTGTCATTATGCTAAAGACATACATACTTAAGTAGCAGTTGTTGTTGGTCTATTGCAAGACATTTAATGTGAGCTGTTACTTTCATATTTTTTAATAAGGCCAGTCAGGGTGAATAAAATGTCCAGCAATATTAGATTGTAGAATTCACCAGAATACCTTTGGGCATACAGGCATATTTCCCAGATTGTGGTGCTGATTTTCCTGTACCATCTCCACCCCATCTTGAGTGCTGGAGAGAAACAAAAGCCTGGAAATTGGATTGCAGCACGGTTGGGGTGCAATTCTTGTGCAATGCAACTGAATGTGCCCAATGAGGTTGATGGTAGAATCATGCAAAAATGGTCAATCAGCCCCAATTATTTGCTCCTGCTGAGCTGTCAGTCATTGACCCAGATGCAGCTTGCCAGTTTCAGGAAGAATATAAATCTGCCAACTGCCACCAGCCAAGGCGGTAAGTAACATGAGTGTTGACCAGCAGCAACCTGCAAAATTACTGTGAAGCAGAAAAGGGCACTCTGGGTTGACAATAAGGTAATTAAAAATGATATAAACTTACCTTCAAGAGACTGCCTCTCATAGTCTCATAAGGACTGTTTGTAGAATCCCGCAGGCTATATAAAAACAAAAAACTGCGGATGCTGGAAATCCAAAACAAAAACAGAATTAACTGGAAAAACTCAGCAGGTCTGGCAGCATCGGCGGAGAAGAAAAGAGTTGACGTTTCGAGTCCTCATGACCCTTTGACGGAACTAAGTGAATCCAAGGAACAGGTGAAATATAAGCTGGTTTAAGGTGGGGGGGAGGGGGGGTTTGGGTGGGGGGAGAGAAGTGGAGGGGGTGGTGTGGTTGTAGGGACAAACAAGCAGTGATAGAAGCAGATCATCAAAAGATGTCACAGACAACAGAACAAAAGAACACATAGGTGTCAAAGTTGGTGATATTGTCTAAATGAATGTGCTAATTAAGAATGGATGGTAGGACACTCAAGGTATAGCTCTAGTGGGGGTGGGGGGAGCATAAAAGATTTAAAAATATTTAAAAATAATGGAAATAGGTGGGAAAAAGAAAAATCTATATAATTTATTGGAAAAAAACAAAAGGAAGGGGGAAGAAACAGAAAGGGGGTGGGGATAGAGGAGGGAGGTCAAGACCTAAAGTTGTTGAATTCAATATTCAGTCCAGAAGGCTGTAAAGTACCTAGTCAGAAGATAAGGTGCTGTTCCTCCAGTTTGCATTGGGCTTCACTGGAACAATGCCACAAGACAAGGTCAGACATGTGGGCAAGAGAGCAGGGTGGAGTGTTGAAATGGCAAGCGACAGGGAGGTTTGGGTCATTCTTGCGGACAGACCGCAGGTGTTCTGCAAAGCGGTCGCCCAGTTTACGTTTGGTCTCTCCAATGTAGAGGAGACCACATTGGGAGCAACGAATGCAGTAGACTAAGTTGGGGGAAATGCAAGTGAAATGTTGCTTCATTTGAAAGGAGTGTTTAGGCCCTTGGATGGTGAGGAGAGAGGAAGTGAAGGGGCAGGTGTTACATCTTTTGCGTGGGCATGGGGTGGTGCCATAGGTGGGGGTTGAGGAGTAGGGGGTGATGGAGGAGTGGACCAGGGTGTCCCGGAGGGAACGATCCCTACGGAATGCCGACAGTGGGGGTGAAGGGAAGATGTGTTTGGTAGTGGCATCATGCTGGAGTTGGCGGAAATGGCGGAGGATGATCCTTTGAATGCGGAGACTGGTGGGGTGATTAGTGAGAACAAGGGGGACCCTATCATGTTTCTGGGAGGGAGGAGAAGGCGTGAGGACGGATGCGCGGGAGATGGGCCGGACACGGTTGAGGGCCCTGTCAACGACCGTGGGTGGAAAACCTCGGTTAAGGAAGAAGGAGGACATGTCAGAGGAACTGTTTTTGAAGGTAGCATCAGACCATCCTGGTGGGGGATGGAGGTGTAGAGGGATTGGACGTCCATGGTGAAGAGGAAGCGGTTGGGGCCAGGGAACTGGACTATCAGCTTCCAACCTGATAGTCGCCTAACCTCGGACGGCCCGTTTCTACCTCCTACCCAAAATCCACAAACAGAACTGCCCCGGTAGACCAATCGTGATAGCTTGCTCCTGCCCCACAGAACTCATTTCTCATTATCTTGACTCCCTTCTCTCTCCCCTTGTCCAGTCCCTTCCCACCTACATCCGTGATTCCTCTGACACGTTACGTCACATCAACAATTTCCAGTTCCCTGGCCCCAACCGCTTCCTCTTCACCATGGATGTCCAATCCCTCTACACCTCCATCCCCCACCAGGATGGTCTGAAGGCCCTTAGCTTCTTCCTCGAACAGAGGCCTGAACAATCCCCATCCACCACTACTCTCCTCCGTCTGGCTGAACTTGTTCTCACACTGAACAATTTCTCCTTCAACTCCTCTCACTTCCTCCAAATAAAAGGTATGGCTATGGGTACCTGCATGGGCCCCAGCTATGCCTGTCTCTTTATGGGGTATGTGGAACATTCCTTGTTCCAGTTCTACTCCGGCCCCCACCCACAACTCTTTCTCCGATACATCGATGATTACTTCGGTGCTGCTTCGTGCTCTTGTCGGGACTTGGAAAAATTTATTAATTTTGCTTCCAATCTCCACCCCTCCATCATTTTCACGTGGTCCATCTCTGACACTTCCCTTCCCTTCCTTGACCTCTCTGTCTCAATCTTTGGTGATAGACTGTCCACCAATATCCATTACAAGCCTACTGACTCCCACAGCTACCTTGACTACAGCTCCTCACACCCCGCTTCCTGTAAGGACTCCATCCCATTCTCTCAGTTCCTTCGCCTCCGTCGCATCTGTTCCAATGATGCTACCTTCAAAAACAGTTCCTCTGACAAGTCCTCCTTCTTCCTTAACTGAGGTTTTCCACCCATGGTCGTTGACAGGGCCCTCAACCGTGTCCGGCCCATCTCCCGCGCATCCGCCCTCATGCCTTCTCCTCCCTCCCAGAAACATGATAGGGTCCCCCTTGTCCTCACTAATCACCCCACCAGCCTCCCCATTCAAAGGATCATCCTCCGCCATTTCCGCCAACTCCAGCATGATGCCACCACCAAACACATCTTCCCTTCACCCCCCTTATCGGCATTCCGTAGGGATCGCTCCCTCCGGGACACCCTGGTCCACTCCTCCATCACCCCCTACTCCTCAACCCCCACCTATGGCACCACCCCATGCCCACGCAAAAGATGTAACACCTGCCCCTTCACTTCCTCTCTCCTCACCATCCAAGGGCCTAAACACTCCTTTCAAGTGAAGCAACATTTCACTTGCATTTCCCCCAACTTAGTCTACTGCATTCGTTGCTCCCAATGTGGTCTCCTCTACATTGGAGAGACCAAACGTAAACTGGGCGACCGCTTTGCAGAACACCTGCGGTCTGTCCGCAAGAATGACCCAAACCTCCCTGTCGCTTGCCATTTCAACACTCCACCCTGCTCTCTTGCCCACATGTCTGTCCTTGGCTTGCGGCATTGTTCCAGTGAAGCCCAATGCAAACTGGAGGAACAGCACCTCATCTTCTGACTAGGCACTTTACAGCCTTCTGGACTGAATATTGAATTCAACAACTTTAGGTCTTGACCTCCCTCCTCCATCCCCACCCCCTTTCTGTTTCTTCCCCCTTCCTTTTGTTTTTTTCCAATAAATTATATAGATTTTTCTTTTTCCCACCTATTTCCATTATTTTTAAATATTTTTAAATCTTTTATGCTCCCCCCACCCCCACTAGAGCTATATCTTGAGTGCCCTACCATCCATTCTTAATTAGCACATTCATTTAGATAATATCACCAACTTGGACACCTATGTGTTCTTTTGTTCTGTTGTCTGTGAAATCTTTTGATGATCTGCTTCTATCACTGCTTGTTTGTCCCTACAACCACACCACCCCCTCCACTTCTCTCCCCCCCACCCAAACACCCCCCCCCACACACACCTTAAACCAGCTTATATTTCACCCGTTCCTTGGATTCACCTAGTTCCGTCAAAGGGTCATGAGGACTCGAAATGTCAACTCTTTTCTTCTCCGCCGATGCTGCCAGACCTGCTGAGTTTTTCCAGATAATTCTGTTTTTGTCCCGCAGGCTATATGCCTGACATTGAATGTTTATTGTGAATATCAAGAATATTGAAATTGTATTGAAGCATCTCAGAGTGCAACATGCTGTATGGAGACAAGTCGAATTTTATTGCACTTTCTATAATTTTGAAATCAGAATGTTTTGTAATGTGCTTTTAAAAATTTTATGAACAAAGTATATTTTTGGGGAAGAAAAGTCTCTTTAAGGGCTGTTAGTTCAACTTTCCAGTGCCAGAGAATATTGGCCACAGTCTGTACAGCTCAGGTTGTGGTTAGTCACTGACAAATTTTGTTAAGGCAGTCAGGAACAAGCGTTAAGCCCCCTATTTGCATATGCAAATCCATTATGGCCAAGCTCAGGCTCCTTTTACAAAGGAATCTTTCCCAAAATGACTGACAGCCACCTCCAGTGCTGAATATTTGTGTGCACACTGTCTGCCATACTGGACACTTAAGCGCTTGTATTACATCTGTGAAACTGGCATATCACCAACGAATTTTTAAATCTGCAGGCCGGAAATTTACTACATTGTCCAAACCTTAGGACACACAAATGTGATGGACTTGTTGATTGTGCTGGTATAGCCTCGCAATTTGGCAGGGACTAACGCATGGATGTAGAGGCGAAAGTTAATTGCTGATGTAAACTTCAAAGACAGCAGCCAAATATCCCTGAAGGTTGGGGCTGAGCATAGGTTGTTAAGGTGTGCTCCTTCAGGAGACTCTCAACTGGGCACCGGGATGCAACGGAACAGCAAGATGAAGTGGAAGGCCTTGCGTGCTCCATCCTGCCTTATCTGATTGATTGCTCCAATCTGTAAAAATTGCAGGTGCAAGCAGTCATCAGCTGTCCTTAGGGGAAACTTCTGTGAATCCTGGAGCAACATCAAGGATGAAGGCTTAGGATTAAAGGTCACTGCCCTGTTTCCTGTGCTCAGTTCCTGAAAAATAATCATTCCTTCAGTGTTAATTATAGGAAAATTGACTCATCATTGCTCCTGGAGATTTCCATATCTCCTGCAGTAAATTTAAAAACAGGTAGCAGGAGCGTATTACAGTTGACCTTATACATACTTTATTGGAAAGCTATTGCACTACAGGAATCATTTACAACTATGTCATAAGAACCAACTAATAAAGACAAATTTTGGGAGCCTTTACTCCCAACATGGGATTCTGGATGTCCAGTGATTTATTTTAAGCAAAGTAAAGTTGTGAATAATGAATGAGGCAAACTAACTCTGTTCAATTTTCCATTCACTCTCCCATCAAGTAAACCTCTGCAATGGGAGTAGAGTCTTGAAAAGTTTACCTTATATTTTATGAGGAAGAACAGATATTTTAATTGAATGGGGTTCCAGTGCTCAGCAGCAGACTAATGGAGAGAATAAGTAAAAATGGAATGAAGTTGTTAAAAATAATTCAAAAAGTGAACTGTAAATTTATAGTTAGAGTTTTTACCAAAAATATATGCCACGGAAATATGCCACTGGAAACTTTGGGACTACAAGCAGTAAAAGTAAATAAATTTAATAAAGATGGAAATTTTAACTTCATTGTGCTGAGGGAAAAGTGAAGCAATATAGCAGAAAAGAAAATCTGTCAGTAAGCCAAAGGCTTTGAGTCACGGCAAAGAAGAAATATGTTCCCTGGACTGAATTTTGATTGAACTGGGTCAACTGAACAGAGTATTCCAAAACAAAACTGAACTTCAAAGAATATCGCTTTCCTGAAAATAGAAAAATCCAAAATTACTTGTTAAAAATATTTACATAATCACCATATATTGTACCCTGATAAGGTGTATCTGATGATCCTTGCTAACACCAGCAGAAACACGATTACAAAATTGTAGGTTAATTCTTTTCTCCCATTTATTTTAACGCATTGCCAGTGAAATGCAAGATTCTTCTCTGAATTTGTTTGTTTTGCAAGTAACGGACAAGTGAACAAGCACTCAGAAACATTTTTGTTTTTGATGGATTGTTTATTGGATTCTTTCTTGCTGTTCATAGCATACACCACCAGCAGAGTCACAATGGACCAAATGGCCTCATGCTTTGCTGTAAATCTGTCTACCTTCCTACCAGATTAAAGTCAGTTAATGTTAGTTATTTCTCCCCATTAATTCAGATTGTTGAGAAGTGCCACAAGGCACCATATTTGCTTACAGATCGAGAATATTTATTTTAAACTATCATTATTCACTCAGAGGACTGAGGGTGTGCATTTACCATCAGAATTTACTCATTTAGCTTTGATCGTTATTAAACAGTACAGCATTACGCATAATTTGAGAATTATTCCTAAGATTGTTACAGGCAGTGAGGTCATGTGTCAGAATTCAACCTTCCTTTCTAACTGTTCAATTGATTGTAACAGGGCTTTTTTGTAATTTATAAGGATGAAAGTATTGATTCAGTGCCTGTACGTAACAATTTATAGTGATTGAAAAGATCTTGGACAAACAGGCTTTCTTGAATTTAAACACAAAGAAATTAGTTTTTATTATGCTAAAAACACACCCAGGTAAAGATATAGGGCAGATTTTTCCGTTCCCCCAGGCTTCAGGCGTGTTCAGCAGCGTGAGCGGACAATACGGCAAGAAGGCCAGCTATCGGTTTCATGACATCGTGAAGCTAATGTGTGATCGTCTGCTCAGCCACGTTTCCTGTCATCGGACATCAGAAACTTCATTGTAATACATCTGCATATCATTATAAGACCAGCCTGCCCGAATCATCGCCCCACGCTAGATCGTCCGCCCATGTCGGCAGGAAAACACACTGGTACAGAACACATTTTAGCAAGTGTGACATGCAGGAGTTGAGACTTATAGCCAGGGCCTTGATCACATTGCAGACATCCAAGGAGATGAAGATGCTGGAGCCTGAATGGGATCCTGGAGGAACGTCCATGGCATGCTGGGTGGATTCTCATGGACATGGCTCCACTGCGAAGAAGCTCACAGAAGTTGGAAAGTCACTATTGAGGGTCTGCTCACAGCAGGTTGATGGTTGAGGAGGTGTAGAGGAAGGTCCAGCTGTGTTTGAGAAGGGAAGGTGTACTGGGGTGGTGGAAGAGGAAGGTCTAGGGAGAGGAAAGTCTAGGAGAGGAAAATATGTCTGGGGGTGAGGTTGGGAGGGGGAGAACAAAGGTGTCGGGGGGTGAGGTTGGGTCGGGGGGAGGGAGTACGGGGGAGAAGACGGCAACTGGAGAGGTAGGTGTACGGGGCAGAAGGTGTACGGGAAGGAGATTGGATGGGGGGAAGGAGTGCAGAGGAGGAAGTCCAGGGGGAGGAAGAGCTGCAGAGAAGGGAATGAGCACAGAGGGAGGAAGGAGTGCAGAGAGGAGAGGGAGTCTGAGGGGGAGAAAGGAGTGCAGAGAGGGGAGGGATTAAGGTGGAGGAAGAAGTAAGAGTGGAGGAAGGAGGTGGGACGGGGAAAGGACTAAGGGTGGCGGAATAAGTAAGTGTGTATGAAGGAGTCAGAAAGGGGGAAGAGCTAAGCAAGGGGCTGTCTGGATGGGGGTAAAGGACTATGGGTAGTGGGAATCTGAGGGAGGGGAAGGAGTTCTGAGGAGAAGGAGTTCCAAGGGGGGAAGGGGTACCGAGGAAAGGGCCAGGAAGGGGGAGATGTCCAGCTGAAAGTGTAAGAGAGGGCTCTGATGAATCCATGACTGCCTCCTGGGGAGGGAATTGAGGGTGGATTGGTACGAGGGAATGGTGAGAATGACTGAGGGCAGAGTGAGGCAGTAGGTTGGGAGTGTGAGGGTTCAACGGGATCTGTAGAATGGCCAGCGATGGTGGTTGGTCGGCTCCACCTCATCAGAGAACAGGCAGACGCAATCCTTCAACCTGTGAGTCATACTGTTGAGGGCCTCCAACAGCTCTTTGTGATGTTCCCCGCCTTCTACTGACTCAAACCTCACAGATGCCTCTTCCCCAGCAGCCCTCTAAACTCTGGCGAGATTACCTCAACCTGCCTCCTCCAGCTGCAGACACGTGTCCATGCGGTGACCACCAGATTGTGAACCCGAGCCTGCTCTAGGTCTAGTTCCCACCGAGGTGTGTGTCTCTGCGCTGGTGGAGGGTGTGGGTAAGTACTGTGATGGGTCTTAAAGGCTGTTTATTTCCAACTCTTCAATGGAGGAGGTGTCCTCTTGGATGGAGGTGAGGACATGGATGGAGTTGAGGGACTGACTGGCTGAGGGTGTTGGTCGCT
Source organism: Carcharodon carcharias (assembly GCF_017639515.1). Taxonomy (NCBI): domain Eukaryota; kingdom Metazoa; phylum Chordata; class Chondrichthyes; order Lamniformes; family Lamnidae; genus Carcharodon; species Carcharodon carcharias. The sequence goes on from NC_054471.1 coordinate 129,318,449, forward strand.
TGGCAGAGCTCCCTGTGAACCAAATAGAGATAATTAGTGCATGGCAGCAGAGTCAAAAGCAGGAGAGAGAGCACTGGCAATTGCATTGAGAGATGGATGATGTGGTGCAGGATCCTCATGAGGGCGTTTACCGCTGACCTCACTGTCACCACAGGCACGGTCCACATCCTCACCAGTCAGTGCGATGGCACACTCCTCATAGCGAGTGAGTGGCCTAATGTGGGCTACTCTATCCCTGGTCTGGGACCTCTCCTTGCTGATGTAAGCCAGCATCTCCTGCATATAAGCAGATGGAGAGAGCATGAAAAAGACACGTGACACTGGAATGCTTGTGTGGTGAGCGGAGCCATGGACAGGATGAGGACGCGAGCTCCAGAGGATATGAGCCTGATGGAGATGTGAGGGTGTATGTGAGATAGCGGTATTGTCCCTTGAGGTGAGAGATCCCTGTGGCTGTCTGATGGGTTTGTGAGTGTAAGAGTTGAGAGTGATGAGAAGGGTGACTTACACTGGCGGAACAGATGAGATCCTGTTCCGGCATTGGGCGGCTGTCCTCTTTTGAAGGGCATTGGCGCTGACCACCACTGTCGCCACCTCCCTAGCTGGATTGGTGATGCTGTTGCCAATCCTGCAGCCAGAGCAGGGGTAGAGGACATCATGCAGACCTCCACAGCTTCCAAAAGTCACTTGAGTGATTCATCACTATACCGGGGAGCTGTAGTATTTTTGCCTTTTGGGGCCATCCTGTCTTCTGTGCAGCAACCCTGAGCTGGAAGCTTTGAGAGGTATGCATATGGCTGAACGTTAAATGTGGTGCCTGGCGTGATGAAGAGACAAGGTGATGGTGTGACGGGCAAATGATATCGTGCCCGCCATCGAAACAACATGTTCCCTGGAGTGCATAATTAATGCAGTGGTTTTGGGATAATAAGGTGTGAGGAGCCACCATTGCAGCTGATGAGTAAAACATCATTTTTCCCGCCCGCTGCTGTACTTAGTGCAAATCTGGGACAATTCTGCCCATAAAGATATTTTAAAAAGTAAACACACATCCCAACCTTCGCAACAATCACAAGCATGCCAAATTATAAATTATATAGTAGATAAAGTTACTTTTCGACCAAATTAAGCTTCAATAATGAAAGGTAAGAATAGAGTTCATGGTTTATAAATCCTTCACTGGTGTTTGTGACTGAGGCAATCTTTTTCCCACATTGGGCTTGAAATTCCAACAGGATTGAGGCCAATGTGAACTGCAATTTCTGGAGACAATCTCTTTGAAACATAATCCACCTTTTCTAAAAGTTGATGAAATTGTTCCTGAGGTTCCTTACAATTGAAATTCTCTGTCTCTGTGATGGATTCCAAAATGTAACAAAGATAGGGATCCGAAGTTCAGAACAGAAGAGAGAGATGATACTCATTAGACTTTTTCTTCTAGATTGCTCAAAAGCAGCCAGGGTTTTGTAACAAAAGACATTTCAAAATGGTTACTTTGATCACATGACCTCTCTTCCCATAATGAGTTGGGTATTCCACAGAAAGTAATTGATTAACTCATGCCTGGACAGACCTTAGCTGTTGTGGTATGACCTAGCTGATTAATTTCTTTAATGTCTCAGCCATCACTTCTGAATAAGCCATTCTTCCCTGTGATGAACGAGGAAGAGAATATATTGCCTTCTATATAGCCATTGTCCCAGTAGACTTTCTGTCTCTGGTTGAAGGTAGATTTATGGGAATGCAAACGGTGAGAACCAGTTTCAAGTTTCAGTTCTTCTTTGAAGTTATTCTTGACATCAGCTGCTGTGAAATTCCACAGGAGGTTTACATTAGCACATGTTAATTGCAATCCACGTTAGAAACTTCCAGAAACCAGCCAACTTGTAACACCAGATGAGCAAAGGTAGCATAGGTGAGGAGTTCATAGGATGTTTTTGGGATAGTTTCTTAGAACAGCACATTCTGGAGACAACCAGAGAGCAGTCTATGCTAGACCTGCCATTGAGCAACAAGGTAGGATTATTTGATAACCTCCTAGTGAAGGCACCCCTAGGTAGCGGCGATCATAATATGATTGAATTTTACATTCATTTTTAGGGAGAAATGAGTGCGTCCAATAGGAGTATTTTAAACTTAAATAAGAGCAATTATGAGGGAATGAAAGCGGAGCTAGCTAAAGTGAACTGGCAAATGAGGTTAAGGGACATATCAATAGAAGTTCAGTGGTAGACATTTAAAGGGATATTTCAGAATACACAGAATAGATACATTCCAATGAGAAATAAAAATTCCAAGGGGAGGGCTCACCTTCCGTGGCTAACTAAAATATTTAAAGACAGTATCAGACTCAAAGAGAAAGCATACAATATTGCATAGATGTGTGGCAGGTCAGAAGATTGAAAAGAATATAAAGAGCAGCAAAGAATGACAAAAATATTATTAAGGAAAGAAAAATTAGAGTATCAGAGAAAGCTAGTTAGTAATATAAAGATGGATAGTAAGAGTTTCTATAGATATTCAAATAAGAAAAAAGTTAACAAAGTGAGTGTTGGTCCTACAGGGAATGTGTCTGGGGAATTTATAATGGAAAGTAAGAAGATGGTGAATGAATTAACCAGGTATTTTGCTTCGGTCTTCACTATAGAGGACATAAAGAACATCCGGGAAATAGCTGTAAATCAGGAAATGGGAGGGAGGAAGGAACTTGGGAAAATTACAATCACCAGGTAAGTGGTATTGAGCAAATTATTGGGGCTGCAGGCTGACAAACCCCTAGGTCCAGATGAACTTCACCCTAAGGTCTTGAAAGAAGTAGCTAGTGAGCTAGTTGCTGCACTGGTTTTAATTTTCTAAAATTCCCTAGATTTGGGGAAGCTTCTATTAGATTGGAAAATAGCAAATTTAACTCCTTTATTCAAAAAGAGAGGGAGACAGAAAGCAGGAAACTATAGGCCAGTTAGCCTAACATCTGTCATAGGGAAAATGTTAGAAGCTAATATTAAAGATGTTATAACAAGGCACTTAGAAAAATTCAAGACAATTAGGCAAAGTTGCATTGTTTTGTAAAAGCGAAATCATGTTTAACCAATTTATTGGTATTCTTTGAACAAACCGCATGTGCTATGGATAAAGAGGAGCTGGTGGATGTACCATACTTAAATTTCCAGAAGGAATTTGATAAAGTTCCACATCAAAGGTTATTTCAGAAAATAAAAGCTCATGGTGTAGGGGGTAACATATTGGCATGGATAGAAGATTGGCTAGCTAACAGGAAGCAGAGAGTTGACATAAATGGGTCTTTTTCTGATTGGCAAGATGTGATGAGTGGTGTGCCACAGGGATCAGTGCTGGGGCCTCAATTGTTTACAATTTATAGAAATGACTTGGATGAAGGGACCAAAGGAATGGTTGCTAAATTTGCTGATGACACAAAGATAGGTAGGAAAGTAAATTGTTAAGAGGACATATGGAGACTACAAAGTGTCTTAGGTAAGTTAAGTGAATGGGCAAAGATCTGGCAAATGAAGTATAATGTGGGCAAATATGATATCATTCATTTTGGCAGGAAGAATAAAAAATAAGCTTATTACCTAAATGGCGAGATATTGCAGAGCTCTGAGATTCAGAGGGATCTGGGTATCCTAGTGCATGAAACACAAAAGATTAGTATGCAGGTACAGGAGGTAATTAGGAAAGCTAATAGAATGTTATCACTTATTGTGAGGGGAATTAATTACAAAAGTAGGGAGGTTAAGCTTCAGTTGTGCAGGGCATTGGGGAGATCACATCTGGAGCATTGTGTAGTACTGATCTCCTTATTTAGAGAAAGATGTAAATGTGTTAGAAGCAGTTCAGAGAAGGTTTACTAGTCTAATAGCAAGAATGGACAATTTGTCTTATGAGAAAAGGCTGGACAGGTTAGGCTTGTATCCACTGAAATTTCAAAGAGTAAGAGGTAATTTAATTGAAACCTTTAAGATCCTGAGGGGTCTTGACAGGGTGGATGTGGAGAGGATGTTTCCTCTTGTGGGACAATCTAGAACTAGGGGTCACTGTTTAGAAATAAGGGGTTGGTCATTAAGACAGAGATTAGGAGAATTTTGTTTTCTCAGGGGGCTATGAGTCTTTAGAACTCTCTTCCTCAAAAGGCGGTAGAAGCAGAGTATTTGAATATTTTTAAGGCAGAGCTAGATAGATTCTTGACTAACAGAGGAGTAAAAGGTTATCATTGGTAGGCAGGAGTGTGGGGTTGAGGTTACATTCAGATCAGCCATGATCTTATTGAATGGTGGAGCAGGCTCAAGAGGCCCAGTGGCCTCCTCCTGCTCCAAATTTATATGTTTGTATGTCAGGTAACCTGTGGCAGCCATCTTAAGTCAGTGTCTTTGCTTTAAAAAAGTCCTTGTAAAGAAGTTCAACATATATATATATAATTTGACCAGCCAATGAAATTATAGATTAATATTACATATGTATACATCACATCATCATGAGAAGATTTGCATTTCTGCTGCCCAATGTATTGCTCTCTTATTTCAGCATAAGACTGCATCTAACAGGTGAGAGAGTCAGAAGACAGGGTGATGGGCACCAATTAAAATTTCCTCATCCATTTCAAAAAAAGCCATTTAAGACAAGTCAGGAAATGAAGACATAGAAAATCTTGCTATGACAGTAAACAGAGACTGTGGTGATGCCAGCACAATTGCAGAAAACAAGAGCATAGTACAGCTGAGATTAAAAATTCCATTATTGAACAGTTTGAAAATAATGATTGAGAAGCACAAATTGTGTCTGCACACAATGTTCGAACAACATGCTGAGCAATTTTTACTAATCATATGCCAAAACTCAAGAAGCTCAAAATCATCCAGGAACAAAGCAGTCCGCTTAATTGGAACTTCCAAATATTTACTCCCTCTAATGATGTACCCTGGCTGCAGAGTAAACTATCCACATGATGCAACACTCATCAACGCTTCTTCAGCATCACCTCCCGATTACGCAGCTTCCATGACTTTGATAGAAATCTTTGAGAAAAATAAACCTGTGACCTCCAAAACCTAGAGGAGCAAGGGCATCCGGTGCATAGGAATGCTATGGTCTCTAAGTTCCCTTCAAGCATTGACATTTTTGTGGTCACAGGCTAGCTGCATGTTAAGACCATAATTTCCTTTACTCTTTAGGATTATTACTTTATTTTCCACAGGGGCATGAATGCTTGCTGAATTAATTAGTAGGGAAGGTCCTGTACCATGGGGTTGCCACACCAATTAAAGAGTTGAGTTTGCCTTTCCTGTTCTAGCTTCCCTCTTTTGACAGGGATGTACCTCCTGTTGTGCTAAAATTGGGCATCAGTGACTTCAGCAATATTGCAGTGCATCGGTGTGTAGAAAATTGTCTAACATTTATCTCCTGCACATAAAAGAAAGGAGCTAGTGACACAAAAATTTTAAACATCCTTGGCTTTCACTGCCAGTGGCAGGGCTGCTCTTAACTATTCCTGGAATGAAACCGATCAGATTCCTTCCTGAGGTGTATTCTCTGTAAACACTGTATTAGTCACAAGAAGTTGACTTTGTTCCAATATCTAGACTACCCAAAAATTATGACCAAGTCCTGGAGGAAACAATTTCATACCCTCCTTTCCTTCAGCTGTTATTTACTTTTCTCAAAGATTTCTATCAAAGTCATGGAAGCTACGTAATGGAAGTTTCTGTTCCTAACCCAGTGCTGCAATATCTCTCATGTATACTAAGCTCTCCGCAGTGTGCCTGGCAGCTACGTCCACTGTTTTATCCTTCGTTTTGTTTCAGAGCAATTAATACAAAATGCACATATAACAACAATGTGCATTTAAATATCATCCTAAGACACTTCACATTAGCAATTATCAGACAAAAGTTTGACACTGAGTCATGTAAGGAGGTATAAGTGGGATTGCATGAAGCTATTTAATAAAGCTTTAACAAATAATTAATATTAAAAGCACACGTTAAATTATGTCACAAATTCCCTCCGCCCTGAGGAATTTTGTCAACATGGACAAATGTATGGGCAGTTTGTTTGCCATGAAGGCACACAATTGCTGTGCATTAATGTACATTTAGCATACTTGTTACCATACTGCACAGGATTTCTGTTCATTTACTTGAATTTGAAAAGTAAAGTGAGTTACACAAATGACTATAAAAGTAAGGAGAAATTTACTCCACATTTCTAAAAGTCCACTAAAATACCGGTAGCTTTTGTTTCTTCTGTAACTAGAAATAGCATTCTTGGTTAGCAAGATATTGCAGCATCTTGAAACTGCAAAAATTTTGGATCCTGGAAATTCATGAAGTAAGTTTAAAATTTATGATTGGATAGGTTTTAAGTTGTGCCTGAGTCCACGCACCACGATATTTATATTACCTAAGTAACCAATCTTCAAACACACATCTGTGCTGTTAATGACTCAAGGAAGTTCAGCATCTGGTCAATTGTCCTTATTTCAATTTTTTTTAATGTTTCCTTTATCCATAATAAGCTCTAATGTTAATCATCAAGAGGATGTAGAAGGGAAGCTTCTTAAACAGCTAAAAATACATCAGCCACGTTTACTAACTGCCAGCCTCTGGTTCTATGTGGAAGCCTGAAGACAGTGGACATAGCTGACTAACACATGATGAAGCCCCCTGGTTCCTATGCCTTAATCGATTGTCACAGGGAGGTGGGGTTGGGTGAGAGGGGGATGTCAGAAAGCCACGTGCGTGCAGTTGATGTTGCCCTGCACCATCAGAAATTCCCATATCCTAGTGAAGCTACATGGTCTGCCATCCTGCTTGTCCCTGTTGAAGGCGAAGATGAAATACTTTTATTTTAGTCTAGTCACTATCACTGACACTAGTAGAATAAAATAGTGGCTCACAACCGCTTATTGCAACTGTGGCATATGCAATAAAGACAGGTTGCTAATTGCTCCAAAACTATTGCTATAGAAAATATCCTGGTACCATTTTACAAGTACAAAACAAAGGGATTTTACAGAGGAATGGGGGTGAACAACCCGCAAAAGCAAAGCCTGCATGGAGATGACCCACTCCACTCTGACCCACCCTGCACCATAAAGCTCTGCAGGTGGGCTTAACAGGGCCAGTGTGGACTTTCACCCCTCGGGAGCTGCCGGTCAATCCGATTCACCCCCGGCAATGCCAAGTTTGCTGCCGGGGCTGCAAGATGAGGAGAAAAAAGCCCCATGGATCCCTGGAGCCAGGTAAGTCCAGGGTCATAAGACCATAAGACATAGGAGCAGAAATTAGGCCATTCAGCCCATTGAGTCTGCTCAGCCATTCAATCATGGCTGATAAGTTTCTCAATCCCATTCTCCTGCCTTCTCCCCGTAACCTTTGATCCCCTTAATAAGATTGGGTCTTTGGCAAGGAGGGTTTGGACAGATAAAAGGGGTGGGGATTCGATTTAAGGGTGTGGGTAGTTGGGAAGAAAGTGGGGAGTCTATCATAGGGGGCCACACCCCTGATCCACAAAGGGAAACATCAGAAGATATAACTCCCCTTTCCTTCCTGCTATTTAAATAATTTATTTTAAAAATTGGGCTGCCCACTCCCACACAACTGCCCACGGCAAATGTTTCATGGAATGGGAAGCATAATATCAGGGCTAATTAGCTTAGTAACAAGCCTAATTGTACCTTCATTATTCATTTAAATAGTGCCAATTTCAGCAGTGAATGTCTTATGGGGCTGAGCTTGGGGGTGGGTGGGAAACCTATAATGGGTAGGTTTAAGAAGTATTTCCAATTTCACATGTCATGATGTAATGCTATATGATAAGTTATATATGTTTTTAATACAGTGATTGATTAAAGGCTTTTGCTTTGAATAGGTAAGCGACCATTAAATTGAACAGCATTGTAAAAGTGGGAAAGTCTTCAGATGCATTAGAGTACATTATCCATGGTTAAAATGCTATTCTGTGTAGCAAAATACGAAATTCAGATTTTACTGTGTCAATTGTTCCCTTTGCTTTCATGTTTTCATTGAAGTTCAGCTCAGACTTCTGTTTGGCTGGTTAAATACTTGAGCAGATGGCTGAGCTCTTTGAAGTTCAGCTCAGCCATCCGTTTGGCTGTTTCAAAGCTTTGACAGAAGGCTGATGTTCTGACTGACTTCAAAGGCATTAATATATTCAGCTCTGGAGGCTTTTTGACACAGTTGTTGAATGAAATCTTATTGGAAATGCTTGGCTAAGATTCAAACTTACTGATGGGGTCAGCTCAGTAGGAGTTGTTGACACAGATGTCAAGGAGAATGTGAGCTTGGTTATATTGACATATTTATGAGCAGTTAAGAGGATAATGCATTTTTCAAATTGAGTTTAGATTACTTTTTTTAATTTTGAATTTGTTTGTTTATTTTGACAGTTTTATGGACTTTGCATTGAATTCCCGAAGTTATTTTAGGGTTCATGAGTTCTTTATATAGTGGATACTGGGTGAGTGGATATGGGGGTGAGGGAGGTAGGGTGTATATAGTCTGAGAGGGTATCAGATGGTGAGGGGGTGAGGGTGGTGAGGGAGTTATGGGGTGAGGGTTAGGGGGCCTCACATACATCTACAAAACTGGGCTAATGTCCCACTGAACAGAAGGGGGATTGTAACCTGCTGGAACATCTGCCCACCTCCATCTCTACCGCTGGCCTGCTGTGGGAGATGGTGGCCCCAAATTCAGCCCATCCCCACCACTCCACATAATTAAGATAGCATGTGTGGGCACTTCCGGTCAGGAGGAGGGATAGCAATGTTAGGAAATGGTCCAAATGCTGATTCCAGCCTCAAAGATGAAAATTCAGCTCAAGTTGGTTTGGTTGTTGTAGATGGACCCAAATTGTACTGAAATTCATAAGATTTTGAAATGTCCATTTCAATTTAGTTATGGATCAGAATTAATTTAAATAAATGTTTAATGAATATAAAAATGGCAAATAGTGAGTAAAGGTTGCCTTTTTTCCTTCACATTCTCTGTCACTGGATTAACATCTGCACCTGAGGTCCCTGTCACAGTGAAAAAGGGTCCATGTCTGAATTCCTGGTGGTGCAACAGTGGAAGGTATATTTGTTTTTTCATGGATTAATGACTAAGAACACACCTGTGTTCTGTTTCTCTACACTTTTATCCTTACAGAATGTTATGGTGCAGAAGGAGGCCATTTTGCCCATCAGCTCTCCGAATAAGCATTATGACTCAGTGCCATTCTCCTGCCTTTTCACTGTAACCCTGCATGTTGTTTCTATTTAAATAATCATCTGATGCCCTCTTGAATGCCTCGATTGAACCTGCCTCCACCACACTTTCAGACAATGCATTCCAGACCCGAACCACTCGCTGTGTTAAAAGGTTCTTCTCACATCGCATTTGCTTCTTTAGCAAATCATTTTAAATTTGTGCCCTCTCGTTCTTGATTATTTTACAAACAGGAACAGTTTCTCCCTATCTACTCTGCCCAGCCCCCTCACGATTTTGAACACCTCTATCAAATCTCCTCTTAGCCTTCTCCTCTCCAAGGAGAACAGTTCCAATGTCTTCAATCTATTTTCATAACTGAAGTTTCTCATCCCTGGAACTATTTTTGTAAACCTCTTCTGCACTCTCTCCAATGCACTCACATCCTTCCTAACATGTGACACCCAGGACTGCACGTAATACTCCAGCTGAAGCCTGATTAGTGTCCTATACAAGTTCAGTATAATCTCCTTGCTCTTGTACTCTATGTTTCTAGTAATAAAGCTTAGGATACTGTATGCTTTAATAACTGCTCTCTCCACCTGTCCTGCCACTGTTAATGACTTATGCAAATATACACCCAGGTTCCTCTGCTCCTGCACACCCTTTAGAGTTGTACCCCTTATTTTATATTGTCTCTCCATGTTCTTCCTACCAAAATGAATCATCTCATAATTCTCTGCATTGAACTTCATTTGCCACCTATCTGCCCACTCCACCAACTTGTCTATGTTCTTTTGAATTTCTACGCTGTCCTCCTCACAATTTACAACATTTCCAAGTTTTTTATCACCTGCAAATTTTGAAATTGTCCCCTGCACACCAAGGTCTAGATCATTAATATATTTCAGGAAAAGCAAGGGTCCCAATACCAACCCCTGAGGAACTCCATCACAAACATTCCTCCAGCCCAAAAAACATTCGTTAACCATTACTCGCTTTTCCTATTACCCAGCCAATTTTGTATCCACTTTACTACTGCCCCTTTGATTGCATGAGCTATAACTTTTCTCACAAGTCTGTTGTGTGGCATTGTATCAAATGCCTTTTGGAGGTCCATGTACACCACATCCATAGCATTACCCTCATCAACCCCCTCTTTTACCTCTTCAAAAAATCCAGCAAGTTAATAAAACACGATTTTCCCTTAAAATGTCCATGCTGGCTCTTCCTAATCAACCCATGTGACTATTAATTCTATCCCAAATAATTATTTCTAGAATCTTCCCCAGCACTGAAGTTAAACTTACTGGTCTGTAATTGCTGGGTTAATCCATACAACCTTTTCTGAACAAAGTGCAATGTTTGCAATTCTCCAGTCCTCTGGCACCTCCCCTGAGTCTAGGGAAGACTGAAAGATTATGGTCAAAGTCCCTGCAATTTTCACTCTCACTTCCTTCAATATCCTTGGATGCATCTCATCTGGTCCCAGTGCCTTGTCAACTTTAAGTACCAACAGTTCATCCAATAGCTCTTCCTTATCAGTTTTGAAGCCTCCCAGTGACAGAGTTTCCTCCTCTGTCACCATGGCCTTGGGAGTGCCTGCTTCCTTGGTAAAGACAGATGCAAAGTATTCATTTAACACCTCAGCCATGCCCCCTGCCTCCATGTGTAAATCCTGTTTTTGGTCCCTAATCAGTCCTATTCCTCCTTTTGCCACCCTTTTACTATTTATATGCCTGTAGAAGACTTTGGGATTCCTCTTAATGTTAACTGCCAGTCTTTTCTCATAATCCCGTTTTGCTTCTCTTATTTGCTTTTTCACCTGTCCTCTGAACCTTCTGTACTCAGCTTGGTTATCCTGTGCTACTTTTCAAACCAATTTCTAATTTGGGCCCATCCGACATTGGGAAGTCCAAGACATGAATTCTTTCAAATACTGAAAGCACAATGGATTGAGAAGTGGAAGGTTGGTGTCTATTTTTTACTGTATACCTATACTTCTTTCCACCTTAGGATGTGTCCTCCATCTCATCCCCCTCACCTCAATGGACCAGTTACATTTTCCCCAGACAGGAAAGATGACAATGAATCTGCTCTCAAATCGCTACCAAGGTTTAGTAAACAAATCTGGTAAGGTTGGGTCATTGCTGGATTTTTAAGTCTGCTGAAAAGTCTGACCTCTATTTGGTCCCTTCTCCCAATTTTCATGTTAAGATCCAGGGCTCATCCTCCATGAAACTGCAGGTACAAATACATGAACATCTTACTATGCTCAGCAACAACACGAGTACACTATGCGATTATCCAACAGGACAGGTCAAAGGCTGTTACTTTGCATTCATGATTAAAGTATTTTGTGGTAGAAATGAGCTCTACCACTAACAAGGTAGAAGATAATTCCTTCTGCAGCTTTCCTCTTGAAACTTCCTTTATTCACCACTCAAGATCTTATGATATTATGCCTATCCCAAGGTAGAAGTCAGATGGTGACGTTGTGGTAGCTATCCAATTGCATGTAAAATGCTGCAAACAGCATCGTTATGGAATATGTAGAGATTGGGAATGAGTTAATGGACACAGAACTCTTTAATAACCTATGACTCTACAAAATGCATTGTTTCTTTGCTCTTCAATGAAAATTAGATCAGACATGAAACTGAAAGAAATGTAGTCTTTGCCTCAAAGTTTAATATGTGTACATTCATTTTATGGTGTTATGAAGTAACACACTGTTTTAAACAATGCCCTTTTGTTATACATTTGGCAAAATCATTAAAATTAATGAATTCTCCAAATTACCAAGCTTTAGCTGTTTAATCCAACTTCATTTGAATTGCCAGCACTAGTTACTATGTAAGCACAATACCACAGTTGTTCCTCCATCCAAATGAGCTTGTGGATGGAGTGTTGAATTTTGCAAAGAAAATACTTGACAAAGCTTACCAAAACAGTGCTAAATAAAAAAGGGAAAAGAAAAACTGGAAACTAATAGTTCAAAATTGAATCATCGTGTTATTTTCTTAGATAGAAATATATTTTGCATTCTCTGCAGACAAAGTTTAAAAATCTTGTTGACATATGAAATTAATTTATATCATAGTTTTTATATCAGAGGGCAGAATCATCACAGATTTGCACTAAGTGTGGCAGCAGGCAGGAAAAAAGGCATTTTACCCACCGGTGGCAACAGCGGCTTTTCACGTCGTATCATCCCATTCCCAGAGCGACCTGCCTCATTAATTATGCATTCCCGGGAAACACCCTAGGTCTCTGATCCGCCCACCCTACCGTCACCTCAGGCCTTCAGTAAACTGGCCACCATATTTAAAGAGCTAGCACTCTTCTAGGGATAGGGTGCTGCTGGGAATTGATCACATGTTCCCCCCAGATTTAGCAATGCCTCCTTCAAGTGCCTACTGGATGCAGTGGAGGCTGATCGCAATGTCCTCTACCCACGTTTGGGCGAAAGCCAGCAAGCAAGGTCACTAATCCAGCATGGGAGGTGGTGAGAGCGGTGGTCAGCGCCAACGCCATGCAAAAGAGGACAGCCACCCGGTGCCGTAAGAGGGTGAATGATCTCATCCTTTCCATCAGGGTAAGTATCTTATCTCATCACTCTCAATTCACACACTCACAAACCCATCACACATCCACAGGGATCTCACACCTCTAGGGACAATACATTTAACTGATACTTGCCCTCACATCTCCGTCAGTGTCATATATTCTGGAGCTCGCATCATCATCCCTTCCATGTCTCTGCTCACCACACAAACATTTCACATAGTGCCTTGCGTCCTGCTCACACTCTCTCCATCTGTTTTCATTTAGGAGAAGCCGGCTCACATCAATAGGGAGGAGTCCCAATCCGGGATGAAGTGGCCCATATCAGGCCCCTCACTCTATTTGAGTGAGCTATCACTCTGATTGGTGAGGATGTGGACCATGCCTATGGTGATGGTGAGGTCAGCGGTGAACACCCTCGTGCGGATCCTGCATCACATCATCCCCCTCTCAATGAAACTGTCAGTGCTCTCTCTCCTGCTTTTGACTCTGCTGCCATGCACTAATTATCTCTGCTTTAGTTCACAGGGAGCTCTGCCAAGTGACTGGCACCCTCAGCCAGCCTCAACTCCATCCAGGTCCTCATCTCCATCCAAGTGGACTCCTCCTCCATTGTAGTGCTGGAAATAAGCAGCCATGAAGACGCATCACAGCGCTTACCCACACCCTTCACCAGCGCAGAGACACACAACTTGGTGGGACCTAGATCTAGAGCAGGCTCGGGTTCACAATCTGGTGGTCACTGCATGGACACATATCCACAGCAGGAGGCAGGTTCAACCGAGCTCCCGGGCTCTTGGAGGACTGCTGGGGAAGTGTGTAGTGGCATAGTGGTATTGTCACTGGACTGGCATTTCAGAGACCCAGGGTAATGCTCTGGGGACCCGGCTTCAGATTCCACCATGGCAGCTGGTGAAATTTGAATTCAATAAAAATCTGAAATTAAAAGTCTGATGATGACCACGAAAGCATTGCCAATTGTCAGAAAAACCTACCTGGATCATTAGTGCCCTTTCAGAAAGGAAATCTGCTATCCTTACCTGGTCTGGCCAACATGTGACTCCAGACCCAAAGTAATGTGGTGATTCTTAAATGCACTCTGAAAAAGGGCAAATAGGGCTGGGCAATAAATGCTGGCATAGCCAGAGATGCCCACATCTCATGAATGAATAATAAAAAAAACATCACTCAGAGATGTTGGAAGCCCTCAACAGAGTTGCATGCAAGTTGGAGGAGTGTGTCCGCATGCTCTCTGATGAAGTGGTGTCCACAGGCGCGCATATTGAGCTCTCCATGGGGAGGATGGCGGATGCCACGGAGACTTTGGTCCAGCAGAATGCTGAGATGAGCGCAGACCTGCACTCAAGCATGGTAGCCATGGGTGAGTTCCTGCAATGGCAACGCAAGAGGGTAACAGGGCATCTTGAATTCCTTCCAGGTGCTCCTTCACCTCAAGGGATCAGACTGGGGCCCTCAGGCACCTGAAGGGAGGAGGAGTGGCAGCTGGTCACCTCTAGATCATCCACTCAGGAATCTCGGAGGCTGTCCTCTCCCTTCTCACCACAGAGGGAGCAGCTGGCCTACAGCAGGACAGCCAAAGCAACCTGGCCTCCAATCTTTACAGGACCGATGCCAAAGTCACCAGAGGCAACAAGGCCAACCATTGGCTGTCTCCACCCCAGCTGCGGATGTCAGGGCAGCACCCAGAAAAAGTGGAAGGCCTAGAAAAATTAGAATTTCTGATCAAAAGTGGTTGCAAGGGTGAACACATTTTGTCACTTTATAATCTGAAAATATATTCACTTTCATTGAGTAATGCGTAATGGTGTCTTTCAGCTTCATTTACAGGCCTCCCCTTTCATCCCCTCCCCCCGCCCACTAGCAGTTCATGCAAGGGGGCCATGAGTGATTCTGGAGGGAGAGGTGTGTGTGTGTGGCAAGGACTTTCAGAGTCTTGGGCAAGCACTCTCCAATGAACATGGAGACTTCCTCCATCACAATCATCTCATTGTCCCGAGCATTTTCAATGCTGTCTGCTGGAGTTGTCTTTCACTTGTCCATCTGAGCTGACCTGCATCTCCGCTCACCCACTGATCACACTCCCATACAGCACCTATGCCCATCTAACCTGACGCTCCTCTCACTTTCGATTTGTCCAAAATAGTCGTAGTAAGGATTCTCCTCAGCTCCCCCATTGTTCCCCCTCCCCCAGTCACTAACTTCCTTTACCCATCACTTTTGACCCCCCCCCCGGCATCACCTCCCACCATCATTTACCAACCCTTTACTTTCCAGGATATCCAGGTGAATGTGTATGCTCTCTACCTTCCCGAGAATCCTAGCCCCATCCACAATGACCTCCCTGAGTTCCTCCTTCCCACCCCCAGGGCCTGTGTCCACCTCTGAGTCTCCCCCAGCTACCCTTGCTGTCCCTTCTACCATTACTGTTGCACATTGATCCTCCCACCCTTCCGGCTCACTCACCGTTCCCTCCTACCACTCCCACCCTCAATTTGCTCCCAGGAGGCAGTCATTGATTCCACAGACCCTTCCCTTGCACATTCACATGGACATCCCCCCCCCCCTCCCCCAGCTATTCCCACCGCCACCCTTACTCCTTCCTACCCCTGGACTCCTTCTTCCACCTTGACTCCTTCCCCGCTCTGAACTCCTTCCTCCCGCAAAGTCCTTCCCTCCTCTGAATTCCTTCCCCCCGCTCCAAACTCCTTCCCTTACACCCTCCTCCTCTTATGCTCCCAGCTGATGTAACTACTGGCAATCCTGATCCCAGTGTGGAACCCGGCTTGATAGATCCTAACTTTTGTTTGTTGGAGAGTATCTGCTGAACAGGGGGGAGAATTTTCTCCCCTTTGGGGGGATTGGGCAGGAGCAGGCAGGAGCGGGCACGCAGCCATACGCTGCCTGTAATCGGCTGGGTGCCTCAATTTTACATAGGCAGGCCAATTAAGGCCCGCACAGTGTGACGCAAATTCAGCCTCCTGACACCTTCGTGACTCCCCTCCCAACCTCACCCCCGCCCAGTACGCCTTCCTTTACCAGTCAAACCTAGACCTTCCTCTCCCACTCACCCCCTCCCCGGGTACACCTTCCTTTCCTACTCATAGCTGTACCTTTCTCTCACCCCCTGTAGCAGCCCTTGGCCAAGGCCGTGATGTCCTGAAGCAGAACCCAGGCATCAAAGGAGACCTCCACCTTCCATGAGCTACTTTGATGTGGAGCCATATCCATGAGAATCCACCCAGCACATATTCCTCCAGGGTCCAGTAGCTGTAGGGCTCCAGCATCTTCTGCTCCTTGGATGTCCATGATGTAAGCAATGCCCTAACAGTAAGTCCTGACTTCTGCATGTCACACTTGCCAAGACGTTTTCTGGGCCAGCATGTTTTCCTGTCAGCTTGGGCGGTAAATTTGACATGGGGCGATGATTCCGGCGAGCAGGCAAGATGATGAGATGCAAAGACATTGAAATTAGGTTCCTGACATCCGGCAGCGGGAAAGACGGCCTGCCATTCATGGGTGGCGTGGATTATCGCAAACTGGTTTCACGATGGCATGAAACCGATTTTTGGCCTTCTCGCCATATTGTCTGTTGACTCCCGCCATGACACCCGACACCAATGGGGCCAGAAATTTCTGGCCATAGAGTGTGGGCTGACAATTTGGTAAGGACCATTAGCAGGCAGAGGGTAACTCAATTTGTGATTGCCCCAGGTCCGGTCGAGGTGATGAAAACAGTATGCAAATTTAGTGCTGCCTGTTCATCTAAATGAATGTGATGTGCAACCGCTCACTGAACGCTGTCCTGACTAGTTGCACACTCAGCATGAGGCCCAGGCGCATTTGTCCCGAGCTCAAGTCACAGCTAGACTACATTTCTTTTAGATGGCTGCAGCACTTATCAGGGAGGTGCATTCAAGGTACAATAGCTGGTGAGACGGTCTCCAAGAGTACTTAGAGAAAGAATAAGACTACGGCTGCAACAGGAGAGAGAGAGGGCTCCCAGTTTCTCTGATATGGAAATGAAGGCCTTAGAAGGGAGAAGAGAACTCATGTTTCAGTAGGGGGCCAGGAGGTCCTCCATAGAATCATAGAAAGTTTACAGCACAGAAGGAGGTCACTTAGCCCATCATGTCTGCGCCATCCAGCGTAATCCCACTTTCCAGCATTTGGTCCATAGCTCTGCAAGTTACCGCACTTGAGGTGTATATCCAGACACCTTTTAAATGAGTTGAGGGTTTCTGCCTCTACTATTCTTTCAGGCAGTGAGTTCCAGACCTCCACAACCCTCTGAGTGAAAATATTTTCCTCATATCCTCTCCAATATTTCTGCTACTCACTTTAAATCTATACTCTTGAGTGACTGACCTCTCCCCTAAACTAAATAGTCCCTTCCCATCCATTCTATCCAGACCGCTCACAATTTTGTACATCTCAATCAAATCTTCCTCAGCTTCCTCTGCTCCAAGGCGAACAATGTGAAGGTAATAGGAGGAGATAGACACTGAGGTCAATTCAAGGAGTTTGTTCATGAGAACCTGGGCCAGAATTTTTGCCTCGGCGAGTGGGGGCGGGGCCCACTCACCAATGCATAAAATGATGCGCGGTGACATCAGGCGTGCATCCCAACTTCACCACGCATCATTCAGATTTTCAGTTCGGTGAGCGTGCACCCGAGTCAGCTGCGCACCCGCCAAATTGTCAAAGGCCTATTAAGGCCATTTAAATATCAATTAAAGCAATAAACTGAGCTGCCGGTCCAACCTTAAGGTTGGCGGGCAGGCGAAGAGCCCGGGCAGCCTTCCCATTTATCATGGAACCTCATCCACGGGCAGGATGAGGTTTCATGAAGGTATTCAAAGTTTTATAAAAAATTTTAATAACATTCATAGACATGTCCCAGCTCATGTGACACTTTCACATGAGGATTCATTTCTTAAATTTTTTTTCTTTATTAAAATTTTCAGAACTCAAACTAATCTCCCTGAGGCATCTCTATGTCTCAGGGAGATTTCTGAGTTCTTTCACACACATGCACTGAAGAGCGTACTTCCCGACTCAGGCAACCCGTCCCCCAACCCCCCACCCACACAGGGAGCGCACAGAGTTTCCGGGCGCGCATCACACTCTGCGGGCCTTAATTGGCTTGCCCACGTAAAATGGCGGTGCCCAGCCGATCATGGGCAGCGATCGGCTGCACGCCCACCCACGTCCGCTCCCACCCAACACCTCCCCCCCCACCGATGGGGAGAAAATTCTCCCTCTGACTGCAGTGCTGCAAAAAGTTTAATAATCTCACATGAAGGTCAAAGTCAATGAATGCGTTTTCAAATGCCATCTCCAACCACCAAAATTACATGCTGCTCAATGCACCAGATGCCCATCACACACCAACCAACAATCAGGTCTCACACCTTAAATTCAGCTGCTTCACCTCACCCTCACATACTTCCCAATGAAGTCACCCTCACAACCAGTACTCATTGCTTCCACATACTGACATCTATTCAGCGAGCAAGGAATATAACCCAAATGCTTGGAACACATTCATTGACACTCTTCTCTCTTTCTTGCAACACAAGGTTACCTTCTATTGAGGGTCCTCCACCTCTTGCTTCATGTCCTTGTTGTACAGCAGTCCTAGAGAGATTGCAATTGTAGCCCACATGAGCATTAGTTCCACTGACAGGGCTTCAAATTGTACTAAATCCTTGAAAAAGTCAACACCACATGCTTCTGACTCCAATAATTTTGCAGAACTCCTCCAAAAACTCATTACACAGCACCTCCACTATCTCTGTAACAACTAAAGAAAGCCAGAAACATTTCACCTGGAAGTCCCATGCTGACCACTTTAAATAGATCCAGTGAAGGATGGGGTGAGGGTCCCTCATGCAGCTGATTGCATTTTCAATGGGGAAAGCTTAAGGGAGGGCGTTACCAGGTCCTACAAGAGACAAAATGGCCGGGTAGGTGCCAAATCAATGTTACACACTGAATAATGTCACAATATGTCCATTCTGAATATTTCCAGTGCATGAACAGCACATTTACAAGGATGGCACACCACACAGACCATGCTGGAATTAGCAGGAAATAAATCAGGCTCCATTCTTAGGGCTCCAAGTTCCTGTACCACCGACAGTATAGGCATACAGAGTCCAGTTCTACAGCCTGTATATTTGAAGGTATATTAAACTCAGTAATGACCATTATAAACTGGTTACAAATTGATGAAATCCCTTAACTTAAAACAACAGAGAGAATTCTTGGGGCAGGATTTTGCCCTTGCGATTGGGGCACTGGCTGCAGAGTTAACCGAGCATCACAGTCACCGCACTGTGGGGAAACAGTCAGCTGGCAGCAATTTTCCCTGAATTGGCAAAGAAAGCGGACTCACCATCCAAATAAGGATGACAGGTAGGTTCTCAAAGCTGAAGGACCAATAGGAGGCTGTCCAATACTGAAGAAGCACCAGTCTGGTTTTTCAGATAATAGAAAGAGGGAGAGGGAAGAGGTGTTCTCTCTCCAATTTTTGAAACATTAAAATAAAAAATGCCCTCAGCTTCTGTTGTACTATTCTGAAGAGCAAACTTAGTCTACAGGGAGGTCTGAGGCTACAGCTGAAGCCAAGCATTCAGGGAGGGCTTCAATAGCTGCAAGGAGCACTGGCTCCTCTTGTCTGCCACTGAGTGGCCAGATGGCCTGTTTCCTGGCACCAAAGATGGCCCAGAGGATTATTGGAAAATTCCAGTCAGCTTCTGACAATAAGCCTTAATAAACTTTAATAAAAGGTTTATTAAGGCCCATTTTCAACTGGGTAGCTCTGTCAGCAAACATCCCCATCTTCCCTTTGGAAAATGGCCCAGGAGTTGCAATGCTAATGGAAAATCAGCACACTGGCCAGCAGCATATATTTATGCGCCCTCTCACCTCCATGCTTGCTCCCAGAGGGGTTAGAAGTTCTGATGGAAGGTCATCATCCTGAAACGCTGAGTGGAATTTTACACACCCCTCGTGAGAGCAGGTTTGGTAGGTGGGGGATGTTTGTAAGATCGAGTGCCATGGTGACAGCGCCATGCCTGTTGCTTTCCCACCACTGCTGGGAGCAACTCTAGTCCGCTGTCCTAGCAACCTGTGTACAGACTATCGGTTTCACACCACAACAGAGCCAGGACTGGTTTGACGCCAATGACGCTACAATCCGCGATCTCCTCGAGCAGAAACGAGTAGCCTTCATCACCTGGCAAAATCGCCCATGTGTCCAGTGGATCATGGCAGTATACCACCAACTGAAGGCTGATGTCTAGCAATGAATTCGAGATATGAAGAACAACTAGTGGGTGGAGAAGGCGCATGAGATTCAGATCCATGCTGACCAGCACGACATGCGCAACGTCTTCCAGGCTACTAAGACGATCTATGGACCCCACTCGACTGGACAAAACCCTCTCCAATCACAGGACGGCTCTGGGCTCCTCAAGGACAACAACGCACTCCATCAGTGTCGGAAGGAGCATTTCGAACTGTTCCTCAATCAGGATTCCATTGTATTGGAAGCTGTTCCACAACACTCAATGGAGGATTCCCTCCGCAATTCACCAAGCATTGATGAGCTTAAGTGGGCCAGCAAACAATGGAAACCAACAAAGCTTGTGGGTCAGACGGTATACCCACAGAGGTCTACTATGCTGGCAGCTATCAGCTCACATCACCAATCCACCAGTTCATCCTCCATCTTTGGGATGAAGAGAACATTCCCCGGAATCTCAAGAATGTGACCATCATTACTATCCACAAGAAGGGGGACAAATCTGATTGTGAAAACTACAGGGGGATTTCCCTCCATCACTTGTAAGATCCTGGCCCCCATATTCCTGAACCGCCTTCGTCCGCTCACTGAGGAGCTCCTCCCAGAAACCCAATGTGGCTTCTGACCATCCTGGGGTACTGCGGCATGGTATTTGTGGCTAGACAGATCCAGGAAAAATGGCGGGAGCAAAATCAAGAATTGTTCCTCACCTTCATTGACTTACCAAGGCATTTGATTCTTTACATCCTAAAACTCTGTGGACCATCCTCCAGCGCTTTGGTTGCTTGTTGAAGTTTGTCACGAGCCTGAGACTCCCACATGACAACATGACCCCCACCGTCCTGAGTGGAGGATCTGAAACTGACCTTCCACATCCGGGCCGGGGTCAAACAAGGTTGCGTGATCTCCCCAACCTTGTTCATCATTTACCTGACCATCATTGCCCACCTCATCCGAGATGGCCTACCACCTGGTGTCAGCATTCAGCATCATCTGGACAGGAAGCACTTCAACCTTCGTCTCTTCTGGGCAAAAACAATATTCACCACCGTGAACACCCACCACCTTCAGTTTGCAGATGACAGCTGCATGATTGCTTACTCTGTACAGGACATACAAAGGACGCTTGGCTCTTCAACACCTCATATAACAGGCTTGACCTGTGCTTAAACATCACTAAAGACAAAGGTCCTTCACCAGCCTTGTTGCGCATCCCCCCACCATCCACATAGATGAGGTGGCTCTGGAATATGTGCAGTATTTCCCTTATGTCACCTCTCACAAGGGACTGCCACCGATGAGGAAGTCCAACACTGAGTGAACCGTGCCAGCACTGCCTTGTTCAAGATGCGCCAACATGTCTTTGACAACAGGGACATTTGCAAGTCAACAAATGTTCTGGTTTATAAGGCCATTGTGTTGACCACCCATCTCTACTGCAGTGAAACATGGACTGTTACCAATGCCACATTAAGCTCCTTGAGAGCTTCCATCAGCGGCACTTGTGTTGAATCCTAGGGATCAAATGGGATGACCACCAAACTAACGCGAGCATCTTCCATGAAGCTGCATCTACCAGCTTTGCAACCCTGCTCTTGCAGAACCATCTCTGATGGATGGGCCATTGCATCCGGATGCCCAAAAACCGTTTCCCTCAGCAGGTTTTCTTCTCACGGTTCTCCATTGGCCAATGTTCAAGGGGCAGCCAAAGGAAAAGTAATAAGGATACGCTCAAGGTCAGCCTAAAGCACAGGGGCATTAACATCACTGACTGGGAGGAGAATGCTGCCAATCACTCGACATGGCACCACCTGGTCCATCAAGACACAAGCCACTTTGAGACTCAGCGACTTGACAACGAAGCAGAATGGAGGCGGAGAGGAAGGAGAAGGGAGCCAACACAGGGCTTAAATTTCCATTCTGCTGTGCAACAATGTGCCCCAACTGTGGAAGAACTTGTGGATCCAGAGTTGGACTCCTCAGTCACCTGAAGGCTCATCAAGCCTGACAGATGTCATCCTCAATTCCGAGGGATTCCCGCCACTGGCAATAATGGTATTTTATCAGCAGCACAGGAGACAGTGGGTGGCCTGCTCCCCATTGGGGAAGTTACTAGCCACTTAAGGATGTCCCCCTGCCAAGTCTAGGGCAAGTGGTCTTATTGCTGGCTATGAGGTGTTCCTTCCTGTTCAAGCACCCTGTGCCTTGTGCCCAAAGGAGGCGCCTGCCAAGTTACTTCCCCTACCCCAGTTGTTCCCACCTTCCTGCCTTTTCGAACTCTTTACCCCTTTCACCAGAGCCTGCCAGCCTGACCCTGGCAAAACACCAGATTTACCTGGATTTCCAGTTCCATGATTTCTCAGTGCTGGTGGAAGGATGCAGTCCCAGCAGTGGCTGCTGTTCCCAGTCATGTTACTGGGGCTAGAGAGTTGCCATCTGTTTGATTGTCTGGCAGCTCACAGAGGTGGGCTTCCTCTTAGATGGGGGCACAAGTTCCATTCTGAACCAATTAA